>NC_135018.1:16067938-16700438 GCF_051020955.1 Megalopta genalis | reverse complement strand
TCTCTGACAACTTGAAAATTCCACGCTCGTAGAAAGTCTGATCCTTTTCGGCCAAAAACGCTCAGATTGTGCAGAAAAATGGACAATTTGGGAACAGGAGATACGATTATTCCGACTTTGCACCATGTTTTTATAATCGTTGACAATCGGTAACTATTGGGTTGGCAACTAAGTAATTGCCGATTTGTTCAATGAAATAAAAAATTCTTTTTACTTGGAATGAAGTTTAATCTGTGATGTATTTTCCATTTTGTTCGATGACCTTTTGCCATCTCTCTGGCAACTTGAAAATTCCACGCTCGTAGAAAGTCTGATCCTTTTCGGCCAAAAACGCTCAGATTGTGCAGAAAAATGGACAATTTGGGAACAGGAGATACGATTATTCCGACTTTGCACTATGTTTTTATAATCGTTGACAATCGGTAACTATTGGGTTGGCAACTAAGTAATTGCCGATTTGTTCAATGAAATAAAAAATTCTTTTTACTTGGAATGAAGTTTAATCTGTAATGTATTTTCCATTTTGTTCGATGACCTTTTGCCATCTCTCTGGCAACTTGAAAATTCCACGCTCGTAGAAAGTCTGACCCTTTTCGGCCAAAAACGCTCAGATTGTGCAGAAAAATGGACAATTTGGGAACAGGAGATACGATTATTCCGACTTTGCACCATGTTTTTATAATCGTTGACAATCGGTAACTATTGGGTTGGCAACTAAGTAATTGCCGATTTGTTCAATGAATTAAAAAATTGTTTTTTACTTGGAATAAAGTTTAATCTGTAATGTAGTTTCCATTTTGTTCGATGACCTTTTGCCATCTCTCTGGCAACTTGAAAATTCCACGCTCGTAGAAAGTCTGATCCTTTTCGGCCAAAAACTGAGTTAAGTGAGATTTTACAGCGTCATCATCGTTAAAAGTTTTACCACGAAGGGAGTTGTCCAGGGATCGAAATAAGTGGTGATCCGATGGCGCGAGATCAGGACTATATGGTGGGTGTAACATCAATTCACAACCGATATCCATCAATTTTTGCCGAGTGGACAAATACGTGTGCGGCCTAGCATTGTCCTGCTGGAAAATGACACTTTTACGATTGATCAATTCTGGTCGCTTTTCCTTGACCGCTGCATTCAATTTGTCCAGTTGCTAATATTCACGGATAATAAAAAATAACATAATAATAATAATAATAATAATTTTATAATATAACATTTACGGATATCGTAAAAATGGGAGTGAGAGACATCTATAACTGAAATCGGCAATTACTTAGTTGCCAACCCAATATTTACTCAGATTTGAAAATTGATTTTTCCTCGAATTTGTTACCAGACCGTGCATCTTTGCGCGAAATAAAATGTTTCATCATTTTTTACATCGAACAGTTTATCGCATTAGAGAAAAATGTGTTTCTTCTTTTGTCAACGATGTTAACGCAGCGAAAGTGATGCAGTATTTTTGTGTTCTCCTTTTGTCGTCACTGTTCTCTGTTTCGTTTATTCCATTTTTGCTATAAATGTACAACATTCGCAGTCTGTTCATTGTAATTTCGCAATTTCATTCGGAATTTTATGGAAAACGTAAGAATTTTGAGAAAGGAATCGATGTCACGTATCTTTCTTTACTTTGTAATTTTAATTGAATCGAGCAAATTTGTATTTTAATCTGTTGATGATTTTGAGCGCCGGCCGAAGTGTTAATCGTTTGCACTCTAATGGCGATTCTCAGACACCAATTTAATGAATTACCAAATTTGTTTCTATTCGATATTCAATTAAAACTTGAACTGTGACAAGTGTGCGACATTCTTTCTCGATTCTTTCCATTCTTTTTCGACGTTGACTTCTTCGATGATGATTTTAATAAATATTAACATATAAATTACATATAAATTACATATAAATTATCAGAAGCCAGGATGTTTGGTTTTCGTTTGTTTTCAGTTGTATTGTACATAGTAATCATATTGTTTTTATTTCCATTTCTATTATTGTTTTATTATCGTTATTACCATTATAATAATTATTATATAGGACTCCTAAAGAAAATTAAGAAGGCGTTTGGCTCGCTGATGCTAAATAAATAAACAAATAAATAAATTTTATTATCATCGAAAAATGTAAACGAAAGCATATATACGTGGATGACCATTCGCGAGCATAGTCTGTGGAATCTCCAAGCGGAGTGTAACGAAATTGATAATGCGAATAGAAGGCATACTTAGCATACCGAGGTTGACTATATTTTAAGCGATCATTATTTTAGATCGTCGTTTAATATGCAAAAGCGTCTCTCGAAGCGGGCAATTGATAGCCGTCAACTTTTGTTTCGTGTTCGTGCAGCGAGCCCGATAGATCAGGCCACTCATTAAACTTTATTAAGTGTTTTTCCGGGACAATTTTATTCAATTATGTGGGGGAACACACGATACGGTAATTAACTTATCTCATTTCTAGAACCGGTGCACCTGGGGTTTTCACAAATTGTCGTAAATCACGGACTTCCTTTCAATCCTGTTCTCCCTTCGAAAAGGATCGGCCGGCGAATACAAGATTTCTCGTTGCTCACGGTGTTTTTTCGTTGCGAGTAGACGTTCCGGGATCGCCCCGAGGGATCGACCATAAACCCCGCCATAAAATCCCGAAGGAATTTTATGAAAGCGTTCTCGTTAGACCGCGGCTGTGTTCTGGGCGTTTTCCGAATAGCGGTGATGACTGCTGTTGAAATCGTTCCCGGCTTCCTGTCGCAGAAACTGACTTCTTTGTAACTCTCTCTCTCTTCCTCTCTCGATTCTCCGCGCGGCAATATTTATAACTTTATTCGGTGGCAGCCAGTTTACAGCGCAACAGGTTTGCCAACGGCGCGCCGAAAGGAAATCGCGATTTTTGTTCTGTCAGAATCGCTGATCGTCTCGTGATCCTGTAAATTGCAGCGATCTCTCTAATAATCTTTCCGAGCGGAGGAAGTAATCGTTGCTAGATTAACTCGATATTACCCTGAATCGTCTGTTAAAATTTCAAACGCTGCGATATTCCCTTTCCAATTATTTTAAATCGCATCGGCGGATTTTATGCATTTGCGACGAACAAACCAAATGCGAAACTGTAAGAACGTTAGAAGAATTTTTAAAGACATTGTTACGTTATCTTCATCTCACTATCATTGTTAAAAGAAGAAGGAGATTCTTAGACAATTTCTATTTTGCTTAAAGATTAGCAATCGTCGGCAACCATTTAACAGTCGTTAAACTCACGAAGGACTAGGAATATTTAATTCAAACGTTGGAATCTGGAAAGTACAATTGGTTTCATATATTTTTGGAATCATTATTTTCAATGCTATTTCTGCGATCATCGTGTGAAACGACTCGAATCTTTAGCAAGAAAAGAAGAAACTAAATTAAAAGATCTTAAATTTTTAATTTAAGAAGATTTTTACATTTTCCTTTTTGTTCCTCGTTTTATGTCTTTTTAAGTCTAATTCTTAGAACGTAACTGCATAAAAAATCAAACTAGCCCGCGACTTTGTAACGAAGAATAAAAAAGTCGCAGGCTGTCAGAGAACTTTGGAGTTACAGCTTGCTGTTTAATAAGTCGGAAGTAATTGAAGAATAAATGGGAATGCTACGGTGTTCTCTTTTACGTTCGAAGACGTTTCTTGACGGCTCGCCTTTCGGGTAATTTATATACTTACGACTTTATGATGCCTCATAAATCCCGAATCGTCGAAGCTTAGCTTTATGTGGCTTCACGAGCCTACCAAGGTAACAAACTCCTATAATGTAGTTCCAATTAAAAGATTGTAAAACGTGCGCCGAGGAACGACGCTCGAAAAGTTTTGGATCATCTTCGACCGTGTGTGCTGGCACCGCGCAGCTGTTTAATCGTTCGAAAGCTGGATACGATTCCAGTTCGTCGCCATTCTTTAATAGCTAACAGCCCGTTGAAATAGCAACTTTGAACCAGTTTATAATCTCGTGAATTTCGACCCCCGGATTACTGTGATCTCGTGTCATTTCTAACACGCATCGATATTTTAACCCTTTGTGCTCGAGTGGTGACTCCGAGGCACCACTAAAAAATTGGTTATATCACGTTTCAAGATAATTTTTATATTAACAAAATTTCGATTTAAAAGATTGCTAAGATTTTTTTAATTTTGTCACGTATAATCGAAATACTATAAGTTAGAAAGATGATTTTATATTTACAGTTAAAATAGCTTCGAGTGCAAAGGGCTAATCTCTTGCGTTGTAACGAGTTGGACTCGTGATGAAGATTTCATTTTGTTCTTATTCGTTTCTTCGAAATCGAAATAAAATTTTATTTCTGCGTTATTGAAGTTTAGAGAAATTGTATCATCACGTTGTGTTAGAGAAATTGTTATGGGCAAAGAAGTGGTAATCAATGTAATTGTAAAAAAAATCGTAGTTTATTATATTATAATAATTTATTATTATTATATTATTAATTATTCATTTTATTATAAATTAGTCTATAAATTGCAGGGATGATTACAGATATTTATTTGTTATTATTATCATTTATTTTATCAAATATGTTTAATAAATTTGAAGTCGTAGAATATGCGGGATTTCTGTTTAGTTATTTATTATCGGGATGAAAATATTATAAATGCAGGTAGTTTAACAATTTTAAGTAATCGTGTTGGGGGTGTGGGTATTTTTTTATATTGATCGGGATTATATTCGATTAATGGTTCTCGGCATTTACTATTCCATAATGTAAGCTTAATGTTTATAATTATATTAATTTCAGGCTATAGTTACAAAAATAACTCTTAATTACCTTTCTCTTCGTGGTTATCCGCTGCAATAACTGCTCCAACCTTTTTAAAACGGTTATTTCTTCGGTCCCGAAAGGACGAATCACCGGTGACTACGTAGGGTTCATTAATTTTCCTGGCTCGACGAAGGTCTAAAAATGAAACTGATTAATAATAGCAAAAATAACCAACAAGACATTCGCCCGAGTGAATTAATTGCGTATAAAAGATGAAGACCCCTTTAGGGAATGAATGCACATAAACGAATTTATTGTGAATCCGAAACCGATCCACTCCCAAATCGACTCATCACGGGGAATTAAAAAGAGGAACGGGTTAATGCTAATTCATGGTCGGTGTTCGTGGATTAAGAAATAATTATGAAGAATTGAACGTTAACGAGGGGTGCCGCGCACAAAATGAGTATGCGGACGATTGTAATGATCCGAACGTATGTTTAACATCGATTATCGCGATTACTATCACACGGTAAGCCAATCGAATGTTATGCGAGAATTTCAAACTTGAGCAGTCTTAATCCCAAAATTCTATAATTAAAATCTCTCTTAACTGGACAGAAGCATTTTTATAAACAGGATCGTTTCGACCGCGTAATCCTCTTTTCTCCAAGGTTATTTTTGCGGCTGTAAGGAAAAACGCCGCGGGTCGCAATTTCGAAAAGTTTAAATTGACGGGTTAATTAAACCGTAGCTATAAAATATCTATTTCATTTAGAAAAATAATTGGGTGAAACGTTTATAGTTGAAACAATTTAAATGCCTCCTCGAATTAGATAGAATTGAATATATGTGCTTAATGAACACGGATTAATTTAATAAAGTCTATTATAAAATTCTACAGGCTGTTCACTTTTTCTTTACTTCCAATTCAGATTATTTTCTTAATATCTAAACGGTTCGGTTTAGTTCTTTCATTAGTCGTACGCATATAACACGTAGCACTATTTATTCATAGATTTATCGCATCCTCTATGTTTATTAGATTCGCCGTCCTTTGCAAACGTTTACGGAACGACGTCCACATTTTCATTAATTAGTCGATTCGCATAAAATGTAGGCGCGGGTTAGGATCACAGTCGACTTTCATTCGACCGAACAGTGATCCGCGGACGGAAGGAGATGCACGCAAAGAACAGTTACGCTCTTCGCCGATCAAAGGCGTGTTCGCGAAAAGTCACGAATCACTGTGAAAAATCACCGTGGTCGGCAACGAACGTGATCGAATCGCCAGTGATTCGAAGGTAACGGTTCTAGCCATCGCTACTATCGACACATACCCCGAATTTGCTAGTAAGAATAAACGGACTAGATAATAGGAGACGGCCAAAGATATGTTTAGATTAATATTTAATTTAGATTAATAAATAATTAATGGCACTCGACAACTCGCCTGACGATGATGTTAGAAGCAACTGTGGTTTACTTGCCTGAGAAGAACTCTGTCTGCGAGCTGGATTTCTGGGAGATAACGGAGACTTCTCCAATTCAGAACATAATCCGCAAGAAAGAAGAAATACTAAAGGCGGCTGTAAAACTCCAGTTTCGTCGGGACAGAAAGAAAGCGAGCGATAGGGGAAGGGAGGGAGGGAGAGCGAGAGGGAGAGAGAATGAGAGACAGAGACAGAGAATGTGAGAGAGATAATGAGAGAGAGAATGAGAGACAGAGACAGATAATGTGAGAGAGAGAATGAGAGAGAAAATGAGAAAGAGGGGGGAGAGAGAAGAGAGAGAAAGAATAAGAGAGAGGATGAGAGAGAGGGAGAAAAGAGATAAAGAATAAAAGAGGCAATGAGAGAGAGGAGAGAGAGAGAGAATGAGAAAGAAGGGGGAGAGAGAAGAGAGAGAAAGAATAAGAGAGAGGATGAGAGAGAGGGAGAAAAGAGAGAAAGAATAAAAGAGGCAATGAGAGAGAGGAGAGAGAGAGAGAGAGAATGAGAAAGAGGGAGAAGAGAGAGGAAGAATGAGAGAGTCCTAAATTTCATGTATAGCGATACAAATTTCTAAAAGATAACGACAACAACAAATGTGAGGAATGCCCCAAATTTTCTCGTCCATTAGCGATTATTAGCGAAGAAAATAATTCTATGTCGAGAGCATTTTATCGGTGCCCGTCCTATTTACGAGAGCGACAGAAAAGAGTTCATTCTAAATACAGTAATGTCTCCCTTACTGACGCTCGGATTGTCCACAAAAATGGATAATTTGGGAAGAGGAGATACGGTTATTCGAGCCTTGCGGCTCGTTTTTGTAATTGTGGACAATTTATAACTATAAAAATAAACCGTGAGGCTCGAATAATCGTACCTCCTCTTCCAAAATTGTTCATTTTTCTGGTCAACCTGGGCGTCAATTAGAGAGACATTACCGTAATTCGATTCAATTTGTATTATCTTACTACACACGATACAGACCATATTAAAAGAATCTTTTATTTTGTTGTAAACAGCCATAAGACGCGGTCCTTTATACTTACAGAACAAAGTTTTACAGAAAACTAAGCGTTAGTTACAAACTTAGGTTAAGACGTAAACATAAGAATACACTCTGACACCAGTAATACACCCTAACCCACTCCTATACTTTTAAGCGGTCGATCAATTATAAACTAGCTGTATCTACTATTATAACAGCCATGAATATCTTGGCAAATTGTTACAGGCCGATGCCTGGTGAACAATTAAATAAATAATAACAACGATAATAATGCTATCGACACATCCGGCGCGCTGTCCCGGCAATTCGTCGTGCGGTTCAGCGGGGGCGTAGCCCATTTCATAGTAAATTTGTCAGCGGGTCGATCATTAAAACGAATTCGCCGGGTCGTCCCATTAGCGGCAGCAGAATCGGGGCGCTGACATTGACTTCGTTCGTCCCTGGGCCGACTGTCTACCGTGCTAGTGGTGGCTCACGCACCGTGCACACCGGGTCCAACACAACCGTTCAGTTGGTTCGTTGGTTCGTTCGGGTTGCACCCTGAAATAAGGTAGCCCCGGCGACGACGAACGGAGGAGCCGACGTGGGTGGTCCGAGAGAGATTTGCCTTCCGCTAAATATCGCCTTTGCGCCCTCGACGTGGGTGGCCTCCTCTCTGGCTGCTCTGCCGAGGGGAATCGTCCATCCTCCTTGGTGTGGCTGGCTCGCCTTCCATCGTCCTCCGACCAGGAGCTGTTGTCTCCTGTCCTCCTTCTCCTGGCTCCGATTCCTCTATGCGCGGGAAAACCGCTAAACACGAGCCGCATAATCACCAATCGATTTCACGTTATTCATTGCACACGGGACCTCTGGCCCGACCAAACTGTGGAAGTCGCGTTTCGGCCGAACTAGCCTTGACACGGGTTAAATACAGGGCCCTAGTAAATTAAATTCGAGTAATTTATTAAGCAAGCCGAAATCCTGAAGGTAATACTCTAATGATAATAATAATATTAATAATAATAATAATAATAATAATAATAATAATAATAATAATAATAATAATAATACTTTATTCGTGTATACGAATTTATTATATTAAGCAAACCGAAATCCTAAAGGTAATACTCTAATGATAATAATAATATTAATAATAATAATAATAATAATAATAATAATAATAATAATACTTTATTCGTGTATACGAATTTATTATATTAAGCAAACCGAAATCCTGAAAGTAATAATCTAATGATAAAAATAATATTAATAATAATAATAATAATAATAATATAATAATAATAATAATAATACTTTATTCGTGTATACGAATTTATTATATTAAGCAAAGCGAAATCCTGAAGGTAATACTCTAATGATAATAATAATATTAATAATAATAATAATAATAATAATAATAATAATAATAATAATAATAATTTATTCGTGTATACAGAAGAAGAAATATAAAGAAAGAGATTTTGTATAGCCGTCGCACCAGTAGAATAAAGATCTGAGAAAAAGAGAAAATAAATAAAAATATATACAGGGTGTCCCATTTAAGGTGAGATTGTAAAAGATCTCGTGGACACGTGATTTAAACAAGAAGACTGACATATGTCCTTTAGTATTTCGAGCGGAGAATCCAATGGCACTACTAGTTTTTTTTTTAAATGCGTAGACGTTTTCAAGGTTATTTCAAGATTATCTTGTTTTTTTTCTCATCATAAACCTATATTTTTTTTCACTTTCGGAATCGTAACATTTTTTTAAATGGAATCATATATTTTTTTGTTATACTAGTCGATTTCGCTTTGTTATACTAGTCGACCAAGGCATTTATTGCGAAAAAACATAGCTTCAGAAGATATTTTAATCTTAATAACGTTGACCTTCAAAAATACGATCTTCAACCTGAACGCAAAGATTTACTCTTGTCTCTAAAATTCTCGATAATTCGATAAAAAAATGTCTCGAAAATTCGAATATCGTCCAAACCAATGATTTTTCGTAATAAATGCTTTGGTATTTTTAATGAAGAGACTGTCGAGCCGAGTTGACCAGTTGACAATATAAAATATATGATGCCATTAAAAAAACGAAAATACAGTTGTCCTTCGTACATCCTCGACGTTCGTTCACCTAGAAAAATCTAATTAATATCAGATCACGTGTCCCCTTAAAACCATTCAAATTTCGTTCGAAACATATGTTTCAGTATCCTCGACGGTTTCGAAGATATTCGACTGGATCGATTTAAATGGGTCACCCTCTAAATAATAAGCGTTCTAAACAGAGCGTTCTGCTTAAATAGAGCACTTCCATGGAACCTCCAGCACGAAATTTTTCCGGGAACCGAAAATTTCGTGAGTGATTACGATACCTGTTACTTTCCCCTATGTCCGAGGGGAGGGTCCTCCTTTGGGATCTCTTTCTCTCTTACTCTTTTTCTCTCGCTTGCCTCTCTCTCTCTCTCTCTCTCTCCGGTGTTCCGAGGCCCTGCTTCAGGATGAATGGGTGTTATTATAGGTAAAGGTAATGAAAGATATGGTTACGCTGTAATAAATAGTATGCGGAATCCGAGGCCCGGCCACGGGTTGCTTTGAAACGTTACCGCGTTGCGAGCACTAACCGTGGACCGAGACGGTAATGATCGGTGTTTCGAGCCATTCCTTTCGCTTTATTGGCCCGGCGAGGTGAACCGTTCCAGGGCAGACTTAGCGTTTCACGGGAAAATTAAGGGCAACGGGGTGGGACAGGTTTAGAGACGTTTACGGGGACGCTGCAATTATTACGGGGTGGTTAATTGCCGCGCGGCCGCTGTTGAATCTATTTTCGTACTTTCCCGGTAATGTCGATCGTCTCCCTCGGATTGACTCGTCGAGCGTTTTAAGCAACGTGCAATTTTTCATCTCGAGAGGCTTGATCGGATTTAACGGGTGTACTTTTCGGATGACTTGTTTATTAACGGCGAATTTATGCTGCTGGGGAGTTGATTGGGCCACGTGGCCGGTATATGCGGAACATTTGATGTCAGAGTTGCTAATTGGGGCCGAGGCCGAGGCTTCTCGCCTGACTTTTCTTCAACGACATTTAATCATTTATTTCTTAGCATATTTCGTGAATTTTTTGGCGTCGACTTCTCGCGTCAGAGATTTTATTATTCGATTCGGAGAAGAAACGAATAGACGATGATAGATCTAGAAGAATGAATATTTACACGAATGCGAGAGAGAGGTATATACAGGGTGTCCCACAATTATTTTAACAGCCGAAAATGAGGGGTAGCTGAGGTCATTTGAAGTAACTTTTTCCTTTGCGAAAATGCAATCCGCGGCTTTGTTTACGAGTTATTAACGAAAAACACTGGCCAATGAGAGGTGACGGTGCGAGAGAGAGGGTCCGCGAGAGAGTCCGCAGCACAAGGCTTTGACAGAAGGTCGGGACGGACTCGAGCCGCGATCGAAGTATTGAACAAGTCATAAGGCGAGAACTTTACGGATTTTTTTTACTACATAACAGTGATATTTTTAAGAAAAACGCTGTTCACCTTTACTTTAGAACGTCTGAAGAATATTTACTAATTTTTCGGACCCGAAATAATATGAAGTTTAACCGTGACAGCTGTTTTAATTTTCTGGTGTGCATGACACCTCGTGTGTACCATATGAAATTTTTATGCAAGGTGTACAGTGAAGATTAACGAATGATTTGCAAAGCTGATTTAATAATAAATAAGGGACGTAAAGGATTTGTTTATTAGAGAGATATGAAAAATATTATCAGTAAGAAACTCACCCATTTAGTTGAGGATGCATTTGCTGGCTGAAATTCATGATGTCGAAGGGCACTGACCTTGTACAACGTACAGCTGATCTTTCACTGCACTGTCACTAAACACTGATCACTTAATTAATCACTGATAATCCGAATCACTTGTGGATATTTAAGAAAGATCACTGAGACTCGTTCGCGGATAATCGTTTATTCGACGCGTTCGTTCGGAAGTCGACGTTTCACTGCCAAAAAATCGAGGCCTCGACCGTGGGCCCTTGTCGTTCGTCTTTCGGCCGTCCGAGGAAATAACACCCGATACTATTTTCTTCGAAGCGCAGGGTACCGCCAAATGAAATAAACAAGATATGCCGAGACGTAAACTGTGTCCGACCCGCTGTCACCCTGCGCTCTTAGAACGTAATTAATGGCCGTGCGAAGAAAATGGTATCGAGTGTCATTTCCTCGGACGGCCGAACGAAGAACAACAAGGACCCACAGTCAAGGCCTGAATTTTTCGGCAGTGAAACGTCGACTTCCGAACGAACGCGTCGAATAAACGATTATCCGCGAACGACTCTCAGTGATCTTTCTTAAATATCCACAAGTGATTCGGATTATCAGTGATTAAATAACTGATCAGTGTTTGGTGACAGTGCAGTGTAAGTGAACTTCGCAAATAACCATACCAGAGGTTCCACCGACAGTATCCCTCGAATGTTGCGGTCATCGACCTGGGATCAGCTGTTCGTTGTACGAGGTCAGTACGTACGAGTCAGCAAATGCATCCTCAACTAAATGGGTAAGTTTCTTATCGATAATATTTTTCATATTTCTCTAAAAAACAAATCCTTTACGTACCTTAACGCGATTATTTATTATTAAATCAGCTTTGCGAATCATTCGTTGAATTCTGTTCGTACACGGAATTATTTAAATTAAAATATCGTTTACGAACTTTGTTAATCTTCACTGTACACCTCGCATAAAAATTTCATATGGTACACACGAGGTGTCATGCACACCAGAAAATTAAAACGACTGTCACGGTTAAACTACATATTATTTCGAGTCCGAAAAATTAGTGAATATTCTTCAGACGTTCTAAAGTAAAGGTGAACAGCGTTTTTCTTAAAAATATCACTGTTATGTAGTAAAAAGAATCCGTAAAGTTCTCGCCTTGTGACTTGTTCAATACTTCGATCGCGGCTCGAGTCCGTCCCGACCTTCTGTCAAAGCCTCGTGCTGCGGACTCTCTCGCGGACCCTCTCTCTCGCACCGTCACCTCTCATTGGCCAGTGTTTTTCGTTAATAACTCGTAAACAAAGCCGTGGATTGCATTTTCGCAAAGGAAAAAGTTACTTCAAATGACCTCAGCTACCCCTCATTTTCGGCTGTTAAAATAATTGTGGGACACCCTGTATATAGCGCATCCCGAAAAATAGAATTCCATCGAATCCGATCGTCGATTTAGATTGTCCTCCGAATCCATACAGCGGGCCCGGAGCTATCGGCGGGTCGCATAACGCAAAGAAGGGAAGAGCATTTTCGTGCACGCGAGACGGTCCTCGTTGCCTACGATAGGAGTTAGACAGCGGCAGCAACGGTCTCGGGTCCCTGCCGCCGCCTGCAGGGTGAAAAATACTTGTGCGCCCGAGCGTGCCACGTACTCGATTGGTCTCGACCGAGAAGGCATCGATCTCGCCATTGATCGATCGATCCGGAGGTCTCGGATAAGATGCTGTCGTCGTCCTGGTCTCGTCCTGCTCGTCGTCCAGCACGGGGTAGACCACACGCGTTGTGTCGCCTCTCTTTCCTCCTCCCTCTGCCTCTCTTCGCTCCTTTCTATCCGCTCCCTCTCTCTCTCTCTCTCGCTCTCTCTCGCTCTCACTCTTTCTCTGTCTCTTTGTCCCTCCTTCCCCCTGATCCTCTTCCTCCCACCTGTCCCTCGGCCTCTTTGGCCCTCTCGTTTGCTCGCTAGCCCACTCTCACTCGGCTGCTCTCATCCTTTTTGCTTTCTTTCCTCCCTTTCTCTCGGTCCAGCTACCACGACCTATCATGAATCCTTTTCCCTTGCTTCAACGACCCTGTCGCTGGCGAACCAGGCGAACGTGGAAAGTAAAAGGGTGAACGAAACCAGTCGCCAAGGGGAGGCTAAATAAAATCCCAGATATTATTGCCCCTCTTCTTCTTCTTCTTCTTCTTCTTCTTCTCTTCTTCTACCTCTTCGATTCACTTTAGTCTCGTTCCCGTCTTCTTTTTCCGTTCGCCTCGCCTCAGGAACGAACGTCGCGTCGCCTCGTTCGTGAGTTATGCGTTTGCGTTCACCGATTTTCTCTGGCCACGCGTAAAATTGGTCCGCGTTCCTACGCGCCGCGTTATTTATACCAGCCGCGCTTTCGCTTGTTTGTTCTTCCGCACGCTCCACCCCCGCTCCTGGCCGCCGTGTGCTTCCCCGTCTCGTTTTTACCGGGATTCACGAGCCAGAAGTGGCAAGTGTTTCGACCAACATTCCTCCGCGTAGAGCCCTTCCATGGTGCTAATTGATTCCGCAAACCGCACGCTTCGGCGTTCTCCAACCCCCTTTTTCCACCGACACCGTCGACGCGCCTCAAAGGGTTATGTTATATACAGTGTTCTTCGATCGTCGATGTCGATACACGCTTCGAAATAACGCGGTAGTGAAATCATATACGAATCGATGCAGATTTTGTCAGAGCAACCTGAAAATTTCGGTACGTCGTTTCCAAGAACGTCGATTTGCTTGCATTCGTCGTTGTCGTCTCGCCGATTATCAGCGACTTCAATATTCCACGCAACTCTCCCCTGACTGTGATTTAGTTGGAAGAATTTTTGGTTCTTCTTCGCACGTAAACACGCGGTTCACGAACAATATTCTGGGTTTTCGAGAACGGCGCGTGGAAATGAAATCGATCCTGCGCGTTTGCTTTAACCCTTTGCACTCGAGTGGTGACTCTGAGACACCGCTAAAATTTGTTATATCACGTTCGAAGGTAATTTTTATATTAACAAAGTTTAGATTTTAAAAAATCGTTAAAAGTGTAACTGTTGTGCGATTCACAAGACTCAATTTCATATGCATAAAATGCACCTTGTCATATAAAATGAAAATACTATAAGTCAGAAAAATTAGTTTAGATTTACTGTTAAAATAGCTTCGAGTGCAAAGGGTTAACCTGTAGAGTATATAGAGTATATATATATATATATATATATATATATATAGAGAGAGAGAGAGAGAGAGAGAGAGAGTATAGTATATATATAGTAGTATAGTACCGAGGTAGTGTGGTAGTAGTATAGTATATATATAGTATTTATATATATAGAGTATATAATCAGTAGATAATAGTATATAATAGATATAATATAATAGATAGTATATAATAGAGTATATAATCAGTACATTTATTCTAAAATTTATTACGTGCATACGAACTGCATCGATTTCTTTCACGGTCTTACCGTCGTAAATCGAGCCAATATATTGGCTTTCCGGTCCTCTGAAGGTTAAACATTTTTTGATTTCTAGTAGCGAATGTTTGTGGTCGTTAGGTATGTGTGAAACAATTAGGAAGTCGTACTGCAACATGATTCTCAATTTATTGAGATCGGTGGGTCGATTACAAAGTTTTGTCGTTCCCCTTTTCCGTACAGATGATTCAATTGTGGATCTTTATGCGCAATAGTATCAGCAACTTTCGGTGCTCGACACGTTTACTGCTAAGATTGCGAGAGAGATAATTAATGATTCGGATAATTAATGGAACTTTCACCTTACGTTTATGTATTTCCCGTTGCGAAACGAATAAGTACATGAAACACGAAACAACAAAAACATCGGAAGAGTATTAGAACATCGTCGTGTCGTTCTTGAAGATATGAAATTATTAATTTTATATATAGAAATAGAAAAAATAGTTAATTCTATCTATAAAAACGAATGAAATAATTAATTTTATCTATAAGAACGAATTAAACAATTTTATCTATATAAATGGATGAAATAATTAATTTCATCTATATAGATGAATGAAACAATTAATTTTATCTATAAAAACGAATGAAACAATTTTATCTATATAAATGGATGAAATAATTAATTGTATCTATATAAGTAAATAAAATAATCAATTGTATCTATATAAATAGAAGAAATAATTAATTTTATCTATATAAATGAATGAAATTATTAATTTTATCTATATAAATGAATGAAACAATTAATTTTATCTATAAAAACGAATGAAACAATTTTATCTATATAAATGGATGAAATAATTAATTGTATCTATATAAATGAATAGAATAATCAATTGTATCTATATAAATAGAAGAAATAATTAATTTTATCTGTATAAATGAATGAAATTATTAATTTTATCTATATAAATGAATGAAACAATTAATTTTATCTATAAAAACGAATGAAATAATTTTATCTATATAAATGGATGAAATAATTAATTGTATCTATATAAGTAAATAAAATAATCAATTGTATCTATATAAATAGAAGAAATAATTAATTTTATCCATATATAAATGAATGAAAAATTATTAATTCTACGTATTATTATTTCGTACGAAGATCTCCAGTCATTTGTCATGGACACGTTTGACACAGGTACTTGAGAATGCGCACCGAAAACTTCACAGATCTTTATCGAATTTGAGGATTTTAGTCCGCGTTTAGACGACAGGGGCCCGCCATAGGACGCTTCTCTATCGAAATCGCTGTCAAGTTAGCCGGAGTTTACCCATCCTAATCCTACGCGCGTACACGCCTCTAGAGCCGCCCGTCCGGTTTCAAGCGGGACCTATCGGGGCCGAATAATCGCGATCGGTGTTTGATCGAATCAACCGTACTCGGCCGCGTGTAGAACGGTAAGTACGCGACCGGCTCGTACACGCTTACGCTTATAGGTATTACGCACGATTCGCCTGGTGCTCCTTCCCCCTAACGGGGAGCACAGGCTATCGTGGTTATTAAGGAAACAGACGAAGGAACGAAACGAAGGAACAAGCGCGTTGGGTGGTCCCGCCCCGCTGTTTATGGGGCACTGCATCTGCTGGCCCCGTATAACCCTCCGCGTTCGACCTGTGTGGTCCCACCTTACGTCCGACTTTACATTCGATTCACTACTTGCTAATGGTAGTTGCATTAGCATTAGGTGGCCGACCGGCTGTCTCCCGCGGTATTATGCGCCGTGGAGGCTGCCTCCGCTGTTACGCGATTTTTCGACGCCGATATTAATCCGACCGTGGCGCGCCGCTTTTTCTGAGTTTTTCAGACCGATCGGCATTTTTCGGACCGATCGGTTGTCCATCGACGCGCGACGCGACGCCACGGCGACTCGATTCATGCAATTATACCGGCGGACAAGATTTTAAGACAATTACGATAGATCGAAAAGCAGTCTCTAGGGGACAGTCGAGACCGTCGTCCTTTGCGATCGACATGTTATCGACCACGTCGGAATATCGTCGATCGCGTTCATCTCGAATAATATCGTATGCGAGCCGACCGGGCTCGTAAAGTGACGCCATGCGCCGCTTTATGGGGTTCGCGTGTTACCACGCGGTTTCATTGAATTGGAGCACCGATACCCAGCCTCTCCTTGCCGCAGTCTCGAGCAGGGCTCGTCCCTGCACGCTTCTAACTAATAAGTAGACTGCGCGTCCTCGTAAATTCAGACATCTCTTCATTAACTCACAGAAATTTCAATTAACGAGTGAGTTATCTCGCGCGTCGAGAATTCCAACAAGTGGAAAGTAAAATCGCGAACCTTATTATACCTTACGTTCAGAGGTACTTTGAGCAAAGGTACAGTAATGTCTTCCTAATTGGCGCTCAAAATGGACAATTCGGGAAGAGGAGATACGATTAATTTGAGTCTTGCGCCTCGTTTTCATAATTATCGATTCTAAGCAACTATAAAAACGAGCTGCAAGGCTCGAATAATCGTATCTCCTCCTCCCGAATTGTCCATTTTTCTGGACAACGTGAGCGTCAATTAGGGAGACATTACTGTACCTTTGCTTAACGCACATCTAAATGCAAGGAAATGAAGGAAATTATTAGTCAATGTTACTAGAGACGACTTACTGGAATAGCGTTGATAAACAATTTATTGAGCAGTTTCTAACTGTAAATTATAGACCATCGGGAATTATAAAATGATAGTATTGGATTATTTTCTCTCTTTTGAATACTCAGAAGTTTTTCCTTCTAGCATATAAGTTACAAAAACGAATCGACGCCGATAGTCTCGCCAGAGTACCATTAGATAAACAATGATTTCATATGTATATAGAACAGAGTGCTCTTTGTCTTTAGGTGACGTTTTTGGTTTCGTCTTTGTGAATAGTCTTCAGTCTCCTGGAGCAATCAGGAGAGTAAAGACGGTCCTTCCTCGTACATCAAATTAATAAAATAAAAGGGATAAGTTTAATTCACTGCGTTTTACTTTTATTTATCTACCCATTTCCAATAGATAGTAACAAGTTCCAATCGCAATAACAAGTCGATCTCTAAATCAAATAATCTAAAATACATGCTCGGCCCTAGTTTATTATGTAAGATTCGTTGAAATAAAACAATTTAGAACAAACCGAAACGTGGGGAGAATTTATTCTTTACGATATCTACATCAAATTGTTTGTATAATTTTGTGCAAAATGGAAATTGATTGACGGTGTACAGTAAATTCTTTCTAATTGACCCTCAGCTTGAAAACGAAAATGGACAATTTGGGAAAAGGAGATACGATTAATTTGAGTCTTGCGCCTCGTTTTTATAATTATCGATTCTAAGCAACTATAAAAACGAGCTGCAAGGCTCGAATAATCGTATCTCCTCCTCCCGAATTGTCCATTTTTCTGGACAACGTGAGCGTCAATTAGGGAGACATTACTATACCTTTGCTTAACGCACATCTAAATGCAAGGAAATGAAGGAAATTATTAGTCAATGTTACTAGAGACGACTTACTGGAATAGCGTTGATAAACAATTTATTGAGCAGTTTCTAACTGTAAATTATAGACCATCGGGAATTATAAAATGATAGTAACAAATTCTAATCGCAATAACAAGTCGATCTCTAAATCAAATAATCTAAAATACATGCTCGGCCCTAGTTTATTATGTAAGATTCTTTGAAATAAAATAATTTAGAACAAACCGAAACGTGGGGAGAATTTATTCTTTACGATATCTACATCAAATTGTTTGTATAATTTTGTGCAAAATGAAAATTGATTGACGGTGTACAGTAAATTCTTTCTAATTGACCCTCAGCTTGAAAACGAAAATGGACAATTTGGGAAAAAGGAGATACGATTAATTTGAGTCTTGCGCCTCGTTTTTATAATTATCGATTCTAAGCAACTATAAAAACGAGCTGCAAGGCTCGAATAATCGTATCTCCTCTTCCCGAGTTGTCCATTTTTGTGGACAATCTGAGCGTCAATTAGAGAGACATTACTGTATTTCTTCTCTGTTTTATAACAATTGATACGGGCGAGAAACTTCTTTGCGTTCGAATCTCCGAAAAGCGAGAATCAAAATATAAATATTGAATTTCCAACAAGCTAGTCTTTCATTCTACGTTTCCCACCCTTTTTTCCTTGCCTTCCTTCTCTATGCTTCCTAATTATCAATATTCATTATTAAAGATTTTTGCAAATTTTCTTTGATTATGTCACAACATTCACCTTGATTGCCCGGTAAGCCGGTAACTTCTGGCAGGCACGGGCCTCCCCTCCTCAATACGCATAAAAAAAGCTAGTCTTTCATTGTACGTCAGGGGTGTCAAACTCAAAAGCTAACTTGGGCCAAATAAACAATGCTTAACTTTAGGTGGGCCGCAAAAAAAAAAATCAATGTTCATAGAAACAAATATTTTTATTTTGACTAGTACATTGTAATAAACATATATAAAGTTAAATTATTGTTTACGTTCTGATACTTGACATCAAAAATGTTCATCTCGGGCCGCGAGTTTGACACCCCTGTTGTACGTATTCTGTATACTCGGGGAAACACGGTAAAACCTGAAAACTGAAACTTAACGAAGCTGTCGAGTGTTTGCAAGAAATGGAACAAACCTTCGTCGAAAAAAAAACTCGGTCAGAAAAATATTCATTCCGTAGGATTCCCATTGGACGAGCGCGTAGGCCGGAAGCAACGAACGAAATATTTTTCGTAGGGCGCTGAGATAAGACGATCGTTTAGCGTTATGCTGGTCGTGCGGAGCGAGACGTATTAATCACGGACAGGGGCCAGCCCGTGTGTGGGAAAATTCGAAACGGACTACCTGTGTTCAGCCGGGCCACGTGTGCGCACTTTCACGCAGGCCAGCACCGCTTCGTCTAATGCCGCGTCAGATCGACTTTCGAGAAGAGATACGTAACGACAGTCGGAGCTACTTTAATAGAGTAACGATGCCTGTCCTTCGGCTATCGGATTCAGCGACGGCCAGGTTCTACGTTCGAAGCTACCGGGTCTCGGCTTTATCATCGTAAAATGGGACCGGGGCCCCATCAAACGGATAACGCCGATCAAACCGACGGCATTTTTGCATATTAATACCATTAATAGATTATCCTTTACCGGGCGAACGGTAGCCCGATCGTAGATACAAATTAGCTGCCACGTTGGATATCGTTGACCGGGAGCACGGTTTTTCGTTCGTCGTTTCTATGCTGACGGCTTCTTCAAGCTTTCGTACGAAAATTTTCAATGAAAGAGAAACCGGACTCGAATGAAGATTGATCGTATTTTTATTTGATTTTCTCCATGAAACATTTTCTAGTCAAATCTTATCATTTTGTGATTTTCAGATTTTGTAATGTAATGTAATGTAATGTAATGTAATGTAATGTAATGTAATGTAATGTAATGTAATGTAATGTAATGTAATGTAATGTAATGTAATGTAATGTAATGTAATGTAATGTAATGTAATGTAATGTAATGTAATGTAATGTAATGTAATGTAATGTAATGTAATGTAATGTAATGTAATGTAATGTAATGTAATGTAATGTAATGTAATGTAATGTAATGTAATGTAATGTAATGTAATGTAATGTAATGTAATGTAATGTAATGTAATGTAATGTAATGTAATGTAATGTAATGTAATGTAATGTAATGTAATGTAATGTAATGTAATGTAATGTAATGTAATGTAATGTAATGTAATGTAATGTAATGTAATGTAATGTAATGTAATGTAATGTAATGTAATGTAATGTAATGTAATGTAATGTAATGTAATGTAATGTAATGTAATGTAATGTAATGTAATGTAATGTAATGTAATGTAATGTAATGTAATGTAATGTAATGTAATGTAATGTAATGTAATGTAATGTAATGTAATGTAATGTAATGTAATGTAATGTAATGTAATGTAATGTAATGTAATGTAATGTAATGTAATGTAATGTAATGTAATGTAATGTAATGTAATGTAATGTAATGTAATGTAATGTAATGTAATGTAATGTAATGTAATGTAATGTAATGTAATGTAATGTAATGTAATGTAATGTAATGTAATGTAATGTAATGTAATGTAATGTAATGTAATGTAATGTAATGTAATGTAATGTAATGTAATGTAATGTAATGTAATGTAATGTAATGTAATGTAATGTAATGTAATGTAATGTAATGTAATGTAATGTAATGTAATGTAATGTAATGTAATGTAATGTAATGTAATGTAATGTAATGTAATGTAATGTAATGTAATGTAATGTAATGTAATGTAATGTAATGTAATGTAATGTAATGTAATGTAATGTAATGTAATGTAATGTAATGTAATGTAATGTAATGTAATGTAATGTAATGTAATGTAATGTAATGTAATGTAATGTAATGTAATGTAATGTAATGTAATGTAATGTAATGTAATGTAATGTAATGTAATGTAATGTAATGTAATGTAATGTAATGTAATGTAATGTAATGTAATGTAATGTAATGTAATGTAATGTAATGTAATGTAATGTAATGTAATGTAATGTAATGTAATGTAATGTAATGTAATGTAATGTAATGTAATGTAATGTAATGTAATGTAATGTAATGTAATGTAATGTAATGTAATGTAATGTAATGTAATGTAATGTAATGTAATGTAATGTAATGTAATGTAATGTAATGTAATGTAATGTAATGTAATGTAATGTAATGTAATGTAATGTAATGTAATGTAATGTAATGTAATGTAATGTAATGTAATGTAATGTAATGTAATGTAATGTAATGTAATGTTATTATAACAAATTCGTCGATGACCAAACTGTAAATCTTTATACGCGAATATAGATTTCCGTGAACAAATTCGTGGAAATGGCAATCAAAAACAAAATATTTCCGCGTTGCTGAAAGTTGCATCAGAACCTAACGAGAATAAAAATCTCGCTGATCTCGTTTTTCGAAGATCTTCTTGTGCTCCCTACGATTTGTAATTTATCGTATCGATTTCTTTTGAATTTTAACTAACCAAATTCGTCAAATTCGCTGGTTGTTCGTTTTTTAATCGATCATTCTTTTCTTTGAAATATTGAATTACTTTGTCTAGTGAATATTTCTTTTTTTTAATAGCTTTAAGTACAACATTAAGTATAACTTTAAGTATATCTTTAAGTATATCTTTAAGTACATCTAATTATGCTTTAAGTCGGTAAGAACGTTCGAAACATTTCGAACGCGCTAATTGAGATTAATTAGACTACCGCGAGCTAAGAGAGTCGTGACTGTGGACCAAGAGAGTCGACTGTAATTAAAAGGCTTTTGTTCTTCTTCCCTTATTTAGTTTCCGACTTTCGCCCATTCATCTCGCGAGAGGATATTGAAAGCATCTTTGACCGAGAATATTAGTTGTCCCGAAATCTTCGTTAATATATTCCCGCGAGATGCTTGTTCGTTTTATTTCAGTTCCTTTGCCTGATATATGGTCCTTTTCTCGGAACGCTGACGTGAAAATTACTTTTTTTCTCGTACGAGTTTCGGAGCATCTCTGGTCCGATTCTTTTTTTTTTTCCTTTTCGAATAACAGGCAAGCCTTTCCGACGTGCTGGTCCTTTCGACCGCCTCTGCAGAATTCTTACATAATTTACGGCCCGATACGAAAACTAGCTGTCGATTAACAAAATTTTCTTTATAACAAAAATAACATTTACGAGCAACCGAGAGGAAAGGTATATGTATATTTTATTTTTTGCATCTCGTAATAACAACAATAATTTTTTACAGAATAATATGGTCACTAATTTTTTCAATTTTTATCAAGCAGAATTAGCTACGTTTCCGTTGATAATTTAATAATAATTTTTATAATAACAAAAATAACATTTACGAGCAACCGAGAGGAAAAGTATATGTATATTTTATTTTTTGCATCTCGTAATAAAAACAATAATTTTTTACAGAATAATATAGTCACTAATTTTTTCAATTTTTATCAAGCAGAATTAGCTACGTTTCCGTTGATAATTTAATAATAATTTTTATAATAACAAAAATAACATTTACGAGAGCAACCGAGAGGAAAAGTATATGTATATTTTATTTTTTGCATCTCGTAATAACAACAATAATTTTTTACAGAATAATATGGTCACTTATTTTTTCAATTTTTATCAAGCAGAATTAGTTACGTTTCCGTTGATAATTTAATAATAATTTAATAATAACGAAAATAACATTTACGAGCAACCGAGAGGAAAGGTATATGTATATTTTATTTTTTGCATCTCGTAATAACAATAATTTTTTACAGAATAATATGGTCACTAATTTTTTCAATTTTTATCAAGCAGAATTAGCAACGTTTCCGTTGGTAATTTTTATTACAGTGACACTCCAGCAGCTTCCGCGACGATATCGAAATATTATTACGAAGCGTAATCTATTGACAAGAAAAGGTAGCTGCATCGGGGTTATCGGTAAGGAAGAATATGCAACGAGAAATCGACTGCTGGAATCGACTGCATAATGCGCACGATCGATCGGAAACAAATTTGACGTTACTTAAAACATCTTCGACATAAGTATGCAATTTTCTTAAAATTTCGAGACATCGAAAATTTTAGATTTTAACGTTCAATAAAACATGCGTATAAGTAGTATTTCGATTTTGTTAGGTTTTATTCGTAAAGAAGAGATTCCGGCGTATCTATTTAACACTAAACCAACCGACCTGTAACGATGATTAGCGTGCATTGACTCATAAGAAAAGATAGAATTCACTTGGTTTTTGTAAAGTTTTAATTATGAGACTTGTTTCAATAATATAATTTATTCAATCATTCTCCACGAAGAAGTCTCCAAAGTTTGTGGTATCGTAAAATAAAAAATCGTGGAAATAAAAAATTTTGACCGCGGTAGGTTTAGTGTTAAACAATTGTATGGTAATCCAGTATGTCGTAAAACGCGTTGCAACGGACTTCGACGGCGAACTAATCTATCGCTTTTTCCTTGGCTTGAGAGTCGAGATAACGTTGCCTGTAAGCCCCGGTCGGATCGAACTTTGCTTCGAGGAGACTCCAGTCTTCGGATCTGTGATCGATTAAATAATGAGAAACCTTATCAGCAACTTCCTTCTGTTTCTCGCTGCAAGACGAGCAATCGTGTTCCAAAGCGTCCGGCAAATTCTCTGCAATGTATAATTTGAATATTAGCTCGCGTTCGATGACACAAAATAAATGTACTTAACGTTTTATTATCGTTCTACAGGGTATCCCATAATTACGTTGACGCTCGAAATAACTTTTTAACATTTGAAGTAACTGTTTCCTTAGCGAAAATGCAATCCGCGGCTTTGTTTACGAGTTATTAACAAAAAAACACCGACCACCTAGCGCTAGGCGGCCGAGCTTAGTTTTTTTTTTCATTAATAAAAAGATAAAGTTACTTCGAATGACTTCAGGAATCACTCCTTTCCGAGTGTTAACATAATTATGGGACACCCTGTGTACTAAGAGGAATTTAAAGAATCTGTTTTGACGTGATAATCCCAAAGGAAATTATTAGTCAATGTTACTAGAGACGACTTACTTGAATAGCGTTGATGAACAATTTATTGGGCAGTTTCTAACTGTAAATTATAGACCATCGTGAATTACAAAATGATAGTAACAAGCTCAAATCGCAATAACAAGTCGATCTCTAAATCAAATAATCTAAAATACATGCTCGGCCCTAGTTTATTATGTAAGATTCTTTGAAATAAAACAATTTAGAACAAACCGAAACGTGGGGAGAATTTATTCTTTACAATATCTACATCAAATTGTTTGTATAATTTTGTGCAAAATGGAAATTGATTGACAGAGTACAGTAAATTCTTCCTAATTGACCTTCAGCTTGAAAACGAAAATGGACAATTTGGGAAAAGGAGATACGATTAATTTGAGTCTTGCGCCTCGTTTTTATAATTACCGATTCTAAGCAACTATAAAAACGAGCTGCAAGGCTCGAATAATCGTATCTCCTCCTCCCGAATTGTCCATTTTTCTGGACAACGTAAGCGTCAATTAGGGAGACATTACTGTACCTTTGCTTAACGCACATCTAAATGTAAGGAAATGAAGGAAATTATTAGTCAATGTTACTAGAGACGACTTACTGGAATAGCGTTGATAAACAATTTATTGAGCAGTTTCTAACTGTAAATTATAGACCATCGGGAATTACAAAATGATAGTAACAAGTTCCAATCGCAATAACAAGTCGATCTCTAAATCACATAATCTAAAATACATGCTCGGCCCTAGTTTATTATGTAAGATTCTTTGAAATAAAACAATTTAGAACAAACCGAAACGTGGGGAGAATTTATTCTTTACAATATCTACATCAAATTGTTTGTATAATTTTGTGCAAAATGGAAATTGATTGACAGAGTACAGTAAATTCTTTCTAATTGACCCTCAGCTTGAAAACGAAAATGGACATTTTGGGAATAGAAGGCTCGAATAATCGCATCTCCTCTTCCAAAATTGTCCACTTTTACGTGCAAGCTGAGAGTCAATTAGGGAGAATTTACTCTACCACGTATATCCGTCATGGCATGTAAATCATGCATTGAAATCACTGAAATAATTTCAGATGCCGCAGAATCTTGTACCGTAAAAAATGAACATCAACATTTTTCCACGCAAATGAATCCTTAATGCTCCGTTTTACACGATAATCGGCGGAGTATCGAAAAATTCTCAATAAATACTGTAATTTGCGCGATCATTAAATCGAAAGGCATCGAAGTCTCCCGGTACTTCCTTTTTCTGGATGAACGAATATCTGCGGGCCGAGTATATGTATAATTTCGCGAGAAAGGTATTGATATCTACATCGGCGATTACGTCGGGTAATTCGTGGGATCATTACGGGGATGAAAAGGTTAGATTGAAAAAAAGTCCCATAACTCGTAACTGCTCGTAACAAGTACGCGCTGGCATTAAAGACAAAATGCGGACAGTGTAGGTTCGCGGGCGCAATAACCACGGTTTCCGAACAAAATATCCTTCGAGCCCAGCACGTACTAAAGAAAGACATTCTCCGGTCGGGTAATTATATCACGCGGTATTTTTTTTGCCAGATGGCAAAGGACGCGTAACTGATTTAATGCGCGACCTTGTCCCCCGGGAATAGTAACGACGCTCATAAAATTGCGGTCGACCGTAAAACGACGACGTCCCGCGTAAGAACAGCTGTGCTATATGCATACGAGCGCATACAAGTGCACGCGGGGTGCCCACGTGTGCGTTTTATACCGGGTCATTATAACGAGCGGCTCGAGTTTTCCGAGCACCGCCAAATGAAGCTGCACACCGTGTCACGTTATTATTTTCATCCGCCTTATAAATCGACGCAGAAGTTGACAGCTTCATTCGGTTGAAACGTTTCGTATGTTTATCAAATTTAACCGGAGTGTACGCGATCTTGTTTGACGAACTTCGGTAACTTCTGAATTAGTGTTTTTATCGTAAATAAGATTTACGTTGGCCGCGCGGAATCGCGCAAAGAGTGAAATGATATTTGAATAACGATCGCCGGCTTTTTAAACTTACAAACTGACTATGGAGTTTTTACATTTGTATTAGGTGTACCGGAAAGTTCTGTCCGATAGTGTCACTTCAAGTTTCAATCCATGTGCACATGTTGATTTGAGACATATATGACTACCTCTCTTTATCATTGCATTTACACACATGTACTCTCCTAAATAAACTGAAACAGATGGTAGAGAAAATATTTCGGAAGCAATTTTTCGAAAAATACGAACCAGTTCTTGTTATCCCGAAATAACTAAAATATTCATCGGTGCGAAGAGAAATTGCATTTCTAAACTAACTTTTGGGTTATTCGTTTGTTGAGGACAACGTTTCATTCTCGCAAATATTTTATTTTATTCTTTTTTATAAAATAAATTGCTTTTACATATTTTTTGACTCTAGCATCGATATTGCAGAGAATCGAATTCTTTACGTATGTTTATTCTACCGGTCAAATATCGCCAACAAAGGGCTAGCTTTTCGTTTCTATTTCAAAGAAATAAATCGCTTTTGTATTTAGTAAATTCTATATAAAATCGCGATAACGAAATTCACACGATTTTATGGCGTAAGATGTTCATGAAACCGGGCAATAATCGAAGAATTCGAGTCACTTAAAAAACGTGTACGTTACACTTGTATTCTTCTGCTCGTCTTGTATAGTTGGTTCGATAAATTTGAAAATTGTTCGCTCGGCATTTGTATATGTATATTAGGTCTACCGGAAAGTTCTGTCCGATAGTGTCACTTCAAGTTCCAATCTATATGCACATGTTGATTTGAGACATATATGACTATCTCTCTCTATCATTGCATTTACGCACACGTATTCTCCTAAATAAACTGAAACAAAGATGTCTCATGTCATTATTAAGTGAGACGCGATCGTGAAAACATGGCTACCGATGATAATGCCAGACCACATGCTGCTTTGGCGACTCGTCAGAAAATCGCAGAGCTAGGCTGGGAAATTCTGTCGCATCCACCATACTCCCCAGACCTAGCATCCTTCGATTATCACTTGTTTCTCTCTTTGCAAAACTTTTTACAGGAAAAAAATTCAAAACTAAAGCTGATGTCAACCAAGCACTAGTCGAGTTCTTCGCCTCTAAAAATAAATCATTTTTCAAAAATGGCATTTACAAGTTGCCATCACGCTGGCAAGAAGTCATAAGTAACGATGGAAAGTATATTCTACAATAAATATTATTAAATGTATGAAAATTGTGTTATATTTCAATTCAAAAACGGACAGAACCTAATAATTACCTAATAATTTAGTAGACCTAATAATTTCAATGTCCTGCGAAATGTATGCTAAATAATTTACGAACGGTTAATTTTCTTGCGAAAAGATCTTTTATTCCTATTCAATATTGTCTCTCACAGTTGATTATAGATTCTGTGCACGGTCTAGACAATTATAGAATAGATGATATAATTCCTGGATCGTTAATTGTCTCGTAGAAGAAATTAGGCAGACGAAAAGTAAAGCAACGTTTAGCTTCTCCGTATCGATTGTGAATTTCGTGCACCAATATAAATTTAATATAAAAGAAAATAATATAAAATAATATAAAAAAATTCAATATAATATAAAAGATCATTAATACAGATTGAATATTGATGAAAGTCTCTAAATTTAGATTCTCGATGAGTTAATATAAATTCTAGTTGCTTTTTGTTTCGTAACTGTCGCTCGCGTGTCGATTTTATAATCACCAAAGTACATACATATAAATTTGCAAATTTTACACTCGAACGAAGAGATTTGCAGCGACGCTCGAGCACTCACTTTTAAGTTCAGTTGCGTCAGGAGTGCAAGGACCGCGATCCAGAAGACAATTCACGTATCCATTCAGAAGTCTCTCGCTTTTCAGCACCGAATCGATATCGACGTCGTCGTATTTGGTAGTGTACTTGTCTTCGGCAGCTGCCGACAGCAGAAGACAGCCCGAAAATGCGAGAACAACGATGACGTTCTTCATTTTTGAGTGGTAGCTCGTAGGATCTCGAAGCTGGTTTCTTCTCTCACTGATCATCAAACTCGTTAGTAGACGCGTTTTATATACTTCGTGCGAGGCTCGTTTGTTGCACGAGATCGCGCGGCAAATTGCTCGTAGTACGCGGAGAAAATTGTGGCTCGTGCATGATTTCGTTGGAAAAAAAAAATGAGTGCAACTCATTTTCTTGTATGATAACATGTCGTTAGGCGGACGGAGAATCTCTTTAGAGGTGGACGCGGTTCCCAGAACAGGAAAGTAGTATACGACGTGCGGTTGCACAAACATTATTTAGTTTGTAACAAACGCAAGTTTAATTCCATAATATGATGTTTCTGTCTCTTGGAAGGAATTGGTTTGTTTCCGTATTCATTTCTTTATTTATTGATATACATATAAACGGAAAAGCCTCTTTGTTATAAAAAAGTTAAAGAAGATTTATATATATATATATATATATATATATATATATATATACATATATATATAAGATTTATATATATATATAGATTGAATAATACATAATAAAGAAATGAATACGGAAACAAACCAATTCCTTCCAAGAGACAGAAACATCATATTATGGAATTAAACTTGCGTTTGCTATAAACTAAATATATATATTATATAATATATTATATATTATTATATATTATATTATATATGTGTATAATGTAAAGAGAAATAAAAAAGAAATATTTTAGTTACTAAAGGGTGCTAAGTCTAACAACGTTATTTTTACGTCTGTTTTCTAAGATATAATAAATAAATAGATAAATAAATTTAAACTATTTTAAATGAAAAATGCTTAATGCAATAATTACTACTCTGCCGATTTGAAAGATTAACGAAATGTGAAACAAGAAGAACGTGAGAAAACATTGAGAATACTATTTTATTTTCCTCTTTTGCAAATTGTTTGGCTTCTGTTTCTTGCAGTCGTTTCGCAGAATGTTGATTTTGCACGAAGACCAAGTCTAAAAATGGCTATACAAAATATTTCTAGTCGGTAAGGATATAGATAACGATACGATCGTAGTCGACAGAGCGCTTAGAAAAGTTTGCTCGTGTAAAGCAAGCATAGGATCGCGGTTTCTCATCGGCAGGAAAATATTCGCAACAAAATTGGCCGGCAATTGCGAAGATCCTTGCCGCTGTCAACCGTTCCCGGTAATGGCCGATGACATAAACGGCGATCCGAGCGAATCCAATTGTCCGATACTACCTCGACACAGTGTCATCTTCGCATCTTCGAAGACGTTGCGCGGCCGCGATGGGACGCGACGCGTCGACTCGCGGGGGATCCGTAGAGTCGATAAGACATTGTAATGCCATAAATGATCCTACCTCCGCATTATTTCGTATTCCGTTCAGGCGTTCCCAGTCTTCGTAAATTCAACGTGGCAAGTACGCGTTTTAAGTTCTCGTTCCTTCCTCGTGAAATCTGAGACTTCTTGTCGACTTTACTACGTGAGATTTATACGTAGAGGTGGTCTCGCCGTCTCCGATTATATCGTTCCATCCCGAAAAATCCTCCTAGACTCCAGTTTCCTCCACGACCGGTGTCATCAAACCGTCAAAACCCAACACCGGTGCTGCGATAATTATATTCCGTACCTATAAAGCTTCGAATGACACCGGTGAAACCGTAGGAACATCTCCTCGACCATAAACGACGCGGATTTCAACTTCCACGGAATCAAATTTCCTGCGCTTCGAGATTACTTTTCCTGTCGCGTTTGCGCGTCGAACCGCGTTGTTTATTCGGCTAAGAACGCGGACTGGCAGTGATTCATTGTGCTCTTCGGTTTTGTTATTTATCCTCGGCTTTTTGAGTCTCGAGATAAGATTCAGGAATGCTGCGTTGGATCCACGATGGAGGACAAAAGCGTTCGAACAGTTCTTGTAAAAAAAAAGCTTTTACAACACTTTTCAAACTAGAGTAAACGACTTTCGAGGGGCTAGTTTATTGTACGATGACTTAAATACCTTTTTAAAATTTGCTATTACTTGACATGACAAAAAGATATATGTTTCTAAACTTTTTATCCGAGCTTATTACGACACTGTGACATTGTTATGAATCGTTAACAATTAATCCCTGATCTTTGACAGAATTCTCGAGATTTTGACGTCTTGCAATGCCTGTAGCTTGATCACGCGTCATTTGATTTGGATGACATGTTACAGAAAATTTCATTGTTTTTTTTAACGAATGAGATCAGAGACCAATCGACGCAAGTCTCTGCCAAAGAAATTAGAAGAACGTATTTATACCAGATAACATCACCGTTTGAATATTTCGACAACTTTTGGCTTATGCTAATTGGTTTCCGAGTGCTGCATACCTGTGTCCCAAAAATGTCTCGCAATCCGGAAATGACGGGTTCCTCAGATCATTTGAAGCAGCTTCTTTCTTTACAAAAACGTTCTCCGAGGCACCGTTAACGAGTTATTAACGAAAAACAGTGACCAATAAGAATCGAGTACGGCTGACGCGAGGCGGCCCAGTCAACCAGCGCGCAAAGCCCAATTCCGCTCATTGGCTCGGTCGCCTCGCGCCAGCCGAGCTCGCCTCTCATTAGTCACTGTTTTTCGTTAATAACTCGTTAACGGTGCCTCGGAGAAAATTTTTGTAAAGGAAAAAGTTGCTTCAAATGACCCGAGGAAACCGCCACTTTCGGATTGCGAGACATTTTTGGGACAGCCTGTATAAAACGCGTGTGAAACTATTTAAATATCCTTGAAAAGCCAGAAATCATTTCGTCACGGACATGCACAGTTTGCAAGTATGTGTTTTCTTTATTATAAATGCTATAATTATACAATAATATTCTACAGACGGAGAACATTTTACGAGTCTTGCAAATCTGACGGATGAATTGACCAGTTGCATGAACCTCGATATGTTGCATGCACATCGTTAGTCTCATCCTGGCGCAACTATGAAAATAGTACGTACTATAACTACACGGAAAATCCAGTTCGAAGAAGCAACGCGATAAAGAACGAGAACGTTATTCCTTCCACAAGAAGTTCCTTCGATTTCAACACCTTCGAGGTTCGTTGTTAAATGCACTTTGTGTGCACTACGCCGACCGTTTTTACCATTAAATCTAAAAATACTGTGTATCGTATTCGTCGGAGTCGGAATCCGGCAACTCGGCGCAAGCATAGCAAATCTTCCCGACATCCCTCCAGCATTCAGGGCAATGTACAAAGGGACAGCCGGGCGTCGTGCACTTTCTATGCTCCGGCCCTTTTCTGGGCTCCACCTCGTCGCAAATTAAGCACCTCTCCCTGGCGCAGGCAAAAAACCGGAGCCAGCCGAACTGAGCCGGCCATTTCTGTCTCATGGTCATCCAGAAATCGACTTCGTACTCCAAACGACGCGTCCTGACCAGCCTCTTCACCCTCGCCTTCATGAATCTCGCGAAACCGATCCGCCTTCGCAGGCTCTCGTTGTACAGATACAGCGTCCTCCTCTTTTCCCGTTTCCGGTAAAAGAACGAGCAGATACCACGACGCGTCCTCTGCGTGTAAATCGATCCAACGTTCAGCAGACAAATAGCGAAGAACGTCCCGTAGATCTTGAAGAGCACGTGGCCATCCAGTTTCGTTGGTTTCGGCAGACAGGCGCTGTTCGTGGTCACGGTTTTTATGTGCTTCTTCACATTGAAGCCGCGGACGGCGCTTCTGATCAGGGTTGCTATCACTCCCGTGCCTCTGATCTCCAGGGACAAGTCGTGGTGACCTGCCTGATACGAAGATTGTCTCTAATTACGAGTACAGTAATTTCTTTCTAACTGACGCTCAGATTGTGCACAAAAATGGACAATTTGAGAAAAGGAGATTATTCGAGATTATTCGAGTCTTGCAGCACGTTTTTATAGTTGTTGACAATCGATAACTATAAAAAAAATCGTACCCCCTCTTTCCAAATTGTCTATTTTTATGCACAATATGAGCGTCAATTAGGCAGAATTTACTGTTTACAGAGTATCCTAAAATTATGGTATTTCTGGAAAATCAGGGGTTCCTCATGTCATTTGAAGCAACTTTCTCCTTTGCGAAAATTTTCTCCGAGGCTTCGTTTACGCGAGTTATTAACGAAAAACACTGACCAATAAGAGGCGAGCTCGGCTGGCGTGCGGCGGCCCAGCCAACGAGTGCGCGGAGCACAGTTCCGCTCATTGGCTCGGCCGTCTCGCGCCAAATGATCTCGCCTCTGATTGGTCATTGTTTTTCGTTAATAACTTGTAATTGAAGCCGCGGATTGCATTTTCGCTGAGGAAAAAGTTGCTTCGAATGTCGTTAAGAATCCCTTATTTCCCGATTGCGAGTGACTTTTGGGACCTCTGTATAATTTTTTAAGTTTTCTATAGAAAATCCCTGACACACTTTACCTGTGTGTACTCTATAAGAGCGTGTCTCCTAATCATATCCAGCACTTCATAGAACAAGCTATCGAGGACGATAAAAATACTAGCAGTAATTATCTCGAGCAACAGCTTCACCATCTGGCCAGTCAAATTAAATCCCTCCGCTTTGCCGGGTTTCCAGCTATAAGGATCGATGAATTTCTTCCTCTCGATCTTCTTCAGTGGCAGAAGCGCGAGGCTTCCGCGAGCTTTCCTTCTCGCGTCGATTCGCCGAAAATATGGCGTCACGTAAACGTTGTCGTACTCGATGTCGTCCATGTATTTGTCGTGGTAACGCTGAGAACTGAGAATAATTTTCAGGAATACAAAGGACAAGCATCTTTTCACGATGACCATCACGGATTCGAAGAGCTTGGCTCTCGTTGCGAATTGGTGGGCGACTGCTTTAGCCGCGTAGACGGAGTCCTGGAGATCTAGGATCACAGGAGGTTTCTTTATTTTGTACTGCAGCTTGGCGTCCTTCAGGCTTCTGGTGAACTCGTTCCTCGCACCTGTCGACAGAGATCGAAGTGAACTTTAGCACACGAGGAACTTTAGCACGCTGCGTTTCGTAAGCGGTAATTAACCAAGCGATACGTTGTTGTTGTCATTGTAACTGCGTGGGTGTAATTGTTATACGATTTGTCGACAAACACTTTAACGTGACTCGAAAGACTTGGAATGTTTGTATTTCGCAGGTGATAAATTCAACGACGTCGATAAACTATTTATCTATTTATCATTTATCGCTCAATTGAACAAATGATTTTCGTTCTTTCTCTTCCGAAGCAAGCGGGAAGGTACAAAATGGACGAAAACTTTCCATAATTTGCCACAAATTGTTAACTAGAATTGTGTCGAAATTCAGTTAAGATAGAAAACAATTTTACGAATTTTAAGTTATTAGCTTCCGAAGTAGTACAGAAATACATGAAATGTACCTCTGGGTTTATAATTGATTGGTTACATAGAAAGAGTGACACGAACTCATTTATTTGACGGTCATCGATTCTATTAAACGTTCCAAATATGTAATTTTTAAAAACCATAGAAATTATTCGAAAATTTTCAAATGGAACGATCTTGCGCACGACACACGATGAATTGAGCGTTACTTGAAATGTAATTAGTTTATGGTTCTACATATATGTACAATTAATACGCGATACGTACTTTTCAAGGCAGCATAGCCTTCGCCAATGCCACTGTCGACCTTGCCCTCGGGGTCGCAGATGCTGGAACCACCCAGAGCCTGGACCAGGTTGCAAACGAAAGTGAGCTTCATTGGCCAGCAGAGAAGCCAAGCAACGAACATGGTTACTTTGTCGTAACACTTGTCATAAGCGTCGCTGAACATATCCCTGAAATGAATCGAACGAACAATGAACTGGCATACAGTAGTGTAGTTCTAAGTATATACTAGTATACTTCAAATAATTATGGCCTCAAAGTGACTTTTAATTTTTATCGTGAGATTTCAACAAAAGCTTCAACATATTTGTACATTTCTATATCAGAAATAATAGAAAAGAGAAATGCACAAATACGATGTTTCGTTAAGTTTTCGTTTAGGTACCAGTAACAATGTGCACACCACTGTATACAGGGTGTCCCAAAAATGCCTCGTAATCCGGAAATGGCGGGTTCCTCGGATCATTTGAAGCAACTTCTTCCTTTACAAAAATGTTCTCCGAGGCACCGTTAACGAGTTATTAACGAGAAACAGTGACCAATGAGAGGCGAGCTCGGCCGAGCCAACGGCGTCAGCGGTCGAGGCGGTCGAATCCCAGCTCAGCTGGCGCGAGGCGACCGAGCCAATGAGCAGAACTAGGCTTCGTGCGCTGGTTGACTGGGCCGTCTCGCGTCAGGCGTGCTCGATTCTTATTGGTCACTGTTTTTCGTCAATAACGGCGCCTCGGAGAACATTTTTGTAAAGGAAGAAGTTGCTTCAAATGACCCGAGGAACCCGCCACTTTCGGGTTGCGAGACTTTTTTGGGACACCCTGTAGTCCTCGCGCAACAAGAAGGCACCTTTGTGTTTACATTCCCCCCTCTCACTAGCTGCCCCGTTGCCGCAGCTAGTAAGGGGTGGGGGAATGCAAACACAAAGCTGCCTTCTTGTCGCGTGAAGACTGTACATTGAACCACAGCAAAGTAAATGCACGAACAAATATATTCAGCTCTACGAAGCGTACCTACATCTGTCCGAGCCCCGGCTGAGCTGTTCCTCGCACCTAGCTTCGATCTTCTTCTTATACTTCGCTTCGTACACGTCGGCAGCCGATTTGGCTTCATCGATTTTCTTCTCGTAGTTCTCTTCAATGTCCTTGCTCCTCTTCGTATCACCTTGCAATTCGTCCAGGTAATCGTTTTCCTCGTTTAATCGCCGCATTTCCTCCTCACCCTCGATCTCCTCGACGATGGGACTCATTAGATCCCTCACAGATGATAGAGTATCCTTTATCTCCTCCCCGTCGGATTTCATTGCGAGAACGGCCTGATTGCGTACGAATCTTAATCAGTTTCTTGCAATTTGTCTGTTCTAGGAGAGACTCGCGCGGTTAACATTTTAGATCCCGTATATAAATGTTGTTATTGGACTATTTAGTTTCTGACAATTAATTAAATAATTAATTAATTTAATTTATTTTGTGAACAGAAAAAGACTTACGCTCAACGAATATGTCGAGAAAGATTACCAAATAAAATTATAAATAACTCTAAGCATCTCTGTTATATGTATATTGTGAAAAAGATTCGCCGTTCGGGTCTTCAAATAATTTTTAAGCATAATTATTGCGCCGTGCATCTGCAATAACGTCGGGCAAAAAAGGGTGGACGTATTATCGACAATTTTCTTGCATTTTTAGAAAATATAAAATTGTTTAGAGTTGTAAATGCGAACTTTTAAATATTACGAACGTAATTAAACGCGATTCAGTTAACACGTTCCGTGCCGAGCTTTTTTTACTCGAATCTTCACACTTTGATATTTTACTAAAACTTGATGTATTACGTGCAATTATTAATTCTCGTACACATAACAACGTAACAAAAACTTATCAACGCCCATTCTTGCGGTGGAAATTGATTCTTCGGTTCTAAATTTCTTGTAAACAATTTGTTCAGTTCACTAAGTAAACATGCAAGCGTGTACCATCGATGGTACACGTGGCACGGAACGTGTTAATGAAACTGAAAGGGAACAATTATGTGCATAAATTTGTTGTATCGTAATAAAGACTCGTTTCTATTGAAATAAATATATGATATATGCAAACTCGGCAAAGTAAAATCTCGTCGATCGTAGGCATCACCTGTTGAAATGGCTTGAACATCAAGTCGAACCTGGTTTTCGTGAGATTGTACGTCAACTGGGATGTGCAGGCGAACGATCTCACCACCTCTTTTGCATTATATACCATGTTAAAGAGCGGTCCGGCTATTATGTAACCGAAAACCAATGCTCTTAGCACACTGCGGCCCGATCGTCCGAAGAAACCAGGTATCGTCAGAACGCAAATACATCTCACCTGTTGCATTAAAAATAATAAGATCTAGTTGCCATTAATCTTCTCGCACGTAGCAGAAATCGTTTCTCGAAGCAGTCTCTAATTTAGAATATCAAAATGCAGACAATTGTGCAGTTACGCGAACTTATAAAATGCAACGGATCTACTTTAGTTGCACAATTGTGGAATCGTCCGACCAGCGAAATATTTTGATATTGTTCCCGAAAAAATTACACGAGCTGAAAATTTGCATGAAAATGTACAATTGTGACGTTAATAATCTAAAGATAAAAGAGTAATGAATAGTAACGAAGAGAAACAGTAGTAAAAGTGAGGAAAGTTTACGTTACAAAGAAAATTTGATCTCTTCATTTTTTTAATTTGTAAACGTTGCTTGTTCGGGGAAATATCAGGTACCTGAATGGACGCGGCGCAGCCAATAGACATCATCGTGACGAGGGCGACGGCAAGACCGAAACTGGTATATTTGTCGAAACGTAAATCAACGATAATGAATCTGTACAAAACGATAGCCATTGTGAAACCGAAAAGGAGCCCCGCGAAGGCGCGTGCTTTTCGATGCGTGCCGATCGGATCGTAGCAAACGTGGAACAGGGTTGGAAAGTGGCGGAGATAATATTTGAAGAAGGTCTTTTTAAATATCTCCACTCGACGACCAATGTTAGTTTGGCTCTCCATCGTTTTTCTCTCGAGCAACGTTCGCCGTAATTACCGAGTCACGCTGTGATCGTGTACATTCGGTTTCGTGGTTAGAAAGAAACGATCGATGTTTGTGCTCGATCCTGCGATCTGCTCCTTGTTATCCAATATCGCACTAAATTGTAACATCGTTTATAGAACGTTCTCTGGCCACGATGTATTGCAAGTTCTCGGTGACAACTATTTTATAATACGAAGAATTCGACGTCGACGACATTCGACGCAGCAATTTTCTCAATATTTGACACCACCTCGACCGTCTAACGAATGACGTCTCTTCGAATCATTGTGGTTACGTTTAACTTTTTAGGCACGACGCGCCACTATAGTGGCTTTCGCGGATGTCATCTTTCAGAACGACGCGCCACTATAGTAGCTTTCGCGGATGTCATCTCTCTGGACGACGCGCCACTATAGTGGCTTGCTCTAGTAGTAATCGTCTTCATATGCATTGTTTCACACTTCTTTTGTCCTCACATCGATTTACAAGAACTACAGAGTGTCCCAATAATATCCAGCTGAGCTCGCCTCTCATTGGTCACTGTTTTTCGTTAATAACTCGTTAACGGTGCCTCGGAGAAAGTTTTTGTAAAGGAAAAAGTTGCTTCAAATGGCCTAAGGAACCCGCCACTTTCGGATTGCGAGACATTTTTGGGACACCCTGTATATACAGTATCAGACTCTGCAGTCCAGAGAAATAGCCTCGCGCAGAATTCAGCCGTACCTAAAAGGTTAAACAAGCAAGCCAAGCGGCGTTTTCCAATACTGTAATCACGATATAAAATATATTTCCAATAAAAAAATATATTTCCAATACTCCAAGCACGATATAAACAATGCTTAATTTAGAATTGTTCTAAAAGCTTCGGATATTCTTCCTGATCGCTTGTTTATACCGGAATCGAGGTAATATTTTTGCAGGTGCTTTCGACGAACAACTACAACGGGAAAATTGTTTGTTAATTAGCGGATGTCACCGGGTAACCATCGGTGAATGTGTTAAAAGAACACGTGGACCGCTTTCGTCGGCGGTGTTACGTCACTGTTCCGCCGAAAATGACACGGTGACCTCTTGAAGCACGTCCAACGAATACCAAACGCTCGTGTCTCCGACGATTCGTGTGCTAGGCCACGTGTCCATTTGCAATGCAGAAACGAAAGTAAAAGGATAAGTACGAATGCGGAATATTACGAAGACAATGTGTTTAGCGATACTTTATTTGATAGACACGCGATGTCGAGTTGATTCTTCGAAGGACATTGTCCACTGTTCGCAGACGTAATACTATTCTGTTCGCCTTATGCGCGCTCGTACGCGTGTGCGTCACGACCGATCATTAATTGTCAAGCGACTTCGACTTTAACTATGCGTTGATTACAGGCGATAATTTACACCGGGAAATTATTTGTATTCGAGGCCGCGCCAAGGACCGAAGATCCCCAAGCATTCTTGTCGCGTTTCCGGTGATCATCAGACTTTGATGCCGTGCTTGCCAGCTTCCTTCTCGTACTTGTTCTTGTACACACCGTCGGGATCGTATTTCTTCGACAGTTTCTTCCACATCTCCGGCTTGTTATCCACCAGGAACTTCACGACCTTCTCGGTCACTTCTCTTTGCTTCTCTGTGCACTTGCTGCACTCGGTGGCCAAAGCGTCGGGCAGAACTCCTGAGGAACGAAAACAAAACGATTGAGCGAGGGATTGTGTGCACGTTCTACTTGACGCGAAGGAAATGATAGAAATCTGCAGGTCGCAGATTCTGATGTTATAAAAGTAGAATCGGGAATAATTGAAGAAGAAGAGACAATAATTGCATCGAGAAGATCGATACGAACTAAATGTTGCTAACTCGCTCGTCTTGATTCCAAAAATTTAAGAGAATGTATTCGAGAACGAGAGATACGCAGTAATTGTATAAACTGTTTTGGAATTGTTCTATTTAATCTCTTCGAGACAAGAATTGTTTTTCCGAATTAAATAGCGATGAATTTTAAGAAAATAATAATTATTATCGATATATAAGAAGTGCAGTAAATTCTTTCTAATCGACGCTCAGATTGTAAATGGACAATTTGGGAAGAACAGGTACGATTATTCGAGCGTTGCGGCTCGTTTTTATAGTTACCGATTGTCAACAACTATAAAAACGAGCAGCAAGGCTCGATTAATCGTACCAACTCTTCCCAAATTCTTCATTTTTGTTTTCAAGCTCAGCGTCAATTAGGGAGAATTTACTGTATAGTTCTCACGCGACAGGAAGGCATCTTTGCGTTTACATTCCCCCTCTTACTAACCGCCCCACTCCCGCAGCTAGTAAGAGGGGGCATGTAAACACAAAGGTGCTTGTCGCGTGAGAACTATACATTAAATACTATATATAGCGAAGGACGTTTTACTTCTATACAACAAAATAATATGTATATTTATATATTTATAATACTAACAAAATATTAATAATAGCCTGTATCGTTTAAACTGGGTCGAGTAACTCGAAATAGTAAGCAGAGAGCATCGATAACAATAGTCTCTTAATTAAATAAAAAGTAATAAATTGAACATTAGCTAGTCTTTAAAATGAATGAAAGATCAACATTGAAATATAAAAATAAAAGAAAATAGATGCGCCGTGCTGGAGACGATCTAATTGAACAGTGAGATCGTGCGAAATCATCTTTGCTCTGGTGATTTCAATGCTTGGTCGGACAAGCGCGAACGCGTCGCGTGCATTCAAATCCCATTTGTAACAACGATAAACGTACGATTATTCTACGATCATTGAGATTACAAAGATGTTTTTACTGAAAATTCTCGTACAAGCTTATTTAATCGAGCACGCGTTATCATGCAAATTGCGAATAGTCTCGATAAATTGAATCTTGTAGTTTTGATGATGCAATACGTATTTGGTGGCCGAGACGTTCAGCGTGGAACGATTTTCAAGCGACACCGGAGTACGAGGAAAACGAATTAAACAATTTTTCAGGGAGGTGACGCCGTTTTACTCACGTTTCAGTTCGGTGCCCTCGGGAGTGCACCTTCCCTCGTCCATCAAACATTTGTAATAGTTGCTCAGCAGACGATCACTTTTCAGAATTTGATCGATATCGATGTTGTCGAATTTGTTCGTGTATTTAGTTGCTGGTTTGTCTTCTTCAGGCCGCGCGGACACGCAGGTGACCGCCACCAGGGCGAGCAAACAGAGCACTCCGTATTTCATGGCTGTGGTAATAAAAAGAGCGGAATTAAGACTTCAATTTCAGCGTCTGTTTAAATTCTGTATGAAATCTATAATTTTCTGCTGTTAGGTATTTATCAATTTTAGGATGACTGGTACTTTTGAATATTATAATTTTAGGATGACTGGGAATGACTGTGAATTTTTACGAAAAAAGGAATTCTAAATTTTGCAAATTCCGATTCCAAGGTTAATTCTGTGCGTCACGCACAATCATTTATTGCCTTCGCAACAAATGCGTACATTACTTCTAATCATTAGCTTGTCAATGCCAAAGTTTCCACTTTACGCTGTAACCTACTGAATGGCAATATGAGAAGCGTTTGTTCGCACTGATCTTGTCGCGAATACTTTCAAGTAGTAGTTAAAACGTTACAAATATTTACACGTTCCTATCACTGATTTCGATCGAACGTTGCGCAATTGAGTTCGATAAAAGGATCAATACATCTGGCTAAAGCAGCATTAAAAGCACGTTTAAAGAATTGAGCAACAGTTATCTAAATGTTATCCAAATATTAAAGCCTGATCGCTCGCTGAATAATTCAACAATCAAAAATCGTCAAACTTGCGATTCTCCGTGACTTCTGATCGATAACGATTTCCGGGATATTTTCAGCGTGGGTATAATTTATCGCGAGTCGACTCTTATAAAAAAAGAGCTAAATAACATAGTATAGAAACTTTTTGTTGTCGTGCCAAGCAATTGCAAATGTTGCAAAAAATTGTTTAGTGAACTAGTCCCTCTAACATCTCAAGAAAATTCAACTAGTTCGGTGCCATTTTAAAACAGTTATTACGCTTTAAAAAGCGTCCGAATATTTTAACGAGTGACTATATGAGCCGTTTATTTTGAAAGTGGCATAAGTCACTTTACCGTAATGAAAAGTGGTGATGTTTTAATGTTTAAACGAAATTATTTATACCGAGAAAAATATCAGTATCCCGAGATAACAAATACAAGTAAATCTTCTCGAAAGTTAGCATCCATATTTTGAAACGTGTTAAAACGCAAACCCTTAAATGTATCGACTTATATGCAACCATCGGAACTTTATCCCTTCCGAATATTAAATACGAAAGCAATACCGAAAGAAAGAAGAACTGGATCGCGTCAATCACGATATACAGCCAAATTATAATAAATTTAGATCGGAAATATATTAAAGTCACTGTTCGAACGAGATTATTGCGTCTTTTCCGACAATGCAACGTTCACCGACACCCAGTAATTCACACAGGCGCGAGCCAGATACTTCAGGATGCGTGACACTCACTCACCTGAACGTTATTAGCTGCGATCAGATGCAATTGTAAAGTTGTCCTGGCCCGTGACACTTATATATGTCCAATCGGTGGTGAGGCCCAAGGCGGACGAAGGTGGAAAGGTGGGACTCCTACGGCTGTACCCCACCTGAACGCCGTCCCCGTCTCTGTGTTTAACTCGGGCTTCTTGAAAAATATTCCTGTTTGTATGATCCAGCTATTGACGTGCATTTTAATGGATTTTTTATCGTTTATCTGCGGCACGAACGCACGATGCATCAGCTTCCGCGATGATCCGCACGATACAAATCCGATAAAGAATCGGAATTGATGCCAGTGACCGTGTTTCGATGTCGTAATGGAATTTCTTTCACATTCGGTGGCAATGTATACACCAGGTATCAATGAAATCTCATATTGATTTCGCTTATGTACAAACTTTTGCGTAGGTTTAGCAATTATTCCATGCCGGTTTCTAACAATCTTCGCGGTTTTAGAGAACGAAGTGATCTGGCAATACTGTTGTTAATCTATCTAAATAATTCGGGAAATATTTATCGATATAGCTCCGGTTATGTCAAGGTTATTTTTTATCGTCAGGTATCAATGAAATTTCATATTGATTTTGCTTATGTACAAACTTTCGCGTAGGTTTAACAATTATTCCATGTCGATTTCTAACAATCTTCGCCATTTTGGAAAACGAAGTGATCTGGCAAAGCTATTATTAATTTATCTAAATAATTCGGGAAATATTTATTGATCGCATTGAGCTGAAATTGTATAGTCAATCTGTTTAACAAATTAATGGAATTTTCAACGATCGTGCTACGCAATCTTTTACCACGATGATAATCTTAAACGATATCATCAGATAATATTACAAATTTGTTAAGACATTTTTAACTGTAAATTATAGACTAGGAAAATAGAGTTTTATAGGATATAGCAACGAAGAAGAAGGCCGATCCGTCTTGAATCTCAACTGTAACACAATTTAAAGGTATATATATATATATATATATATATATATATATATATATATAAATCTTCTTTAACTTTTTTAAACTTTAGATGAAAGCAGATCGAAGTATTTGAGACCGATGGAGATTTCGATTTCCCACTGCTGCTGTCCTTTCTTCTGTCATCTTCTTTGTGCGTGTGTGTCGGATCATATGCAGCAGGAACAGGTTATTGCCTAAAAACATTGCCTAATACCGTTGGAAAGTTCTGTCCTTTTAGTGTATACCCCATTCGTTTCGAACAATATCTGTCCCGCAACTTGAACAGAGCGTCATTCGACGATAAATATTTATTACACAGACAAGCACGTTTGAAGAAAAGACGTCTGGCATCTTGCTGTATAATTTTCAATCAGAACCGGATAATTAGACACGAAGTGTGCGAACTATGACATCAGAAACCTCTTTCTCGTGAAAAACATACAAGAAAAAATAAATGCTTCTCTTTCCCTCTCTCTCTACATGCGTCTAGTTTAAGCATTCGTTATTCATAGTTATTTTTTAGCACTCAGGTTTCACTGGAATCGGCGTACATCAATGTCGCGTTAACGTTTCGTATAGCTTCAATTTCCATTTAATTACGTGCTTAAACATGTTTTTGTAGCAGTTCAACTGTAATACGTATTAGTCATGTGATTTCATTTAAATGTTCGTGAATTAATCTTGTTCTTCGTAATGACTTTTACGTTGTTCTTTAAATGCGATCCTGCCATTCGATCGACGGTGTTTAGTAAAAATACATTTTTTTTTTTTTCGTTAAGACACGCGTTCATTTCATACTTTCTTCTCGTGCAGGGAGTTATGTCACATTTCGGTTACATCATAGCACCAATTTGGGAGAGGAGACAACATTAGCAGAATAAACACGTTAAAGGCGAGTGAATTTTCGCCGGTGGGTGTAAAAAAATTTGTGGATTCGCAGGAACCGAGAAGGATTGGAATAATTTGTGTCAATACGGTCGTCCCCTGTCGCCTCGAGGTTTATTGAAATGCACCGATCCCTGACATTAATAAGTTACTCAAGTTTTTAAATCGGCGGATCTTGCATGTCCTTGCGCAACCGAACTGTTTGCACTTCCAGAGAAAACAATTTAACACATGTATTAGCCATACTCGTTATTCATCGAATTCCGTTTCTTATCACGGCTTAGTCAAACGAACGAACTGTATTCTCTATTCGAAAAGAAACATCATAACATTCAACAAAAAACGACGGCGAAGTCGTGTAAATACACATTTTCATCTATTGAATGCAATCTTTGTGCAATTACGTTCGCGGAGACGTGATTACAAATTGTATAATCAACAAAATGGGTATACATACCGGGAATAACGTTTGAAAAACAATAATGACACTATACGTAGTTGCGTGTCTGTAAAAGTAAAACTCTATTTTGATTCCATCTCAACACAAGATGTAATTTTTTTTAAATATTTCATACAAGCTTCTAGGCAGTATAAAAAAGGCGAGTAACGTAAATTGGATTTCCACCGCGAGTTATCGAAAAATAGTTTGAGAAATGTACGAAGAGAACTTTCATTAGTATTTTCATCCTCAAGAATCAAATCATGATAAAGAAGATCGCAAGGTAACTTGCATACAGTATATAAATATGTACATTGAAATTATGATAGATGTTTTATTTATTTATTTATGTACTTTATTTATTTATTTCAATTATATATGTTATCTTTCCAAGAAAAGATCGAATAAATTTTCGAATTCAAGCGGACGTTCTAATAAAGATAGCAAGATGCCTAGATCAATTCAGACTTGTAACTTTTACAAAGCGGCACTCATGTCGTACATCTTTAACGTTCGTTAGGTTAAGTGTTAACAATTAAAAACTGGACGACCAGCTTTTTTTACAACTGTAACAAAAATATTCTTGCCGCACAAAAAGCTACGAAAAATTGCTCGAAGGACTTGATCCCGTTTATCTTCCCCCAAGGATCGTCGGTGACGTGCGAATAACGTTGAATAAAAAGTCACGAAAAGATCGTTCAAGGATCCAAGAGTACCCGAGTTACGGAAGGACGTTCGGTCAATGGGGGGACAATATCGCAAATATTTTTCCGCGACAGGGACGACGGGAGTTTTGCGGGCGCGTGCGTGGCAATCAAAGTGGCGTATTTTTGCGGAATTGTGTTTCTAATAAGAAGATTGAAAAATGGTACGCGACGTGCACTCTCGAGTACACGGCGAAGGACGTCGTGTCTGGATGAGGAAAAGAGTGAAATCGCGGAGACGTCGCGGGAGGCCTCGGATCCGAGAAACGTCGTGTCGTCGGTCCACGATACGTGACGCATCGCTCTCGATCATGCGGCATTGTCGCAATCGCGGGCACCGTATACGCGGGTAATTTCGCAGGTAAACTGTACCGATCATCCTGTCAAGGTCCCGGCCGTCGTCGTCACGCCTTGAAAATTGATTACGACGACGAAGATTTGTCTTCGCGGCACCAAGATGGCGGCCGGCCGCTGAATCACGGCTGCGATCGAGTTCCCGATAAGATTGCGCCGCGGACAAATGAAACGATTGTTATCGACGCGAACGAACAAGCCGGTTAACGTTAAAGCCTTTTAACGTAACGTTTTCACTCGTAATGGGATACACGCGTCGAGGTTGCGCATCGCGGATTAGAGAACACGATGACCATGCGCCGCAAAGAGATTGCGAGAATTTTATTCGAACGGGTAATTATTGACGGGAGGATGCGGCGCGATGAATTTATCGATAAAGAACGAGGGAACGGTTCGCTTTCGCAGCCAGTACGCGCATACATTGATTTAATGGGAACGGTGCGCGCGGTGCTGCTAATTGCGGCGCGAACGATCGGTTTAAATGCCCTATTACATTAATCGTTACCTGCCGCGTTCATTATTAAATCGCGGCGGCGGGACGGTAATTAGGGGGCAATCGTGGAAACGAATAATTAATTAATTTCACGGCGGTGCGAGCGTCGGGACGGGAAAAATAGTTTCGGAGTTAGGCTTGGGGAAAGACTATCAACGGAAGAAAGAAACTGCGCTTCGGTTGGTATCTTTTAACGGAAAATTATTCGATCGCGGTTGATTGAACGGATTAGAATCATAGTGGCGCGAGTCACATTTTTGAAAATTTTTTACTTGCGTCTTGAAGCGTCGTGAATGAATGAAATTCAAGGATACATGTATATTTAGAAACGTTAACTACAATTTCGTTGTATTTCCAGCGGAAGCGCTTTTAGTTTGCAAAGTAAATTTCTGTTTGTCTTCTGCTCGTGTACACGGCACGATCTATACATACGTAGCAGAATCTACAGATGTTGGATACGGAAATATTAAACATTGTATAAGAACCGGTAATGCAATATTTCGCGAGTTTTTAAAGGGATTGGAGATCGCGTCTTATTCGCATGGTATTATGGATCGCCGGAAGTATTGAAATCAGTAGAACATAATACTTCCGTCTTCTTTTATAAATGGTATCATATATCTCATTCACATTGTTTCCCTTTATTTTGATTTACTTTTGTCTACTAACTTCTTATTCGGGGACATATTTTGTCATTTTTGTTAATTAACAGAAGGTATAAACAACATTGAAATAAATGCAAGTACTGGTCTTAAGGAAAGATATCTGTCGCGCGATTTGACCTAATTCTCAATTATTGAGTTACTCAAAGGTAGTTTATCACTTTTACCAATTCGTAGAAGTTTGGAGGTATGAACAACGACGAAATAAATACAAACACTGTTTTTTTTTTAAGGGAAAATACCTATTGTACAGTTTATTTTATACATCAACGACTGTTTAAATCGCGTGTATAACGTTGAAAGCCTTTTCTTGTCATCGAAACAGTTTCGTATCGTTCCGAGAGCAACGAGGAGTAATCAACGCGTCGCGTATTACACAGATTCTTCGGTTTAACATCAAATCGATCTCAGACGACTGCGCGCATTTATTTTCTCTTTCTTCGCTAACTGAAACTCGTAACTTTCGAGCAGAACAAAAAAAAAATATTATTGCGAATGATTTACGAGGATCTATAAAATATTACACCGTAGTGTTCATTCGTGTATACTCACGGCTACGAATTTAAATCTTGTTTCCTGAATTCAATAAATTATTTAAATAATTCGAAGAAGAAGCGCGACGACGAATCCGTTCAGAATGGCGTCGTGCTTACGCACGGGTGTTCTGTAATATCGCCAGGTGATTACATACAATGCTAAACCGCATTCAAATTTGTATCTTAACGTAACCGTATGCGACGATAAAATTTTTTGGCATCGATCTGACTGAAAGCTTTTAATCAACTAGTTGCGAATTACAAGACACCCTGTACACATTCGATGAAACAGTCTATTCGTAACGGACCACCTCGTATAAATATTACAGTTAAACGACGGGTTAGTCGATCGGCGCGAGTTTCTTCAAAATAAAATAAAATAAAATAAAATGAAAAAAAAAAAGATAAAAATTGTTCATTTTCTTTATCACAATACGCAGACGACAAAACTAGCATCAGAAAACGGTGCAACCAACATCGTAAAACGATGAAAATATGTAATGTTAAAATCGAACTCGCATCGATCGACTACCGGTTAATAGAGGCAGCGGAAACAAAACAAAATAACGTGTATTAAAAGGCGTGGGTGAGCGTACACCCGCCGAAAGATCATTCACTGTCGTTGACAAAACGGTTCGCTCTGTTCGCAGGCAGATAGCATTACACCGAATAAAAGGGAATAGTCTTCTACTCTCCGTAAAAAATATGAGCAGCTATTTCCCCTATATATCTCATCACTTAGCCGTGTGTATCTCAAGCAAGTACGCTATAATAAGTATATTTTTTTTTTTTGTTCAACGGAAGATATTTCTGAATTTTTTTGTCTGTTTTATACATTAAGGTTTCACAACTACGAAACCGTAGTCTCCCAGTTTTCTTTCTCCTTTCGTTTAAGTATTTACATAGATATAATAGCTTTTTAAATCTTTTTTTTTTACATCCACACGACGATGCAAGCTAAACGATGACGATTCGTCGCTTGACCGCGCGTTTCGAAGCGTCTGTAATAACGAAGAGAATTCTGAGAGAGACACGAAATTACAATAAAAGCAAACGGTCAATCATTTTTTTTTCTTAGTTTTTTTTCTTCTTCTTCTTCTTTTGGTTAAGTTTGTTAAACGTACGAGAGAAATGGAGGATAGAGAAAAGTCGGCGACCAATTTACGCTAAATGAACGCTAGAAATGCTTCCGTACAATAGAAGCCGTAGAGAAGCGTACAACAATCTTTTCGCGAACGGCATAATTATATCTTTTCTTTCGTTCTGTCTGCGAGGAAATATCGTCGTGACACCGATCGATTCGCGAAAAATGAGAGGCAACGAGTGAGCGATGAAAGCCTTGCGAATTCGTAGGGTTCGCGGCGAGAAATCGTTTGTTCTACTACTATGAACTTGTGCGCGCGATTCGAGAATATTCGATGATTGGCATCTGAATGCAATTACCATATGAGTGTGCTAAAAACTGGAATGTTCGATGCGTGCCGATGTGTGCGAGTTTTGGTTCCTTAAGAGACAGATTGCGAAAATTAAACAGTGACAAATAGCTTAGCGAATACTGACAAGAAGTCCTACAATTTATAAGTAGATCCTACATTTCTTTCGTTTTTTTTCTTTTCCTACTCATTTTACTTTTAATTAGAAGCTGTAGTAGTTAATCGCTAACGTATCGCAAACAACGGACAAATAATCGCTTTATCTCAAGACAACGCGTCCCGAGCTCGTTATGTCTTTTTCTGCAGTTATCTGTTTGGCTCAGAACACCATCAGTATATCACACTATATGCTTCTCGCCTTCCAACACTTTTTCCTCTTCACATTACCACCATAATTTGTGCTTTTAGAAGTAGTATCACTAGAAAGGTACTAGTTTTCTCCGTTCTGTATGTACAAATATTACACAGGCAACAAATAAATTACCTAATAGTATATATATATAAACATATATATACATATACATCATGGTGATAACAAGTATCCCCCCCCCCGATCTGTTCTTTGTACCATTCCTTATCAATAAGGAACCTTTGCGGTGTTTAAAGAAACAGAGAAAAATGTTATAATATGTAGAAGTATGTCCGATTTAAAATCGAGGGTGTTGGATTCGAGGACTCCCTTTTAGAGCTTCATCACGTTCTTGATACTGTTAGGCCAATTTCCGTAAGTCGAACGCTTTTTCAGCTCGGTTTAAACTTAATATCGTAGTTTGAATTTTAATCACTAAAACCTCGTCGATGTCCCGGGTCTATCTTGACTCAGTTCTTCAAGGTTTTTGTCAAATTCTTCTCATATAAATTATCAATTACTTCTACTAGGTTCGATGAGAGGAGTTCCACTCACCTTCGAATGTTTGAAAATATATCTAGAAAAATTATTTTTTAGTCAGAATTCAATTATCACCCTAACCGGGAGTCAATGTCGACCGGAGCGATATCACTGCGCTCGTCCTTATTGTCAAGCATGGTAACAAATCACAATGAAAACAGATAGAAAGAAGTATGTGCAACTAGTAGCATGTACAAGAAAACGTTACAGTGGAAGAATTAATTGAGCAATACGTTCAATGGCTCTATGAAGGCAGTGTAAGAGATTTTCTTATACAGTGTTAAAACAAGTCTACTGTCCGGCTAAATGATAGAACGAAACCTAACACAACGATGCACATTTGAGTCAAACGCGACAAGTTCCTGGAATCGTTTTAACGGTGAATATTCGATACCTGAATTTTATTTTTCAAAAGCGATGGAAGAATAACGATAACTGGATAAATTGTTGCAGCCCGAATGGACTATAATTTTAGAATCTTGAATGCATCATTTTATTATTTCAAGCACTGAAATAATACATATGATGTAAAACTGAAGATCCAGTCCTTTGGTTGTAGCAATTTATCCGATCGCTGAAATTTTGTCTCTTCAAGAGTTCCATTAATAAATTATAGTAATGAACCAATCGTTTCTACGTATGTATACGTATACATATACACACATTCTTTCTCTATCTGCCCTATATACAATAATTAAATCAGACTCGGTTTTCAGTTATATCTAGGACTTAGTTTGCAAAATAGAGGGTGACTTAGAGTTGAAATGGTCATTAATCTTTTTTACACATGGTTAATTGGCCGCAATCCAGCCATTCGCAACCAGATAATGTAAAATCTTACTTTCTGGTTCCGATTGAGGAACAACGCCAGATCTCCTATTACCATTTAGATACTCCTGCAATCATATAGTTACCACGTAAAGGTGACCTATGTAAAATTATAAAAATACAGGGTGGTTTAGAACTAGCTAGACAGCTTTAAGAAATCGAAGAAAACATGTTAAGCAAAATATGATTTTAACCTCAAGATTTAAGGTGAAACTTCTTGTGGAAAAGGTCGTAATAATGTAATTGTTTACCTCATTAATAAATAAAATTTATATGCTAAAACAGATATTCTTTATAATTCTACCTAATAGTTTGTTACCAATAGTTGCTTGATATATTATAGGCTTAGCTTCTATGTAGCCAATACTTTCAAACCACCCTGCACAAACAAAACAAAGAAACTTACTTGCAACAACAACGTTTTTTGTGTTAAATACTGCGTTGGCTTCAGATCAAGCTGTAGACACAAAGATTTTTCTTGTTTCGTTAACAAATGCGCGGCAGCTTCCATTTCAATATCTCGCTCTTCTAAATCACCTATTGCTGAACACGATTTTCCGGAAGTTGTCGCAGTGTAGATTTTCTCTGTAGCAGAACTGGAGCTGGTAGAATGCTGGCTGGAAGAATTCAGATAGTTATCCGGCTCCGCCCACTGATTGGCTGGAGTCGTCGTCCGATTGGGATTGGTTTGACTGAGCGAGGAGCTGCTGCTGGGCAAGTCTTTTGCAGTGTACTTTCGGTCGATGGAAGAGTAACCTTTTTCTTCTTCTCTAGAAAAAAAAAAACAAGAAACCATAACACTTTTATGAGTACCGATGAGACGGTGCTGTTTCTCTACGAATTGAAATTTACAGACACAGTTTCAGAATACTTTTGTACCTTTTTTTTGAGGTGTGGCGGTGTATTGGTGTGGACGGCCCACTGCTGCCCTAAGTGAAATGCAAACTGATACAATCTGTTCAGAAATGCCTGGCAACACGCACCACAAATAATGGAATTAGTTTAAAAGGAAGCAAAAGCTAGCGCATAAAGTGTAATTGAAGCTGTCTTTAAGGAACCAGATTGTCCTTGGTTTCACTAACATTACTACTATCAATTTATTCCACGCCTGCTATACTCAAAACAAAAAGGTATCAAAATGTATATCGTTCATTGTATATTAAAATAAAATTACTACCTGCACCTGAATACTCAAAAACTTCATTAGGTATTATTTCTAATTTCAAAATGCAACATTTCGATTTTACCAAAAATGTTGCAAGACTCGGGAGCTCTACTAGCTTTTACGATTGCCTAATGATCTTTTTCCATTTGTGCAGATATACTCGTTACGGAGTACAATGAAAAACAAAGTATATCTTTCGAAAATAATTCCAACTGCACTCACAATGTGAGAAATGTTAATTCAACAAGAGGAAATGAATACTTACAGATTTTTTTTCGTTCCAGTGATCCGCGGCATCGTTTTGACCTTGAGTCTGCGCAATCACTTGCTCGAAATGAGCACACTCTTCGTGTCTCGTGATTCCGCTGTCCCGATAACGACACAACTCAGATAGACGCAAACGCAGCTCTCGTTCTCTCTCAAGATTGTTCAAGAATTGCTCGTACTCCTGCGCCGTGTAGAACTGAGCAAACGCTCGCATTCTGTCTCTGAATTCTCTGTAAATAGAGCAAGATCAGAATAGAATTATGTGAAGGTAGTAAATTATTTTTTTCCAAATAGTACCGATGCCGTACTTTTCTTCCTTAGATTGCTTCTTTCTCAGCGTTTTATCCTTCCTAGATGAAGCAAAGAAAGCGGATACAAGCTGATAATCGCGTACTACTCTTTTTCGTCTTGCTCTTTCTCTTAAATTGTTGGTGTACATGTCAACTTGGGCTAGTTTCAAAGCGATATCCAAGTCGTCATCTTCAGCTGGATTTAAGAATAACGAAGAAACAAGAGACTCTGCTTCGTGATTGTAATCCTAAAAAAATTTGATATTGTAGTGTGTATACATTTACGATAATACGTATAGGTTGTCTCAGTTAAATGAACTACACTTTGTTGTCCTAAGGCACTTTTACATACAACAATAAATGAGAGAAGTATTTGACTGAGATGCTCTGTGTTATGTTCTATACGAATTGTTTTTTGACTAACCCTTTCAAAATCATCTCTCTGTGGCATATAACCCAATTGTGCAGCCTCCTCTGGAGTAATGTCCAATGGTGGTAACCGAGATGTGAGATCAGGGGACAGAGGTCCATGATCCGACTTTGTTTGATCTGTGAGATTTGGTTTGTAGCTTTCTGTCGGTGGCCATGTGTGCTTGCCAATATTACCATCCAGGTACCTCGCAATATATTCTTCTTTTGCTTCTACAAGAGCAAAAGGAATACTGTGTATTATTAACATAAAAATCATCCTCATAAATTATTCCAAATGTAATTCTGAATATAGTAACGTTCATAATGTGAACACTGTACCTTCTGGTGTACGTGTTTCAATGTGTTTGCTGATATCTTCCCAGTTACCGAAACCAAATTGTTCAATAGCATCCAAAAGTCTAAGTTGTTCCCTGGCTGTCCAGTTCCCTCTACCATTAAATATACTAATGGTACCAGAATCCTATAAACGAAAATCTTGATCACGTGTGTCGTAAAATTTAAAAAAATATTGATTTCTATTCTTTTTCGTTGTCTGTACTCACCATAAATTGGTAAGAGTGATCATTTTTGTGAGGACCAATCTCAGCTCCGGCGGAAAAACACTGTCAATGTATAAAAACATTATTTTTCCTCTATCAAAACAATTGATTGCATCGGGTGAGCACACGTGCTCTTCGATCGACAGCAGTTTCATTCACCTCTCGCGAAGGCAAGTAGAACACATAATTACGGACTAACTTGTGAACAAATAAAAAAGCGCAAGAGTGGGGAACAAAAAAGGAATCGCAATACGCAAAATCCGACAAAGCCAGAAGGATAGACGAGGACACAAAGAAAATGGAAGAAGATCGTACGGGAGGGTGGGGAGGCAAGCATGAACACGTGACCGAGAAACAGGCGTTCACTCGACTCACCTGCAAGCAGAGGTCGAAATCTGGGCATTCTACACAACGAACGCGCAAACCTGTGATGTCCTCTTGACAATAGGTGCAGTTGTATTTTGCATACAAATCTGGAAGGAAATGATCTCAGCTGCATTACTATTCAGACGAATATAGGCCGCGACCGAGATCTATAATCTTGCCGACGACATAAATACATACCCGCCATTATTGTCCTGCAGGGTTCTTCCAGAATGATCCGGATGACGTCACCGCATGCCAGAAACCCATAAGTCCACGTATCACGTACACCGGGCCTGCGAATACGACCCCATTTTTCCGCGAAATCATATGAAAACGCGGAAAAACTGCAGTGCGCCTACCAGGACGCTCTATTTACCGTGCAAGCGTAAACTCGCGAGGAATCTAATTGGAAAAAATGTTGTTTACGACTGTTGCGTCGAGGAACGAGTACGCATGCGCACAGAGTATTCTTACAGATGCGAAACTCCGGCGTTTTTCGAGAACCTATTTTCGGCACGCATGCGTCCATAAGTGGTGGAAAGAAAGTTGCACCCACGGCGCATGTGTGCAATATTTGAATTTAACAATCACCAGTCTTATCTTACGGGAATGTTCGCATAAAATTCCATATGTTTGTATGTATGTGCGTAAAATAGTTATAAAATTCGTTTTCGGTATGTATAAAGATAGTAAAAGTATATTTTTTAATAGCATTTTATTCATGTAATTGTGTACATCTCTTAAAAGATTTTCTACTGTTTGGTATTTCGGATATTTCCACGTTTCGAATTTTCCGTATGAATTCTTTTCTTCCTTCTTCGTATAGTAAGGCAGAGAAATATTTTTAATGGAAATATAAATTAAAAGAAAACGGCAACGCTGTATGTATGTACATAGGCTATTAAAGACCAACCAATTACCGAATCTGGAGATCAAAGGTTCTGATTCGAGTTTCACTTCTAGTGTAGTAGCCTGCGCATGCGTCTCGTCGAATTATGGCTGTGCGCATGACAAAATTGTGTACATTCAAAAGAAGTTACATTTTAGCGGTATTCAATTTCTCTGTGCAAAAGTTGTTAATTTGTGAGTAAACCGAGATTTTTTGGGCAACATTACACGGCTGTTGCATCATGTTGGCTGTAAGTAAATGTTGATAATGTTATTTGTTAAAAATGATGCATGATAAAGTATAAATGAAAGGAAATCATATATACGTGTTATGCACGTAAATTATGTGTATGAGTTTTCGTTATTCATTTATTATGTTCTACGGGAGATTATGATTTTAATTGGGTTTTATGTGATGTAGATATACCTCGTAACTTTTCGAAATTAATAGGTTCACCAGTCAAGACTTTTTTATCAGAACACTGTTTTATTACGACAAACATTTTACACAGGATATGCGAAATTCATTTCGGATAAAGCATTTCAAAAGTTTAAACTACAACAAGCACAGATGCAGGTATACAAGACTCTGATGTTTAATTTCGTTGAAATGAATATCATCATGTAGTTTGTACTTAATTACTGTTTATTTGTATGATCAGTGTGATGATGGACGTCCATCATTTTTAAAACTTGGTTTACGCGATAAAATCTTATATTGGACAACTCTGGGATTAACAACATATGGTACGGTCAAAGGACTCCTAATACTTCGAGAGATTCACAAGGATTAGCATGTTTCTTTCATGTTACAGCAAAAGATACATCACAATTAGAAAGAGTTTGAACTACAGAAAACTGTATGTATTTCAATAAAATTTTCAGTTGCAATTTGGCACTTTTGATTATCTATTGCTTCAGCAATAATGTAAGAAGTAATATTTAGGTTTCAATATTTAAACATCTTATCGCAAAATATTATTACACAATATGTTACACGTATACATATATTCTTTGAATATGATTTATAATATATATGTACATAGAACATTGGAAGAAATTTCAAGGCACTTGAATGCTCTGCAAATACCAATATGGAATTCAATGCACTTCCTCTTTGTGATGAAGCATATCCTTCTTTTCCTAATGAAAATAGAAATGATGGAATAATCTTGAGCAATATGAGAAATATGAAAAACATGAAAAGCAAAATTTAAATGCAAAGTATTGAATAGGAAAAGATAAAACTATTACTAAATGTCTTATACATTTTTTTAGCAGTCGAGGGGAAATATTAAAATTGCATAGATTTTTTTTAAACATGCATTGATAAACATTACTTTTATATCAAACAATATATTGTTAAATATTTCAACATTTAAGTATATAAAAAAACAATTAGATCATTTTGAAGTACGAAAAATAATTGTTTACAAATTAATATTACATATAGCATACATACAGAATCATTTCTGGCACTTTTTCAGTACAATATGTTAGACAAATGCTTTACTATTTTATTTTAACATTCATTGGTATTTCAAGCAAGAAAACAAGGAGAGTAATCTTGTTTTTTCCGCGTTGGTAATGCATGAGCATCAATTATGAAATAGAATAGTTTCGTTATCACAGAATAACGTATTTACATTTCGCTATATCTACACAATTGCCCCATCAAAAAGCATAAAAACAGTCACTTAATTTTAACATTTAATCATTCGTGTTATTCTCAACATTCTGTTGTTTCAACTTTTCATCCTCTTCTTTGGAAGCATAATCCTGTCCTATATCATTCGACACGTTATCAACAAATCTTTGAGCATTTAAAGGGACGTTTCTGTTATTCGTATACATAGTAAAAGATTTTTCTTGAAAAAGTTTATCCGTTTCTGTACTTGAGCTGTCTTTTGTGTCAGTATTTTGAACGACAGTCCCTAATTTCTCCACATTTTGCAATTTTAAATTCTTTGTAGTTTCCGTTAGAACTTGAGTATCTTTTACTGCTACTTTTGGCAGAGATTGTGATCTCGGCACATCCTTTTTAATATCTAAATTCTCGGCAACAAATTGTTTCTCTTGTTTTCTTCGATGTATTAAATTCTTTAAGGACTCACTAAATTTCATCAATGTTTCAGAAATTGATCTGTCCATATAAGTTGCTTCAATTTCTTCAAACTCGCTGTTATCTTCAGAAACTAATTCACTCTTTATTTGTTTGAACTGATTTATGATATCCTTCAAACTTTCTTTGGCATCCTTGACTGTTTTATTGTCTTCCTCTTTTGTCGTGTCTGAAACATTTATAGATTCTTGAGACAGATTTGTGTCTGTCCCCTTCAATTCTTTAGCAACTTCTGTTTCTTTCTTCACATCTAAATCTTCATGTCCAAAGTCTTTTTCGAACTCTCTAAATTGATTTATTATATTCCTAATGCTTTCCTTAACATTAACTACTCGATGCAACTTAGTCTTCTCTTGTATAGTTGCAGGCATTTCTTTTGATTCCTGTTTTACTGTAACTTTCGATTTTTGTTGTAACTCTATTTTTGTTGGCATTATTTTTCTCGCAGTGATTTTTTCTGAACTTTCTGAAGGCTTCTTCTGATCTTCTATCTCTTTTTTGAGCTTAACTGCTTCTAATTTTCCTTGAATTAGCTTTCTAACAGTTTCTTTTAAAGTACTACCCTCTTGTTGAATTTTAGGTTTCTCTGTGATTATTTCTTTTTTAATTTCTTCACTTTTGGTGTCCGATTGTTTTTCATCACTAGTGGAAATATTTACAACAGCATGTTGTACACTTATGTTATTTTCAATATTGAGACTATTCTCTGTTTTTGAAATACTTGTTACTTTTTCTTTTTGAATTGGTATTGTTGCAGATAGTAAATTGCCTTCGGATAAGTTTGCAGCTTCTTGTGGCACATGTAATGGTTCAATATGTTCATCAGAAATATTTTGAGTTGTATTCAATATAGGTTTAATTTTCTGTGAAGTTATACCTAAATCACTTTCGCTGCTAATATTTAATGGTTTCTCAAATTCTTCTAATGACTCCATAATCTCGCCCAATATTGGTTCCATGTTCTTAGCAGTCTTATTTATTACATTTTCAATTTGCGTACGTTTTTCAGTATCGCTCTCGGCTGATCGCTTTGTAAGAGCATGTGCTTTTGCTTTCTTTGGATCGTATTTTATATTGGCTTTTCTTTTCATAATAAATATAATAGGCCTAGTTTTAATCCTTATAGGCGGTAGCATGTTATAGTTAAGTGCTATATGAGAGAAACCATCCACAGAATCCAGAATATCGTGAGTTTTAAGATAGGGTTTTATGTTTGGAGAGTATTTACTCTTAGCTTCCATTAGAAGGTGTGTAAACTGAAGGATTTCAGGATTATCAATGGTTAAATTTTCTTGTTTCGAATAACTGAAAAATTATTGAACTAGATTACTTGGATTCATATAATAAAATTAAGTATGTAACTTACATCCAAGAATCGTTTGTCTGTGTAAATCTCGAAACTCCTGTCTGAGCAGTGAGATCATCGATGTGCACATGCACTGGACCAATAGAGTCTTTTTCAAGTCTGTGTAATTTAGCAATAGCTAAACCACCAGGATAGTTAGTACCAGCAACGCATAAAAGAAACATGGAGAATAGAGCATTTAAAACTAGATGGCCTGAAATGATCATTGCCATGAATCCATGCCATGTACCTTTTGCTCTGTTCTCCCATCTATTTATGAAAAGATAATTGCGAATTTAATAAGATAAGAAATTCAAAAGAACCTACAGAACTGAATTAAGAAATAAAATACTTACATTCTATGGCAAACAGCTGCGGCACTAACATTCAGCAATGGAAATACATATATGATAAACCTCAATTCTTTATGTGGTAGAAATGAGAATAAAATAATAAATACAATACCAGGAACAGTTAATGTTCGAACTCGAGCATCCCAAAGCATACCCAAAGGTATTAGAAAATATGACAAAGCCAGCCCTCTTGGGAGTGCCGAATAAAAATACCATAAAAATGGTGATGTCTGTGTTTGTGTTAAGATTAGAAAAAAGTAGATAAAATTAAAAGTATATGAAAAATTCATTTTCAAGATATTTTATACTTAAAAAGCAGAACATATTAATTATACTTTAAGAAAGGATACACCCCAATCACTGCTTTTATTAAGAATAGTGTTGAAGTAAAAGACTTCTCCCTCAGGCCATAAAATACGTCTCCAAAATATGGAATCTATTGTAACCGTTAGTGTTAGAAAAAATATACCAGCTGGAACCGCAATTTTAAGTAGTCTAAAAATTATTACTATTATGAAATGATTATTCGCTAAAAAGACAAATGAATTTTAATGGATGAAACATTTCCCGTAATAAAATTCTTTCTTAATGATTTTTTCGTTTTAGTTTAAATAGTAAAGTCAAAATTTATTGCAGTGTATTAAATGAGGGATTTATGTTTGATTTGGTTATTGTTCTTTTTTTTTTTTTGAGAGAGAAGGGTTTCATTTGTGTTAATAAGTTTTATAAGCAAACGAAGCTTACAAATCAGTGCAGTTTTGCAGAATGTCCCTTGATGATTCTAATCACTTCTGTTTGCAATGTTACAGCCATACTAGGAATCAATGGTCCGCAATATAATGTGTAAATACCTTGGTATGGTCAGTTTCTTGTTGGCTATATCGTATAAAAGGAATAACCCCAGTAGCATAGCTAGTTCTGCTCTGAATATTATTATTGCTGCTGCAGACGACCAAATAAATATGATGTGACTTTGCTTTAACCACCCAAATAAAGCCAGTAGTACTAAAATAAATTAATAATGCAAATCCTATTTGTTTCATAGACGTAGAAACCTCAAATCAAAGAGAATATATGAATTACCTAGTGGCATTGCCATTATATTTGGCAAAGGACGGCTTAAATAATACATGAAATGATACTGTGTCACAGTTATCGCGACAAACCATTTTGTAAATTGTAAACCAAAGATACTTTGCAAAGCATCTCTATACAGCTTCAACATACTTATTACCAGCAAACCCAATATTGCTCTTACTGGAAAATAATACAGATTACTTCTTTATTCTTATTTGCTACTCAGAAAACTTTGCTGCATTCATTCATTCATATTAATGACAGACCAGGCAAGGATAAAAAATACTCCTTTTGTTTTATATTATGTTCTCTTTACATTTATCATAAATTTCATAGTCAATTTTTTGATAGCCGCAGAAATTTTAATTTTAAACAAACAAATTATTTTATAATAATGTCCAACCATTTAGAAGCTTACTAATAGATTTTTCTTACCAAAAGAATCACAGCCCTTTTAAGTGGAAAAAGTTCCTCAGTAATGTATACCATAATATAGGACAGAGGGAGCAATATAAATGCAGTTCGTTCAAAAGACAACTTACCAACATATTGAGCAAAGAATTTATTAAGTTGCAAATAATTAATGGTTGCTATTAGCGGCGTTGCCAAACCTGATATTATAATTGGTCCTACGAATGATCGTGGCACAACTCCAGGAAAATCATGATGATCATACTATCACAGAATAAGAATATGTAGCAAACAATTGACATGAAACTTCAATATATTTTACAAATACACAAACATAGCAAAAGCATATAACTGGAATGTGTGATTCGGGTGCTGCATTAAATAATTAATAGAAAAAATTTGAAAAAATATCCCACTACATGTTGTGCAAAATTCCGTTCCATAGACTGCATCGAAAATTGGGATTAACGTGTTATTAGAGAGTTAAGCGAACCGAAGCTGTATCAGCTGATCGTGAGTTTATAAATACATGCATCTGCTTCTAAATATAATATTTCAGTTTTTGCGTAATATCTGTTCGATTGCGTATCAGCTATTTATCAAAAAAGTCGCAGTTTTTTCGCGTTGTCTACCTACGTTGGTTTAATTCATAAAAGCTCAAATTTAGGCGACAGTTTTCCAAGAAATTCTATAATAATTACCTCGGTCAGGTTAAAGCCATGGTATAAGATGTCGTGCATAGCCTGCAGATTGAAACTTTCCTCCACTTTTGTGAATGGACAGTAGAGTAAATGTATCATGGAAACCAAGATTATCAAATGATCCATGTTTTCCCTCTATACATAGATTTGACTCAAAATCATCGTACTATTTTATCGTTCAAATAATGACAAGCTGACGAATAGAGACGACTTTTTAAATACTCCTCACACCGGGAATACCACGTCGTCTGCTGTGTTGGATCACGACCAAATCAGTGATATCAATAATGTTCGTAGCTCGAAAGTCCCTAGTACCGTTAATGTTTTGCACTGCGATATTTGATCACCAAACTAATACATTTATTGGTTTAGATTCATCAATTATCATTACTGTTTCTCTTAAATAGTTACGGATGTTAAAAAATTAATTAGTTATTGCTCTTTTTTAATAATAGATATTTAAAAATCAGATATCTAAAAGAAAAAGCTTTAAAGTAAAAGGCGAAAGATTTATGAAATCAATATGGGAAAACATAAGTTTTGGGAATTTTATTTTGATAATTCAGAATTATACGATATCTTTGTTTCTGGTTTTTTTTTACAAAACGATGGAGATTACAAAAGGTTTTACAGAAGGAATTAACAAAAGCTGGATTTCATTTAAATGATTTTTAGAAGTTCGTCGTTTAGTGAGACGGTTGTTGTTTTTAAACAAAAAGTTAGTTTATTAGCTCCCAATATTTAATCATAACAATAACTTTACCACACTTTCTCTCGTTAAGGGTACTAAGCGCTATAAAAATGTATACATACGTATGTGACGGATAATCTCGATGAAAACTTAGAGAATAAATCACGATACTCGTGATTCTGATCAAGCACCGTGTTATCAACGTTGATCCTTCGGGTCTAAGCAATTTTCACTACTCAAATACGATTGTAATGCGAAGGCAATACGTGTTTTTGGACGAATGATTGCAAAGTTCACTCTCGTGTAATAGTTCACTAACGCTACAGTATAAAAAGATATAAATACGTATACAAAGTAAGCGATACGAACTGTCTCTTACAGGTCATTACAAAATACAGTATCACAAAAATTTTGAGGCTCGTATACCCTTTTGATTCGTTTATTGTTGCTCAATTTATAAACATTAGTTTCGATATTAGATCAATGCGTATGAAAAATCTTATCGAAGCACATTATACATAGTGCTTCTAGAAAAACTCAACGTTTCATATGCGCCCATATAATAGATTAATTTATAACATTCGATAGACAAAGCATAACGTTCTTTTCTTTTTCACCGCCATTGTTCTGAAAAAGCATCGTATCAATTTATTAAATTTCTTTCACGGTACATATGTACAATACACAGACAAGGTTCCGTTCAAACTGCAACATGCTGTTCTGTTTAAACTGCAACATGCATCTCTGTTCGAATTAGAACTACAATTCCAGGTATCACTTTCGTTTCGCACACTTCTCACTGCGTTCAATGGGGATGTTGACGATGTTTCGGCATAGTAAATCGCGTATAAAATTGTATAAGTTTTTCGCAACCGGCAAATTATCTTCGTACAAAAATGGCGTCGATCGTGAACAAAAGAGGCACACACTCGTGCCGCAGAAAATCTCTTAACAATTAATTTACCACCAACTGTCTGGGATGCGAAAGATCCAACATTTTGTCCGTATGCTTTACAAACACAGATTTCTCTTTATCAATCTTTTTGTTCACACTTTTATTAATGTACGCAGTCTTTCACCAATATTAAAATCGTGTTTGAACGCATAAACTGAAATGGAATACCACAAATTTTAAAGAACCTTGAAGACAATGCTTATTTTCATTTTCATCGATACTTTCGATTCAAACTTTACCAGAAACCTGTTAACAGTAATTTTCGCGAGCGTGCTACACAATGAGACAGCATAAAAATCTTCTTTCAGATAATAGTACCCCAACAAAATAATTACTCTACGTACAAACGAATCGCTCGTTCGCCAGTGATATTGCAACTGGCAATGAATAATTTATTAAGAACTCTTTAAGTTAAGAATTATAAACTTTGCGAACCGCTGAGTAAAATTTCCATTTACGCGTGCGTTACTTCATAAAAATTTAAGAGTACAATAAGAATTTCTTTCGCAAAGTTGTAAATGCCTTCGAATATTATATTCACGTTCCTCGCACATATTTCTCGACTTTTCGTTCCCGAAAGAATATGGATTGCGCCAATTTTGTTTCCGATCGGCGAGCATAGAAAAGTAGTTAGGATCGTTCGCTGTCGCGTTAATTAGCGTCTCGGTTTCGGTGCCCGGGAGTGCACCGGTTTGTTGTGCAGCATGTGCTCGCATTTGGGAATGTGACGATCGGCGGCGGATTTGTTGAATTTCCTACCGCAATGGGGGCACTGGATGTAATCGCTGGTGTCGCTGGGCGGCGGCGGCGGCAGGTCGCTCAGCTTGCCCCCTGCGGCCAGGTGCGCCTGGACCTGTTTCGCCGAGCGTATGGCGTTAATGAAGTCCTCGTGTTTGCGCCGCCAGTTGCTCTTCGTCTCCGGAGGTTTCTGAAACAGTCGAGAGAAGACAATCGCCTCGTCCCTCCGGAGCGTTTCGCGCGTTCTGCCCGGGAGGATTGTGATCCGCAACGGGAGTTATTGCGCGATCAAGGTGCACGGGAAACCGCCGAGGAAAAGTCTCACGGCGCGGGAAAATCTCGCCGAGCAGCGCGAGATGCTCCCGTGACCTTGGACGCGAAGCGGGGAAGTTCTGCGCAGGGGGTACATATTTGGTGCACGAGGTGCGTAGAACGTTGTGCTTGACGGGGTCGTGGCGAGTTCGGGACTGAAGCAAGCGAGACAGCCGGCGAAGAGAGTGCGAACGACGAATTCAAGAAGCGGAATAAGGGGATACTGACCTCGGGTTGCTGCTTTTTGGCGCATCCTTTTTTCACGAATTTCTCTAGCTCGGTACCTTTTACTCGAAACATTACCGAATCGAATAGCTTTCTCTTCTTTTGACCCGTTTTTGTGCAGATTTGTTCGTGCAGGCCAACGCGTTCTTGGGCGAAAGAACGTCCGCATATTTTACAGGGAACCAGGAGGTCGCTGCGAGAATGTTCAGTTCGAGTTATGGCTTGCAATTACAACTTGGCGCAATCTAAACAAGCTGACTTTACGTTATCTATTGCAAATTTTAGCGTATTTCAACAAGCTTCCCGATACCGCGGGCAGATCTTTTTTCGAAAGGATTTGCTATATAGCTTCAAATTATTTCGAGATCATTTTTTTTCGATGCTCGTGGCTATACGATAAGGTGCAGGCTAGCTGTAACTATGTAAGTACGATAGAAGCGTTTGGTAAATCAGTGGCTCCAGATTCTTACGGGGTACAATTCGATCCGCTTTTCGAGGAAGCCGATGACCTGGACGAGGATGAGGCGACATTGGACGTCTTCGGCTTCAAAGTCATTTTAGACTTTGGGGTGGAACTGCTGGCCTGCATAAGGACGGAGGGTGTCTGTTTCTGGACAAAATATTCATCAACATTAGTCGCGTTTCAATTTTGAAATTTCATTCCGATTAACGGCCGACACCGGCGCTACTCCAGAGAACTGGAAACGTACCGTGCGCCTGTAAATACCTTTTTTTTTTTTAATTGGACAGCGGGAAACTCGGAATTTTTGCTCGCACGAAGATCGATTGTTTAAAGAGTGAACGAGGGATAATCCATGTGCAAATTACACTTGGAATATCTTGGTTAATCAATGCACGGAAACAGGAGACATTTTACTGCGAAAACACCCGTCGACTCGAGACGGTTCTCTACTTACTTCTCGCACTCTTAACTTCAAGTAGCTGTGAAACATTTACCTCGCGATTCTCGGCTGGTACAATTACGAAACATTAATTTGATCTACACCTAAGCGGTGGTAAATCTGAAACTGCGGAAGAGGCACATCGTAATCCTATTTTATTGCTGCGAGGTTAAATAACGATGACGATCAACCCTTTGCACTCGAAGCTACTTTAACTGTAAATATAAAGTCATTTTTTCTAACTTATAGTATTTCTATTTTATACGACAAAATGCATTTTACGCGTATGAAATTGACTCTTGGGACCCACGCAACAGTTACACTATTCACAATTTTTTTAATCCAAGCTTTGTTAACATAAAAATGATCTTGAAACGTGATGTAACAAATTTTAGTGGTGCCTCGGAGTCAAACCACTCGAGTGCAAAGGGTTAAAATTACAAACGCGCGACAAACCTGTGGCAATTAAACACGTTAAAAGCGATATGTTATTGTTAAATCGATTGATTCGTCCAATCACGTTCCTCCCTTAAAGATCTATCATTACTCACTTCGATGGACGGTCTTTTTAACAGCGGCTTCCTTGGAAATAGTCCGTTATTTTCCTTCGGCGGTTGCTCGTCGTCGTCGATAACAAATGTCTTCTTCGCTGTATGCAGGTCGTTATCGTACTTCGTTTCGACCGTTTGGTCCTGTAAATGCAGACCATTCTCGAGTACGGTATCACCGTCGACGACATCCGTCGATTTCCTCGTGGTCGTCGTAGTTGCGGTTGTCTTTCTATTTCCAATTGGCTCAGCATCTTTGGTAGGCGTTGTCCGTTTGGTCGGTTTCGCGTCCGAACCTTTCAATTCTGTGGAAGGGCGCTGGAACAAAGCGATCTGCCTTCAAAGTCGTCGAAAAATTATTATCACAGTCCACCGATCGTACGAGGCATAAACACGCGAACATCTGAAAATGATCACTGAAATATCTCGCACCGAAACGTTCGAAAACTTCTCGCAAGCTTCGAAAATGTAGTTTTCCGCGGATCGGTTTTTTTTTCTTTTCGTTATTTCACCGAAGTTATTTCGCCAAAGTTTAAAGAGTTCGCGAAAATACAGGTTCTGGCCGAATACTCGGCGAAATTTCCAATTCGATAATTGGATCGGTCTCTTAATTAATCGTTTGAGTGCCGTTGGTCGTTGCAAAAACCTGGTCGAAACGCGCGGACGGATGCGACGGCGATTCCGACGGTTTGCATCGGAATTTGCCAACGCTGCAGAATTGTAACCTTTCAATGATTTGTAAGTGCAGGTTTTGTAACATATGACTACATTGAATTGCAGTCATTCTGAATTTAAGAATTTAAGAATTTGAGAATTTAATAGCCGACTTTTTGGGGATCAGTACGGCGATGTTTGAATTTCTGGGACCGACATGGTGACAATTTGAGGCTCGCAGGTCAATATGGCGGCGGTTTAAACCCCGCAGATAAGTATGTTCGATAATTTGAACTTTAGAGACCAATATGGCGGCAATTTGCACTTCACGCTCCAGTATGGTGATCGTTTGGATCTCAAAGACCAATATGACGGTAGTTTGAGCCTCGCGGATCAGTATAATACAAGTTCAAGTATCGTAGCTTAATATGATGGCGGTTTAAACCTTACGGATCGATATGACAGCGGTTTAAACATTATACATCAACAGGGCGTCAATTTGCACTTCGCGGATTAATCTGGTGATAACCTCCTCATGAAATATGGACATTGTTTCTCTACCCTAGACCAATACGGCGCCAGTTTCGACCTCGCAGACTACAATGGCGTGACCTTGAACCGTGTTGATCAACGTGGTGATAATTTAGAACTTCGCGGATCGATACGATAGCACAGATTATACTTCATATACTAATAAAACAGTAATTTCAACTTCACCGAGCAAGAATGATTAAAACTGAAACCTAATGGAACAATATAGCGGCAGTTTAAACATGGACTGACACGACTTCGAACTTCGCGGACCAACATAGTAGCAGTTTAAACTTCATGGACGAACTTAGTGTTTATTTAAGCCTCATAGACCAATACCGGGACAGGTTGAATTTCGTTGATGAATATAATAGTAATTCAATTTACACGGACCAATCTCAGTACAGTTTCAACTTTGTGGACAGATATGGCGGTGCTTTGAACCTCACGGACAAATGTGCAAATAGTTTACAGTTTGAACCTCGTACATGGCAGCAATTCGAACTTCACGGACGAATAGTGGTTATCGAGCTTTCCAGGCCGATGCGATGATAGATTCCAGTTCCTGGACCAGTATGACGGTAATTCGGGATCCGAAGAGTTATATGGTAGGAATTTGAAGCTCATGGAGTACCATGAACTCTCATCGGTTACGAAGAGTTACCGCGGCGCGAGGTTCGAACGATTAACCGCTAGAAATCTTGTACCGATCAACTGCTTAAGAAGCGAACGCGGTTTGCGAACGTTTGCTAAAATTATGCTCACCCTCGTCGCCATGTCGGGACTCTTCGACGGCGGCGAAAGCACGCTCCTCCTCGCTCGGATGTTCGTCTCGGCCGGCTTCGTCGGCTCTAGACTGGGACTCTTCGCCACCCTGGAGAAACCGGTCGCGGACTTAACAAATCGTTCCGAATCTCGCGAAGCGCCAAGTCTCTCCGATCGTTTCGCCTGGGACACCTGTTTCCCGACTCTATCGCATGCAACGCTACTCGACACACGCGGCTTCCCCTCGCCTCTCGAAGCATTACTCGCGACCGCTGATCTCGACGCCCTCGCCTCCTCGCGATAGGAGGAGCTCGTGTCCTCGATGGATCGCCGAATGTCCTCGATCGATCTCAGGTGTTTCACCGACAGAGAACCATCCCCGTCCGACATACCTGTTGCCGATCCCGCTTTGTTTGCCCTTCTCGAGCCGGTCGACTCGCTCTTGCTCGACTTGCCGACCTTATCTCTGCGCGATCTCGCTCTCTCCACGGCCGAATCGACGTCTCGGAAGAGTTTGCGCCTGCATGCCAGGGCTCTGGTTCTCCCAGCGGTTTCGGCGGAGTCTCCACCCTTCGCGATTCTTTTCCGACGTCGATCCGACTCCTCCTCCCGCTTAGCGGCCTTGGCTCGGCAGGAAGGCTCGCTCGTCGAGGTCCTCTTCAAACGCGTTCCCGAAGGTTTGCTCCCGGTGCTCCGCGGGGAATGCGCGCTCCGCTCGAGCGCCTTTAGCGAAATCGTTCTCGAATCGTCCTCGAAGCTCTCGGCCCTCGATTCCTCCGTTTGTCTTTTCTCTGCTACCGATTCCCCGCTCCGCCGCCAAGTATCTGGAACCGGCTCGGCGCCGTTCTCTGCGTCAATAGAGTCGAACCGCCTGAGTGCCGACTCGACCGAGTCCGTCCGCTCATAATTCTTGCTCGATGATCCTCCGTCGTTCACCTCGGCCGTCCCAGATACGCTGGAATTACTTTGCCTTTGTATTCCGCCAGCCGCGGCCGGCTCGCCCTCGAGCTCCTGTGTTTTTAAAGTCTTAACGACGGCTCTTGGCCCGCCCCTCATGACCTTCCGCACGAGTTCTATGGAGCCCAAAGTTGGAGCCTGCCTCGACAGGCTGACTGTTTGCCTCCCGGATCCCGAACTTTCGCCGGGATCCTCTGGGCCGGGCATATCTTCCGTCGTACGGCGCTTCGTGCCGCGGAAAACCGATCCTCCCGGAGAAGGACTTCCGCGGAGGGTGTCCGCCTCTCCTCTATCCTTCCGCGATAAACAGAACATGTCGGAGTCTAACGAAGTTCTTTTGCTCTTGGTCGGCTCGCAATTAGTCGGCGACGTTCTCGATGACTTCGAGTAAGTGCCCCGCTTCGCGTATCCATCGGTCACGGCGATCTCCTCAGAGGTCCTCTCCACGGATGCGAAGCTTCTTGTCTCGGACTGCAAGGTAACAAGCTCGCGTTCTCGCGAGCAAACGTTTCCGGTCGGTCCGTCCTTCGATCCCTGTTTCAATCCCGATGCTCTCTCCACCCTCCCGGACAGAGTCGAGGCAGCGCAATCGCTCTCACGATTTCTTTGATGCTTTATGATATCGCGAATCAATCCCGTCGATCGCAGAACATTGCCGGACCCTCTGCGAATGGCTAGCCTGGCCTCTTTAGCCAACTGCTCGGGGCTTTTAGGCGATCTGCTTTTGGTCCGCAGCTCTGCGAACTTGGAGCTCTTCGAGTTACTCGGCCTAGGTCGCAAGCCGACCGTCGTGGCTGACTTTTCGCTCTCGTAGCAGAAGAAGTCTGGGCTCCTGCTTGCGACAGGTTTCGTATCTTTTGGCAATTCGAGGACGTTGGGATTTCTAGGCGATTTACCTTTAGAGTAGGTACCTGTGGATGGAGGAGTTTTGGTATGCCGGCGCAGTTGGTCCTTTGGGGATTTCGGTTTGGTGGACGATAGCGAGCTACGCAGCGGCTCTGTTGTGTATCGTGATAACAAAGGGCTACTGCTTCTGCTATCATCGATGTCCCTGGTGTCAGGACCGATCGACGATCCGCGCTTAGACCCGACAGGACTCTTAGGATAGACCTCTCCTGTGTCATTAGAGGGTCTGGGTTTCAAGCTGACGGTTGTAGCCATCTTTTCTGTTTCATAGCAGAAGAACTCTGGACTTCCGGATGACTTATCGTTGGAAAAGGTGTTTGCTGGTGGAGGGCTCTTCGAATGTTTGCGTGCAAGATCCTTCGAGGACAAGAGTCCCGGGGACGATCTTCTACTGTCTATTATATATTGTGCTAACACAGGACTGCTGCTCCTGCTAGTTTCGTTAACATTCTTGCCGGAAGTAGAGATATCCGGTCTGTTCGACAATCTGCTCTCAGACCTCGCAGGTTCGGGGCTCATAGAATAATCCCTCGAGGGTCTGGGCTTCAGGCTCACGGTTGTAGCCATTTTGTCTGTTTCGTAGCAAAAGAATTCCGGACTTGTTGATGGCGTATTTCTTCTGCTACCTGATTTTGTATCTCTATTTATGTTGTAGGCGTCAGAAGTTTTCGGTGATTTAGTTTTAGAGAAAGTCGTTGGTAGGGGACTCTTGGAATGTTTACGTGGAAGGCCCTTCGAGGGCTTGGAATGGCCATGCTTGGAAGGGAAAAGTGTTAAAATTCTTTTATCCCTGTCCGTCATGTACATAGGACTGCTGCTTCTGCTGTCGTTAACATTCTTAATCGAAGTTATGACATCGGGGCTCTTCGATAGCCTGCTCTCAGGCCGCGCAGGACTTATCGAGTCTTTAGAGGGCCTAGGCTTCAGGCTCACCGTTGTAGCCATCTTATCCGTTTCGTAACAAAAAAATTCCGGTGTTCCGCTTCTACTTCGATCCACGTTCGCCGCAACGAACCTCCCAGGCTCTTCCCGATGAAGTTGCGGACTCTTACTCATTGGACCGACCGCCTCCATGTGTTTCAACGAGACCGGAGGCGAGACTCGATACGAATCAGCATTTCTAGCAACTCTGTGCTTTTGGACGGTGTTTCTTGCACCAGCTTCTGCGTTTCTCGAAGCTCTCTCGCATTGCTCGAGAAAGTATCGCGACACCGAGCTTCGTATTCTCCGTTTGGATTTTTCGGCAACGTCTTCGGGGGAGTCTCTTCTGCTCGAGTCCACGAATCTGTTCGCGATATTACTGTTCATCTTGCCGATCGAGAAAGCGGGGCTCCGCGCTTTCTGTCCTGTCCTTGCGTAGCCTGTTCTCGTTTTCGTTATCGTTTCCGGGGTCACGAACATGATCGTGGCAGATCGCTCGGAGACAAATTGCGGACTCGCGTTTGACTTTCTTAAGCCCGTCCTTCGAAACTCCGGCGATTTTGTAGACGTGGTTCGAGCACTGGAAAATTCATATTTGTCGGACGAAACTTTTCTATGGTCGCGATGCTTTAAAAGGTTTCGAATCGTGTTTGGGGATTTCGATACGATCTCGCGTCCCTTGGCAGTCATTCCTGCCGTTGGAGAGAATTTTCTGGACTCGCGATGTAAAAATTGAGGACTGGCGCTTCGATCTATTGCAAGTCTCTCGAAAATATTTGGCGAACCAGCTCGACTTGGTTTCAGATCGACTTCAGCATCGATTTTCGTGTAACTTTTTACGCTTCCTGTCGGCGAAGGAGTTCTGATCTTATCAAGTTCGTGAGTCTTGATGAATCTGTCCACGGTGTCGTCCACCGTCACGGGTGATTTTGTAGAGATTCTTGTTACAAACTCGCTGTCGGGTTCTATCTTTACGACAGAACGATTCTTTGAAAGGTCCGAAGCCAATTTCTTCTTGCTTTTCGAATCGATCGCATAAGTTGTTGCCGATTTTTCCGATTCCTTGCAAAAGAACTTGGCGCTCCCGCTTCTGGATCTCCTGTCTTTTAAATAATCAGGCGATGATCTTGCAACAGCTTTGGAATCAATCGCATAAGTCGTCGCCGATTTTTCCGATTCCTTGCAAAAGAATTTCGGGCTTCCGCTACGAGATCTTCTGTCTTTTGAAAAATCAGGCGACGATATTCCAATGGTATTTGAATCTACACTTGTTTTTCTATCAATCGCATAAGTCGTTGCTGACTTTTCAGATTCTTTGCAAAAGAATTTGGGGCTTCCACTTCTGGATCTACTCTGCTCCGAAAAAACCGGCGAAGATCTTCCAATGATTTTTGCAGCTATTTTTGCTTTCGGATCAATCGCGTAAGTCGTCGCCGACCTTTCAGATTCCTTGCAAAAGAATTTCGGGCTTCCGCTACGAGATCTTCTGTCTTTTGAAAAATCAGGCGACGATCTTCCAATGGTATTTGAACCTGCTCCTGTTTTTCTATCAATCGCATAAGTCGTCGCCGATTTTTCCGATTCCTTGCAAAAGAATTTTGGGCTTCCACTTCTGGATCTACTCTGTTCTGAAAAAACCGGCGAAGATCTTCCAATGATTTTTGCAGCTATTTTTGTTTTCGGATCAATCGCGTAAGTCGTCGCCGACCTTTCAGATTCCTTGCGAAAGAAATTCGGGCTTGCACTCCGAGATCTGTCGCTTGAAAAATCTGGAGATAATCTTCGAATGGTTTTCGGATCAATCGCATAATTCGTTGCAGACTGTCCTGGTTCTTTGCAAAAGTATTTAGGGCTTTCACTCCGAGATCTACTGCCTTTCGAGAGCTGAGGAGATAATCTTCCAATAGGTTTCGCAACTATTCCTGCTTTAGAATCGATCGCATAAGTCGTTGCTGACTTTTCAGATTCTTTGCAAAAGAACTTGGGGCTTCCGCTTCTGGATCTCCTGTCCTTTAAGTAATCAGGCGATGATCTCGCAACAGCTTTAGAATCGATCGCATAAGTCGTCGCTGATTTTTCCGATTCCTTGCAAAAGAATTTCGGGCTTCCGCTACGAGATCTTCTGTCTTTTGAAAAATCAGGCGACGATCTTCCAATGGTATTTGAACCTGCACCTGCTTTTCTATCAATCGCATAAGTCGTTGCTGACTTTCCAGATTCTTTGCAAAAGAACTCGGGGCTCCCGCTCCTGGATCTCCTGTCCTTTAAGTAATCACGCGATGATCTCGCAACAGCTTTAGAATCGATCGCATAACTCGTTGCTGATCTCCCAGGTTCTCTGCAAAAGAATTTTGGACTTCCACCTTTGGATCTGTCGTTCAAGTAATTTAGCGATGATCTTGCAGCCGCCTTCGAATCAATCGCACGATCCGCGGCAGACTTCTCGGACTCGCTCCAAAAGAATTTCGGGCTTCCGCTCCTAGATCTGCCGTCCCTCGAAGATTCCGGCGATAATCTCGACAACCTAGCTTTGGAATCGCTCCCATAACTAGTCGCGGATCTCCGCGGCTGCTCGCGATAAAATTGCGAGCCGCGAATCCCCCGTTTCACGGTTCTCTCCGTATCCGAGAACGACAGCATCTCCTCGAATCGTTCAGAAGTCGACGCTTTTCTATCCTTGCTTCCGCTACGGAATCACAACGAAGACAGGCAAATTCAGAACAACCATAAACATTACTAGAACTGCGCTTCGATTAACTCCCACGCTCTCATCCTCTCCTCTATATCTCTACTCCGTTACTGGTCGCGCTGTGTTAATGCTGTCTTGGTAGCGTAGTTAGAGCACGTACAAACATAGGTGTGAATCAGCGTGAAACGTCTCGGCGCGATTGTTGCAGCAGGATAAAGCCGGCGTCGTGGTCGTCGTCGTCGTCGTCGTCTTGCTTCTTCGGCTCGAACAGCTTTTTAGTCGACTCGTTTATGGTTAAACAAATTACGGAAGCTCCGCGATTAAAGAAAGCCACTCGTCCCCCGGACTCGTGAAGCCAGAGAGAAAGAGCGAGAGGGAGTGAGAGAGATCGCGGCGTACGATGCCGCAACAATGACGATTAATGATTAATACCTCCGGATAGCCAGGCTGGAATCGACGGTTCACAGTCGGACGAGGGCGATTGTTAAACGTTGATCGAGTGTTTAATGTTCTTCGGCCGATTATCCTTCCTCCGATAGCAATTAGCCGAGCAGAAATTAGAGTGGTCATATGGACGTCTTCCTTGGTCGTGACAAACCGGAAACGGCTGCGCCCTCGAGTTTGCCGGAAACGCGTCGTTTAGTTGCTTTCTCGAAGGCAGATCGGTTCCAAGGAGCGTGTATTGTTAGGCTACTACGGTTGCGTGGGTTTAAACGAGCCGGTGTCTAGTCAGCGATTGCAATTATGCGACGAGGAATTAATCGAGGGGCTAGGGGGTGAAAGCAGCGACGGATTGTTAGCACTCATTGCCAATTAGCGGCCGGAGAATTCGCGTTCGCCAAGGCTCGATGCAATAATCGGGACAGATAATCCATTTGCGTTTTCTTCTTTTTTTTTTTTAAATGCGTCCAGCTCGTGTGGGGGCTGAGTAACGAGCTACGCGGGACGTTCATCCCCCTTGCGACGATTCCCCTAACGTTCTTCACATTCTTTTTCTATTAGTTCGCGTTAATAATCTTGATCGTCGCGCAAGAGAAACGAAATAATCGAGAGAAATATTTTTGCTAACATAAATCGCTTTTAGTTACTGTAATTATTATTGTACTGTGTTTGAGTTTTGCTCTTTTCGTTAGTTTAACACTAGATTCACGAAACTCGTCAAAATGTCGGGTCACTAATTTCTTAATTTACGATCGTTCGTATCGTAAAGATACGTTTGTGAGTTATTTATTCAATTTATATGTTACTTACGGCAAATTTTAGGATAACACTTGTTAAAAATCAGAATAAATGTCTCATCGTTCCTTTTATAAACTAATATAAAACAGCTGTTTTTTTGTGCTCCGTGAATCTAGTGTTAAATGCGTACAATGTAAGAAATAATATCAACAGTATCATAAAACATTCTTCCTACTCGGTTAGCTGTTTTCGACGAGTATACCCGTCATGAAAAAATGGCAATACGTTTTTTTGTTACGACGAGTATACTCGTCAGAAGCTCTTAAACAGATTAAACGTTGATTTCATTCGTTTTCTGCTACGGATAGCGTGAAATGTTTTATTTCTCTGTGACGGCGTTGTGATTTGATGAGAAACACAAGAAAATATTGAAACTAACAGACATTGGAGCATATTTTACTACATTTCCGTTGTGACAGATTTGAATCGCTTTTTCTCTTGCCTTATTTGCACCAACATCTGCAATCCATAATAATCGTGTACTTTCAAAATGTTTCATTTCGATTTTCTGCATTACGAGAATGAAATTTATCGAGCACATGAACATTACGACGAGATTCACAACGGAAGTTAGTGTTTTAAATCAAGCTGCAAAGCAATGACAGTGATCCGTTGTACGTTGCCAGAATTATGTGATTTTAAAGTCGCCCATATACCGAACTCGCTAATTACTCAGCCCCCAACTTTTCTATGCAACTCGAACGTGATTTTTATCTAGCAAATCGTTTGGAATGATGTTCCTACGAAACATCTCAAGAAGACTGCGCGGCTTAACTAATCGAATCTCCGAAAATGAGAATGAAGAAAGTCGAGAAAGCTACGAGGATCGAGGTATCTACATAATCATGTCGGATAGCGATCAAGCTGCTCAACAAGGTAAATAATTTACGGTGTTGGTAATGGTGTCAGTAGTGGATTAACAATTACGTAGAACTCGACAAACAGCAAAAAGATCCGACTCGTAAACGGAGAAAATCCGTAACAACGGTTAGACACGATTTTCACGATCGATCCAAAATTCGTGTTTGTCGACTTTCTTCGCTTTTATGCTCTCATTGTCGACTGGCAGTATAAAAATTGCTTCTGTACTTGTAATATTAATCGATCGGAGATTTATCATCTTCCTTCGACAGAGCACGTACCTGGGGGCAGCTTTTCCTGGCAAAATTGGATCGACCCTTTTCTTCGGGACGTGCGACGGACCGGTGTTTCTCGCGGTGTTGCTAATGCGCTTCGCATTAGCGTTTCTGAAACGCTCCAATCTCGCCTCCGCCTGGGATAGCTTCTTCGAAATACTTTGTTTCGGATGCTTGTCAGGAACATCCACCATGAAATCCTCCGGGAATTCCTCGCTCTCGAGGTCGTTTTTAATGCGGTGCTTCAGCGTCTCGTCGTACTCCATCAAGTGGAGCTTTGCCATCATGCGGTTTCTCTCTATTGTGTCCTGGTCCAGCACCTCTTCGATCTGTAGCTGATCGAATCGCGAACAAACGGTCAAACATAAATAATATCTCACAATTTTATTAGTCAATTTCTACATTTAACCCTTCCGTTCGATACACGGCTGCCGTGCTCGAAACAAGTTGAAATTAACATTTGGATGGCGCTAATTTAGTAGTTCGTGGATTCTTTAAATTGATCGAGCTTTCTGGATAAATTATCGAGCTGTTAGAAATTTTGATCGCGTTATTTGTAAAATCAATCAAATTGTCATGGTTATGAATGAATCATCGGATTAGGTAAGAAGAAATTAGAAGCGAAAGGAGTACTTCGTTCTTAAAAATGCTAATGCTTTGATTCCGATGAACTCTCTCTCTCTCTTCCCGGTAACAATGGTGTATACTTCGCAATTGATTTTAATTGCTATGGCGCAAAAATCGTTCCCACGAACGGCGATTATTTTCAGATCTTTTGTTAAATACGTTAAGAAAAAGCCAGCTGCGAAAGATCTCTCGTATTTCGTTCTTCAAAATGCTCTAATTCCGATGGACACACTATTTACGGTAACAACGGTACAATACTTCACAACTTATTGCAATTACTCCGGCGCAAAAATCGTTTCCACGAACGACGATTATCCTCGAACCTTTTATTAAATATTCTAAGAAAAAGTCGTGAACGAAAGATCCATGTATCCCGTTATTCGAAATGCTAATTCTGCTGTGCAATGTCTTCCCGGGAACAATGAGAAAATAATTAAAAATTCCGCCGATATCGAACAGATAATTGGTGCTTAAGGGCTAGTTAAAAGGAGCACGCGAGCATAACCGGGGGAATCGAGCCCAGCATCAGCGAAGATTAACAATGCGGCACTTGATTTCTTAAGCAGAAACAAATCTCGGGGCCGGTAACGATGCTGTTGCTCGGGCTGCCTCAATTAAGAAGTTCGAGATCTTGCAGGCGGCGCGCATCGCATTGGCCAGCCTGCTCGGTTTCCCCGTTGTCTCGAGGGGAGATCGCAACCGTTAATTAATTACCTCGTCTCGATGATTTCCATTTGCATACTGCGCAACGTGGTTCTCGTTCCCGAACTCGTCATCGTCTAGCTGCTGGCGCCCGGGCGAGCCGAACGATTCGCGAGCGATTTCCTCGTGATAGGAGACGATCGGCTTGCCGGCGTTTAGGTTGCTGTTCACGTCGGCCCGGACCACGCGTTTCAAGGACACCGATTGCCGGTTCACCGTCGAATTCCCGTTTCTGGGTGCCGCGTTTCCATTCGCCTGCTTTCGCGGTTTGTTCTCCAGCGGCTCCAACGGGTAGCTCCTGTCGATGCCTTTCACGGTCGTTTGTCGCCTCTCGTCGAACATCTGCCTCACCTAATTGTTCATTTTTTGCTTTTGTTACTTGTCGATGGTGATTGTACGTACCTACAGAGAAGCGACTTGGTTTCCGATTACTAGACTGCGGATCTTCATGCGACGCCAAATTTGTCGAAGCCGATTGTAAGGAATATAAGTGAAACAACAATGTGTTTCCTCTTGTAATAATTGCAGCAGGTTGAAAATAATGGAACGACGTCTTTTAATTTTTTTAAAATGTTTTTACGGTTTTGCGTTCGATCTGTTCATCTTTCTCACAAATAAATAAACACCCGCAGTCCAGTGATTAGTTATTCGATATGATGATGATTACAATTGAAGAGTTAGTTGATTGAAGTGGTAGATTAAATCTTTACTCTGACATGTAAAATGATTCGATGAAAGGAAGAGTGTCAGATATCAGAATCAGAGTACTATAAAGTATTATGCGATATCAGAAGTTCGCATAATCGAGATTCCACGCATAGCGGTGGAAAGTCAAAAACATTTAATACTTTCAAAGCTGATTTATACCACGAGGAAATTTAGAATTTCAGAAGCGGGATTCTTTCAAGTACAATAAGAAAAATTACAACAAATTAAATCTTTCAGTCTGTGAAAAAGATATTAATACCTCTGCCGCAGATAATGTGTTAACTTTCAGCCGTTCCTTTCGATCTAAAGTATTTTTAAAGCTCTGGAAGGCAAGAGGGATTGTTGTTAAATTATTTCTCTGAGGATTCACTGAAAGGGCACACGCATGATTCTACATTCTGCACGATAGTGGTGCAAAGAAGCAAAGTTTTATTACCGCAGGCTTTTACAGCCCGCAAAAAGGACAGCGACACTTGCAAAATGGTTCCCTTCGTTAGTCCGGCGTGTCAACAAACCATTGGCCGCAATCATTTGTACGCGTATTAATAAAAGCGAATTTTGCTAGCGTGTCCTCGTTTCACTTCGCGGTTCGTATCGCAGTTCTAATCGAATTTGTACTCCCGAATCAATGCTTCTCACTCGATGGAGATCAATTTGAATATGTCTGTATAGCAATTAGAAAGCGAATTTGCATTTAAATTGCGAATCGGGAACAAATGATACGAAACAAAAATTTGCCAAGCGTGTAAACGTCGTTCTTCTCTTTCTTAGTCTAAATCAAATTTTGTTCTTCGTCGGTCGACTCGTTTAAGAAACAATCGAAGAAGTCCGAACCGAAGTAACCACGAAGTTAGATCTCGCTGAAACGTTCGAAGCCATTTCGCGACGACCACGGTCCGCGACAACTTTTGACAATCGCCCGTCGCAGACGATAAATCATCCCGGCAGAAGAAGAATCCTCGAAACGTTTCCGTGTTATTCGACGAGACCACTCGATACAGCGGTGGTTCTAAACGCTTTCAATTACCATAAAGTGGTCGGTGCGCCGATGAACGAAGCGGAACGTATTCGCGTGGATAGCAAGCAGCCAGGACAAGCACTGGTGCTCGTGCTCGGCGCGCGGCGTCCGTGTAAGCAAGAGGAACGAGGTGTGCGAATGCGATCTGCCGTGATTCCCAACATCGAAACGCCGCCCATTACACCATTCAAGAAAGCGTGGCGTGAAACCACATTACGACAACGCGTTTCGCTTCTCTTCGCTTGACTCCGCGTCGCGTCGCGTCGAATCGCGCCGAGCCGAGTCGCGACGCGCCGCGTTTCCACGCGAAGAACCACTCACCTTTCCACCCTGCGAGGTCGAGGTTGTGTGGCTGTTGCTCGAGGTCTTTGTGACGGTGTGTTGGCTGACGGAGGAGCCATAACTCGAGCCGTTCGAGCCGGCGCTGCCACGTTGCACCACTTGATAAGCCCGTTGCTGTTGCTGGTCGTAAAGCTGCAGCAACTTCTGTTCCTTCTCCTGGAGCTGCTTCTGCTGGAACCGGGCCTGCGACAGCCGTATATTTCCCTTAGCTTTTATCATTCTTATTCCCTACAATCCCCCTTCAGAACTCTTTAATCCGTCCGCGACTCTAGCCGCAGGTGGAACCGCGCTTTCCCTTCGGTCGTCGATCTAATTTACTTTTGTTAATCCCAAGACCGACGGGAAGTCACCGTGTCGCTAAAATATTACGAATCGCACTTCGAATTTAATGTTTCTCCCTTAAAATACGATCCGGGATCTTTGATACTTGAACAGGGCTAACTGCAAATGCATCGTATTATCCCTCGAGACGTCAACGTAATTTAGTTTTGTTAATTCATACTTTTAGAGAATCGTCAAGTTCAGGGTTCATAGCGATTCAGACATGAAATAGAAAGAATCATTGCCGGAAATGGAGATCTTCTTCCCTACAATCCCTTCAAAACACTTTGATGCTTGAACAGATCAACGTTCGAGTGCGCTGTACTTTCCCTCGAGTCGCCGATTTCATTTATTTGGTAATCGAATGCCTTTAAACACCGAAGTTTAGAGAATCGCCGAGTGCATATTTGGCAATGATCCAATCACGGAATCTGGTGAATACTGGTCGATCACTCGTAACTTGTGTTCATTCTATTCATACATATTCCAACCCTTACGACTTTGAAATTTCCTACAAATTATTCACATTCTTAAGTCCGATTTTATTTTCTCGTTGCACCAACTCTTTCTAATTGTAGACAGTTGACAATTTTCTGTCCAGACGCGAGAAAGCTGATTTACGAAAGATTCGAATGGCGTTCGCAGCGATCAACGTTTCGAAGCATATTGCCTAGAATAATCCAGTGGCAACTTCCAAACTCTTAATACTTTTCTCCACGAACTTCCGTTCGCAACTATCCCTCTAACTCCTCGCGCCCGGCTTTGCTCGCTGGAACACTGTCGGCTATCGAATTCTTTAAATCGCCGCCGGTTTCAAATCACTCCAGTGCCGGAAGTTCGATATTTTGACAAGATCGTCTCATGAAGAACTCTCGGCGTTCATCCCACTCGACGGCTCAACCATCCACCATTGATTTTCCACCAAGTAGAGTCTAGATTCTTGCAAAAGGGAGCACCTCGACCGGAGTACCCTCGAAGAGCTCAGTACCATCGGCAGCTTCAAAGCAATCTTCGCAACAATGTGTCGAACGAGAGCAGCGGACTCTCGACTTTTCAACTCTGCGAGACGCGAACGTCCTCGAGCCGCGGCAGCTGGCACGATCGTCGGAACGAGTCTCCTTTTATTTTTATTTTTTCTTTTCGGAAACTCTCGGCGCCACTCGATTAACGCCTAATTGTTCGACGAGAAGAAGAACCGCGAGGTCGAGGAACACGGTCGTCGATAATCGAGGACCGCGGATCAACTAATTGCGCCCCGAGCCCGACCACCTTCGAATTCGATTCGATTCGACTCGATTCGATCGATCACCGAGAACCGGCGCTCGGCTCGCTGCTCGCTGCTCGTCGAAATAATTAAACGAAGTCGTGATTCACAACCAGAGTTAACGCCGGCCGGCCTGCGACTCCAGGTTAACCGCGGCTGGATGCGACCATAGCTGCACCCCCGGCGCACTATACCACCCCGGGTTGCGCTGCAACCGATACATACACGCGGCCCTAGCCCGTCCGCCGCTCTGCAATCTCATCGATTCCTTTTAACCTACATGCGAAGGGGTTAGTAAACTCGTTACCCCGGCTAAAGTGGATCGTTCCTCCCTTAATTTGACACGCCGCGCGGCCACGCCGATACGATTACGCGCGATGCTTTCTGCAGACGGTCTTTCCGACACGGAGCATAATGCGGCGCATGTACGAGCATCCCGGACATAAATCATAACTTCTGAGCTAATCAATTTTCGTCCAAGATGCCTTGATAATTTGTCGAAGAAAGTACGAAGATGCAACGACCTGCATACAATAATTATATTATTTCGTAAACAAATTCTTGCTCACTTTATATCGAATAATCAAATCTTACGTTTCTATAATCGAATGCCCGCGTACCGGCTGTGGCTGTATATTTTGTTGAACGACTCTGAACATTGCAAATATTCGCAAAAAAGTTTTCATAGTATCATTATATACGAATATGTTGGAACGAGAAACCCAGGATATTTGAGACGTTTTCTTTAAAAGCTTTTGCAAAGTGTTCGAAAATAAATCGAACTTAATTATTTCATTTCGTGTTAATTATTATATTGTGTGTAAGCATTACGAAATAGATTAATTACAGTCTCATATGTCCATTATTTTCTATCAAGATTACGTCGAAAAATGGCCTTCTGTTCATAAGGCAATGTGAACAAGCTGCGGTGTGAATTAAGGTGCTATTTATTTCTCCAAATATTTGCCCGGAAAACTCATTTGAAATTAATCTTCTGCTGAATTTTTTAATCATTCTGTTGCTAAATATAATTATTTTGACATTTTGACACGTTATGCACGTAGTTTTCGATAGATACGAAGCAGTGACTTTCCGAATTTTGGACATTAACGGACGCACCGTGCCGAGTGTCGAAACATTCGGAATCACCCTTGTTTCCCGGCCCATCACAGCGGCGACTTATCGATCCATGGCATTCTATCGGCGGAGACCATCTGTTTACAAAACAGTGCGATCGATGCGTGCTTAATGTCCGCGGTACTCGCGATAATTTGATTAGTGGCCAAGTGCACTCGTTGCATTCGCTGATTCGGAGCACGCGACAAATTACGTTTCCCGATTCTAATGGCAACTCTGGTTTTGCTGCGATTTTCGGTCGATGATGGAAATGCTCTTCTTGAACGCTTCGATGCTTTACCAGTACATATATCTGATGATGAAATTATTTCGACGAATTTGAAAATGAATTTTTACGATATCCCATTATATCTTCTTGATTTTATTAGCAACCGCGAAACGTAAGAATGTTGACAAAGTAGTTGATGTTATGTCAAGGTTAGATTTAACTTAATGAAATTTTTGGGGTTGCTGAGGTGGTAGCCAAAGTATTAACGCTTTGCACTCGACTGAAATTGTTAGTTCATGTTCCAAGATAATTGTTATATTAACGAAGTTTAAACGTAAAAAATCGTTAAAAGTGTAACTGTCATCACAAGTCATCGCAAGACTCAATTTCATATGCATAAAATGCACTTCGTCATATAAAATGGAAATACCATAAGTCAGAGAAATTATTTTAGATTTACGGTTAAATTGGCTACGAGTGCAAAGGGTTAAACTGCAATCTAATCGTGACTACGAGTTTTCACAAAAGATTGCTACATTATTTTTCAAATGAATTTCAGTTTATCTTATATTTAAACTGATTTCAACTGATATCTTATATTTCAAACTGATTTAAACTGATATTTTATATTTTAAAATAAAACAGTGAAACGCACTGTTTAAATTTTCATTCAAAGTTCGGGTGAAAAAAAATTAAAAATCGTCAGGAGTTTATTTTTCTATCGTACCAATTAATTGCAGTTTCCGAAAGAAAATTTTCAAACAATTGTCCAGTAAACTGGTCCCTCTATCATTCGAGTCTCATCCATTCGTAAATTAACATTCGGCTTAAAGTTTCCGGCTCGATCGAACACCTATCGAAGATTGCATTCTCGAAGAAAGAAAAAGTACAAATGATTTCGGAGAGAGAAACGATAACGGATTATGCTCGGCAAACTGGATCGTACAGGGACCGAAGACGATCACGTTGTTGGCAGACGTTTGCGTAACGGTAACCGAAGAGCGGCCGTCTTTAACCGCAAGATCAGACATTGTTTGATAATTAAGAGGAAACTGCTAATTGGGCCCCAGTCGAATCGGTGAATCGACAATCAGGCAGCTTGCTAATTGATTTATTCCTAATGAGCACGTACCGCCGGTCGCTTTGCTTTGTACACGTGTCCTGTATGCGTACGGATTCGAGACAAGACCAGTCGTGGGTGCGTAATTCGTAATGATAACGAGACGTTGATTGGACGCGTTAGCTTTCGAGGTTGTAACCGGGTCGTAAAACATTTTCCCGTCACAATTATCCGCGCGTTACCCGCTTCAATTGTCTCGGATCCCCTGATTGATCGCCGGGCTTGTTGTAATCTCGGGGGATAAACAATCATACCGGAGAATGATCCACAAGGGGCGAGTTCTTTCGCGTTCGAAGCCTCTGGCTGCAGATCGTTGTTGCTCGTTCGCGTGAACGAGCTGCCTCGGTGTGTAATTTATTAATCCCTTAACACCGGAACCCTCGGGGAACTTCGTTTCAGCTTCAAACGTTTTCGCTAGTGTCTATGATTTTCTGCACTGGTATTGCCAATCAGAGTTGGACCAAATTTTACTCGGTTGACGGATGAGAGTTAACATTTGTGTCTGGATAAAAATTTATCCGAATAAGAATTTGTTCGAATCAGATTTTATTCGAATAAGAATTTATTCGTACAGAAATTTGCACGGGAAATAATCGATCCGAATAAAAAAGATATAGGATATAAAGTGTTTTTTTTTCATAGTTTATTGATTTATTTCTTCCATATCACTCCCTATTATTTACTCCTTACTTGTTTCTCCTTGCTATTGCTCCTTACATTTCTTCCTTATTTTCTTAAACGTTGTAATCGGAGAGTTTGTTACTTTCGCGTAGATTGAGCGTTGACGAAGAAATAAACAATCTTTCTACGAGTGCAGAGAAATGCATCGGCAATTTAATAATTCTATAAGTAAATATAGTCCTCGCGCGACATGTGTTTACATTCCCCCTCTCACGATCTGCCCCATTGCCGCAGCTAGTAAGAGGGGGAACGTAAACACGAAGACGACCTTCTTGTCGTGTGATGACTATAGTTGAAATTGAACTGTTTCTGAATATATTCGCATAAATATATTCTTTGCAGTTATTCGTATAAATCTATTTTAAAATTACGTAAAAACATAGTATTACACGTATTATCATTCGAATAATTTGACAATCTCTATTCGATTAATTTATTCGAATAAAGGCGAATGCGAATGATTTATTCGAATAAAGGCGAATGCGAATAATTTATTCGAATAAAGACGAATGTGAATAATTTATTCGAACGAAGAATAATGCGAATAACTTATTCGAATAATTTGACAATTATATTCGATTAATTTATTCGAATAAAGGCGAATGCGAATAATTTATTTGAATAAAGATGAATGTGAATAATTTATTCGAACGAAGTATAATGCGAATAAATTATTCGAATAATTGATCGAATGAATTTCTTAATTCTGGCGTACACAGTAATAAAAGATGATGGAGCAGAGCCTAGGTAAATTCAGTGTTATCGTTCTTATAAAGCGAGACACGTCAGTCATTTTTAGCGCTCGGTAGATTTAGTGTTAAAACCGTACGTTCGTGATACTTAATTATACCAAAACATTTTGGAGGGGCCGGTTTCATGTCTAGAGGTCTTGGAGGATTTGTATAGATCGTGTGACCGACGTTCTCGTGACTACGTTAGTCTGCGATATCTGTTTCGCGTCCCGTAATTGTGAACCGTTTACAAATCGTTGGCTGTCTGCCTACGTAACGTTAACAATCGATCGAAATTAGAAGCACGCAACCTCTTCCCAGCGAATTCATGGAAAGAAACACGAATTATTCTTGGCCTGTAGCCTGGCCGAACAAACCATGCACAACTATGTAGGAGATTACGGTAAAATAATTCACCTTTACTTTTATTGAAATAAATATAATTGTGTAAGGAATCGTGCTCGAGCCAAGACAATTATTTATTCCATTGTAAAATTATGATACGTTCGGTAAACTTATCTATTTCGAATAGAATTTGTGATAGATTCGACGAAACTTAACGATTTCAATCAGAAATTCCGATCGATTCGATAAAATTTACTTCGATCGGAAATTATGATAGATTTAATAAACTTTTATTTAATTTAAAATTATTCACGTTTTAAATTGATAATCGACGATTGACAATATCAAGTTTAGGACTACATTCTGGATCGTATGTATCGTGCAACTGTAAACAGTAAGTTATGGTCACTGATCAATCCTTGTTATTAACCTTTTAGGCACGACGCGCCACTATAGTGGCTTCCGTGGATATCATCTTTTAGAACGACACGCCACTATAGTAGCTTTCGCGAATGTCATCTCTCTGGACGACACGCCACTATAGTGGCTTGCTCTAGTAGCTCATTCGCTCATCGTTTGAACCAAATAATAGTCTTCATATGCATTGTTTCACACTTCTTTTGACTTCACAACGATTTACAACAGTCTACAGGTGTCCCAAAATGTCTCGCAATCCGGAAATGGCGGGTTCCTCGGATCATTTGAAGCAACTTCTTCCTTTACAAAAATTTTCTCCGAGGCACCGTTAACGAATTATTAACGAAAAACAGTGACCAATAAGAATCGATTACGGCTGACACGAGGCGGCCCAGCCAACCAGCGCGCGAAGCCCAGTTCTGCTCATTGGCTCGGTCGCCTCGCGCCAGCTGAGCTGGGATTCGACCGCCTCGACCGCTGGCTCGGCCACCTCGCGCCAGCTGAGCTGGCATTCGACCGCTCGACCGCTGGCGCCGTTGGCTCGGCCGACTCACGCCAGCTGATCTCGCCTCTCATTGATCACTGTTTTTCGTTAATAACTCGTTAACGGTGCCTCGGAGAAAATTTTTGTAAAGCAAAAAGTTGCTTCAAATGGCCTGAGTAACCTGCCACTTTCGGATTGCGAGACATTTTTGGGACACCCTGTATATACAGACAGAATATATAATATCAGACTCTGTACAGTACACGTCAGACTCTGCCGTCCAGAGAAATAGCCTCGCGCAGAATTCAGCCGTACCTAAAAGGTTAAAAAAGTAAAGAGAATTCTCGAATGGACGATAAATATACTGCAAAGTTTGTTATTCCAGTTGACATGCGAATTTTTCCTCCGATTGTCAGCGTACTTCATCAGTTATTAAAGAATCCTAACCGTGTACTTTGACCGTAAAATAAGTCAAGGTCGAACAGCAATGCATACTATGGAAAGAATGATTTAACAGATACGCTTCTATGAACTGTGTTAAAAAAAGTCTTCACAATTGTAGGTAAATCTGGACCTCTCTGCTAAAGTATAGTAGGTCAAAATACTGATACTAAACATCGATTTACTCGATGTCCTGCGATCTAGCAAGAACGTTCTACTTTTTAGCACGGAAACTCTGACCGCGGGGAAAAAGTTCCCGCCTGTTGATATCAATAAGCTCTAGGACCTCTAAAGTTCGATCAACACGTTTTTCTAGAGAAGTTACTTTCGCGAGTATACAGAGATTCCGGGCTTTAGTCGGATTCCAGTAACACCGTGCTCAGTCGTTATAAACTGAACTCCCAACGGCAGATAATTTATTTCCCGCCTTTTCTTCTATTCTTAAGGGTGTACTATAGTTTACAACGTTCAAAAAATCGATCTCTTAAAATTTCGTTTTCTAAAAGCATATGCTTTCGAAGATGCTTCTACCGAGGGATATTATTGCGCTGTCCGATCGTTGTAGCAACAGAATACGACACAGTGCATACAAAGTGATCAAAACGCATCTTGATTCATGTGAATCGACCGAAGAAGAAGAATTTCAGGACATTTTTTGCTCGCAGATTAACTAATATTTTTATTTGAACAATACAGAGGAAACTTTAAACGCGTTCTTCTCGAAATTATGTTTCTTGAATTCACTGCAATGATAGCTCAAGATCTACTTCATCGATTTCGTTCACGTTTGGTGTGTACCTAAAGCAAAAAAAGAAAATCAACAAAAATCGATATTTCGATTTCAAAATGCTGCCATTGTCTTAATTAGCAAACTCTTTCGACAATATTTGCGAATTTATACAACGCAACGAATTTTTACTGTCAAAACAATGGCAGCATTTTGAAATCGAAATATCGATTCTCGTTGATTTTTTTGTTTTGAAAGTCGCCGATGCGACAAGTTACGCAGTTTCTTTATAAACAAAAGTAGCAAAAAGAAACGCGTTCTGGGCTAGAATATTGACCGAAGTGCAGACTCTATAAAAGGCGCTGCAATGTTATTGTCTGTAGCGCCATATTAGGCATACTCGGCAAGGTTGCGAGGCATCGTGACAAAACCGCAGCGAAACAAAGGCGCGGCAGGTTCGGCGGGGAACGAAAACAGATGTCAGAAAATTTTTATGCCCGAAAATAGCGGGTCGGCTCGAGCGTGGGTGCGACTGAGACTCGGACGCATAAGACGAGTACGTTCAACTTGCTCTTAAATAAGACCCTGGGATACGACGAGGTCAGAGAGACGAGAAGAGTCGCCGGACGAGGGAGGAGAAGGGACGAAAAAATTGATACGTTAAAGAAACAAGAAGCTGAGGAGGAAAGGAGGTCAACGCCGAATGTTGCGCAAGAAACCGCACGACGCTCTCCGTTCGAACGCTTATCGGGAATGATGTTCAATGAAGTTCGTGTAAACGTTGCTGATCAACGTGGAAAACTGTCAAGACGAGGGGACGCTGGTTGTCGATAGTGTACATGCTAGCATGAAACGTGTTACGGGGATTTTCTTTCTCACTAAACGAGCGCCGAAAGAATTTTTGCAAAAATTAAAATTGATTTAAATGGTAAAAATAATAATAAATAAAAGAATTCACATATCTTTTAAATGTCTTATTCGAGCGAATAATTAAACTTTGATCGTTGCTTCTCGGTAACTTACACGCGTGCTGACAATTTCCTCGCAAAAGGTTAACGTTAGCATGAGCTATGAACAATTAAAGATTGCGAAAATAGCAGATTTTCATCAAATGTCTAGATATTTTCGTGACCGACTTTATTTCCGTGTGATTTTCAATTTTTTTTTTATCGAGGACACATAAAAATTGATGACACTCGATGCCCTCGTATGCAGTTCCTTCTAAAAGAAGGTTGTCTCATGGCGACCGTGATTCGAGGCATTCTGCTTATCCCAAATAAAAATGCCATGAAGATTCTCAATCTGGGCGAGTTTAGCTATAATAGGAACAAAAATACAAGAGAAAAGTTGGTAATTAAAGGAATAGTAGCATTTCAAAGTTTAGTTATCGATTTTTTTCATGTTTTAACAACGTTCGAAGGTTTGGAGAAAATAGTTAGAAAAATCAGATTTAGAGATCATTCTAATTCGAGCTAGCTCGCTCTGAAGGTACGCATCGAATTGCAAGCCAATCGTTCGAGTAGATTTTGAAATATCATAAACTACTAAAGATTTGAGAAAAACGTGTTTAAAGCTTTTGTTTTGTCCGTACGTTCGGTTAGTCGCCTAACGTACATGCGCGACCGAACTATTGTACGCTCGATTCGCGCTTCCTACGGCAAATTAATGACGTGGAAGGGTCTCTAGTAGTCTTAGAGAACTTTATTTTTTGTGTTGTACTCTCTGCGAGCGCTGGTGGAAGAATGCTCTTCCAACGCTGGAAAGTCGTGGAAGAGCACCCGTGGATGGAGGTAGATTGTTTATTATTGGTCGAGGCACGAATCACCCCTTGGAGGGGGGTGTCTGCCTTGACCCTTGTTGGGGCCTGAGAGGGTTTCCCCAATGGTGGGACCTTTTTATGGCCCTTGTCTCTGGACGCAACAGCTTTAACAGCATAGTATCGCTGATAGTTACGTATGTACCTCGAACAGCCATAACGTATGTTTTTAAAATAATATTCTGTAAGGAAATGCAATAAAAAATCGATTTTTTAAAATGTTCACACTGGAACAACCCCTTTAATAATCAGCGTAGCTCGATGTTCGTTCAAGCTTATCGAATTGACAACTCCGGTAACTTTATCCATTGATTACAAAAGTGAATTGCAAACGATCAAAATTACAGAGGTTATTCTTTTTTAATTATTTTGGACCATTTCTGTTTTCCCGAAGGGAGAATTAATTTGCGAAAACTAATTTGCGAGAATCGTTCCTCGCGCAAACGAAGGAAGGTTTTCCTCCAACTTGTGAATCTTATCGAAACATTGTTGTTGAACTCGGGGTAGATTGACAGACGTGCATGCACTACGTAGAGGCAGTAATTTTTTGCAGCAGCGATCGATAGCAACCTTTTTGACGAGACACCTTGACTTATCGTTTGCGCAAACTTTACCCTTTGTAATCTGCGCGCTTTAACATTTTATTCCAGAGATTTCTCAGGAGCGTAAAGAAACTTTAATACGAAACCTGGGTAACAAAGAAAGCAAAGGTTGCGTTGTCTACAGTCTACCGTCGAAGTGTTCGTGTAAAGATTCGCAATTTGTTCAATTTAACTTTGTTTTACTCTCAAGCCGCGAAATTTCATTGTCCAATCGTACGATCTCGGACTGAACGCAGCGATACTGCAAACAGATAATTGAAAACATCAACGAAGTTGTATTGAATAAATTATGTTTTTCTTTAATTGCGTATCAAGTGCAATGTCATAACCAAAGTGTTGAGATAAATAAGAAAATAACAACTTTTCGTTCGCTTTTTTAACGAAGACATTGTACTCGTTACCAGTGTTTTATATTTAGATACCAATATCGTATTTGGCGCACTTTTAACATTTTTGTTTAAATTACTTCAACATCGAAAGTTGTTCGTAATGTTAGAAATTTAAAACTGTTTTAAACTGAAGCGTAAATTTCTTTTTCACTTTCCTCTAATGATAAAACACGACGGATTACTTAGCGACTGATTTTTACTCTACTCCCTCCCGACTCAAGCTTCATCGTGAAAATAACGAGTGGGGAAATTCTATGTGCCTTCTCCTCGAGAATCGTTGTAAATTGTAGACTCGGTACTTGTAGAATGCAGATGACTAATTTGCCTGACCTTCAAGGGCTTCATTAGCTCGAGTACGTAGACGCGAACAAACAAACGGGCTCGTCGGCTTTACAGAAACAATGCGTGACATTTCTTTATTCCCGAAAGGTATGCGCACAATTAAAAGTAATGGACAAAGTCAAGTAGAAGGGCAATATTTATTGTCTCAGCGGGAAGTAAGTAGAAACAGAGACGGGAACGCGTGAAGTACACAACGAACGAAATGCGCCCGTACCGGTTTGCCTGTCGCAAAGAGCTACTTTTATTAGAATTTGCGACGCGGCTGTGTACATTACTCGATGCGATGAGGGAGGAAATACTTCTTTCGACACGGAAAAAGCACCCGCCGTTCGAAAATAAACCACCGTTCGAAAATAAAGCATCATTTTCCCGCGATAGATACAACATTCGGTGGATGTGTTCGTTCAGATATTTCGCAACGGATTGCGCGCGAAGAATTTGATCTAATTCACCATAGAAATCAACGACAAACGATAATAACGCTCTTTCTCGAGAAACGCTTCAAATTTCATGCCGAATGGTCCACTGTTCTTTTTTCAATCGCGTCATTTATCTGCGAAAATCTTGTCTCGACGAAACGCTTTTTTTGAGGTTTAAGTCGGCTACGCTTCGCTAATTGATAATTTCGAAAGTATTACGAATTCTAACCGAATATACGTATTACGGAGACATTTCTGAAGAATTAAACTATAAGATTCTGCAGAGAAAAATCGATCTTACTCAGCACGATAAAAAAAAAACGAATTTCTCCCTTGAGAAAACCTCGAGACATTTTGCGCCAATAATAACAAGACCATACTACAACTATAACCGCAAAGGAACGGCGAGTCGTATCTTCGTGAAACATGACCAGATGATGGACGAGACTATCGGTTACAAATGTTAACAGGAGAGATAGCCGCAACGTTACCGGTATAACCGAATAAAAATCATTCCGCGGACTTTTGTGCGCACCGTGTACTGTCAAGGGACCCAGCTTTCCAGGGAAGACCTTAACTCGGTTTTAAAATTTTATTTATGTTGCACAGAAGATATTAAAACGAACTGAATGTCGCCAGGCTTTTTAGACTGTGACAGAATTAAACCAATAGTTCCTGCGACGAATTTTAACTTCATTGTTTCGGTTACATTAATGAAATCACTTTGATGTCGCGGTGTAATTGTTTTAGGGAAAACGAAGGACCGACGTATCGTCGAACAAAATACATAAACTCGTAACTATTGTTACGATAAAATATGTCCGCCTACGATGACGAAGCAGCGGTGGTGTCGGAGTTACGAATACAAATGTTGGGGTAGAAATCTATACCGCGAAAGTATTGGGTTGGCAACTAAGTAATTGCCGATTTGTTCAATGAAATAAAAAATTCTTTTTACTTGGAATGAAGTTTAATCTGTGATGTATTTTCCATTTTGTTCGATGACCTTTTGCCGTCTCTCTGACAACTTGAAAATTCCACGCTCGTAGAAAGTCTGATCCTTTTCGGCCAAAAACGCTCAGATTGTGCAGAAAAATGGACAATTTGGGAACAGGAGATACGATTATTCCGACTTTGCACCATGTTTTTATAATCGTTGACAATCGGTAACTATTGGGTTGGCAACTAAGTAATTGCCGATTTGTTCAATGAATTAAAAAATTGTTTTTTACTTGGAATAAAGTTTAATCTGTAATGTAGTTTCCATTTTGTTCGATGACCTTTTGCCATCTCTCTGACAACTTGAAAATTCCACGCTCGTAGAAAGTCTGATCCTTTTCGGCCAAAAACTGAGTTAAGTGAGATTTTACAGCGTCGTCGTCGTTAAAAGTTTTACCACGAAGGGAGTTGTCCAGGGATCGAAATAAGTGGTAATCCGATGGCGCGAGATCAGGGCTATATGGTGGGTGTAACATCAATTCCCAACCAATATCCATCAATTTTTGCCGAGTGGACAAAGACGTGTGCGGCCTAGCATTGTCCTGGTGGAAAATGACACCTTTACGATCGACCAATTCTGGTCGGTTTTCCTTGACCGCTGCATTCAATTTGTCCAGTTGCTAACATTCACGGATAATAAAAAATAACCTAATAATAATAATAATAATTTTATAATATAACATTTACGGATATCATAAAAATGGGAGTGTGAGACTTCTATAACTGAAATCGGCAATTACTTAGTTGCCAACCCAATAGTTCGTGGCTCACTAAGTCAGTGGCTTCGCTTGAAAAGGGGGAGGGGAGGATGGTTAAAACCTACTTTTTTTGATTCTTTCTAAAAAATAAGTTTATAAAAGTCTGTGTGCACTTCGAAAACATGCACTCCATCTCGAAGGAAAAATCGAGCGATACTTGTATTCTTCATTCTTCGTTTGAAAATATTCACACTTTATTCACTGGAAGTCTAAGGAAATATTGTCGTCTTGAACAATATTTTTATAAATTCTCGACAGTTGATACGTAACGTGTTCGTCGCTGTCTTTAGTATTCAATCGAGCATGTTAACAGAAATAGAGTAGACAAGTATTTTTCACATCTATAACTGAAATCGGTAATTACTTAGTTGCCCAACCCAATATTTGCGGGTTAAGCGCGAACGCCGATGAAAATAACAAATCATTTGGATTTTCCGCGATTACGGTACGTGCTCGAATAAAGATGGCTACCGAATCATTTCCGGCGAAAGCACGTCTGCAATTTCAATAATCGTGAAATAAAATATCTCGGTACGATGATTTGACTGGCGATGGCGCGGCGTTAAACGAAGGCGAGATAGCCAAAGGAATACGAATGGTGTCGTCATGGTGATGCTGTTGCGGGGAAAAAGGCGAGACAAGAATCCTGGCCCGTTCTTTCGAAAACACCGACCGGTGTCACGGATATCGTAGAACGGAAAAGGAGAGGTTTACCGCGACGAGAGCCGCGCGAGTGACATGCGAACGACACTCGAACAGCATACTGCAGAGCAAAAGGAACAGAGGGGAATGCGACTTCCTCTATACATGGTCATGTGTGTCAGTACCGCAATGCTGTGGCGTCTTCTATCCTCGGATCAAGTGCGAACCACGAACGATCAGCTGGTATCGCTCTTCCCACATCAAACAGAGAGAGTTTCTGCGCGTGGACAGAATTTTAATGCCGTTCCCCGTTTGCCAGAAGTCGCATTCGCGTTGCTTTACCGCCCGAGACCAGCCTAATAAGAAGTTTAGGGGATGGACGTTCGTGGAACCGTTTGTTTCAACGGTTATTCGCTGTAACGGATTGTTCGAAAGCTTGTTCCGTTGCACAGAACAATTTATTTTCGTGGAAACCTAGCAGTCGTACGAATTTGGCCTGCACAGAACTTCGATAATACTAAAACTTACTCGGCCTAGATCGCTAATATTCCTCGCTGTATAAGAATAGTAAGACTCAGTTCATTTAGATCTTTCGGCATTTTTATTATAACGCATCCCCGAGTTTAAAAAATCGATCATTTTCTATGAAAGAGTCTTTATAATTTCAATCATTTTGAAATGAAGAATGAGAAACCGGTGTTTTTGAAACCATATGGCAGACTTAGTGTGAAAATTATGCCAAATTATTCACAGATTATATCTGGCTTATATGGTGACAAAGTTTAAACAAGAGTTCCATAAAAGGGACGCACAATGTGGTAATTAACTTTTCGTTATTCTGCTTTTCTTTTTATCAAGACGCGAGTTTGTGTGTGTTCTTTGCGTTCGAGTTTGTTTGTACATGTTGATAAATCTTGTTTATTGTCAGGGTTCAAGACTTTTGAATTATCATTGGACGTCGTTGAAAATGATAAGTACGATGTCTGTGAAAGCTGGTGGCGATCGATGCGGCTCTAGTTGTTTATTAATACAGTTGGCGAAACTTCGGGGGGATTTTTGTGGGATTTAAACAGCAGCGACGATTTCAACTTAACCATAAATATTAATCTATTAGGAACAGAAATTATCCTCTAAATGTTTTAATTCGCGATGGTTTATGCAAGAGCCAAGAGCGAAACTATTAGCAACATAGAATTTTATAGTGCAAAGATTCTGTCCTACTTCTCAGTCCAATTATCTCATTCTGCATCTTTATTTCATCTCTATTAATGTTTTCTTTATAAACGACGAATTTAGTCATTATGAGACTGCGATATTGTTTGTAACTTATTAAAGTTATTGAGAGCAGAACGAATCTGCGCAGGTGTTATTTCGCGCAACGAGTGTGCATAATTTTTTTTTTCATAATGATCCTCAGCTCAGTCATTATATTTGCTTTTTTTTAGCAATGAAGATATTTTTGACCATTAATATCCGACGTCCAAACCGACCACATTCGAATAAACTATTGCATAAATACATGAATGAAGCTTTTTCTGTCAGTAATAACCCGATCGCGCATTTTTTATACAAAATGAAAATCGTGTGCATTAATTGCAAGATGCGAGAGATAAATACACATTCATTTGTTTCTTAAGCATTTTAATGAGTTGAAGGGAATATAACAGTATTTGTGAATTCTTGAAATGTGCTTACTGTTCCGCACGACCCATTCTTCGCATAAATGAATAAAATCCGCATAACAGACCGAAAATTGTATGCATATATGAGCCGTTTATTTTGAAAGTGGCATAAGTCACTTTGTTTTTAAGTCGATATATTTAAGGGTTTGCGTTTTAACACGTTTCAAAATATGGATGCTAACTTTCGAGAAGATTCACTTGTATTTGTTATCTCGGGATAATGATATTTTTCTCGGTATAAATAATTTCGTATAAACATTAAAAAAATCACCACTTTTCATTACGGTAAAGTGACTTATGCCACTTTCAAAATAAACGGCTCATATGATCAAAAGGAGTACATATAATTGAAAACACTAGAAAAATTCAAATAATTGAAGAATATCGATATGCTATCGTCAACTTGTTAAAACTATTAAAGAAAGAATAAGGTATATCTGTTTTGCTTCTATCTTTTGCAATCGATGCAGAACATTTTTATTCTGTGTGATAGATTTTGTATTTAGATTTTCCATCATTTTTATTAGAATGTATGCTCCCGTTAAGATATCGATTTAATCGTGTTCTGTGAAAGCGTCTACGCAACTTCGACAATTTTAGAACAAAGAATGTGGAAGCGGTGATTTAGAGACTGGCTCCGTAAGATTTAGCGTTAGCATAGAGGATCTCGTGCCAAAAAAAAAGACAAAATGAATCTACAGTAATCTCCGAAAGACAATGAATAGCTTTTGAAACGGTACCATTTCGTCCAGATTGGTGTAATTGGTTGTCAACTCTTGGGCAGTCCACGACGTCTTCATGTCCATGTGAACACCCCGAGTCTCGAACTCTTTCGACCGAAACCGTGGATTTTTGCCGTGTCTCTGTCGGTCTTTCCGTTTCATCCCGAAATCCGCGGCGCTATTGCATCGATAAATAATACGAATCCCGAGTTGCCGTGCATCCGGACCCTTTCTTCCCCGCCGCAAGAAGAGAGCACCTTATCATCCCCATGTCTTGGCTCCCGGGCTTCTCTATTCTTCGGCGACGTAATAAAAGATGCAGTATCCTATCCTTTCATATCACAGTCCATTGTTCAGCAGCGCAATAATACACCGTTACACTTTCTACGCGGGCATCATCAAACTTCGCCTCGTGTCGCGAGTTTGCATCCGCGCGCGCGGTCTGGCTGCACGGCGGGACTGCAATCGCGAAGTGCAATTCGCGGCGTTGCATCCCCCGGTCGAACCCGGCCTTGTCAGATGTCAAGTTCGCACCGTTTGTCTTGGGAAAGTTATCCGGGGAAATTTCGAGGTTGACAAAGCTCTCGTTACGCTGTTATCGGCGTTTCGCCCTTGAACACTGCTGTTACAGAACTTGTAGTTTGTTCGCCATGCAGACAATGATAGATGCGTCGCGAGGCATATATTTCACGAGGAAAATCAGACGAAACGAATAACGAGTGGAAGCGAAACATATTTCCGTTTATCGAGCGAGTATGGACATTGTTACTTGATAAAAGGAACAATAAACGTTCGATCGCTAAAGAAGGCAACAATGTATACGCGCAATGCAATTGTTTCCGATATTGCTACTTTCGGTTGTTTACTTGTACCGCTAATATTTACATAACGAATTAATTACCGCTAATTAGCAATTTTGCATCGATCTACGTCGAACATTGCCGCAAACTGTTTGGCCAATTTCATGATTGTGGTTCTACGCCGATTTAAAACCGCACGCGTGCACACGAACATTTACAAACGCGGAATAATTTATAACGACGCGGAACGCGTTCTACAACCTTGGGGGGACGAAGCTTAACGCATGGAAAGGTAATTCACGAACGGGAAATTGTAACTGACGTAGAAATACAGCGAGCAAGCGTGTAGAACGCGAAAGAGAAATTGTGAATAAGTTCGGTGAGAAGTTATGAATAAGTATGGAAGAAAGATCGCAGCTATATCGCGTGGAATTTATTGTAATATCTGCGTGGAAATTGTTCGACGGCGAGGAATCAAGGGTGAATGGCAAACTCACTCGAGAAAGATACAACAACGACAGTGCGAGGGTTACCATCATAACTGCGTTGTTACCGACCTCTGCTCGCCTATGCAGTGTGTGCAGTATTGACGCGCATGTGCGACTTTCCTACCCTTACATTGTTGATAGCCGTGGCGACTGTGACTGGTGACTATCGAGGGTAGAAAGCTACGCGAAGCTCGTCAGTCGTGGTACAGTTTCATTGCGCCAGTAAATTTTCAGCATTCACCGAGATGGGGTGGTCGTAACATCTTTGCGATGCTATTCATTTTTTAAGACAACACGACATCAGACCTGCGTACAAATATTTCAACGAAGAAATACAAATATTTGCAAATACTATTTCAAATACTATTACAAACCGAACAATTATAGCACAGTATGTACTCTCGCGTATTCAATATAATAGTAATGTAATATGATATAACTAATAATCAAAATAAACGTTCACACTCACACGATCATACATCGTTGGCCTCCAATGTATTTCTCTTCACAGTGTTACACATGATTCGTTTGAAATAGTAATTGATTTCTGTATGAAATGAAATACTGGTTGAAATACATCATTGATTTTACGAATATATATTAAATATTTAAAGTATATACATATGTTACGATATGAAACCGAAATTTACATAAATATTTTCTTTATTGGGCGTGAAATGAAACCCGCGAATATTATTTCTGCTGTTTCATTTCGAAGAAAGTAACGAGGTTCTTATATAGACAGCGGTTTAACAATATAAGATCATTGCAATATAAAATCTTTACGATGCCATTACTTTTTTAAGACAGTAACAGATGTTAATCGCAAACATTTCCACAGTTTTGGTAATCAGAGATGTGCTAAATCTCGAATAACATCGTGCTATTCGTTATTTTATTTATTGAACGGCGGATTTTCTGCGTTCGTAACTAGATCGTGCAGAATTTAACGTAGAAATATAGTATTCCCATCGTCTTCGAATTGATTTAACAGGTCAAATAAATGTTCTCCAAAATTAATTTTCTATAAATCAATCTCTTTTAAATATTTGCTAACAGCATTCCAATTAAATCCTTGGCAACGTTCGATGCGCTCCAGTAACGATTAATTCCACAGAATGTAGTAATCGATTAGTATACGGCGTTTATCGCGTCAGGGAATGTTTTAATAAAATAAATGAATCCCGATGGGTTCGGTGAGACTGGAGTTCAAGGCCAGTGTGTCAAGGTTCTCCAGAAATGACGGCAATATCCATGAAAACGTGACCCGTCGAAAATGTATTGGAATCGAGAGAAGTGCGACCATCTCGTCGCAAAACTGAACAATAAAGTAATTGACTGCTTGAGCGTGTTGCAAAATTGATGGCTCCGGATGGTAGATCTAATATTTGACGATACTTTCGTGCTCTTATCCGATATTAAAGTACCAGAGACAATGATCTGAACAGAATTATGAATTCCTCTACATCGTTTGTGTTACAAAAAATTGCTTCGTTGTAATAAATAATCCAATTGCTTCGTTAGATTTATCAATAGAAACCGCACAAGCCGTTATAACTGAAATGCTTCCCTAGCAAGACTAGAATTTATTTTAAGACTTGAACTATATTATTTGGCAATGCTCGGAGTGTAGGACCTCACGCGTAACTTCGCTGGAATTCCTTCTTAAATGCAATTATATGCAGCACGACTCGTGTGAATGCATTTTTAAGCAGACCAAACATTCCAGGGTTATAAATAATCTTCTCTCGTAATATTCGGCTATAATCTGATCGAAACATCTGTTTAAAAATAGTCCTAATCGCATAATATTGTCGCAAAGTCGCGCACGATTTACAGTGCAAAGCGCATTTCTTTGCACGACAATTCCATTGAGACTCGTGACATTAATTCGTCCGTGTTCCTTCGTTCGTTCCGCGAATTCCGAATGTCACGAACTCTTATTACCGCTGAATTTTTCATTCATTCCTCGAAACTGGTGCAACGCGCACAAGATTGTTCGAATCGCTGAATGTTGATGCATATTTCGCTCGGAAACACGTGCACGAGAAAATTCGAGGTACATACTCGCGTGTCTCGTTGACGCAAGCCGGATTATTTAGAATTTCCCCTGCCGCAGCATTGAAATTCAAAGTTCAAGGTTCCCGGGATGAGATTTGCATAAAACGTCCGCATAGCCCCCCTCCCCCTGTTTTGTTGAAATACCGCGAATTTCAATCGGACTATATTAATTAGGCCGTGGGAACGGCGCTCGTGTAAAAAATTTCTCCCGCGATAATGTTTTTCGCATAGCGCATTTAAAGAGTCGCGTAAAATCTTGTACAATCCAACCAACAACAATATAACGATAACAACATTCAATAATTAACGCAATTGTGCTTCTAAAATAGTTACATTTCTATATTATTTCTCAATTTTGAAATAGTAATTTATTTCCGTATTAAATGAAGTACTAATACAAATATATGATACATATTTAAAAAATATATTTTACAATATGATCCTAAAATACTTAACTGAAATAAATATCTTCTATACTGTGCGTGTAATCAATGAAATATTGCCGAACAAATTATTAGCATTTATTATTAGCTATTTATTATTAACATTTACGCTTGAGATATCATTTCAGATATTTACGTTATTAACAGCAACCAGATGTGAAACGTTCCAATTACATTCATTAATTAAAAAACATATAAGAAGAAGCTTGTTTCTCAAAACAATACGTGCTTTTCACTTTTTCTATAGGAAATAGAATTTCAAATAATTAATAAAAATCATGACACGCGAAATACTATTTCAAATAATTATATTCAATACATCTTAAGAAAATGCGCCCTCGATCAACAATTTGCTTTGTCGCAACGTAAAAAACTATATTAAATACACGTACTTGCCTCTACGACGTCAAACAAATCTTGAAGTATTATTTCATACAAACAAGAGTGATTTCATTAACTATTTCCAAGGACATTGTTCAAATATCTTTACCCAGGTGTGATCGCACGTTCTCGCTTTCGCAATAAATGCGTGAAATCCACACAGTCTAATAATTATCGGGCATGCGAGGTTATTTTATCCAGCGATTTTATCAAATCGTTTCTGCATGAAATCGATTAAACGTGTATTCGACGATTCGCGTACACCGCGATTCGTCCCATCGATTATTCAGCTTGTTGACGGAGCGATTTAGAAAATAACTTTGATATTGGCAAGTGGCTCGTTCCCATTGTTCCTGGCCACGGGAACGAAAATGCAGAAATCCGTGTGTACGGGCACACGTGGGTGCTGCGCTCGGAGGCAAGGCAGCGGCGGAGTCGTTACGATGGTCGACAGACCGAAAACCAATCATCTCGCACGAACGGCGATGCTCTCGAGGAACCTTGAACCTTGCACTCGACTAACAAAGTTGGAATTTCTACGTGCCGGGGACGAATGCCTCGAATTTCCCGTACAACCGCGAATCGATGTCGCGAGCAAAAAGGCGCTCCGCCGATACCGAACGGAACATGATATATCCCGTGAAACTAGAAAGCGGTTGGCTCTCCTTATATCGTGTCTCGACGAAAATCAGTCTAAACGGACGACCACGAACCAAGCCTTCCTTTCTTGGTCGCTAGATTTTCTTTCACGAAACGAGAGTAACACGATTTCTTATTCTCTTCTTCTCTTATATAGGGCGAGCCTCGAGTAAACCGTCGAAATAAGCACGATTTTCAGCAAATTTTTTAGAACGTGAAACATTGACTTTGCGTCAATTTTCGTCAACAAATTTTGTCGATATTTCGAGATACATGAATTTTATTTTCGTTAAATTAAATCGACGTTCACTGCAAATAATAAATCATGTTTCCTACAAACTTTCGGATGATGATCGGCCGACTTTCGCGTACAATTTTTATTGTAATTATTCGATCAATATAGCTTGAATAATTAGTATCACGACTCAAGCAGGTTCGTACGATGAAGAACTTAGTCATGTATACGTACGTGTATATGCTTTGAATTAGTTCGTAACATATTCAAAAATACATCGAGAAAGCAGGGAAGCTGAATTGAAGATGTTTAAAAGTTTCGATTGAAAAAGCGAGCTGCCTATTTTAAATATTCAGATCATCTTGGCGTCAGTATTTTCAGGTTAACAATATTGTTCGGAAAGTGTGCGCCACTTTGACGTCGTTTAATGATATATTTTCGCATCCTCGAGGACAAAGTGGTTACATAATGCTTAAGTAGATTATTTTAAGTGAGACACCCTGTACAGAGCGAGAGCCGATGTTACGAATTTATGTATTCGTGTGCCGTGCACCAAGAGCGACGACTACACGTGTCGTAAAGTAGGTCTCCATTTTCGCGAACAAAATTTGTTTTAGCCGGGCATCATAGCGAAACGATCGCAAGTGATTAATAGATTGAAATTTCTTCATTAAAATCGGAACGAATCGAATCAATATTAATTAACGTTCTCGCAAATCGAAATCCAGCTAACGCGCGAATCTCTGTTAAATTCTCTCCCGACTTACCCCGATTTGGCTTCCATCGGGCAATAAATTTCGAACCGGCACTTCCTCAAATCGTTCGAGTGATTCCGAATCGAGATTAATTAATGTTCTGTTAACGGGGCGACGCGTGTACTGCGCGATTCATGATCACGACCGCTGCACGCACGACACAGAAACCCTGCTGCATGAACATCGATAAAAGTTCATTAAACTGTTTCCACAATGCAACAGCCGGGCTGCTTCGATACACACAGTCGGCGATGAAAATATTCCGACAGAAATGTTTAATGTATCCCTGTGCGTTTATCGCATTTTCGGTGCTCTCTAAAATTTGGTAACGAAAAATATTTGCATCGTAAATCGCTTAACAGGATTTTCGTCGAGTGTTTTCAAATAAAATTTGACAAAGTTATACTTGCATAAAGAATCGCACTTTACACATTATACTTTCACGCTCATCCTTTCAGCTGGATCAAATCGACGCACATCGCACTCATGATTCTCAGACTGTGGATCTTCGTACATTTAGAATACTTTTGGAATTCTAAAGGTAACGAGATTTTGATCATATCTTGGAACACTGTAGAACTCGTTGTAGAATTGCGAATTATCCTTGACTCTGGAAATTAAATTTTGCAAAATTTTATTTGCATAACGATCTATAGTGTGTACATTTTACTTTTACGCACATCCTTTTGGTTGGATAAAATTGACACACCTTTTACCGATTCTTAGATCTTTATGCACTCACTACATTTGCACAGTTTTACGATACATGAAAATATTTACGAAAGTTATTGCTATCAGAATTGCCATGAGAAATGTTACCATTCTGATTTTCATCAAATAAACCATAAAATAAACGATTTAATAGAATATGTTCAGCAGATCATCGAATAATTCGATTTCAAACTTGTCCCTACGCTGCAAAGCTTTTATCCAAATTTGCATTGTCACACGCAAGTTCGCGGAACCTGAACGTACATAAAATTACATTTTCTTCATGGCTAATTTCAGCGTATTTCTCCATACATGGTAGTTTTATGCAATTCTCCATTCGACATTTACGAAGGCTATTCCAACACATTGATTGTTCACCATTGTGCCTCTTCGACACGGACAAAGGACGATGGAAGAATGGAAAATAAATGGAACCAGAATTAATCAAATCTGCACAGAACATATTTTTACGGAAAATCCGGTTGGAAAGTCTCCGGTCCAATTTTCGGTAGTTTTCTTTTTTTAAAGCAAAACACGTGTGCAAAAGTGTGATTTCCTTCGTCGGTTGCGGAACACCGTGTACATTCGTACACACGCTAGGGAATTTAGTTTCGTGGCCGACTGTCTAACCGGTAAATAGTCCGGAACTAACACAGTTTCCAGGAAGAAGAGCAGACAGGCGTCTTGATCAGGACTTTAATCTCTCGAGGCACATTCAGATTTCACGCGCGGATAAAAGCCTCGAACCGCGACCGCGCGGAGAGTGCGGCCAGGTAAATATAACCGTGGAAATTGTTACAACTAAAATCCATTCGAATGACACGTTAAAAGTCACGGCGCGTCGCTGTAGACCGGTTTCTTGACATTGTTTAATTAGGCTGCCGCGATGAAGTTACGAGCACGCTGATCCCAAGGAGCGCTTCAGCGACACGTGACCGACTCGTTTCCCGGAAATTCCGTTCTGCACCCTTCGCGACCGCGAAAGGTACCAATTACAGAAAACAGCAAATTAGTCGGAGTATATCGATGGAAATATTTTTAACCGGGAATTTCTTCTTTTTTGCCCAGATTTCGAGCATTTCTGTTGATACGTTCTGATTAGATTCGCGCGTTTGCAACAGTTATGCGCTCTTAAAATACTAGAGAGCACTTGCAGTAACAAAAATCAGTGTCATTCCTCCGTCTTTTTTCGCCACAGGGCATTTTTTAGACGGCAATGCGAATCTTTCTTTCGTTCTGATTTTTGTAAAATGAATTGCGGAGGAATTTTGCACGAATATCTAAAGTCTATCGATTAGATTTACTTGACCGATGAAAATGGAACATTTGCATCGACTAAAACGACATTCTTTTGCCGGGTTTTGTAAGATGATTTGCGAAGGAACTTTGCGTAATGATCTGCAGTCGATTGTTTATATTATGTCGACCGATCGAGACAGAATATTTGCATCGACTAAAATATTAGGGGGACCGGAAAGTAATGTCGTTTCTGCGCATGTTAGTATTCCTTTTTTTTTGCATACTAATTTTTGCATACTAAAAATTTGCATACTAAATGAAAATAGGTTGTTGATAATGAGGGTGATTACATCGTTGATTGAAAATAAAAACTAGTTAAAAATTTATCTGTTTGAATTTAATGTAAACAAACGACATAACTTTCTGGTCCCCCTAATATCTTTCCGTCTCTTTTGGTCATGAGCTATTTCTTGGTTTGGCAACATGAATTTTCCTTCGTTTTAGTTTTTGCAAAATAATTTGTGGAGGAATTCTATCACATCTGAATACAATTTTCGACTCGTCCGATTCGTCTAAAACACGATGACGTGCCAATCCGACATCGAGAACATGATTTTCACCGTGCGTACAAAGCGGGTCGACGGAGCGGGCAGCGAGCACGTACGCAGGGAAAACATAGAATCCAGGTGTTGCAACGTGGTCAGATGCAGTTTCACAATTGCGAGCTCGTAAATAAGGGGATCGATGATCGGAGGAACGTCCTTAACGGAGGTTCGGTACGCTTTCAGCATCGGCGTTCACTGGTACGTGAATACACATGTACGTGGAAGCCGGTAATGCCGCGTATACCGATGCAAAATAATTACATATACCGACAATGCTTGTACCGCACGCGAGCAAAGTGGTTCGCTCTTAGAAAGTTTCGTGACTCTTCATTGAAACCGAAACCCGGCGCGAGACGCAGGAAGTGCTCTATACCGTATCCGAGGTCGCGAGCTTAATACGTCACCGAGCAAATGGAACGCGGAGATTGATATTTTCATTCACGGCTCGGCTGCTTCTCGCTGGTCGCTCCTTGTATTATCGTTTGTTTCTACGAAATATTCGGATGCTCGCTCCGAGACACCTGTTCTCGTTCCGTTTTTTTCGTATGGAACGTTTTGTTCCATAGCGTTCCGTCGTGCAGACATCCGTGCGGATGTGTGCCCCACGCGGATTGGAGCCGACTTTCTTCGCTGGAACAGTTTCGTCGCGTTCCGAGGGAAACAAAAGCTTCATGTCATGTTGTTCAGTTTCCATTTCTTGGATTTTGTCGTTTTTAGAAACCGAATTATGCCGACCAACGGCTTCTGAATTCTCTCCAACGCGTATGCAGTTCAAAGTGATTCGATGGTGTTCAGAAGCCGATCAACGTATGTCCGTTGAAAATTCGTTACTCGGTGCAAACATATCTTTGTCATGGAATCTTTCGGTCGATAAATCAATATAGTCGATTTCTTCATAAATGTACAACAGATAACAGCTCTTACGTTGGCCACGTGGCGAACTGCAAGTATCAAAAACATAGTTGTTCCTTCGTAGTTAAGTTTTTCGTTTATCTGTTAATATTTAAGCTGGTTATTTATATTTATTTATATATATTATTATTATATTTATTATTATATTTATATATTATTATTATATTTATTATTATATTTATATATTATTATTATATTTATTATTATATTTATATATTATTATTATATTTATTATTATATTTATTATTATATTTATTTATAGTTAAATCTTATATATTTCATCGTTGTTGCTATTAGATTTTCGTGCTAATCTGCAAAATCCTTTCTCATCTCAATTTGAAGGTTCATGGACTTACACTGATTGGCTTCTCAGCCGTTAACAATACAATTTATTGTATAATGAATAATTATGTAAATTATTTATTGCATCTAAGTAAGTGTTCTATTATTCGAATACTCATCTCTTCGAAGTAGAAATTCTACCGTAGTTACGTACTCGAAACATATTCAATAACATTTCCTGTTATTTCAATGTCTGTGTAAACGTTCCACGTTTAACAAATTCAAAAATACACAGAAATTTGGTGCATTTTATCTACTCCCATTAACTTAACTTTCCAGTGCTGACAAAAATGCGAAAGTATATTAGAAGAAATATCTGCTTCTTATTTTATTTTTACGACTTCTCACATTAGATTCGCATCGTACGAATACCGTTCAGATCGTACTCTCTACTTACATTTACATTATATTCGCATTACAAATCATAGAAAAATCATGCTACCTTACATTTTTCACGAATACCACAAATTAAACAACGTGGCAGTTTGGTAACATTTGGTTCCCATTTCCGCATTTTCGAGGACACGAACCGCATCAACAGCGTTTTCATAAGCAACTTTATTTCACTAGCAAATCGACTGGATAAAAATTCAAGGCACCTTGCATTTGTTTAACGGTGCCTTTTTTAAACGATAATGATGCTTCGAGGCAACACGAAGCGGCAAGCGTACTCGAATCCTATGAAGCAATTGAAATTCGACACAGATGGGACTGAAGGGGCTATTACGTGATCCATTACAAAAGTAAGCTGAACGCTGGTTTTTCGCGTTCGTCATGATCACGAGCAGCAGGTGTTTCGTTTCTAGGAAGCCGGAATCTCATTCTGGCGTGGAACGGCGACATTAACGCGCAAAATTGCTTGACCATAAACACCGGTACGCTTACTTCTCGATGCCCACGCCTGACCTTGCCGTACTGGAAGGTGTGAAACAAGAAAAAGAAAAACCGACTCCAGTCTGCTCGTGTTGGTGCTCGCAACGCGTGCAGTGCGTTGACAGCTTAATTTCCATCGAATGGCTATCAGCCTGGTCTGCGGAGTGCAGTACGATGTGTTGCACAATTGTGCATTTCTTGCAGAACTGTATGCCCGACGCGTTGCATCCGACTTATTGAAACAGCCACCAAATTTCAGCGATTGGAAGAGCTGTGTGCGACCAAACCTCTCGACACATTTGAAATCAGATTATTGGAATATATTAAGTCTACCGGAAAGTTCTGTCTGATAATGTCATTGCAAATTTCGATAGGTATGCACATGTTCATTTGAGACATATATTTTTGAAAAATGTTGCTCACAAATTGCCATCACGCTGGCAAGAGGTCATAAGTAACGACGGAAATTATATTGTACAATAAATATTACTAAATTTATGAAAAATCTATTATTTCCTTTCATTTCTTAAACGGACAGAAGATATTATTTTATACAACATGTTATTCTATCTTATAATTGTTCGAGATAATTGCGAAATAATTCTTGGAAATTATATGGTGATTTAATTATATATCATCTTTGATAACGAGTCTACCTTACACTGACATTCTCAGTGACATTTTTCAAGATAAAAGGATCGACTTGACTTGGTCAAATTATCATCTAATAACGAGAAACGATTTTGTTGAGGAATAACGTCCCTCTTTCGTGTCCCGCGCCAGTTTTTCGCGACAATTTTTTCAGGACAAACTTTTCGAAGACAGAATCATTTGCGACTTTTATTATCGGACAGCATTTTCGCAACGATTCGGTCTCGATTTCAAAATAAGTAGAGGTGGATCTCGATCTCGCGGGCACCACGGAGTGTAAAATTGATATGGAAATGGATAGAAAACACAACGCACACCACCGGTCACGTCGCGGTGAGCGAATATTAAAACACTGGAGAGTTATGGCCGGTCTTTAGGGGGGCATCTTGCATGTACGCGGTTTACACTCCGCGGAATCAATTTGAATTGTAAAAACGCTACATACATTCTCCACTTTCAACAGGTGAACGAAAGGATAAAAACATTTACATACAATTCTGCACACCGAAAACACGACGGAATCTCCGACACAGATTAAACATACCACGTATATCGCTGGCGTCGATGTAATTACCGGCAACTATTCTCTTAAAATGTGAACCAGTTCACTATCCGATCTGAACTTTGCACTTGCGGAAAACAATGGCGCCTCGAAGTGTGTCAAGTCGACCGTGAGTGCATCTACAAAATCGATGAAACGAATACAACAATTTACTTTCTGATGAGAAGTTGGAATATTACTTTCTGGAATGTTATATTATCTATGTGTACATATATGAATTTATTTCTCCGATCCATATACGTAGAGGTTTCTCCATTTGCACAACTGTTCTTAATCTCAACATCGCCTACTTTACGTTTTCTGCGCACGATTGTGATAGTCACTTTGGCTCAGAAATTGAGATCAATCCTAATTTCTGCATCGACTATCCTCGCTGGATCCTCGATCGTATCTTCTGTTAATCTCGCTTGCTTCAATTAATTAATTAATTTAATTTACATTCCACTCTAGCGTCAGGCCCAAGTTGGAATGGCATTCGTACAATTTTATTGTAGTATTTGCTTTTTTAGTATATTGCACGATGTGTTGTAGATTCGTAAACAATCGCGGCGATACGGACTTATGTTTTTTGTTACAATGTCATATTAATAACTGCGAAATGGCACCTAGATCAAAATCATGTACAGAAAAATGCAACGGTACGAATAAACAATTCCCTTTTAACCCGATTATGGTAGCCGTCACGACCCCCTCGCAACTTTGAACAAGCCATCGTTAATGTTCGTTAATATAATTATTTAAAAATCAATGTAATTCTCTATGAATTCATCGAGTTTGCAACGTATTAACGTAAATTTACTTGCGCCTACTAATTTGGAAACAATATTTACCGAGACAATAACTGGCACTAATTGGCAGTCCGGTTATGAATTGCACAGTGTCGTTCCGTTAGTCTCAAAATGGCTCCCGAGTGAAAGAAAAGAGTATATTTTTAATACAAGTTTTATTCTGCGCATAGCGAACCGTGCGCCGCAAATCCATAAACAATAGTAAAATACGACCAGTTTCCTTCCAGGGACTGTTCAATGTCACTCGGCCGACTCCAAGATGGCGGCCAGATTAGTTACACCCATAGCACCGATCTCCCAATTACCCGTGACTTATTAACTGCTCATTCAGAGTCGCAACGATCCATATACAGAACGCCGGTGGCGTCGATCTAGTTCGGAATCGCTTTAAACGCGTTTCTCGCCGTCAATCACGGATGCATCTTGCCTACTTTGAAAACGTTCCCCAGATCATCTCGCCGACGCAACGACGAAGACGACGACGACAGGACGATGATTCATAATGATCTACGGTCTCCGGGGACAGGTGGGGGGGAGAGGGCAAAAAATGGCGTCGATGCGCGAAATCTGTTTTATCCGCGGTGAAACGCGGATAAATCTGAAATGTGGGTTTGGAGCAAGGAGGTCCTACGGCCGGCTGTAACGGTGATCCCGTATAAATAATTGATGAGAAGCCACACGTATACGCCGGAGGCTGGTGCTCCGATTTGTAATTGTAATTTCGCGGGATACTTGCCCGGTTAAGCAACGTAATTACGTCGCGGACTCGTTATCGAGCGGATTCTTGGCTGGCAAAGGGGATCCCGAGCCTCTGCGCACGCAAAATCTGATTTCCTTTTTATGGGGGTGGACGGCGAGGGGGGGCCGTGACATCGAATGGAAATCGTGACAACGATCCATCGCACCTGTCGGCTTCGGAAATTAGCTTTCCACGCTGGTCTTTCTACACGCTTCAAAAGACTCAATGGTAGATTAAACCGGAGGATTCGTCCGACTTCTTCTGAGTAGCTGTACTCCTATACTGTTCGACGAAAATATAAGCCGCACCAAGAATTATTCAATCCTCTGTTTTATTGGATCACGTAAATTAGATCTTCTTTCGAGCCTGGAACAGTGATGGCGAACCTTTTCGAGAAGTGGGACAAGTTTTGTTCATTATTCTTTTTTTTTTATATTATTGCGTTGGCAACTAAGTAATTGCCGATTTGTTCAATGAAATAAAAAATTCTTTTTACTTGGAATGAAGTTTAATCTGTGATGTGTATTTTCCATTTTGTTCGATGACCTTTTGCCGTCTCTCTGACAACTTGAAAATTCCGCGCTCGTAGAAAGTCTGATCCTTTTCGGCCAAAAACGCTCAGATTGTGCAGAAAAATGGACAATTTGGGAACAGGAGATACGATTATTCCGACTTTGCACCATGTTTTTATAATCGTTGACAATCGGTAACTATTGGGTTGGCAACTAAGTAATTGCCGATTTGTTCAATGAAATAGAAAATTCTTTTTACTTGGAATGAAGTTTAATCTGTAATGTATTTTCCATTTTGTTCGACGACCTTTTGCCGTCTCTCTGACAACTTGAAAATTCCACGCTCGTAGAAAGTCTGATCCTTTTCGGCCAAAAACTGAGTTAAGTGAGATTTTACAGCGTCATCATCGTTAAAAGTTTTACCACGAAGGGAGTTGTCCAGGGATCGAAATAAGTGGTAATCCGATGGCGCGAGATCAGGGCTATATGGTGGGTGTAACATCGATTCCCAACCAATATCCATCAATTTTTGCCGAGTGGACAAAGACGTGTGCGGCCTAGCATTGTCCTGCTGGAAAATGACACCTTTACGATTGACCAATTCTGGTCGCTTTTCCTTGACCGCTGCATTCAATTTGTCCAGTTGCTAACATTCACGGATAATAAAAAATAACATAATAATAATAATAAATAATTTTATAATATAACATTTATGGATATCATAAAAATGGGAGTGAGAGACATCTATAACTGAAATCAGCAATTACTTAGTTGCCAACCCAATAGTTCGTGGCTCGCTAAGTCAGTGGCTTCGCTTGGAAAGGGGTAGGGGAGAATGGTTAAAAACTACTTCTTTTGATTCTTTCTAAAAAATAAGTTTATAAAAGTCTGTGTGCACTTAGAGAACATGCACTCCATCTCGAAGGAAGAATCGAGTGATACTTGTATTCTTCATTCTCCGTTTGAAAATATTCACACTTTATTTACTGGAACTCTAACGAAATATTGTCGTCTTGAACAATATTTTTATAAATTCTCGACAGTTGATACGTAACGTGTTCGTCGCTGTTTTTAGTTTTCATTCGAGCATATTAACAGAAATAGAGTAGACGAGTATTTTTCACCTTTCGTTTGAAATCCCCGCGTATTTGCTAAAAACTGTTGTGAAACGAGGTGTTTACAACAACGCGATTATTTGTAAATAAGCTCATTACGTTCCCAGCTTTGTTTTCTCATAAAGCGATTAAAAGACTAAATATCCGACTGAATAGTAGAAACTGCTTCGAACAGAAGCCATTCGCGTTTTAAATGGCAACTACTTATTCTCGTCCGTAAATATATAAAATCCGCTTTAGCGATTAGAAACTTTATTTGTACACGAAACTGGGGCGCAGAATCATCGAACTGTCATGACGAGTAAATGATATCGTTTCTTTCTCAGCTGTACGCGATCGAACAAGTAACCAAGATTAATCGAGTTTTTGAAGGGAGAAATCGCGAACACGATTGAGAAATGGAGCCTCGTCGCGGCAGGAGGACGCGATTCGGATCACCGTCCTGTTTAATGGAATTGAATCCTGAAGGACGAGACTAACGAGTCCCGTTTAACCGTAGAAAATTAAGGCGTCCGTGAGAAAATGAGCCTCGGCAAGCCTTTGACGCTATCACGCAATGAACAATCAATATTGGATTCTGTAGTAAAGGGTTCCTAATTTTTATGGAACAGAAATGGATGAACTTCGACCCTAGAGAATTCCATATACAGTCACTTACTGAAATATTTTTAGCACTTTCTTGAACGGAACAAATTTTGAAAATTAGGCTAAAAGTAACTTGATTATTTTTTTCAAATGTTAGATTGACTCGTTTATTGAATGATCAGTAAACAAATTTTTACAAAAATTATAATCGATTGAAATGACGAGAGAAATAAGAGAAATAAGAAAATAATGTTTTTCAACTCTTTTATCTAAGCCGAAAACGAAAACTTAGTGCAGAGGTAAGGTATAAGTATCGAAAATCATAAAAATCAACAGATTTTGTACGGTTATCGGCCCAAAGGCTTGAAAAGCTGCGATTTTTCACGATCTTTAATTGCTTGTAGTTCATGACTAGTCTGCGAATTTTATGCATTTATGGGAAAACAAGTAAGAGAAATACGGAATAGTGAAATTATGAGAAGAATTTACAAAAATTGTTGCATTATTTTCAATTGACTGAATTCGTTAAAGCAATGAATACGTTTTCAATAATCTGTTGTTTTACACAATTAATGTAGGCAATTTTTATTTCGCATAAAGATCCGCTGTCTGTTCATGACAACGTTACGGAGGCTGGTTGTTCGAACTTTCATCCTAGGCTCAGGTGAGAAAGTTAGAGAACAAGGTTCTCTATTATTCTTGCCGTACCAATCAATTGCAAGTTTTACAAAAATTTGTTTAAACATTGTCCGGTGAACTCTCTAAGATCTCGAAAACGATTCGAGTCATTTGGTCCAATTTTTAAAAAGTTTTTTCTTCTCAAAAGGTGGCCGAATATTTCAGCGTGTGAGTGTAGAAGCAATAATCCTTGACTCGTTAAATCTTCGCCGTTGGCTAATTGTACGACAATGAATATTCATTCCGGATGGAGTTTCTATACTTTTGTCGACCGTAGTTAATAAGATTGATTTCGAGTCTATGAAAATCTGACAGAAGGTTGGTGACAAGGATCAAAGGATACGTGGAATGCGTCATGAAATTTAGGCCAACGTGGGTAGCTGAAAAACGGTAAGAAACGACCCACGCCGTGCCGCGCCGCGCCGCCGGCCTGTTCTCGATACGCAGACGTTTTGCTCGTTATTTACGTATCGAAAGAACGGAGAAAATCCTTTCCTCGTTACACACCTACGGAGCTCATTCAACAACATTTCTATGAATCCGTTCAAACTCTCCGCCATGTCGATAATTCAGGGCTGCAGCGGATAATATTGCGCGTAATCGATAGACACATTTCTAGCGTTCACAGTGGTTTTGAAACATTGTACTTCATCATTCTGCAATTTACTTCAAATAGCCGCTCGCTCGAAAACCGAATTCTAAAATTGCAATTACGCTGGAATCGGTAGCGAAGAAGCTAATTACAAAATTGGTGGATCACATTACACGAGCGATTCGTTATTAGACTGTGAATTTTCTGCGTTTCGGGTGAAACGCGCAATTGCAAAATCATTGGAATAATTTCGGAATATTGTTACATCATTTTCGACTTGTTAATAATATTTACATTTTTTTACCGCACGATTTTCTTTACTGCTACACTGTTTGTCTTTCGAGAATATCAGTTTGTGTTTTTTTATCGTATGTCTAAACTTTCCGTAACGATTAAATATCGATAACAAATAGTGAAGAATTTTATTTCGATTTGAAAGAAAGGAATAATACTCATAATCATGAAATTATGTTCCGAATCTTTATTCCGCGTCAATGACGAAGACATCGCCATTTCGCTTGTGTGACAGACTTGGGCATTATTTCGGATTGTTTCGAATAAATATTTATTCATGATAAATATTCGAATAATTCATTATTCGTCATAAATCATTCTGTCTATTTATTCGAAAAATTTTGTATTCGATTAATTCGAAAAAGTAATATGGAAGAAATAAATCGATAAACTATGAAATAAAAACACTTGATATTCTATCATTTTCATTCAAATTATTTTCCATATGAATCCCCTGCACGAATAAATTCTTATTCGAGTAAAATCTGATTTTCGAATGAATTTTTGTTCGAATACAATTTTGATTCGGACAAATATTTATCTGGATAAATTCTTATCGATTCAATACTTATTCGATAATGTCGATTAAAATTTGATTCGTTAGACTTCATCGTTTATCCGTCATCCGAATAAAATCTTCCCCAACTCCGATGTTTAACAATTGACTTTGGAAATGATTTCGCACAAAGATTCACCGTCTGTCCATTATTCGCAGCCTGTCGCATCTGTTTTCTTTAAAAAAATTTATTAATAATCCCCGACTATTAATCAGCGACTCTTAAAAGTATACACATTAGCTAACTCCTAGAATGAAGACCGCTGTAAGCAGCTTAACATTATTAATTATCGAATTGAACACAACCGCGACGTTCTGCTCCTTACAACTGATTTCAGAAAAATTCGATTTAGCGCAAAGATTCGCCAGTCGCTGTTATTCTTGATAAGAAGATTGATTGAAAAATTGTCGACTATTAAATGTCAATTAGGAGCCTCTAATACGAGGATCGCTCGAAGCAGCCTGGCTTCATTAATTATCGACTTAGGCACAGTTGGGTAGTTCCGTCCTCTACGATCGACTCTAGAAAAATTTGATTTCCGCACAGAGATTCGCGGATCGCTGTTATTTTCCTAAAAAGATCGATTGAGAAATCGTTGGCTGTTAAATCGTCGACTATTAAATGTCTGGCACGAAGATCGTTTGACGCGGCTTAGCTTCATTAATTATCGAATTAGGCACAGCCGCGTCGTTGCTTAGTGACCTGATACTTCCGTTTTAATGCGCCGCTACTTATACTTGTCGTTTAACCGCGCGTTTCCTTTCGTGCGACGACCGAAAGGGTTCGGAACAAAGCGATGATGACTATCTGCGGCCAGAAGAAGGTGCAGGGACCGGACCGTCCGTCGAATGACGCCCCGAAGACGAAGGAAGTGACGTCAGATTATTATACCTAGTTACGGGCCGTACATAGTAACCGGTCGCGGTTGACAAGCCAAGCGTCCACCGTGCTCTTTCGATCCCTTTTCGTGTTCTTTTCTCGGCTGTACCGCAATGTCCGGCTCCGTTCTTCCCTGAGCCGAGGGCCTGTCCTTCGGCTGCGAGATTTTACGCCCTACACGACATTCGAAACCGAAGATCCGGTCGTGGGACGCCTCGCAATCATCCTGAGAACTGTTTCTTCTTCGAAACGAACGACTATACACAGGGTGTCCCAAAAATGTCTCGCAATCCGGAAATGGTGGATTCCTTAGGTTATTTGAAGTAACTTTTTCCTTAGCGAAAATGCAAACCGCGGCTTTGTTTACGAGTTATTAATGAAGAACGCCGACCAATAAGAAGCGAGCTCTGCTGGCGCGAGACGGCCGAGCCAATGAGCGGAGCTGGGCTTCGCGCGCTCGTTGGCTCGGCCGCCTCGCGTCAGCAGAGCTGGGATTCGACCGCTCGACCGCTGGCGCCGTTGGCTCGACTGCCTCGCGGCAGCTGATCTCGTCTCTCATTGGTCACTGTTGTTTTGTTAATAACTCGTTAACGGTGCCACGGAGAAAATTTTTGTAAAGGAAAAAGTTGCTTCAAATGACCTGAGGAACCCGCCACTTTCGGATTGTGAGACATTTTTGAGACACCCTGCATGTTCACAGAATTGTTCTAGCTTGTTTAATTTACGAAATTATCCAGATGAATTTTACACCGTTCGAAAATCGACGATTCGTCCAAAATAAGTGGAGCATTTGGTAAAATTGTGTTCGTAAATTGTGAAATTACGAGAATATGGAATCGATTCGACATTATGAGCAATAATTTCTACGTTATAAATTGAACGGAGTGTAGAACAATTTGTACGTTATGAAATTCATAAATATGCAATAATTTCTGAATTGTGAAGTTAATGTAACATAGAATAATTTCAAAAATTACGAAATCAATAACGTATGGTATAACGACTGCATTACAAACGGAATAAAACATTGAATAATTTGTGAGCTCGTGAATCAATAAATTATGCGTTTATTATAATAATTTCTAATAGTGTGAAATGAAATATTAATTACAGCGAAGCCAATAAATATTCTACGCAATTGAAAATTGATGATCTAGATATAAGCAAGATAATAATGAAATTTGATCATAATTCGAGAAATCATATGTACGCTGTCACGTGACCGATGCAAAATATTTTAATCGTTTTATACGAAAAATTGTATAATTACATTTAAATTTACTGTGTAGGTAGCAATTACTTTTAAATAGTAACAATACGATGCTGAATATGTATCGTTAATTAAACTTTATTAATTGCATTCTAAATTATTCGGTTCGATTCTCGTATTGCAGAAACGTGGAGTCGCCTTTGTTTAATCACTTTTAAAAATTGACAACGCTGTACTTCATTGTCCGAATATGCTTTCGAACATATCGCGCGTGTATCGGAAGAGTTTTAAATTTTAAATGTGCTTACGTTTTTATGTCCTTCAGGTTTTTCGAATCGAATATAAAATATAAAAAACGCCGGGACGACGAATACGGTACATGTAACGTTTAAACACGGAGAGGGAATTTTTAACGAGATTTCATACAGAAAAATTTCACTTCAATGTATGCAGGTACTGTTGGCGACAGTTTTCCCCGCTGACAGTACCGTGCTGAATTTTCACTGCAAAATTGTGATGGATGTTTACTCAAACATTCACCGACCAGTTAAACATTCGTGTTTTTTAAATAGAATCGTACCAAATGTTCCTCGTCCCGCTTGACAATGCACTTGCGTCGTATAGGTGCAAGTTTTAACATTTGCAGCTTTTAAACATATTCCCCTATTATCTGGTTCTAATAACCGAACACTCGCGATTCCTCGATTCGTTCGAATGATAGTGGTTTTCTTTGGGGGGAAAATCCACTGCTTAAAATTAAAAATTAGTAGGATGATCGAAACAATTTAAGAAAAGCAAATATATAGTTGTTAGTGGTTATGACTAGTATTAATAGATTAATATAACAGTACATTTTTAAATCCGTTGTATAAATTATTGTATTTTATTTGAGTTTAATTTACTGTATTTTATTCTATTTTATCTTATTTTAAGATACTGTATTTTATTCTATTTTATCTTATTTTAAGATACTGTATTTTATTTTCTTGTTTTAATTTATATATCTTTTATTGTATGATGTGGGATGAATAAGGAAATGGACAAATGTAATCAGTAAGAAAGTCAATAAAGTTCGTGTATCTGACTGCCAATGTACGTATTACTTTCAATCCTTTACCATGATTATTTCTTCTATGGTGTTTCGGGTTTATATAACCCAGTCCATGTATTCAGTTCATATCACTTATTTAATATTAAAATGTGTTATTTTTTTGTGTCATTTTCAAAAAATATCAAATATTGGACATACTAATTACTATCTCTTATAGGAGACGTATTTATTGACTCCGCTTATTTTTAATCAATAAATATTTACTTCCCTTCTTATTTTCACAGTATAGTCATAACTACTATTTCACTATAATATCGTTTCGCACAACAATCTTAAAAAACATTATGTTACAGTGAAATTTACATTGATATACGCGCATTAACTCGGGTCTATACGAACGCCATCAGACTTTTATGAACACCATAGCGGGGTTAATTGCGCTATAAAGAAATTCTATTATATCTCAATGTCTTTCGATCGATGTAGAACATTTTCGTTTAGCATAAAGACCAGTCTGGCGTTTCGACGCATAGCGGAATGCGTTTGACGAGCCAGTGTCGCGAAGAGAGTGAACGATGCAAAATCGTACAGAGGCAGTAACACCTTGCCTGCACGAAACAATGGCGCATTCCGGCGAATATCGAGCGTCGTCCGGGGGTCTCCTAAACCGTAAAGACACCGTCTGACAAATCACCTGTGCGAGAGGTCGAAGACAAGCATGCCCACTCGCGAACATATGGACCGTACTCGTCGATTTTGGGTACATCTGTACGTGGGTTGTTAGCTGCGTGTACACGAGCCAAGAACAAGATGCCATATATGCGGCCAGCCAGCGATCGCAGATACGTGGGCCAAAGAAGAACGCGTTACAACCGAGCCTTAACCAGCTCGGGCATTTCAAGATTACGGGACTGGCAAGGACTCTCGCGACCGTAAACGCAGTTAGGTAATCGAAACCAGTGTCCAGGCCTCGGCTCTCTGCCCGCCGATTTTCCGCGACTTTCGCCACTTTTCTAGACCATGTTTTTCGAAACGGTCGCTTTTCCTTTCATTTCCCAGTTCACCACTTCGATTTCTCATCAGATGTAATTTAATAAAGAATATCAAACTATACATCCATCTTAACCAGGTGGCTGTTCTTGATGAGAATACTCGTCACGAAGAAATGGCAACATTCTGTGTTACGTCGAGTATACTCGTCACAAAGGAATTGCAACGATCGCTTTTCCTATCATTTCTCAGTTTACCACTTCGATTTTTCATCAGATGGCCGAGACGACTGCTTGCCGATTTTTGGAAATTGTTTCCTCAGTTGATATCACCGTTTAAAAGTAAGTTTTGGATATTTCCCACGCGTCTTCTCTTAAAATAATCACCAGCTTTGCTTTCCTTTTTATCAACTTATCGCTTCGATTTTTAAACGAATGTCCGATGCAATTGCTTTTCAATGTTTGAAAATTACTTCCTCAGCCTTCTTGAAATATTTCTGGATGTATTCCAGACGCGTTTTCAAGAAACAATCGTCGGTTTCGTTTCCCACTGTTTCAACGAATCGCTTCAATTTTTAACGCGTTGGCTGAGGCAGTTTTACTTGCCTATTCTTCGGAATTATCTCCCGATTTGATGCCAAGCAATTGAATAAATTCGTTAATTTTGTTCCAGCGACACACGATTCTTCACCACTTTCGTCCAGTTTCAAGTATTTTCATACACAGGCAATTCGTAATACTATATTTTATTTAGCTCCGTTTTTCGAACGACGTTATCTCACAGACGCACCGGGAAGTTTTCTTTGAAAACATTTTATATAAAGCACATCACATTTCTGCAATTATTTTCCATCGTTGTAGTTTCTGGTGCTTTCTTTTACGAAGATCAACAAACATACCGACTCTTCGCGTCAAAAATCGTCTGATTACAGTGACTTATGTTCCGTCTCGAATGATCATCCAGTTAGCCGTTGCTATCTCTTTAAATATTTACTTTTATAAAAAATTTTAATAAAGAATATCAAAGTATATAACCTCCTAAACTAGTTACCTGTTTTTGACGAGTATACTCGTCCTGAAGAAATGGCAACATTCTGTGTTATGACGAGTATACTCGTCACGAAGAAATGGCAACATTCTTTGTCATAACGAGTATACTCGTCACGAAGTAATGACAACATTCTATGTTATAACAAGTATACTTGTCACGAAGAAATGGCAACATTCTATGTTATGATGATTATACTCGTCACGAAGAAATGGCAACATTCTGTGTTATGATGATTATACTCGTCACGAAGAAAGGGCAACATTCTTTGTTATGACGAATATACTCGTCACGAAGTAATGGCAATGTTATGTCGTCTACTCTGATATTCTTTATTAAATTTTTTATAAAAGTAAATATTTATACAAAATGTGAAGAAAATCAAACAAATACGGTATAATCACAGTGACTTCCACTCTCGCCACGAAGAAATGGCAAGACTTTGTGCTATGACGAGTATACTCGTCGAAACTAGCTATGTAATTGGTTAACTCTCTTAGACAGTGCTAATGCAACTGAAACGTAATGAAACGAAGAAAGACGCAAACTAGGAAGTCAGTTGCAAAAAGACATATGGGACACATAAATTAAAGTATACAAGGAATGTGGTGTTGTTTTTCAGGAGACATACCTGCAACAACTCGAGACGAGAGGAGGCCTGTGGTGCTGCCATGGTTGATTAAACGCCGATCGTTCTGCGACCACTCGACGGGCAATGCTTCGTGTTTCTGAAACAAATTCGAAACACAGAAATGAAAACGCGGGGATAGGAGCCGTCGAAATGGTAGCATTTTCGAGCATCTCTTAGAGCAATTTTAGCTCTCCTTTTAGGTTTGTAAACGCCGAGATGTAGCCTCGCCGAGACTCGTGACTCATTTTAAACAGAATTTCCGACATGTTCGCCAAAGTACCGGTAGCTGAGCGTTATTACTTTGGATACAGTCTGGTGCGTCCCGGTGCACGCAAATCCGGATGCAGAACAGCATGCACCAAAACGTTCGTACGTTTCGGCGGTCGTCTTTGTAAAATATTTTATACGTACGTCCGCCGGTTTATTTACATCGTATTAATATCTATAACCTCGATTTTTGTGTATTCATGGCCTCGTGAAAGTTTTTAGCAGACTGTGAAACATGAAATTCGACAGAACTTTAATTCTATGTATACTTCCCCTTTGAAAGTTCTTCTTCAAAAAGAGCATTTTAATTTTACTGTGCATCACTGTGCAGTTTTAAGAGAGACGTCTTTTCGCTGCACAATTTTTTCGTACAGAGTTTTTAATAGACGTTTTTACTTTTCTTCATGACTATTATATAATCTATATTTTAATTAATAAGAACTATATCTTCTAATCCAGTGCACAAAATTTTGTTAAATTTAAAACACCAAAAGTATAAAATCCTTGTATAGTTATTTCTCGTACATCTCGTCATCGTCTTCAAATACTTGAATTTCTGCTAGTTTACTTTATCATGTTATATGTCACATTTACATTATTTGTTATAACATTTCTCTTTCTCTTTTTTCTTTTTTTCGTTTGCACTCTATGATTGTTATTGTATTTTTTGGATCGTACAACCAAGACTTCTACACGTTATTATTAGTCTTCTAAACATTATTATTATTATTATTATTATTATTATTATTATTATCATTGTCACAATGAAATTAATAACGTCATTTAATTAAATTGTCAGACTGATTGCTGAACTCCTAACATTGATTAAGTATGTGTTCTTGAAATCTTTCGATGAAGATTACTGTTCTGAATAGAAAGTCTTCTAGTACAGCCTAAAGACTCATTTTATTATTTACTTGCTATTTATTTTATTATTTATTTGCTGAAATACGTATTGCTCTTTCATGTTGAACAATTTTCCACTATCTTCTGCTTGACTCGATCAATTCATAAATATACTGGTGTCGCAAATGTCGTAATTAAAAACGAAAGCAAGTGAATTTTTTTGGTAATTCAACGCGACCTTTAAATATTTCGATCTCGCTCTGAAACATCGGGAGTACATTTAGATCGACAATTTGATTTTACGAAGTCTAAGCATGTCCCAGTATTTTTTTGTCAGCTTACGTGTATCTATCATTAGGATGCCATGTTACGAACGACCATAGTCGAGAAAGAGTAGGGAAACACGATCGGCACAAGGAAGCATAATTGTGTTAAAGTCGAATGCGCCCACGCATCACCTATCCACCCACCGTTGCAAACATTCGATCTTTACTCGGAATAAACGGTCGAAAGAGAAACAACAATTCGATTCCTGCGAACAGTTCGCCCACGCGGTGTTCTTTCTACGACCGCTGCATTCGTCAATTATGATATTTGGCAGCTGCCAGACACGGTCCACATATGAAATACAATCTTAGAATCGCCTACTCGAACCACGTTTTCTTTTACAGTCGCCAAAATATTCGATACTCTACACATTTGGGCGAAGACAATGGCACGAAATGGAAAACAGTATTTGAAGTAGAAATCGCAGTTTCAAATAAAAATTGTATCCTACATTAAAAACGAACAGTATCTTAAAAATGTTAAATTCTGCTAGCGTGATTTTTTAAATAGTTTCCGGGAATATTTGGAAAATTGTCCTTTGTTTTTCATAGAGTTTTTTTTTTAAATCTTGTGGAAATAAACTCTAAGCTCTTATTAGCTCTTGCACACGAAATCGAATGTGTTCAGTATTGGTCAATCAAATCGTGGATGCGGCTAACATGTTGTTGCAGGTTTTAATTGCATCGCGTCTCTAATCGAAACGTAAAACAATATCATTGAAATTCGGATGTCCGCCGCAATCGTCCTTGACGATGCTCCTTGCAGGAAATTATTAACTCGGCATCGTTAGTCGTCGCAATAGAGTTTTTAGGCCATCAGCTATCCGTGAGTCACGTTCCATGACGCAATCCTCGCGGTCTTTTATGGTTAAGAACCGAGCGACACGGCTATCTTCGCCGTCGGTTTTCAATATTTCCCGAACGATCTCGAGAACTAGTGTCATCAGACGTAGAATTGGACCTATTCAATTGAATTAGGAGACAACAGCCCACGTAACAGATGGATGAAACATTTTTCCAACTGTTAGCCCGTAGACAAAAAACCTTTTTAGAATTTAGAATTTAGGATTTAGAATTTAGAATTTAGAATTTAGAATTTAGAATTTAGAATTTAGAATTTAGAGTTTAGAGTTTAGAGTTTAGAGTTTAGCGTTTAGAATTTAGAATTTAGAATTTAGAATTTAGAATTTAAAACTTAGAACTTAGAACTTAGAATTTAGAATTTAGAATTTAGAACTTAGAACTTAGAATTTAGAACTTAGAACTTAGAACTTAGAACTTAGAACTTAGAATTTAGAATTTAGAATTTAGAATTTAGAATTTAGAATTTAGAATTTAGAATTTAGAATTTAGAATTTATTTACACGGATTTCAGACCCTTTAGTGTACCAAAAATATTAAAAATTATGCAACAATTATACAAATATTATACAAAAATTATACATTATACAACAGCGACGAAATATCCATCATAGGATTGTAATAATAGTATAGCGTTGCATTTAAATTCCGAAAGTGTACAGTATAGGTTCAAAGCTGTTCATAATTTAACTTTAACGATTTAATTTAATAAATTAAATTGTCCGCAAGCTCGTTAGATTATTCTTTCATTTTTTATTTAATCTTTTTGAGAATATAATTGCAGCGTGTGTTTGTCAAAGTGAGTGTTGTAATAATAAGTGTGCATGTGTAATCGCTGGGCGCAACTAACGAGAGAAAAACTGCGACGGTGCCGCAGCGCCGAAGGAAATGACTGATGTAGGATCGTTTGTCTTGAAATTACCGTGTAAAGTTCGAACAAACGTTGATTTGATGCAAACGATAAAGTAAACCCGAAGAAATTGAACGTTGCGCAGAGCCATCGCTTTTGGATCCAGCCGACTGAACTAGAACGTCTGCTGACCCAAGCATTCGACAGCGTTCGTGTCTTTTTATTGCCGAGATTATTTATAGTTTTACTAAAACTTCTCTAGGATCACCATACGCTACTCCCATGAATTTGGCTACATCAGGTACGCGGCTTCATTTCTATAATTAAACGTTGAATACGCGGTCATTTCCGATGGAAATTTGGCGCCTCTTCGAGCACCACTCACAGGTGTGCTCGGAATATTAATCCCTTATAGACGAACGTCGCGTAATAACTATGATCAGACCTCCTTTCGTCGCATAATAGCGGCTATCAAATAAGTAACCATTGCAAAAGATTACAACCGGGAACGTATCCCTTCATTCGTGCACCCCGTGCATAAAATTAGTCGATAATTTTAAGTGTCACTTCGTGATTAATCTTCGAAGGATTCTAGTGTGTTTTAATCCATTCCCATGGAATACGAATTAGCACGAATGTCCTTAGTACCGACCATCTTATTTACCGCGGTCATTATACATTTCCTGAGAAAGTGCACGCGCCTGTGTACGCACTCGTGCAGCATGTAACAGGATGCACCAGAAAACTTAATTCTATTTTTAACTCCTTTAGTGCCTTAATGAGAGTTCGAAAGAAATCCCGGTTCTCGGGAGAGGATTGATTAAAAATTCAATTCGAACACGTCGTCTAGTTTCGAAGGATTGCGATTTCCATGTTTAATTAATAAATTCTGGATTTTATTCATTTACGACAAAAACAAATTTGCGCAATTTAAAGCAGTATAAAGGTTCGAAGAATTTGAGAACGCCGATGTACCAAAATTTAGCATTATTCGAATATTTTACTCGAATAATTTATTATTCGTTATAAATTATTCTATCTATCTCTTCGAATTGGTCTTTATTCGAATGATTTTTTATTCAACTAATCCTTTATCCGAATAATTTTTTATTCGCATAATTCGAAAAATTCTTTATCCGAATTACTTTTTTATTCGAATAATTTGAAAAATTCTTTATTCGAATAATTTTTTATTGGGATAATTCGAAAAGTTCTTTATTGGAATAATTCGAAAAAAATAATATTGAAAAAATAAACCGACAAACTATAAAAAACCAACGAATTCTTGTTCGAATAAAATTTGATTCGATTGAACATGTATTCGATAGTTTCGAATAAATTAGATAACTAGATAAACTAAACTCGATAAATCTGGATAAATTTGTATTCGATAGCGTCGAATAAAATTTTGTTCGTTAGTCTTTATCTTTCATCCGGCATTCGAATAAAATGTTGCCCAATACTGCGTCGTTCAATTCCTAATTTATGAAGATTAATTAAAATAGAACTATTGTAAGCTGCAGTTAACTTTTTTCCATTGCCATCTATTAGCATTTTGGCACACAATTTCGTGGGACTGTCTACGAATTTTGGAGCAGCTGACAGGAGACGGTTCGCTGCGAATTGCGCGCAGAATGCAGATTCGAGCGCGGACTACCGAAACTGTGCACGTGTAAACAACGTAAACGCTTGTGCATCACGTGTGCAATTAACCACGCGTTCGCATGTGGTGCTCACGTGTTTGCCCAAAACGAGCAGAAAACAGCGGCGTCGTCGCCGCCGACGCGCGCCACAGTTAATCCCATTTTCTCGTCGTCGATTAATACATCGGGGTCCCATCGGGTTCTAATCTTTTCAAATTGCTTAATTCCATTAAACCCCACTCGTCGCTCTCGTAAATAACGAACCCCGGGCACTCCGGAAATTAATGGAAACTTGTCCGCAATAGACGCACCATCGAATCTAACTTAATCCGTTTTGCAGACCACATCCAAAAATAAATTGCCTTATTAGGTATAGTACTTTTCAGCGAAATCGATGCAGAAGCATAAGCTTGGATCAACCGCCGTTTATCAAGGAGAAAGTTAAGTGCGATTCTCTCTGCATAAAAAAAAACAAGAATTCGGACAAACGTCCTTAGTTTAATCGTCACTGCTGTCTCTACCGGGTGTGACATAAGTAGACTGCGGAGTTTATGCGTTCACGATCAAAACTGGTCGGTGCGGTTCGAAACAGAGAGAGTGTAGAAATTGATAGATTTAAAAAATGTCAATGCACTGAGATTATCCCTTTTCAGACGTCACTTTCGAACCAATTTTTACGATCGATACAATTATCCATTTGTGTGTGCGGCTATTTTATATCAGTTTTATATTGCTTTTCACTCTTCTCGTTCTTCAGATCATGCGTTCCAGATCATTTTCGTGTTGTACGATCGAAAATGTTAGTACGTTCGGTCTTCCCTTCGAAGATTGAATAAAATCCGGAACAAAAATTGAATAAAAATTTAATTATAAAACCGCAGAGAATTCCAAACCGTCTACGAATCATTCTTGAACGAACAATGAAAGTAAAACAAACGAATGAAAGCGAATAGAATCCATCGAACGGCGAATCGAATGGTTCGACGTGAAATTGTTTATCAGAAAAGTGTTCGAGTATCCTGCTGTCTAGGCGAACGACAAAAGCAGACTCGACGAGTAAATTAATATTAATACAGGACATTAGAAAGCGATTCGAGAGCTGCGTTACGCCACGGCACACAGACAAATCGAACAGCCTTAATCGCTTCGGAAGTGAATATAAGAACGTACACGGACACTCGCCTTAATACGTCGCCTCGGCGCAAAATTGTCGAAAAGACGAAAAAGATTCGCCGAGATTGCCATGCTCGGGCGCCGTTGCACCGATGATTTAACGGCCGGTTCTTATTCGCGTAACGGTGCAATTAGGTAGCCGCATCTCGAGATCGGGCCGGTCATTCGGAGCCAGGCTGGCCTATCTTTCATCTCGGCTCGCATAAGCCAGACATGTGGCAGACGCGATTCTCCCCGGTCCTTCGCGTTTCTCATTGTGAAGAGCTCGCGAACCGTGGTCCCGGTTCCCGCGTTTCGTTTCGAACCGGCGTTTTATTCTGCGCCCATTTGTCTGCCTTTCCACCTTTGCAACGTGCGTCGTCTTCGCCGCGATCTAAACTTTGCTCACTGTCGTATGTCACCACGATGGCCAGTTAACACTCTGTTTACCGATAGCATTAGCACTTTGTTACGGATAACATCGACGGTAAATGGCAACACTGAATTTAGTTGGACCTTTTCTCGTTTTTGCTGTAAAATTTGTCTTCGTTAATTGCAAGATGCAGAAACTACATGGACATTTATTTGTTCTCTTGATCATTTCGGCGAGTTGACGGTAACACAGTAATATTTTCGAATTGTGTCAGTCTTTTTACTATTTTAACCTTGATCTACTAATTTTTGTCAGAAATGCATAAAATTCGCAGTGTAATTATAATGTATACTGAGATTAAGAAATTTATTCAGCGATTTCCGATGGTAGAATCTGTACAATTTTAACAATTTTAAATTGAATAGCATAAAATCGATCATTCGATCCATTCGATCGATCATAGCATTAGCACTTTGTTACAGATAACATCGACGGTAAATGGAAACACTGAATTTAGTTGGATCTTTTCTCGTTTTTGCTGTAAAATTTGTCTTCGTTAATTGCAAGATGCAGAAACTACATAGACATTTATTTGTTCTCTTAATCATTTCGGCGAGTTGACGGTAACACAGTAATATTTTTGAATTGTGTCAGTCTTTTTACTATTTTAACCTTGATCTACTAATTTTTGTCAGAAATGCGTAAAATTCGCAGTGTAATTATAGCGTATGCTTAGATTAAGAAATTTATTCAGCAATTTCCGATGGCAGAATGAATCTTTACAATTTTAACAATTTTAAATTGAATAGTAAAAAGTCTTAAAAAGATATCAATCTTTTAGTATCTTTTATTTAAAAAAGGCCTAATGAATTAATTAGTCTGCATCTTTGCACATGTTCTTATTATACTTCCATTACAGACACACAAATTTTCCCTGTTTAAAAAATAACGACCTTTTGTTACTTTTTCGTAAAAACGGATCTATCGAATTAATTAGTCTGAAACATTGCACATGCATTTATTATACTTTCATGAAGTTTTACTGTTATCTCACGAGGTGAGTGGAAGAAGCTGATTTTTGCAGTCGTTTTTCTTCTTCTCCTTTGCGATGGAAGAGACGCGAAATGCTTCAAATACAATTTTATGCATTTAAGGTAAGAACGAGTAAGCGACAAACACTTCGAAAGAATTTATAAAAATTATAAAAATATTATAATCTTATCTTTGATGTACTGTGACACGATTAAACGAAGAAATACAATTTCATCCGATCTCCGTTCTACACTACTGACACAGAAACATTTTATTTTGCACAACGATCGGCAGTCTAATTACAACAAAATCAAAAATACTGCTAACTAGACCGCAGATCGTATGCACGCGTGAGAAAAGATATGGGCAGATGTTGAAAACAGCAACAACATGGAACGCGAACAACGACTTTCTAAAATGATCGCACGACCGAAAATGCAATCCGCGTAGACAGTTTTTATTTGTCTGAAAGATCCGCGCTCTATTCATCACTATTCTTAGATTTTTCGATGACTAATGGCAAGTGAGAAGGTAAGTGCATTGCACCGAATGAATGGCCGTGGAATGCAGATTGCGAAGTGCATTGTACCGGGGACGTGATTGTAGGATGTTGGAAATCGAACATGTTGCTCTTTGACGAGTCACTTTACCGTAATGAATTTTTGGTCAACTCCTTTTCTCCGGAGTTATCAAGGTCAGTTTTTTATAGGTCGATCTACAATTTTGTCGTAACCATGTTTTAGGAGATGTTGAGACGAATTCGGCAAGCAGCATAACATACAGTTTTCCCCTTGATAACTCCGGAAGAAAAGGATCGACGAAAAATTTGGTACGATCATCTTAAAGCTCTTCTTAAATCATGTTGTTTTAGCTGAAAAAAAATTCCAATCAAACCACAGAATAAATTAAACTGATCACATTCTGTAGCTAGTGCAGATTAGCATGTGGCGCAAAGTAAACCTAGTATATGAGCCGTTTATTTTGAAAGTGGCATAAGTCACTTTACCGTAATGAGAAGTGGTGATTTTTTAATGTTTATACGAAATTATTTATACTGAGAAAAATATCACTATCCTGAGATAACAAATACAAGTAAATCTTCTCGAAAGTTAGCATCCATATTTTTAAACCTGTTAAAACGCAAACCCTTAAATATTAGGGGGACCGGAAAGTTATGTCGTTTGTTTACATTAACTTCAAACAGATAAATATGCGCAGAAACGACATTACTTTCTGGTCCCCCTAATATATCGACTTAAAAACAAAGTGACTTGTGCCACTTTCAAAATAAACGGCTCACATGTAGCGACAAAACCCGAGTGTACAACTGTTATCGATACGAATAAACAAAGAAAGCTGTTCGTATATTCGTAGAAGACAGAATACGATTCGATCTCGTATGGACATTAGGATCGTAGGAGTCCTGCGGGATCTCCGGATCCGTCTGTAATTTTTAACCTTCGCTGGAACATGGGTCGCTGGCCTGTATATCGACTTCGGCAATTAATCGAGCCCGCGGACGCCCATCGTATGATATATCGCGTGTTTACAGGTATCCTCAAGAGGCACACGCGCGCAAACGATGCACTCGAGTACGTCCTCGTGGGCGCATATCTGCGCGATCGTATTTACGATGTGCGTTCGAGAAGATCGGACCAACTCGACCGTAGAACCCGACGCGATCTGCGTCTCGCGACGCGAGTCGAATTCTTTCGACTCTGGGAACAGGAATCGAGAAGGTGTTAATCTCGTATTATAACGAAACTTTCCGCCGATGAAACCTGTACTCGGCGGGGGTATCGATTCTCTGCCACGTTGCTTTCTTTGGCTGCTCTCTCTCGCAACAGAAAATCGATCTACAGTTAGTAAAGATAATAATCGGACACCTTTTAAATGGTTACAACTAGACCGCGGATAAATTCGTGTAAATTCTCATTTTCATGCGCCATTTTATGGCCATTTTATCTCCGTCGTCGACTGAAACATTGATCGTTGTACCGAGAAAACAAAAATGCATGTAGACCTTGTCGATTTATACGTTTCATTATTTATAAATGCATAAAAATACGCAGTCTTGTTAATATTTTTTTTTTCAAATTCGAACGAATGATTTGAATTTTAAGTAAGTTAATTTTTGCTTCGAACACTGAACAGAGAATTACTAAATGTTGTTTTTTCTGCGAGTCTACAACGAAAATGTTAACAATGCATTTTGTAGATTCGGATAACCTTCATGTATGCCGAAAATTTCATCGAAATAGGAGTTAACGTTGCCATGGGATAACGAAAGTCGCTACAAAGAAGGTCAGTCTAACATCTCGAAAAAAGTGCAATTCGTTTGATCGAATTTTAAAAATGTTGTGGCGTTTCAAAAGCCGTGCGAACATCGTTGTTACAACTTAGAGGTAAAATTATATTATTATGTTAATATCTCGTTAGAAAATGAGGCCAAATTTTGCCTACTTATTTTTTAATAAGATTTATTCTAGCAACAGTTCGTAAAACTGTTTTGTTCAAGAAAATTTGGCGAGGTTGCACAATTCAGAAATAAATTTACGATTCTATGATTAGAAAGCAGGCTTTAGTTTGTTGTGATTAATTATATTTCAGCAGTTAGTGGGTAATTAGTATCTAATTGCATTCTATTTTGACGCGAGGTTCAAGTTCAATATTCTCTTAATGGAATTTTTGCAAAAATAAATCGGGGTGCTCCAGCGGTTTTTAGAAGCAGAATTATTAATATCAGACAATTAGAACGTATTTTCAACTCGCTGAAACATGTCAGGTAATTCTTTCCTAATTAACGGAACACGTTTTCTATACGTAGTATCCACGGTTCTGTAAGACAAACTTTTATGCGAAGAATTTTCAATAAATAATTAGAATTCTTGTATTCGGTAAAACTTCAGAAATCTTCCTTCGGCGTGATCTATTTTTAACGAAGCAAGTAAAGTTTGTGGAAGATTATCAAAGGATTCAAAAGAATGGCTACTTGTTTTCTTTTAAATTATCTGTGGATTATATCCAGTGTTTTAAACGTGAATATGTTCGATGTTCACCAGGAACGATGTTTCAAAAATTAATTCATACTATCCAAGTACCAGCGAAATAATATTCGAATGTAATCCTAAAAGTAACTTATTTATTAAACATTACTGCAAATAATTCTCCATTCTTAATAATCTTGTTCTTTGTTCTAAAAACATCTTTCTACTAAGAATTTTTAAACGTAACTCTCGATTAAAAATCGCCAAAAATAACTTTCGATTAAAAATCGCTGAAAATAATTCTCGATTAAAAATCGTCAAAAATAACTCTCGGTTAAAAAATCGCCAAAAATAATTCTCGATTAAAAAATGCCGAAAATAATTCTCGATTAAAGGTCGCTAAAAATAATTCACAATTGAAAACGACCAAAAAGAATTCTCCATTAAAAAATCACTAGGATCAGCTGTCTACCTAGTACTCCGATAAACTTCCTAAACAATGTAAACACACTCGGCAAACACGCGCGCGAGATTCAAATTTTAAACTACATTCTGACGGTCCAAGTCGTAAGCTGGTATATTACGAAAGTTTGTTCAACGTTCGGACGGAAATTTGGGTCCGTCTGAATCCATCGCATAAATATTAGTAGACTATCTCATAGTTACGTCTACTACCAATATAATCTAAGTCCTGTTAGTTTCTGAAAATTAATCGAAACACACTTTTACTTGTTTCGTTAAGATCCATACGAAAAACCGACGTGTCCAGAAGTAATATCTCAAAGATACGACATAAAAATTGATCGAGCGAAGCTACAAGTAATCCCAAGTATCCACAATTTTATTTTTATTAAAAAGGTTCGAAAATCGAGTATTATCTACTGAGAGCCTATTAATCGAATTTTTCAAATTCCGAACAATTTTTCTCTACACGACGATCCCAAAGAAAACGATTCGATTCGAAAATGATTCGATCATCGTAGTTATTCTCGCTAAACAAGTTATTAAGATATTTCGACTTGTAAATGATATATTTCCGAAAATGATAAAATCATTATAACGTGCAGGTAACGTGCGAACCAAGAGAATCGTCGGCGTTCTCTGTCGAGCCGTCGACACGGCAAACAGACGTGTTGACGAACCGACAGCACGCTGCCACGTGGACGGGTTATCGGTCAGACCGGCACCACGGGCTATTAATCGTACGATATGGCTGCGAACGGCACTCACCTCGGTTCGAAAAGCTGTCCCGGCGATAAGTGATACGCAGGTGATCCCTTGTGGCTCGTCCTTACGTGAAGAGAACCGATGTAGCACTGACAGTTCCACCATCCCTCTCTCCTCGATCGCGCGAAATCCCACTCTGCTTAGCCCTACGACTCCCTCTCTCCGTCCTACTCCCACCAATTTGCCCGTGACTCGGTAGACAAGGATCGACGGACGACCGGGGTTGTTTATGCGTCAACAATCAAAATAGATCGACAGCGTCAGAGCGAACCCGCCGGGTCCCGATAACGGGGGCTGCGAAACCACCCTTGTCGGACCGAACAGCATTTACGCAAGCTCGTTCATTAACTTATCGTGCGGGAACTTTTTCCGCGAAGTTTTTAACCCTCGCTTTAGGGGGGCATTTGCTCGGCAAAGTCGGATTATTCGGCGAACTCGCTCGTGAAAATTCTGGAAAAAAATTCGACCGCTTTGAAGCTGCACGGGCACGTAGAATGAAATTTTTCCCCCGATTTTCTGGTCCAAAATTGCGGCTCTGCGAAATTAAACCCTTCTACTATAATCTGCTTCACGGCGAAAGCGATTGAAATTTATTCGACGTCTAGTTGCTTTTTAGAAGGTTTAGAACGTTCGGTATGTCTAGGTTTACTTTGACGCTGGAATATTGACGGCGAAGGCTAGAATTAAATCGTGTATTAAGAATTTTGTGTGTTTTATTCGAGAAAGATTTGTCGATAGAGACTGGAAAGTTTATTTGCAAGGATATTTGTAGATTCGAGGAGAGAAATAATTTATTGCATTATTGTGCACATTTGTGAATATGATTTTTATCATAAACAAGATACGTACTATCCTCTTAGCAACAATAACAATTATTGCATATTGTTGCAATAATTCATTGCAACAATATTGAGTGCAGCGAGTAGTTAATAATTTCTGAAAGAAGTAATTCGAACTTACAAAGTTGTATTTTCTACTATTATTCAGAATTTTATCGTTTATTAATAATTTTGTATATTTTATTCGAGAAAGATTTGTCGATAGAGACTGGAAAGTTTATTTACAAGGATATTTGTAGATACGAGGAGAGAGATAATTTATTGCATTATTGTGTACATTTGTGATTATAATTTTTATCATAAACAAGATACGTACTATCCTCTTAGCAATAATAACAATTATTGAATATTGTTGCAATAATTCATTACAACAATATTGAGTGCAGCGAGTAGTTAATAATTTCTGAAAGAAATAATTCGAACTTACAAAGTTGTATTTTCTACTATTATTCAGAATTTTATCGTTGATTAAGAATTTTGTGTATTTTATTCGAGAAAGATTTGTCGATAGAGACTGGAAAGTTTATTTACAAGGATATTTGTAGATACGAGGAGAGAAATAATTTATTGCATTATTGTGCACATTTGTGAATATGATTTTTATCATAAACAAGATACGTACTATCCTCTTAGCAATAATACCCGAATCTGCGGTCTAAATTTATTTAAAATTCATTGCAACAATATTGAGTGCAGCGAGTAGTTAATAATTTCTGAAAGAAATAATTCGAACTTACAAAGTTGTATTTTCTACTATTATTCACGTTTATAATAGTTTCGGAAATTGGCAGGCTTCGGATTTTGTACATTTATGAAAAAAATCGGTACATGTTTTATTACATTATCATAAATAGACTGCGGATTTTACGCGTTTATGGCAAAATTGGGTAGTTACAATTTAAAATAGCGTAAAAATTACATGCATTTTAGTATTATTTTTAACCTATTCAAATGATTCCAAGAAGAATGAAGTTGTTACTTGGTATCCACTTTTTTGCAATTAAGGCAGACAATTTTTATTTCGCATAAAAATCCGCAGCCTAATTACGAGTAGATGTTTACACAATTAGTTACAACAAATATTTATCTCCATTCCTGTCTGTTGCAACTGGTGCACGAAATTCTTTTATATTGCATAAAGATCCGCAGTCCAGCAATCAGAGTATAAATGATCGACTGTGTGGTACAAATTTCAATTGTAGTTTCAATAGTGTTTCAGTTGTATTTCGAATTGTATGGTCACTGTTTCCACGTGTGTACAGAGCGAAGTGTACGCGTCAAGAGTATCCGAGTGTGGGTGGTTTTTGCGTTGCTCGAATCGTTTTAATTGCGACGTTGTGATCCGCGAATTGATTGTAGTTGCTCGAACGGCTACGTGCTCGTGGATATCAGAAGATGTTGGACTGCGTAGTCCCGATTGCGGCTTTAGCCTGCACCAGGATTTACGACATAAGTCACACTTCTATCCCTATATGGCTTCGTCTACGAACTCAGGTGGAACAGACGGACAGGCTGCTCGTCGAAATGATCGATTGCGAAGCTGCGAAGGATCGTTGGTGTAATGAGCTCATATACAAGCTGTCTTCCTCCAATTTATAAGTGGTTTGCACTTTGGCACGGTTTTGTTTTTTTTTCTCGGGAATTCCACCCTGGCCGAGGAATGATTAAACTGCTTCTCGAACTGGCGTACCTTTCGACGGTACTTTAAATTCAAATAAATTAAAACGTGAATAAGAAACTGAGAAGTGAATGGAAAACCAAAGTGTGAGCATTTATTTAACACCGAACCTACCGATCGCTGAATCTGGCTGACTTTTGTCGATTTATAAGAACGACGTTACTGCATTTATTCGGATTTTTCGGCATTTTTCATTACAGCTTATGTTTGAATAAAACAAAATTATATTCACGATCGTAGCATTGGAAGCGACATATCGTAATTTCAGCAATTTTAAAAACAATAATACGCGAAACCGATCGTCTTGAACGATAGCTGTGAAAAACACAAAATCATTCCCAAGGTCGTATTTTTTCCGATTTCAAAATCATCGATATATTACGTAATAATTATAAAAATATATACTCTCGTTCAAGAAAACATCGAGGCAATTAGACTCGGGAAAACCATGACCATGAGAAGAACGTTTCATTTATCGCAACGTTTGCGCCTTCGAATTAAACAATGTTTTCTTTTCTGTATCTTTCGACTCGGTATTTAGTTCGCGATATGAAACGAAAGTTGCAGGGAAATGAAGTTTTGTGTATATAAAAATATTGATTTGTGTTGGAAAACCAAAGTGTGAGTATTTATTTAACACGGAACGATTTATTTAACACCGATCGCTGAATATGGCCGACCTGTGTGTCGATTTATAAAAACGACGTAACTGCATTTATTCGGATTTTTCGGCATTTTTTATTACAGTGTATGTTTGAGTAAAAAAGAATTATATTCACGATCGTAGCATTGGAAGCGACATATCCTAATTTCAGCAGTTTTAAAAGCAATAATACGTAACCGATCGTCTTGAACGATAGCTGTGAAAAACACAAAATCATTCCCAAAGTCGTATTTTTTCCGTTTTCAAAATCATCGATATATTACGTCATAATTATAAAAATATATACTCTCGTTCAAGAAAAAGAAAGTTTGCGCCTTCGAATTAAACAATGTTTTCTTTTCTATATCTTTCGACTCGGTATTTCGTTCGCGATATGAAACGAAAGATGCAGGGAAATGAAGTTTCGTCTATATAATTCTATAATTCTATAATTTCATTAATTTTCCGTCAGGAAAATATGAATGGACAATCACGATAGTAATTGATAGGAAGTGGCGGACCGATTCCAAGCAAAGGAGGCGCACAGCATACAATGGCAACGACGATTCTCCGTTTTAGTATTCAATTTTAACGTATTCATCGGGTGATTAAGCGAGCGAGTCATCGAGCAGTTTTCAATACTAATGCGCTATACAAACATCCACCTCCGCAACGTCTGAGTGTCAATGTCGCAGACAATCGGAGCTTTTAGTTGTTAATTATAGACGCACTGTCATTTCTTCTATCGAGGAGACGTTTTCACCTAAACTGGCATCGCGAGCAGGTTGTTAAACGACTCCCACCTTTAACCAGTTAGCTATGGCGCCTCCTTTTCAGAGCGCGCACCTATACGTGTCGCGAGAATCAAGCGATGACGAGTATACTCGTCAAACACAATGACACTGTTCAAATATTGGATCAAAAAGACAGTTTTTATTTTATAGAATTAAAAATTTCATTACTGATATTTATTTATTCATTTAGCATTAACATACATTGCATACATAATAAACGAAAAACGCCGGAAAAATCAAATACTTATAACAATTAAAAATTCAAATTGCTGCTGTAGACTGGTTTTCGGCAAAGCAAGGAACGATACATAATGGTACTTTGCACGTCGAACACCAATATCGTGATTCTTTCCTTTTTTTCATAACAATGTAAACACCTTCGTGTAGGATTGGCCTAAAAATATTCTAAACATCTTGATATTTGACTTACGCCACTATAATTCCAACCCATTCATTTGCATACGGTTCTGTGTGTTCTGTCTCGTGTTGCTTCATTTTATGTTTGCGTCTCATGAAATAGTATTAAAAAAAGACGCGATATTTTCAATAGTTTAACCGAATATCATCGTAGATTTAAGATAGATTTAGATAGTTATCTTAACTTCGAGACTAAGATATATGCATTACAAGCATATAAAATGTAGCTCTTATGCTTGTGCAATACTTTCGATAACGTTTTAAGTACAAATCAATTTAATAACGTAGAAGTTACTTTATCATTTTTTTTTCAAAAAATGATACAGCAATTTCTAGCGGTGCCTCGGACTCGCCATTCGAGTGCAAAGGTTTAATTGGGAAAAGGCTTAACTAAAGAAGATAATTCTCTTATAATCGTTGTACCACACACACACACACGTACACGCACATTGAAAGCGTCACTATCAAAGAATGGAGTTTAAGTCTCGTAAACCAAGGATTAACAAATCGGCGATACTAAATCCTAAATGTCAACGCGATAATGCAAAGAGCAACCTCCCCCAGCGAAAGAAGATTGTACTGGTTGATTAAAAAAGAGAACCGATACTCCCGACCCATTAATAGCGCGTGCTCGCAAGGACACGATAGTTTACAGTCCCCATAACAGGAACCAATTACGATTTTCTCCGGTAGGCTCGCGCGGAATCATTGCGATAGCCATAGGTGCGACGAGTTCAGTCGGGCGTAATTTTAATTAGCGCGGCGTAAGATGCTCGGGTAATAGCGCTCGGAGTGTATAGTGCTCGGGAGGAGCCTGTAACACGAGGCAGCCTATGAATCAGGAAACCGGAGGTTCCTGCCCAGGACGTGCTCAAGATTATCTTCCCCTGTCCTCCTCTCTTCCTTTCGGTAAAATAAGCCACTTTCCTCGCGCTTGTCCACCCACGCCGTTGAATGGGTTACGGTTACTTTAATCCGCCGAAGGTATCTGTTATTACCGACGTATAATAATTTCATAACGCTTCGCGGGACGCGTTGGGAAATTTACAAGCTGCACCGAGAAATATTTTCCGCGGGAACGGCCGCGTCGAATTTTCGGCCAAATTTTCGGTCAACCGATGCGACGCGTCGCCCACGATCGCAGATTTTCCCAAAATGGTTGACCGTATAAGTCATGATCTCGTGCGATTTTGATATGCTTATGTTTCCGATTCAGACGTTATTGGTGTAAACGTTGCTTTCAACTGATTTTTTTGCGAATATCAATAATCTTCCAATATATATATTTGGTTACAGTTACACAATTGTATATAGAGTTATGAATATCGATATTAAATGCACGATTATTTCTGGATTTAATGGGACGATCTCAATCTCGAGATATTTAACACGCGTTTAAAATTGTCCATTTACAATTATTGAAATTGTAAAGCTACATTTGCGAGGACTTAAAAAGTTACAGACTTAATAATAATAAAATTTGCTAGAAATATTTATAAATATATGTTTGTTATTTTCACGAAGCAATATTATGAAATAGCTGCTTTTAGTGTTTCGTTCCATGGACTTGTTGTTAACATTGTTCCCGGAAAGCATTGACGGGCCATTGAAAGCATTGAAAGCATTGCTTGTTACTTTAAACTTGAATTTTAATTAGTCTAGCTTGAATTTAGATCAGGGATTTCGATGAAATTTTCAGCATGCATACAAGTTGCCGGGATCTACAAAATGCAATGCAATAAAGTTCAATTGTTCGCACAAATAAAAAAGTTAAAAAATATGCCTCTTTCTCTTTATTGCTTTTTGCCGTTTCAATCAATTTTAATTTCTGCAAAAATTCTTTTAGCGACTGTGTATTGATTTCGACCCTCTAACATTTCCAAAAAATTCGTGCCATATTTGGTCCAATGTTTTAAAATTTGTTCCCATATTGAATGGTGTCCGAAATTGTGTGTGCGTGCTCGACAGCGTTAACAATGAGTGGCGAGACGATGACGACCTGTGATAATCTGCATGATAAAGTTCATAGGAAGCGTTAGGGAATTATTAAAGTCGCTGTTAATTTTGAAATTGTGTCCAATTTTTGTTTAGCGCCGATTTCGTTTGTGGATAGTATTGAGGATGAACGTCTCTTTTTTTTAGAAGAATTGTGATATTTGGGACAAGGACTTCGAACTAATTTACAAATCCATTTACTTTACGTACCTAATTAACTTTCGTAAATCATTTAGCATCATTTTACCTACTGAAAGTGTGTTAATGGTATCTTTAATGAACGCATTATATCGGGAAGAATCTTGATAATTCAGTTATAAGTTTTATGCGTTTATGACGAATATGGGCAAATGCAATTTAAAACAGTAGAAAAGTTGAAATATCGGCGAAACGTTTATTAACTATATTCAATTTGTTAATATTATTAAAGAAAGAATAGAATATCCATTCTTTTCAGTTACAACAGTTGTAATTAATGCAGAAGGTTTCCCTATTTTCATAAAAATTCAGAGTCTACCAATATCCTTTTATATTAAATAATATTACATATTTATATAATATAATAAAATATACATATAGTATAATATATTATTGTTATAGATAATATTATTATTTAACAATCCTGAAGAAATTATTGAATTAAGTTACCAATAGTGACATTGAAATTGTTATATTGCCACTGAAGAATTATACAAGAAATATATTCTCATAAACCGTGAACTAATCGTCAATGAATAATTCGTTAATTTAACACATTTTTATGTAATTTTCCTTTGCACACGTCTTAAGTGTATGCGCACTAGGTACACCACATGTACACAAAAATGAAAATCATTTTCCGCCACTCGGTGGCGACACTGAGATGCTACTAAAAATTGCTGTATCACGTTTCAAGATAATCACGACAGTATCAAATTTATTTACACCTGAAAACTTTTAAAAGTGCAAATCTAGTAAATCCCAGTTTTATCTGCATAAGTTGCGATGAAACTTGAAACACATTTCTATTTCGATTACAAATATCTTCGAAGGCAAACGCTTAATAGCAAAATGCTTGATAAGAGCAAGAATTTGTAGCTTCATTTCGAATCGAACAAACCCCGCAATTGTTGTGTCGTCGAAAAGCCGCGTCGCCCAATTTCCAGTCAGACGAAATATCCGACGAATATCCAGGACACGAACGAAAGTTCGTTTTCTTTGATCGAACTTCGCCTTTCCCGGGCGGACGAAAGAACGGTTCGAGCGAAACCAAACTGTCTACGTCGGCTACAGTGTTCCGAGCCGGAAACATCCCGGTGCCGAGAAGAAAAGGCTTTAATCCCTGCGGAGGGCCGTTAATTAAAGAGGATCGAATTAACACCGCCGCCGCCGTGGTAAGAGCTTACGGTGCTCGAAGCCACCACTTACCAGGGGTATCGAGATTCTACGGTGGCTTTTGGCTGCCTCAACTTCGCGAAGACGCGAGTACGCATAGATTCGGATAATGCGTGACATTAATCAGTCGAGCGCCTCTTTTCGGCCACAGTAGCGAGCACAGTTCTCCAACGATGTTGCGAATTACACGGAGACAATGTGGCGTTCGCCGGCTTCTCAGGATCATTTATCGTTCTCAAAGTGCAACGCATAGGAGGTGCAAGAATAGACCCTAACACCTTATGGGTTTTCGCCGCGGACGGCTGGTTTGCTGACCCGGGGACAGTATACTGCGAAACTTATGGAAAACTGCTAGCTTCTACCGACTGGTAGATCCAGCCGGGAGAATTACGATCGGGATCTAATAATAAAAGATGCTTGCACAGTTACGGGCCGCTGGATCGGCAACTAAAATGCTGGAAATTCATACCACTTCGCATACCTTGCGCTGATCCACTAAAGTGACACTTTCGGGCAAATTAGAGTGTCGAATATACGCGCGTCTTTTCACTAGTTGGTTGCTGCAGTTTTGTTGAAAAGCGTATAAGTTACTATAATTATATTGCTTATGCTTTGATTCTCTTCGTATTTTGTTTAAATGCATCAGTTTTGGAAAATATGTAATTTAATGAAGAATATCAAACTATATATCCATCTTAACCAGCGGCTGTTCTTGACGAGAATACTCGTCACGAAGAAATGGCAACATTCTGTGTTACGTCGAGTATACTCGTTACAAAGGAATTGCAACGATCGCTTTTCCTTTCATTTCTCAGTTTACCACTTCGATTTTTCATCAGATGGCCGAGACCACTGCTTGTCGATTTTTGGAAATTGTTTCCTCAGTTGATATCACCGTTTAAAAGTAAGTTTTGGATATTTCCCACGCGTCTTCTCTCAAAATAATCACCAGCTTTGCTTTCCTTTTTATCAGCTTATCGCTTCGATTTTTAAACGAATGTCCGATGCAATTGCTTCTCAATGTTTGAAAATTACTTCCTCAGCCTTCTTGAAATATTTCTGGATGTATTCCAGACGCGTTTTCAAGGAACAATCGTCGGTTTCGTTTCCCACTGTTTCAACGAATCGCTTCAATTTTTAACGCGTTGGCTGAGGCAGTTTTATTTGCCTATTCTTCGGAATTATCTCCCGATTTGATGCCAAGCAATTGAATAAATTCGTTAATTTTGTTACAGCGACACCCGATTCTTCACAATTTTCGCGCAGTTTCAAGTATTTTCATACACAGGCAATTCATAATACTATATTTTATTTAGCTCCGTTTTTCGAACGACGTTATCTCACAGACGCACCGGGAAGTTTTCTTTGAAAACATTTTATATGAAGCACATTACATTTCTGCAATTATTTTCCATCGTTGTAGTTTCTGGTGCTTTCTTTTACGAAGATCAACAAACGTACCGACTCTTCGCGTAAAAAATCGTCTGATTACAGTGACTTACGTTCCGTCTCGAATGATCATTCAGTTAGCTGTTGCTATCTCTTTAAATATTTACTTTTATAAAAAATTTTTTTAATAAAGAATATCAAAGTATATATCCTCCTGAACTAGGTACCTGTTTTTGACGAGTATACTCGTCCTGAAGAAATGGCAACATTCTGTGTTATGACGAGTATACTTGTCACGAAGAAATGGCAACATTCTTTGTCATAACGAGTATACTCGTCACGAAAAAAGGCAACATTCTTTGTTATGACGAGTATACTCGTCACGAAGAAATGGCAACGTTCTGTGTTACGACGAGTAAAGAAATAGAAACAGATAACTGGTTGAACACTGTAGATTTCTGCAGTATCACATGTTGCCAAGAATTCCGCAGTGTTTCCATTCGCTTGTCCAAATGCGAATGCTCAAGAATTGGTCGAATTCATCGCATTGCGGCTAAAAATGAGAATAGGTGAAAAAGCATCATAAATCGGTATGCGACTACAAAGTTACTTTGGCCATACTTTTGTCAACAAGAATGGTACATCGAAGTTAGAATCCTTCGTCTCTATTATCTATCGTTTATTTTCGCCTAAGGTGTTCCACATGACTTTAGAAACCTCGAAGGAATTTTGTTCGAAGCTTTCTCGTTACAAAGATCCTCCTACACCATGATATACAATTTTTTCTTATTATTAAAAAGAGCTTGGTGGTGCATGTTTCATTGGAAGCTCGATCAAATGCCAAACGAAAATCGTCCATCAATTTTGAAGTACCAATATAACGGGTGGCTTGTGAAGTGGCAAGGATTTCGTGTATCGGTGTTTCGCGTGCACAATTTAAACGACGCTCTACCGCTACAAAATTAAACAGAACTTCGACTGAACGTTACGCGGCTTCGTCGGCTCCTCTGGCACATCACGCGCGCCTCAAACGCAATGCGCTCTAAATATTAGATCTCGCCACGCAGACTGATTCTTTAACGGTCAATTTGGCGGTAATTACCGGCGAAGCCCGGCAAACAAGCCTGAAAACCGTGCGTCCGTAAAACGCTGGTGAGAGCGTCCAATTAATCGGCGTGTTTGCATACAAATTCGAATACACGCGGCGTGACATCCACGATGCACGTGTGCAGCTCGGCGCGGCGCGGCGCGAGAATGAAATAAAATCGAACTTTTTATCGACTCGCTGTCGGGCAACAATTACAGGGAGTCGTTTCAGTATATAATGAGCTGAAAAACACCGTCTGCCTCCGGGCAGCGTCGAATCTGCGCAGAGCAGATTACGTAAAACGATAGCAATTATGTAAGCCCGAGCGAGAATGAGTCATTTAGTCGCGTTTCCTGCCACCCACGAATTCGACAAATTAGAATTCTATTCTAATTAGGGGAACAGGCTGGATGACAGAAAATCGAGAATAACCATGAAGAGACGTTTGCTGTTACAACTAGCTAACTATTACTAACAAGTTGTTAGTTTCCAAGGCTGGTGTTACGTTCTTTTCTTAATTGAAGATACACTGCGTTCGGATAATATGTTGATCTCGATTGCGTATGATATCATTGTTCATAAATATTATGCGAACGATATTACTGCTTTCAAATGTTATGCGTGCGATATAGTTGCTCGTAAATATTATGCGTACAATGTTACCGCTTCTAAATATTATGGCGCGATATTGTTGCTTGTGAATATTATGCGTACTTAAATATGTATAACAAGTGACAATGCTTTTTAACACATTAAATACTCTGTCGGTCATAGTCTTGTGTCCAGGTTCAAAAAATTTAGCTACGATATTTAGCTGACATTTATTCAAACGTTTATTTTTTTGTAGACGGTTTCACAAAGAACAGAATAAATCAAACGTTTCCTCGATCCACGGAAAAATGTCTTCAGGTCAAAATAAGATTTAAATATTACCACTTATGTCAAAGGTATAGATTTTCGTCTTGGTATTGGCCAATGCGCATTGAAGTCGATTTCATTCGAATGTCTGATTTTTGTAGTTAGTATAATTGCATCGTTTCGTGAACGGTAAATATGAATACTAAAAAGTCGAAAATTCAAGAGACCAGAAACATCATAATCTTTCTGATCTATACGAACCACGTTTTCTATTAGGCTTATACGACGTTCCGAATTATCAGCTTATTATTGGCGTCGAATTTATTTATTTAACGATGAGTAGACTGGGAATTTTTGTGCATTTATGTACTGTGTGCCAAATTACGATAGTCAGTATTATTATATGTTAAATTACAATAATCGACGTTTTAGGAAAATTCGAAGATACCATCATGTTCTCTGCAACTTGTTGAACTTAATACACGAAGAAATAAATCTCTGTACAATACTCATTTGTTATAATGAACGCAGACGATTTTCATTTTGCATAAAGAGCCACAGTCTATGACGAGAAATTGGCCGAGCAGACGAGTTGGAACCCAAAAGAAATTCAAACATTGCTCGAGTTATTTAACAGTAAAGAATCGATCTCGAAAAAGCCATTCTTCTTTTTATTAATTACTGCGTCATTCCACGCCAAATCGATCACTTACTTTCCCCAATGTCCCCCAATATTGTTCAAACTGAAATATGACACCGTCCACGTGATATCAGAGGGAAGGGTTTTAAGTCATCGTTCTGCTAGTTTCGAATTTGCTTCAAAAATACAGGCCCCTGAAATATACGATTTTTGCCCATTTTTGCGAGAATGAATGATACTTAGATATTTCCATCTCGAAAACTATTGGTCGTATCGAGATGCACTCTTTCTCGTCGCATTTGCGAAGGATCCGCCTTTCTAAATAAATTTTGATCCGATGGAAAAATTGTACCAGGTTACGCAGGAAATGAAAAGTTCGACGAAGCAACCGCTGCGATCCAACACGATGCTCGCAGCTACACGGTATCATTTAACAAATTCCAGCGGAATCGTGGACACGTTTAGAATGCCTTGGCATTGGAGTGTTCAAACTAGAAACCTGAATCCGGCGTGATCTCATCTTCGGCGTTCGCGTCGTTCGTGACAAAAGGAAATAAAACCGATCCGGCGTGCATCGTTCGAAGCCGCTATCGACTGGTCGACGCGAGCCGCATATTTCAAAAAATTTGATCGAAAGGTATCGAACCGTGTGCGCCGTGGCTGCGGCATCTTCTCCGCACACGGTCTCGCGTCCCGGCGTCGGCTGATACGGCCGCGCGCGTGTCTGCGTCCCGATATATCCGGCTAACATTTTCGTAAGTTTGGAAAAAATTTCGGAACAATGTATCCGAGGCTATTCACGGAAGATCAGAGATGGCCCAGTTTCCACGATTTCGATCGCGGAAGCTGATTCGTGGCGGCACACGCCTCGCTCTGCTCCACAAAGGCTTCGCTCCGCTTCTCCGCATAGCTAGCTCCGGCACCGCTTCTCTCCGCACCGCTTCTCCGCTCGGCTCCGCATCGCTCCGCATCGCTCCGCATCGCTCTTCACCGCTTCTCCGCGCCGCCCGGCTACTCCGCGCGGCGTCTCCGTGCCCCGACTTCGTTTTTCGGTGTCCCGGGGATCGAATAACGCGCGACGTGACTCCGAAGATTGCATTTTCGCGAGATGAAAACTGCAGAAATAGGGATAAGCGGGCGTCATTCGTGCGAATAAACCGTCGAGGCGTGCGTGAATTCAAATAAACCTCGCTCGGGAAGCGATATGACGTGCTCGAATGGGATCCCCGATAATATTACCCGTAGTTTTCCTCGTGGTGTGCTCCGTGAACGATTGAAAATAAAGTCGGCCGCGTTGCGACAAAGACGGCTCGCAATTCGACCTGCTTGAACCCTGCGAGCTGCGCGATTGTAATATGCGACAGGATCGAAATAAGGGCACGCGTTGCGCTGCGATGCACCGGGAATATCAAAGGGCGTCGGAAAATCCAGCCTCGCTACTCGACCGATTCCGAGACGCGTCTTTATTTACACCTGCCATGGAACCGACGATCGACGAATCTACTGGAGGCGTGGGGTAGTGGAGCCAGCTACTGTGCCAGTTAGGGTAGCGGAGCCAGTTACCGTAAGGTAGCCAATTACTGTGCTCTTAGGTTGTTTTCCAGCACAATGAACTTTATATTCATCGAATTAGATATATTACATTTTTTCATTTAAGTTTAATAATTAATTATATATATTATATATATTATATATATTATATATATTATATATATTATATACATTATATATATATTATATATATTATATATATTATATACATTATATATATTATATATTATATATATATAATAATTATATATATTATATATATAATAATAATTAATTATTTATTTGTTGAAGTTAAATATGTAACATCGCTCGATGCGTTGGCCATTGTGTCGCTTACCCCTGGGTAGTTCTAACCTCAAATCTCAAATCATCTCTGTCATATTTTCAAAGAGTAGAAATGTAAATATGAAGCTTCATTTTTTATAATTTCTAATTTATAAATTTATAAATTATATTAATTTATATATATTACATAATATTAATTTTATAATTTATTAAAGTATGTCGAATATTAAATTTTTGCTTTGCAGTTATCGAAGCTCGGTGCAATTCAATAAGCACAGTATTTAGAAAGGAGGCGCAGTAATTGGGGCACGGTAAATGTTTAAATTTTCGTCGTGAGCTCGGATGAAAAATTGAAAGTTCGCATTCATGTTTCAAAACAGAACAACACATGGGATCTTTAGAATGTTTGACACATGGTACTGTTATATTAATCGTTATTAAATGAAGCTACAACTCGCTCGATTGAAAGTTAAATAAATACATGTTCACAGCCAATTGCAGTTCATGCTGCACCATTTTCACTGCATTAACCAATGTTGTATTAACCAAGGTTTTATTTCACAAACAGATACAAATCATACGATGAGAGATAATTAATTGAATGTAATTGGTTGCAGAATGTTGTATTGTTCGTTTCACGAGGACGAATTATAATGGTATACTTTGACTAGCTAATTGAATGCGTTCCTATTTATTGCGGTTCATGTTCATCGTAACGGGACCGCGATTCGTTATCAAAAATATCATTGCGTCAGTAAAATCAATAAAAATCTCCTGCAGATTTGTAAAAGTAACGATTTAAAAAAATGTGAAAGAGAAAGCGAATGAATTTTTATGAAAATGTAAAAAATGAAATAGTGACGAAAATAGAGAGAGAGAGTGATCTGTATACAAAGATTTGTTTATGCAGAGGGCTAGCGTTTCCCTTTTTCGTAAAAATACAAATTACAATAATGTTCTTACGAACAATTTCTATGGTCTGAAAGGTACAAGTCGTTGGAACTTAAAAGACAGACTTAAGAACAGATGATACATTAGAATAGACCATCAGCTTATGGGGTTTTGTGTCTTCGAGTCTGACTGTCGTACCGACTGGATATTCACGACTGGATATTAGCGTCTTCTTTTCACGAACGACGGTTATCCACAAGTCGCCCAAGTCTCCGATCAGCGTGGACGAAAGTAAATTATCGGAACAGAAGGCACGGGCTCTATCAAAATCAAACAACAAGAGCGATTCGGAGCAGAATATATATAAAAAGTTTACAACAGAAAATTCGAAAAAATTCTCTAACACGTGATATATATATGACATATATATATGACATATATATATGACACGCTTCAAGGATCGAATCACGTGTTAGAGAATTTTTTCGAATTTTCTGTTGCAAACTTTCGCTACAAAAAAATAAAAATCACGAGAAAAATCGAAAAAGAAGGTAAATTTTATATGAAAGTTTAACAGCTCACCTCCAATTTTTATTTAACAATAGAGCATTCTCATGGTCGTCAATCTGCAATATGTTCTATATTCGTATGCCATGCGCGTCATACCTAACAGAAAATGAAAACTATTTTGCCGTCGTTGTTTCATAACTAACAAGCAAAATTGATTACGACGTCGAAAACTCAAAAGAAAATATCGAAAAACTTCTTTTATGGCGTCGTAGTCTGCATATATTGTACAGATCGCGATTGTACGTACGCGAGTGTTCATTTACGTAGATTTCTGTAATTGAAGAACGGATTTTACATAAATAAAAAAAATCTTTGGTTTTCTCCCGCGAATTTCGATTAAATAATGATATATTCAATCGAGCAATGCCAACATTTTCGGATTTTGTACAGTTGTTACTTTCACATTTTAATGAAGCCTTGAATTTTTATGGAAAACGTTAACTGAAATTTTTGAGGTATCTAAAACAGTCGTCTATCCGTGCAGAAAACAAATGCATGTAAACAATTTTCTGGACGTGCAAAGATCCTTAAAAATAAAAAAAGTAAGAATTTATATTGATACAATAGTAACGATAGTCTCTCTTTTTTAATGCTAATTAATCGCGTTAATTTCGGCGGATTTGTGTAGCGAAGTTTGCTTCTGCGATATTATATTTATAAGTACCGTCCTCATCGTTTCCATGTACATATGCACGCGCCATATAAGTTTGAAACTATTCGATCATGTGTCGTAATACAAATGAGGTATACAAGATACTCGATTCTCACTAAGAATCTTAATTCCATGAAATATCGGTAACGACGAGTGCGACACGTAATCGGTAATGGGGTGGGGGCAGCCCATTTTTTGCGACACGGGAATACATGCACGTATGACAGATCAACTCTTGACACCTCGCCCGTGACTGTAGTCTCACAGACGGTCTTTATGGTTCTTCCTTCGCACCTCAGATGGCAGCAAGTGACGTTGTCACGCGCGCCGTTCGGCCTTGTTCTACTTCTGTCGGCCTACACGTTTGCCCTTACTCCTTATCGCATAAAAATTCCATAGCACTCGCATTTTTCTTATCAACCGCAGTTTTTCTTCCGCAGAGAGATCTGTGCAGTATTGGAAAATCATTTGAAAATACTATCTGAAATATTTAATCTCGCGCAAGACCGCACAAACGATTTGCAAACTTGATGCTTCTTGCATACATTAACGTCTGTGAATCAAATTCTCGTCTAGAACGATCAATGTTGCTCCCGATACACGACCGACGAGATTTATATGGGCGAGCTTGTTAATTTTCACGGTTCGTGGAGGTGTTCTTCGCTATCCACGCTCGCTTAATTTTGTTTAATTGCTAAATTTGCTTATAAATCTGCTAAATTATATTTGCTAAATTGCTTATAAATTTACTCGTTCGTCAGTTCGATAGCTACGTTATAATATACTATTATTATATATAATAATAATACATATAATATATATAATATACTATTATTATATTATATATAATAATAATATATATATAATATACTATTATTATATTATATACAATAATAATATATATAATATACTATTATTATATATAATAATATAATACATATAATATATATAATATATTACATATAATATACTATTTACAAACGAGTAGATGAAATATGAAAACAACAGAATTATTTAAAGTATTTCAAATTGCTGTTGAATCGTTATCAACTTGCCGAGATTTTTGGGAAAAGAATATTGTTTTATTCGACTCCTGCTTCGCCATTGAATGTTCACTCTTCCTTTTTACATAGACGTCCAATGCGCTATATGTCTTGCGCGTATGCCATTATTAGACCGTGGATCTTTACGCGAAATAGAAATTGTATATTACATCGATTGCAAAATGTGAGAGTCAAGTACATTTCGATATCTCCTTCTAATAATTTTAATAAGTTTAGATTGGCGCACCAACATTCTCAGACCTTTTTTTTAATCTACTCGCTGTTTCAAATCTTGGACACCCATTTTACCATAAACGCATAAAATCGGCTGTCCGGTCGTTCCAATTTTTCCTTCGGAATGAAAATGATCCTTCATTCGACCGAACGATTTCCAACATCCATGTTCGAAACGGAGGAACGTCGATCTTCCAGAAATCAGGACCCAGATATCCGAGAAGAAATTCCGAATTTAAAAATAATCAGCTCGCTCGTTAGCCCGACCATTGGCCGATGTCCAAGAAATGACACTTACGGAGTGTCCCATCGAGATGAACGAAACGTGACAAGCCGAACATCGTCGCCGCGTTCGGGAAATACGTTATTAACGTCGGTATCTCGTGGAAATTGCGGAAACCCATAAAGGAGGGGTAACGTCTAATAACTTTGTAGCGTCACTCGAGGTCTCCGACTGCCACCAGGGTGGCCCACAAACCGTAAATGCGGCGGGAATCGTAAAAAACATGGCCATCGATAAACGTGTTCTCTTTAGTCCGGGACGGGAAGAAGCTTTCAAAAAAAAATGGAAAAAACGGAAAAAAGGAGAAAAAGAAAAAACGGGAACGGTACGAGTAGGGGGAGGACGGATAAATTAAAAAGCTTCGCGTGTCCCGCTTTGTATTCAGTAGGCCATGAGATCCCCGGAGAGAGAGAGAGAGAGAGAGAGAGAGAGAGAGAGAGAGAGAGAGAGAGGCGGAGAGGCGAATAGGCGAAGAGGAAATCGCGGGAATTTCGTCGGAGCGATGCAAAAGCCGCGACTGTGTCCTTGGTCGCAAATCCACGGGCTGCGTATCCGGAGCTAAGGACCTTGAAACGCGGAACGGCCGCGTTCCGGCTGCAGTGCATAGTGATGGAATTCAAGCCTGCTCGAGGAATCTTGAACTGCCATGCCAGTCCGAAGTAGAAAACTTTCGCGCAATATCGGCGAAACTGCCATAGTGCGGTTCCACGTATACCCGACTGCAGGCTTTTACGCGACAAACAAGCTTTCGATGCACCACACCGGAAATTAACCCTTTGTACTTTAACGGAGACACCGAGCCACCAATCACATTTACTCAAGGCTGGGGAGAATCTGAAGTAATTCGATATAACACAGTGGACATCGAAATGTTTGTATAAGTAAATACTATTTGGAAATACTGTATCGTTTAATAACTTAAATAAAGTACTGTTTGGAAATATTATTTCATTAAATGCTTTAATTATGTGGGAATACCGTTTACTATTTTCGTTCGGATTCAAATGTACAGGCTGTCCCAAAAGTCACTCGCAATCGGGAAATTAGAGGTTCCTGAGGTCATTCGAAGCAACTTTTTCCTCGGCGCGAATACAATCCGGGGCTTTGTTTACGAGTTATTAACGAAAAAACAGTGACCAATGAGAGGGGAGAACGGCTGACGCGAGGCGGCCGAGCCTATCAGCGAAACTGGGCTTTGTCGCGCCAGTCGAGCTCGCTTCTCATTGATCGGTTTCAGGTACTCCTCGTTTCCCGATTGCGAGTGACTTTTGGGACGTCCTGTAGAGTAATGTATTTGAATCAAATGATGATACGGAAGAGATTATATTTTTTCGAAAGGTATGGAAATTTTGTTGGGTATCTCAAAATCGAGGGGGCAATGAAATACCGTTTACAATAAACAAGTTAATAAAATTGATGCTAAATGGAAATATTATAAAACAAATTAATAAAATTGATGCTAAATGGAAATATTGTTATGGTTACGAACGTATCAGATCCTTATGCTACCAATAACTACTATAATAATATCTACGTCTACTTCACCAAGTACAGTAAATTCTCCCCAATTGTCCTTCAGCTTTTAAACAAAAATGGTCAATTTGGGAAGAGTAGATACGATTATTCGAGCTTTGTACCTGGTTTTTATAGTAGTTTACATTTATAGTAGTTTAGAATTTATAGTAATTTTATGTAACTATTGTCTATAAAAATGTAACCGTTGCTTAAGCCACTAGGTTTAACGTTATTATACCCACAAAATCCAGTAAATCGTATAAAATTGATATTCTGTGGGTCGAAAGAAATATAATGGTTTCGCAGTCAAAGTACCTTCGAGTGCAAAGGGTGGGAAGCATCTTTCAGCAGTGCACGATGAGTATACTTGTCACGCAGAAATGGCAACGGTTTGTCATACAAGAGATACACAACAATTTCTATGAAATATTATATATATTATTGTATTATATTATATACAGGGTGTCCCAAAAATGTCTCGCAATCCGAAAGTAGGGGATTCCTGAGGTCATTTAAAGCAACTTTTTCCTTAGCGAAAATGCAATCCGCGGCTTCGTTTACGAGTTTTATTGACGCAAAACAGTAACCAATCAGAGGCGAGATCGTTTGACGCGAGACGGCCGAGCCAATGAGCGGAAGTGGGCTTCGTGCGCGCGTTGGCTGGGCCGCCGCGCGCCAGCCGAGCTCGCCTCTTATTGGTCAGTGTTTTTCGTTAATAATTCGTAAACGAAACCTCGGAGAAAATTTTCGCAAAGGAAAAAGTTGCTTCAAATGACCTCAGGAACCTCCCATTTCTGGATTGCGTGACATTTTCGGGACACCCTGTATATTATATTAATACTATATATTCGTATCGATGTTTTATAATAATTCCAATAATTTTAGAAGTGAACTTGCCGAAAGGAACCGTACTCGGTGTGAAAATCTCTAGAAATTTGCTTAAAGTTGTACGTATTATTTACTATTGTACAGAGTTGTTTCCATCGCTACTGCACACAGCGACGCGTGGGAACAAACGTTAAAGCTACGCGAGCTTAAATGCAGGGGATCCAGTGTGTCCCACTCTCGTGAATAAGTCGACGCGCTGTATAGACAGATACTCGAAAAATTCGAACACGGGATACGAGATAGGAGACCCTGAAAATCTGTCTTTCGGTATTTTCGTGATCCCCTTGGCAAACTGATAAGAAACGTTACCGTTGGCCCATATACATATGTACCTCCCTGCTCGCGAATATATCCTGACTCTAAGCTGTTCTTGAAACATTTATACACACATTCATACAACTACAGTGTCCGCTAAACACTCGAATATTTGGTGCGAAATGTCTCCGATATTTTCGTTTTCATCATCCTCTATTTATCTGCGCCTATTGTTTGCGTAACAATGGCAAATAAACGATGGCACGAAAAATGTTCGTTTAAATATTTACCCTGTTGCAATTTATTAGAAATTCGTTTCAATTCGTATAAACGTTAATAACGTTGCAGTACAATTCTTTTGGAACCGGTTACAAATTTGGGGAACAAAAAACGCGTGCACGAATCACTCTCCCCGTTGTTTCTGTTACATGCACCGCTCAATTCCAAGCAATTTCCTTCCGACCCCGACATTTACCTGTGCCGACTTATTCCAGTTTTATTTACGGACTCGTCGGTGTTGCTTTCGACAGGTGAAATGTGATCTGTTCCGCGGAAATTTTCGTGTCGATGCCGCGCGAATTGCGTCGCGAGCTGCCGCTGAGTTTTCGCGGGATACAAAAGAAATTTACGTCAACGGCGATTCCGCGTTTTAACGTCGCTGTAATTCCATTTGCAGCCGGCCGAATTAGTCCGTTGTTTCGTGCGCAGAAACGTTTCGATTGCCTTGACATTTTGATCTTCTATAGATCGCAAATATCCCGGTTGTCGAACGATTTTTCGCTCGTTACCTTGAAATGTTTTTTTTTTCTCGGTAAGCATGCTGGTTTCGTTGTTTCTTAAAGATTTCTTAAAGATAGAACCATTAACAAATTAAAACATACTATTATACTAATTTCAATCTTTTAAAAGTATCAAGAAGGGAAATCAATTTTTATTTGTTTGTAAACAGGATGCAAATAATACAGTAAATTCTCCTGAATTTTTGTTCAGCTTGTAATAAAAAAATAGACAATTTGGGAGAAGGAGCTACAATGATTTATTCGAGCTTCGAAGCTTATTTTTATATTTATAATTATCAATATTTATAAAAACGAGACGTAGGGCTCAAATAATCGTACCTCCTCTTCTCAAATTGTTCACTTTTGTTTACAAGCCAAAGGAAAATTAAGGAAAGTTTACTGTACCTGTTTGGTAGAATTGTTGTACAAATAACACCTGTTTGATATAATTGTTGTACAAATAACATCTGTTTGGTGTAATTGTTGTACAAATTATATTCACTTGGTGTAATTGTGGTACACATAATACCGGTTTGTTGTAATCGAGATACAAGTATTTCGATTTAGATCCGCAGCTTAGGTTTCCAACTGGTACAAAATAGTTTAAAGAATAAAGAAATTCATTTCCTCGGGGAAGAACGTTCAAGTAGAATCGCCCGCAGCTATCGGACAAAATTCGCGGTAGAATGCACTTCAACGTGTCACAAAAATGCGCGGATAATTCTGATTGATTCGAAGATGTTGTACCGTGAAAGATATTTCAAGAAATCGCGTTCGAAGGACCATCGATCATTTCTTCTGATAGACGTGTCTCCGAAGGCTGCTAACGTTCCAAGGCCGATTCGAAGAAAAGGGGACAAGGAAATGGAACAATTTATGTCGGGCGAAGAGTATCACGGACATTTTTTGAATGAAAAATGATGAATTTCGATCTTCGCTCGTAAGAAAAGGATTGACCCACTTTACCTATTTAGTTGAACACCAAATGAAATTATCGTGCATAATATCGTGCATTCTATCTATTTATTAGAATAATTCTTTATTATTCGAACAATTCTTCCTACGAATAATTCGAATAATTCTTTATTATTCGAACAATTCTTTCTACGAACAATTCTTTCTACGGATAATTCGAACAATTCTTTATTATTCGAACAATTCTGAGAAGCAATATGGAAGATATAAATCGACTATAGAAAAACACTTTATATTCTAACGTTATTTATTCGAATCGATTATTTTCCAAATAAGATCTTATTCGAACGAACACTTGTCCGAATAAAATTCTGTTCGAATAATTTTGTATCCGGATAAATTTTTGTTCGATCGATTATTTATTCGACAGGGTCGAGTGAAATTGCATCGGTCGATCGTTTTCTTTCTTATCCGCCGTCCGAATAGAATTTTGCCGATCTCTGTTATTTAGTTCGTCGCGACTCGATATTAAGTTGGCCCGCACTATTTAATTTCCACAAGAACATCCGCGCGGCGAGATACGGTCACGTTGTTTCGTATAATCGCCGCCTGGCGACGACCGGTATTACACTGTTCGTTAGCTTGTTTCCCAACTTCCTCGCAAAATTCTCGCGATTTAATTGAAAAGTGAGCCCCTTCTACGCTTCGTCAATTTTAATAGAACCCCGGTCCCGTGACAAATTGCGTAACTGCAAGTTTTACGATCGGCTGTTGTAGAATCGAGGCGATTAATAAACGAAACGACGCCAGTTCCTGTCGACGGGGCTGGGAACTGAAAGTGAAAAGTTGGGAACAAGTTTCCTCCATCCTCTCCTCCATCTCCTCCTCCCGCACCTTCGTCTCCTCCTGCCGTCGTTCGCCCGTCCCCCTTCGCTCCCTCTCCGTCCACGAATCCTTTTCTCATTGTTACTCCGGTTGCTTTTATCAATTTCCTTCCCTCGTCACGCTATTTCCCCAAATTGCTCGAATTCATCCCACTAACAACTTAACTTCGATTTCGCTTTATCAATCCCGTTTGTTCTATTTCACCGCGCCGCGCCACGCCGCGCCGGTTATCGATAATCATTCGGGACTGTGTCGAGCATTATTTGCTCGAGTATTATCCACGCTTTCTCTAATATCACAGGCGGACGACAAGGTTAATCGGATCCGAGAACGACTCCGAATTTATTCCCGTCGAATGCACACGATTTTAATCAAATTCGAAAAATGTTTCTTCCGACGGCAATTAGTTAAAAAGGGAACTTGAATTTCAGTATTTATTTGCCCATGAGAATCATACGGTTTCGCGACGTTATTAATGGTAGAAGTTGGGGAAACCCATTTTTTACGCTGGAACAAGCGAGGAAAACTTTGTTTCACACGGAGCAGCATCTTTTAGAGAATTATTTCAGTACTTTCTCTATTATTTTATTAGACAGGGTGTCCGAAAAATGTCTCGCAATTCAGAAATGGCGGGTTCCTCGGATCATTTGAAGCAACTTCTTCCTTTACAAAAATGTTCTCCGAGGCACCGTTAACGAGTTATTAACGAAAAACAGTGACCAATAAGAATCGAGTACGGCTGACGCGAGGCGGCCCAGCCAACCAGCGCGCGAAGCCCAGTTCCGCTCATTGGCTCGGTTGCCTCGCGCCAGCTGAGCTCGCCTCTCATTGGTCACTGTTTTTCGTTAATAACTCGTTAACGGTGCCTCGGAGAAAATTTTTGTAAAAGAAAAAGTTGCTTCAAATGATCCGAGGAACCCGCCACTTTCGGATTGCGAGACATTTTTGGGACACCCTTATTTAATACTTCAACGAGCGTTATTTCTGTCTGTGTTGAAAATGGTATTTTGTGTATCGGTCGAATTATATATTAACCGTTACATTTTGACGAGTATACTCGTCTGAAACAGGTAACTAGTTAACGAGCATGTATACTTCGATGTTCTTTATTAAACTTTTTACAAAATTTGTTGCATTTAAAATATGTGGAAATAAATCGAACGTGTACAGTATAATGGTTGCACACTTTTCAAAGAGATTGCAACAGCTAACTGGTTGAATCGTAGACTTCCAAATGAAACGGAATCTTTTGGCTCCTAATGAGGAACGAAGTTGCACGAAGTATTACAATTTGATAACAACAGTGCAGATTCCGCGCGTTTCCGGCACATTAACGAACCGCGAAAAATCGTGAAACGCTATAAAATGTTAACTAAAGCGAACAAAGTTCCGACTTTCCACTTAATCAAGCCTTAGGCTGTTCAGGTCGTTCTAAAGAGAGGCCGGTTAAACCGTGCTGCAAAAACCCGCAGATAAAGGGACCCGAAAAAATGCCGCTTTGCCAGCAACACACGGCGAAAAAAGAAAGAATTCAAAGAATCCCCTTCCGGTTTTCTTGGTTTAGCGCGCTCTTTAATATCTTGTTCTCGCTCGGCATTATCACGGATAATTTCACCGGCTCGCTTTTTGTCCCGCAAAAATGTCGTTCCCCGCGCTGACCGTTTTATCGCGTTCTTCGTTTTGCCACCTTTGTGTACCGCTTCCCTCCTTCCAGTTTTTATCCTCCCCTATGGCCGTCCCTTCGCCGGGGCACTTTTTCCCCCTTCGTCTTCCGCGTTCGTTCTCCTCCGGTAAGCAGATCTCTCTCGCGGAGAAAAAAATCGGGCAAGTGGCAGAACCACCGGCGTCTTAATCAGATCGCAGTCACTAGCGGAGGGAAAATAATGAATGCGAATAAGATTACCAGTCGGGATTCCTCCTCGGATAAACTTTCTAATTATCCGGCGACGTTTCGAGCCGGACTTCGCCGTTCCTTCGTTTCTACCGAGAATGCTTATCGTCCCTAGATCTCGCTGATCTCGGCCGTGCCTCCGGTCCCGTGCGCCCGAGAAATCATTTGTCCCCGGCGAAATTGCGATAGCGGTCTGTATCGATTTTTTCCGATCCCTGCGAGCTCTCCTTCCTCGACTATCGGACGGTCGAATGTGTTGCGACTCGGGTTTTATAATACAGGGTGTCCCAAAAATGTCTCACAATCTGGAAGTGGCGGGTTCCTCAGATCATTTGAAGCAACATCTTCCTTTACAAAAACTTGTTCCGAGGCACCGTTAACGAGTTATTAACGAAAAACAGTGACCAATAAGAGTCGAGTACGGCTGATGCGAGACGGCCCAGCCAACCAGCGCACGAAGCCCGGTTCCGCTCATTGGCTCGGTCGCCTCGCGCCAGCTGAGCTCGCCTCTCATTGGTCACTGTTTTTCGTTGATAACTTGTTAACGGTGCCTCGGAGAAAATTTTTGTAAAGCAAAAAGTTGCTTCAAATGGCCTGAGGAACCCGCCACTTTCGGATTGCGAGACATTTTTGGGACATCCTGTAGAAATGAACGAGAGAGTTTGCAACGCGACAGCATCGTGACTTAATCTCTCGCGGATGTTTTTGGGCAACCAAAACAATCGACAGTTGGCTTTACTTGGAATCTTAAACCATGTACAGGGTGTGCCGGAAATAGGTGAACAAACTTCGGTATCGTCTTCTGCGCCCTCTAAGGACGAAGGAAGGTCATTTAAAATAGCAAATTATAAGAAGGTAATCGATAGTATCGGCAGGACTTTTGAGGGAAGTCTTTTTCAGTAATTTATTTGAGTATGTTACTATTCTTTAAAATCTAATCTTGCGAACGAAAACTGACCACTGACCACTGACCATTGACTGGACATATTTCAATATAATGTATTTTATAAATTATGTCAAGGTACATAATAATATATAATAATATAATATAAATTATGTACCTTGGCATAATTTATAAAATACATTATATACAAATACGTAAAATAATCTGTTACGTAATACAACTACATAACAGATTTTTATGTATCTTGACAAAATTTCTTATTATTTGTTATCCTGTTACATTGAAATATTTGTTGATTGTTTACGGATTATGTTCAAACATGTGTCAGTTATGCATGTATTATGTTGGAATGTGTGTGATTCGACACTTAGTAATTCTTAATAAAAAATGTTGCGAATAAAAATTAGTTAGTACACAGTTTCTAGAAGATTATGATACTAAATGTTGATAAAAAATTTATTCAACAAGAGAATAGAATCGTAGCAATTTTTGAACATAACTGTATATTATTTATGTACAAATTGATTCATCTTTGTATTCCCTTTAAAAAATTATTAACGTACTTACGTCAAAAATTAATTAGTTTAGAAAGTTATGATTATTATCCTGAACGCCCATAAGATGGCATCACTGAGCGCGCCGCGCCGGAGTGACTGTGTTGAAATGACTTTTATGAGAATTTAATTTCCTACGAAAAACAAAGTAGAATTTTCTTTTTTAGTTCAATATGTTGCGCACACAGTCATTCTAACACTGTGAAAATTCCTTCTTGTTTTCCATATTTATACGCAGCCTTCCGTCCGATGAAATTTTAACATTAAACATCCTCATGAACAATGGCAATTCGCACAAACGCTTGAACATCATTCAAGCGATTTTCGGTCCAGATTTACCAAAAACAAGTTCCACCGAAATCGGTGAACCAAAATCCGTGACCTCTCTAAGCGTCGCTCGCGAAGCCGGCCAAGGAGAACGCGCGATCTTCGCGTTCCTTTTTGCAGGAAGTCGCGGCCCGATGCAACAACAAGCCGAGCCGTGGAACGCAACAACGTGCGGGCTCCGCGATAACGGAGGAAATTTCAAAAGTCAGACACGTATTGTTGGCGGGCCGGCAGTCATCGAGCGAGAAACGCATTTGGAAAACACGCGCGCGGGCGCAGTCGCGAACAGCCCGTGGAGTTTTCCCTGCTGAAAAAGCGAAAGCAACGAAATATTAGGACCCCGCACAATGGGCGCCACTCGATGCTCGCGTTTTATAATATTCTGTGGTGCTCCTCGAGCAACACGATACATAAATTCCTGATACACAGATTTTGCGCTCGAAATGAATCCTTCCGTAGATTATATTCACGTTTTTCGCTGTGCAAATTAATCTCTTCGTAGATTATAGTCACCTTCACATTTCCATATAACAAACTGAATTGGAAAAACGTATTCAGGAAAAGATAAAACAAATAAAAATCGCCAGGTAAAATGTAAAAATAATAAAATATAAAATATGAAATATCGGCTTACGGGCAACCACTCCGAATTAAGTATCAACAACAAAACAACAACTTCATAAAACGATCATTGAACCCATTTGGGCAGTGGGACTTCAAATTTGGCTGCGAAATCAAATATTAAATTGATCGAAAATCTGCAATCAAAAATATTACGATCAATTTTAAAGGCATCGTGATTCGTTAGAAACGATGACATTTGGAAAATCTTGAAAATTCTTTCGATCGAAGTAGAAATCGCAAAAGGTACACCAATTAACATCGGGGAAGAATAAACAATCACACGGAAAACCTCTTGCTAAAAATTGTCTATTTCCTGCCCATATTTTTGTGTGTTATATTATATTTTAAATATCATTTTATAAAATTCTTGCAAATCAAATTCACTTATTTGTAATCATTAGACTGTGGATCTTTCTGTAAAATAGAACTATAAAACGTATAAAACAGGACATAAATAAAAATGTGTATCTTCCTGTAATAGTTCCTAAACGTTAGAAATAATGTAGCAGCATTATTACCTTCTTCCAGTGTCTTCACTGATCTGTATTTTATTCATCTATTTCAGCCATAAATGCATAAAATTTCCAATAGAAATTTCTATTAAAATTCATATCACACATTCATTAATTACAATTCATTAATTTTGCAGAAGAACGAAAAAAATCTGTTAAAGGGTTCGTTCGATTTGCAAAAAGGCGAAGTTGATCTAGAAAAGGAAGAATTCGCGCTGCAAAGAAGCGAACATGATGTATTGGGTTGGCAACTAAGTAATTGCCGATTTGTTCAATGGAATACAAAATTTATTTTTACTTGGAACGAAGTTTAATCTGTAATGTATTTTCCATTTTGTTCGATGACCTTTTGCCATCTCTCTGACAGCTTGAAAATTCCACGCTCGTAGAAAGTCTGATCCTTTTCGGCCGAAAACTGAGTTAAGTGAGATTTTACAGCGTCATCATCGTTAAAAGTTTTACCACGAAGGGAGTTGTCCAGGGATCGAAATAAGTGGCAATCCGATGGCGCGAGATCAGGGCTATATGGTGGGTGTAACATCAATTCCCAACCAATGTCCATCAATTTTTGCCGAGTGGACAAAGACGTGTGCGGCCTAGCATTGTCCTGCTGGAAAATGACACCTTTACGATCGACCAATTCTGGTCGCTTTTCCTTGACCGCTGCATTCAATTTGTCCAGTTGCTAACATTCACGGATAATAAAAAATAACATAATAATAATTTTATAATAGAACATTTACGGATATCATAAAAATGGGAGTGAGAGACATCTATAACTGAAATCGTCAATTACTTAGTTGCCAACCCAATATATTATCAAGACCTCCTCGTTGAGACTGAAGCTAATCCTTTTATTGGTTTCAATGTTAACACTATGCCGTCCGGTGGCACCACGCTGGTGCCATGCAAAAACTATCTGTTGTATGCCGGTGGTACCACTTTGGTGCCATTTTAGAAAACTGAAATAACATTTGAACTATATTTCTTGGGTGTTAAAAAAGTCAGCAAGCTAACTATAGCATTGTGGTCGCTTTTCCTTGACCGCTGCATTCAATTTGTCCAGTTGCTAACATTCACGGACAATAAAAAATAACATAATAATAATAATAATTTTATAATATAACATTTACGGATATCATAAAAATGCGAGTGGGTGACATCTATAACTGAAATCGGCAATTTCTTAGTTGCCAACCCAATACAAAAAGCACTAACTTTTAGCGTAAGACCAGTGAATTCCCTGTGATTTTTCAAACGATCGACGGAACAAAAAACCGAATCCGTCGGAACGTGACAACGTCTGCTTATGCCGTGAGAATATTTTGTAACGCTTCGAGCTTTCGTGTCGGGCGTGTTTTGAAACGGCGGATGAATTGATGAACGTCAGCAAATAATAATGTCGGAGTTGCAGACGTTTTTGCGTAGCTTTTAATGGCGCCCCGTCGAAATATCAAGTTTCGATAGAGGGTTCGGGTTTTCGTGAGATATTATTTACCCGAGGCGAGAGTGTTCGTACAGCGAATCGAATCGATACTTTTTCGCGAGTCTCTTCGTGCTACGATTCGCGTAAAAAATGCAACGATTACATCCGGAAATGTTGCTTTGATCGGCCGGTGCGCTCGCGAAAGTATTTCTGCTTCGATGTATGTAATTTGTCCGAGATCAATTTCGTTACGCGTGTTCGCAGGCTTTTCCAAATAATAACGGAACGTTTGCGAGACGCGCCGTTGGCGGAGCGTCGGCGATACGATGACGGCCATAAATCCGGGAATACGTAATAAAATTGATATATTTGACGGCGCATCATCGTAATAATTAAGGCGCGTTTGTAATTTATGTTCGGTGCCCCGGCGAAGCATACTCGCACAGCGTTCAGAATTCATGAAGTTCCATGATTCAAGCAGAAAATGGATCAACCCGCCACGATTACGGCACACGCGTGCTATTCCATCGATCTTCGTCCTGAATAACAATAACAGGCACGAACAAATATGCGCAAACAAACGCAAGCGTCTCGCTAAATATAAAAGCGAGCATAACGGATATTAAGGTCGTTCCATAAGTCTTCGTCTTTCCCGACAGGCATACAATTGATTTAATGAATATATACCGGCAGTTAGTGAAAAATTCATGCTACTCTCTATCTACTCTATCAACTTCAAGCGACTCGTATTTCTGCGTACCGGAAACGTAAATGACGCACTTGTAAATGTTAAGTGTTTATACAAAAATATTAAATGCGCCGAGCCGAACGCGTTTGCAGCGACGAAATGACTACGAAATTGAATTTATTTAGTGACACGAACACTAAACAGTCGCTCTTTTTATTTATTTATTTATTCATTCATTTATTTATTTATTTATTTATTTATTTATTTATTTATTCAATAAACGGAGAAATCCTTTGGGACAAGCGTTACAGAGTCATTCGCAGGCAGATAAAGCGCAAAGCGATTTCTGTTTAAAACGATTAAGCGGGCTGAAAATATTAAACGCTTCGCAATAAGTACACGCACCGATGATGACGCAATTTATACGATGCTTCTTCTTGTCGAAGAAGCCAGTAGTAATTCTGGAAAAAAAGACAACGAAGCCATTAAGTATCCTAGCGAGCAAAAATAATATATTTCTACTGAAATTATAAATTCAGTTGAATATATTCTTACGAAAATTGTTCCAGTTTATTCTTTATAATAAAATCTGTTTATTCAAACCGAACAATTGTAGAACAGTGTGTATTCGCGAGCACAGTGTGTACTAACATATTTATATATAATATAATATAAAATAAAATAATTAATCGTATGTATACATATACTGATAATAGCATCACGGTCCTTTCAACCGTTCGACCACGGCACCGCCGAAAACTCGAAATCAGAACAAATGCTCCACACGCTCCACTCGTTAATCCGTACATCGTTAATCTCCAACAAAAATTAATTTTTCAATGGAGATAATTAATCGCGAGGATCGTATGCATACGAGCCACAGAATAATATCTACGTGTTAAAATTATTCCTCGCCCGTTGGGTGCAAATTGTATGGATTTACTTACAAAAATGAGTGAAATAAATACAGAACGGTAAAACAATGTTTTTACGTTGTTTGTAATTCGATGCGTAGTCTATCTGTATACAGGGTGTCCCAAAAATCCGAAAGTGGGTTCCTCAGGTCATTTGAAGCAAGTTCTTCCTTTACAAAAATGTTCTCCGAGGCACCGTTAACGAGTTATTAACGAAAAACAGTGACCAATGAGAGGCGAGCTCAGCTGGCGCGAGGCGGCCGAGTCAACGGCGCCAGCGGTCGAGCGGACGAATCCCAACTCAGCTGGTGTGAGTCGGCCGAGCCAACGGCGCCAGCGGTCGAATCTCAGCTCTGCTGGCGCGAGGCAGCCGAGCCAACGGCGCCAGCGGTCTAGGCGGTCGAATCCCAGCTCAGCTGGCGCGAGGTGACCGAGCCAATGAACGGAACTGGGCTTCGCGCGCTGGTTGGCTGGGCCGCCTCGCGTCAGCCGTAATCGATTCTTATTGGCCACTGTTTTTCCTTAATAACTCGTTAACGGTGCCTCGGAGAACATTTTTGTAAAGGAAGAAGTTGCTTCAAATGATCCGAGGAACCCGCCATTTCCGGATTGCGTGACATTTTTGGGACACCCTCTATAGTAGAACAACAACAACACCTGTATCGTGAAAAACACAGAAATATCTCTAATTAGGTTTAACACGATTTCTTTTTTGCGGAAAGTTTGCACGATGAAGCATCGCACGGAAACGGCTGTACGAGCCGATGGAAAAGCGAATTAGCATTCTCCGCCGTGTTTATTGCCAATTATTCGCAGGCCGAACGGTTCCACGGAAGAGATGATCCTCGAAGGAAACGGCTATTGAAAATCGGGAACTTCGAAGCCCGCTTTAAATAACAATTAGCAACAGGAAGATAGCAGTTGCCTGCGTTCCATTGTACTCGTTGGGCGGGCGGGTTGCGATGGAAGAAAGTTTTTACACGGAACAGCAGCTACTCGCAGCTGGCACACAACCACTAATTAAAAATGTTTGTTCGACGTAGCCGGCGCGGCGCGGCGCGCCGCGTTCAAACGCGTTGTTCTCTCGCGTATTTGCGGCCGCCGCGTCGCGTCGCGAGCGAATAAAAAAATAAACGAGCAGAATGAAAAGTAATTGGGGGTCCGTGCGCGACGTGTAAATGTGACGGGCGCGCGGGCGCGAAAGCAGAGTTTCGTCGCGTTAAGTTCCCCCGCTGTTAATGAACGATACTAATGAAAAAATATTTAATTGGAACCGGCGAAATTAAAAGTTCGCCGGACTGTCGCAGCCGGTTTGCCGAGCGTTACGGTTCACTACCGTCGGCCACGCACGGCACTCTTTACAGTATCGATACAATGCTGTAGCTTGTCGTTCATTTTTTTAACGATTCTGTCAATCGCCGTCACGAACGTTTAACGCGTTAAAAAATTAATAAGACCGGACGATAAGCAATGAGCTCCGTGAATTCCTTCCTCGAGAATGGAAACCTCGAGGTGGACGTGAAAGCATTCGCAACATTATTTACGTTGTTCGGAGCTAATAAAACGGTCCACGGGACCGGATTGTTTCTTCGGTGCGCGTGAAAATTTCGTCATTTATATATATACAGAACGAACGAACGAGATTTAAAAATTTTCCATATTTATTTAATCCGAGAACGGAGGTTCTACGAAAAATACGCCAATATTGGCAAACATATTGTCTGGTTTGTTATTTTCGTGTCTACCATGTACACCGCTGGATATTTAAATAATCTTCAGTTTACGTAAACTGAGCCGATATTGAAAGAGTTCTTTTGAGGAGGAAAGGATGTCTGAAATGTTTTATCCTCACGGTGCAGCGCGCGAGTTTTATTAAAATCAGATTTCAATGTAGACGAAACATTGGCGAAGCAGAGCAGAAACTTTATTAAATAACCTGTTCGGTATGAATCAAATCTTTATTAAATAATCTGTTCAATATTAATCCCTTTCTTTTACGTGAGAATTACGTCAAAATTAACAGAATATCGAGTTATAGAATACCGAAAATAGTAAGATCAAATTTACCATGGATAATATTAATTCAACTGTTTCATTCATGTTTTATTAACCAGTTAGTTACTGCAATCTCTTTGAAAAGTGTTCGTGCGCCTGTTATGATGTAGAAGTTTTCCGTTTTCTAATTTTAATACTAACATTTATTTATTGATTCGAGTGCTTAATCGAGTTAGCTGTTTTTGACGAGTATACTCGTCACGAAGACATGGCAATATTTTGTCTTACGACGAGTATACTCGTCGCGAAGAAATGGCAACATTTTGTCTTACGACGAGTATACTCGTCGCGAAGAAATGGCAACATTTTGTCTTACGACGAGTATACTCGTCGCGAAGAAATGGCAACATTTTGTCTTACGACGAGTATACTCGTCGCGAAGAAATGACAACATTTTGTCTTACGACGAGTATACTCGTCGCGAAGAAATGACAACATTTTGTCTTAGGACGAGTATACTCGTCGCGAAGAAATGACAACATTTTGTCTTACGACGAGTATACTCGTCGAAAACAGCTTACCGGGTCAAGCACTCGAGTATAAACGTAGGCACATAATAAATATCAAATCCTTGTTCCTTCGATGAAAATATTACAACTGAAGAAGTTCGAATCGGATAACCAGATCGCCGTATTGCTTTTCATCTTGACATGCAAAATAAATGTCCCTCTCTCATTCTACGGTTTTTATGAAGTTGTTTGAACAGAGAGATCCGCATAAAGATCCGGAGTCTGCTAATTGTGGTAGAACGGCAAAGAAGCGAGGCGCGATCGAAACGCGGGTAACGTTGCAGCGAAAATTGTTTCGGTGAACGAACGAACGAACGAACGAACGAACCATCGGTTCGCACGCAAGGAAATGCAAGCTTCTCCGGAAGGCAACGGTGTGCGCGATAGCTTGCCGAATTACTAAATCGACGCCAAGCTAAGACCCTGGCTACGTACGCTACGATACTGCCGTGACTCCACTCATCCGCGGAACGATCGGTATTATTCCGCCAGATAAATTCACGTTTATCGACGATGTGTTCGCGAGCTGGGTAAACACCGTTCACCGGGGCACGTGTTTTCTTTCAGTCTGCCGCGCGCGCAATGGAAAATCTACTCTCTAAAACCTGCGCCACCATATTTTTCGTCGCGTGTTTTCACCCCTTTCAGTTTCCCGCAAATATGGATCGTTCCGACGGTGGAACCGGAGTTCGTATTTATCTTGTTGCACTTGAAATTAGAAATCATGCGAGCAACGGAGACGATCGAGATTGTCGTACAAAATCTTGGAAGCAATGAACACGATCGAAATCGGTGTACAAAGTTATTTAAACGATAACGATGGTCATGGAAAATCGTATAAACGATGAAGATCATCGTTGAGATCGTCGTACAAAATCTTCGAAACTATGATAATCGTCGAGATCGTTAAAAAATCTTGAAAACGATCAAGATGATCGCGAACATCGCAGAACATCTTGCAAACGATAGATATCATACAAAATCTTGGGAACAATGAAGATCATTAAAGCCGTCATTCAAAATTATTCAAACAAAATTTATCATCGTAGAACATCCTATGAGCAATAAATATCGTTAAGATCATGGTACAAGATCGTGGAAACAATAAAGATCATCGTGATCATCATTGAAAATCTTGGAAACAATGATGATCATTAAGATCGTCGGAGAAAATCTTGCGAACAATAAATATCATGAACATTATCATACAAAAAAATCAAAATCATCAAAGTCAAAATCATCATTCAAAATGATTCAAACAGTAAATATTATCATAGAAAATCGTACGAACAATAAATATCGTTAAGATCTTGGAAACAATTAAGATCATCGTGATCACCATTGAAAATCTTGGAAACAATGATGATCATCAAGATTATATTGGAAAACAATTAAGATCACCAAGATCGTCGGAGAAAATCTTGCGAACAATAAATATCATGAACATTATTATACAAAACCTTGTATGCGTAAATAAACATCAGCTTACTAGTCACGTTTGACAGTCGGTTTTCCGTTGTAGTTTGCAAAATGAATTTATTTTGCACAGAGTCCGTGAAACGATTTCGTCGTTGTACATCAAGTATCAGAAGCTAACGGTCGGTATAAATTGCTATCATCGTTATCGCTACGCCTCGTATAAAGCGGAGGACATGGTGACGAGGCCCAGAAACTTCCCCCGGCCTTTCCACGTTTCTGCTCAAAGTGGATCGCGGAAATTGGATTAACGAAGCGGTTAGCCGCACACCAGGATCGTCCGATTATTTCGAATGACAAATGACCCGCAGAGGCCCGTCCGTGTGGAAACGCAGGTGGGGACATTTGCCGTTGATGGGGCGACCGCGGCACCGTTCTTGGATGCTGGAACGCCTAACGCCGACGCGAATAAACCCGGCAATCTTGTACAGACACGTGGTTCTTCCTGCGTTGCAGATTCCTCCGGTGGAGAATTCGTTGTTGGACACATTCCGCGCGATTTTCATTAATTCTTTGAACGACGAGAGACTCGGCTGCACCGACTCTCGTAACATGTACGAACCAACAACCACGTGCACAGGTGTTACGAATTAAATCCTTCGCGTCAATCCGCGCGTTCTCTCTCTCTCTCTCTCTCTCTCTCTTAATAATTTTAACAAGTTGGAAATAATATCACGATAAGTATTTCTAAAACTTTCGCGTGCTTTTACTGTTGTTTTACATTCGAGGTTCGTTTTCCTTATGATTGCAGAGAATCCGCTTTAACCTTTTAGGCCCGACGCGCCACTATAGCGACTTCCGCGGATATCATCTTTCAGAACGACACGCCACTATAGTGGCTTTCGCGAATGTCATCTCTCTGGACGACGCGCCACTATAGTAGCTTGCTCTAGTAGCTCACTCGCTCATCGTTTGAATCAAATAATCGTCTTCATATCCATTGTTTCACACTTCTTTTGTCTTCACATCGATTTACAACAGTCTACAGGGTGTCCCAAAAATGTCTCTCAATCTGGAAGTGGCGGGTTCCTCGGATCATTTGAAGCAACTTCTTCCTTTACAAAAATTTTCTCCGAGGCACCGTTAAAGAGTTATTAAGGAAAAACAGTGACCAATAAGAATCTATTACGGTTGACGCGAGGCGGCCCAGCCAATCAGCGCGCGAAGCCCAGTTCCGCTCATTGGCTCGGTCGCCTCGCGCCAGCTGAGCTGGGGTTCGACCGCCTCGGCCGCTGGCGCCGTTGGCTCGGCCGGCTCGCCTCAGCTGAGCTGTGATTCGACTGCTCGACCGCTGGCGCCGTTGGCTCGGCCACCTCGCGCCAGCCGTACTCGATTCTTATTGGTCACTGTTTTTCGTTAATAACTCGATAATGATGCCTCGGAGAAAATTTTTGTAAAGGAAAAAGTTGCTTCAAATGGCCTGAGGAACCCGCCACTTTCGGATTGCGAGACATTTTTGGGATATCCTCTATATACAGACAGAATATACGGTATCAGACTCTGTACAGTACACACCAGACTCTGCCGTACCTAAAAGGTTAACCCGATTTCTTCCACAGCTTCTTCGATTATCACTCCTTTGCCGTCGATAAATTCCTATTCGTGGAAGAGCCTTTATATTTATCGTTTGCCAAGCTTTAGTTTAACGTTTAAATGTCAAGGTATAAACGTTGTTAATTGAAGAGCAGAATTTTATTTCGATTTAAACGAGACGAACGACATTCGTATTTAGTTGATTCAAGACTTCGCCACCAATCTGACTCGTTGTTATAGTGCGAGCGGTTAATAATGAACAGAAACTTTAATTTTTAACCACATTGAGTTAAAGCCTGCTTCGTAAAATGTCACAAAATGAACGAAAGCGTCTGATTATAGACAGTACATTTTACAAAGTTCGTTCAAAACGAAGCTTCTTGCCACGAAACCAATCGACATACACTTAACGGACGAAAGTTTATTAATTTATTAAACTAAAAGTACATATTATAGCGAAGTACACATTATAACACGATGTTTACAATAAAATTAATATTTTCGTTCACACGATACAGAACTTTATCCTGTGCCATGAAGGTTTCTTGCAACCTGTACAAATATTTCGCCGCAACAATTAGTCAAATTTCGTAAATCGCTCGATAAGTGTAAGGTTCGAGATCGAATAAAAAAAGCTCCCAATCTGCTTCACAATTCGCGGAACAATATTTCTTCGAGAATCAGATTTGTCCGGTCCCGAGTTTCTCTGTGCGAGCAGTGGCTGTATTCGTTGTCCGCGTCATATATTGTCGTTACGTCGAGTGTCCGACAAAAAAAAAAGATATGTAGGGCGTATAAAATATTAACAATCCACGTGGAACAGCGAAGACACGGTAGCGCGCACGAGGCTGGAAGTGGTTGGTCAGTATTTTGACGACGACACACGGCGAATATTGCGGATTATATAGGCTGCAATACTCAGCGTATCTGTTCGCTTTGAAAGTAGCACACTCACACGGCCGCGCACATCCCAACCTCGCGTTATTTATTTCACTGAAACACGCGTGTCTGTGTACGTATAATCGTGGCCGTACACGTTTGCGTCCGCAATATTACGCCGTCTTTCGGAGGCTGCGCTCGAAGGGGGCTCTTTCAACGTTATCTTCCCTTTCTTCGAGTTTTCAGTGGCTGACCTCGCCACGACCGAAGTGTTGGCCATTATTTTGCACCGAAAGGATACGATACGCCGTCGAATGACGCTCGATTACGCACCGTTATTTCAATTATTTGCACGCTCTAGTGTTTCCGTTACGTCACGAATTTCGAGATTGCTCGAACTAGTCGTCTGCTGAAATCAGTCACATTTGCATTCGTACATTGTCACGTACGATGATTTAGGGTGGATGACTTGTCCGGCGAATGAACGCTCCTTAAGCTGCATGTTTTATTATTAAGTGATACTAGCAATTGTAATTAGTAATACTAATATTAGTAATTAGTATTACTGTAATTGTAATACTAATACTGAGACTAATACTACTGTAATTGTAATACTATGTTAGTATTGCTGTAATTGTAATACTATGTTAGTATTGCTGTAATTGTAATACTAATATTAGTATTACTGTAGTACTAATACTAGTATTAGTACTACAGTACTAGTATTAGTACTACAATACTAGTATTAGTACTACAGTAATGCTAGTAATACTAGTATTGGTACTACAATACTAGTATTAGTACTACAGTAATGCTAGTAATACTAGTATTGGTACTACAGTAATGCTAGTAATACTAGTATTGGTACTACAATACTAGTATTAGTACTACAGTAATGCTAGTAATACTAGTATTGGTACTACAGTAATGCTAGTAATACTAGTATTGGTACTACAATACTAGTATTAGTATTACAGTAATACTATTACTGCAATACTGATACTAGTATTAATAATGTAATACCAATACTAATACTATTATTACTGTGATACTAATACTACTATTAATACTAGTATTGTTATAATAATACTAATAATGGTATTAATACTAATACTATTATCACTGTAATACTAATATTAATACTATTCTTATTGTAATACTACTACTACTAATATTAGTACTATTATTGCTATACTAATATTAATAATAGTATTACTGTAATAATAATACTAACACTAATATTATTACTAGCATTGTTGTACTAATACCAATAATAGTATTACTGTAATACTAATACTAATATTAATACTAGCATTGTTGTACTAATACCAATAATAGTATTACTGTAATACTAATACTAATATTATTACTAGCATTGTTGTACTAATACCAATAATAGTATTACTGTAATACTAATACTAATATTAATACTAGCATTGTTGTACTAATATCAATAATAGTATTACTGTAATACTAATACTAATATTATTACTAGCATTGTTGTACTAATACCAATAATAGTATTACTGTAATACTAATACTAATATTAATACTAATATTGCTATAATAATAATAATAGTATTACTGTAATACTAATACTAATATTAATACTAATATTACTATAATAATAATAGTAGTATTACTGTAATACTAATACTAATACTAATATTAATACTAGCATTGTTATACTAATACTAATAATAGTATTACTATTAACTAATACATTCCTGAACAGAATCCTAGCCTTTGTTGATAGTTATAGCTTCTTACCCAAATCATTTTCTGTATATTTTTCGATGTAAGGCATCAAGCTCACGATTATCCATTCAAGACATTGTCTTTCAGTCGAAGGCCATATTTCTAACAAGCGAAACGCAATTATGTTCGTAAATAGAATGAAATCGTTCAACTGATAATTTTACTTTCGCCGGCATTATTGTCTCACCGTGCGTCGCAATTCAGGGGTCCTAGGATCAATATAAAATCTTAGGAATAATCGTTGATCTTCGTAGCTGCTCCAGGCCACTCGAACGTTCCGTTCAAAGATCGCCGGAACGGTGTCCCGTCGAGAGATAAGAACGCATAAGAACGTCCTAAAGGACGATTCCTCCTCCGATCGAGTCGCGATCGGCAATCCTTGCTCGCGCTCGAAGGACAAGCGGGAGCGGCCGACGCAACTCAGATTACGGATCATCTGAGTTTTGAATATTTCAAGCGGATAAATAATTCGTGCCGGCAGCTTTGGCGATGCCGTGGCCCTCCTCGGCGTGGCGGTGCGCGCGCGCTGGGAAGTTCCGTAACTCGCTGGAAACGATAGGCGGATCAGAGCTGGATCGTGGATCGGTCGTTGCTGGATTGCGACCGGACCGAGGAGGCCGATGCAACATTGATCCGGATCCAACGGCGGAGAGGTCACCGTCTCGCGCGCCTGAAATATCTGATCCATTTAAGTTTCCGCCGGTGTTTCGGAAAACTGGGTGACGCAAAATCCCAGCCGCGGACCACCCGAAAACGGGCGAACGGGGCGCGTCGAGCCGCTCTACTCGAACCGGCGAATCAATCGCGACCGATTGCGTCAGAAACTCCGTCGCCTCGTCCGATGATGCGCCGCGCTCGACAACTGACGACCGTCTTATTGAAACGTCCTTATCTTGATGCATTTAGAACGTGCGAGGCGTTTCAAGCGACCGTTACCTTTCGAACTTCGTCGTCGCCGTGGCCCGGTTCGGCTTCGCTCGAATCGATCACTATTACGCGGCGTGTCGGGGACTCCCAGCCAACTGAAATATGTGGTCCGATGGAAAATAATGGGGCTCGAGCGGTATTCTACTGTTGAAGCAACGAGAAATAAATTTGCTTCGGAAGCTTCGGGAAGAATCCGGCTTCTCGAGAAATGTGTTCGCGAAATTGCGTGTCTCTTTCTTCTTCTTTTTTTTCGAGCGTCCGCTAAAAGTTATGGCGACGCGGAATTAACCCTTGGCCCATTCAAAGGACTGCTGCTCTCTCTCTCTCTCTCTCTCTCTCTCTCTCTCTCTCTCTGGAATTGGATTACCACGTTCTCTCTAAACGGGCATTTAACTATACCGAGCTTAAGTGGGATTTTCTGTCAATTCAATGAAAAGAAAGAATCATCGAAAATAAACTATTTATAGAGTTATCGTTGAAATTGTTCTTTTATCCGATTCTTCGTAAATTTTTCCATAAGATAATAATCTACGCATCTATCGATTCGACTGGCAGCAGGCATTTAACCCTTTCGCTCCGATGGGCGTATATATACGCCCTTGAAGAATGACCATTCATATACTAAGAGCGTATATATACGCTCTGGAAAAGTGGGCGCGCGGGTACGAAGAGCGTATATATACGTTCATACCACATATACTTTTATTTCATACTTTACATGAGATACTTTTGTTAATCGAGTATCTGGCAACGCTGCATGCCTTAAACAATTGATCATCATGAAATATAACACTATTGACGAGACGATATTGTGTTTCATTCTAACGATACACAGTTTCAGTCTTCTTCAGAACATTGCCAGCGACGGATATATACCAGCAATTTATAATAGTAGCGATTAAAAGGTTTACACGAATTTATAATTCTAAAATAATTTTGTTGGCTTAACTTTAATAATTCACGGGTAAATACTCAATTTCTGCCTTTGCGATAATATGTTGAGTTTTAAAATATTTAATTTTTTTAGACCCATTATCAAATCATGGGGAAAAGAAAATTTAGGAGAATATTTTTCACGAGTGATAGCGAAAATACTGAAAGTGAAAATACCGATACCGAAAGCGTTTGCCATGCAAGACAAACAGCAACGTGCTGGAGATCACAAAAATCTGAATATATTTGGACTACGGAAAACTTGGAACCAGGAATACATTCCGTACTTCAGTGCCAACTACTCAATAATACGCTTCGTTCATAGCGATCACATTTTCACGCAAGCGCTCCGTAGCGAAAGGGTTAACCAGTTCGCTGTTTTCGACGAGCATGCTCGTCGCATGTTCCCGTTTCGAAAAAGAACTTCGAAACATATTTCGCACGTTGCATCGAACGACGAATAGAAATCGTTTGATCGCGTTTCGATAAACGAAATAGTTTGGGAGCGCTGAGTAGTTCAGATCATCCAGATTATACTAGATCCGCGGCCTGGCGGCGGGGTCATCGAGGCGGCCGGCCCCCATAAACTTTCGTCCGTTCGATTCTTCCGGTTCTGCAGGCTCGGTCGAGCATACGACGGACTTGGACGTGCCGCGTCGTGGGTTGAAATTAAACGAGAATATATTCTGTGTCGTTCCTTTGTAGCCCCGGAACTGGGTCAAGATTCGTAGCTCGATTCCAGAAAAGAAGCCGCGACTGCGGCCTCGTGACTACGAACTCGTTATCGCGTGTACCCTGCGGAATAAGAATATGCGGGAAGAAATAGCCGCGGAATGCAAAATCCTGTGCAGCCGCCAACTTATATCCTGCGAGGAGCACTGATTCAATTTCGCGGGACTGGATTCGAATTGATTACCGACGGAACGGAATTATTTTTGGAAAGTCCAAGCCTCGATCGTGGCGGCTTTATTAGCACATCCTCGCTGATCTAATTTCGTGATTCCTTGAACCGTCGAACCGTAGAATCATGGGAAAGAATCTCGAGGTTAATTCGATTCTCTTGAAACGTTTGTCTTTAAACCACAGTGATCGAAATAATGATATTTTATTTACCATCGTATATACCATTATATAATTTCTGCTTCATTTTGTTACTAGTAGACTAGTCATTTTTATTAGTATGGTTCTTATCTCAATGTTACAAACATTTGGAAAATTTTGTGCGAAATAAATATGAGTTCACTTCATGTTCAATTCAATTCAATCAGAAATTCAATTCAATTCGAAACGGTTTTTCTGTATGCCCATTGGTCGACCTAAAATTCTGGAAAATTTACGCTAAGTAAAGCTAACGTGTATCTACTAATTGATTCTCGTTTCACTCGAATATCTTGAGTAGTTATTGAGAGAAAACTCTCGCGAAGTTACGGGTTCATTTCTTTATGAATCCTTCAAAGCAGACGTTACTGTAATTTTTGCTTCTAAACTATTTTTTGTTTACATTTAACGAGTGACCTAAAATTTAAAAAAAAATACACGGGGTATATGGTTGGAGTGAATCTATCATTTGCCTTTCGTTCCATTCGAATGTCTTGAATAGCAATCGAGAAAAGCGCTTACAAAGTCAAGAGCGGACCGAGGTACGAAACTTTTCTGTCAATTCTGAAAAACGATGATGAAGTTAATAAAAAATCAATAAATAATATTGCATATCTTCGAGTAGGTTCCGCAGGAAATATTGCTTTCCTCCATTCGTGCTATAAATTCTGTTCGATCCCTTGGAAATGCGCGACGCGATGGTCGTTTCAAGAAGAAAACAACGAAAGTCAATTAAAGCCCGGCTCCATGAAATGGAAAGAAGACCATTCCGCGGATATAGGGCGAACGTGTTGGGGACATCAATTTCACGGCAACGGAATACGAATATTTTTATTGATAAAGCTCGTAATGGCTCGGTCAGAGTATCGGTTCCTTAAGTTTTTCATTTCTCGAGCGGTAGAAAGGGGAATGAAGCGTGCCGTCTCATTTCGCAGTTCGACAGACCGAGGAATTTCTTAGGCTGCATATCTCGGATGCACGACCGGTCGCAATATTATTATGGCTCTCGTTCGATTCTCTTCCCATGCCAACCGAGCCCCGTCCCTCCTTCCCTTCACATTATTGAAAACTAATAAATACAACGTCGATCGTCCGCTTGCGACTTCTCCGATGAAATCACGACGTTTCCCGCTTCGCCAAAATTCGCGAACCTCCGCGAACAATGCCGTAAAACGTACCGAACGACGGACGTCGCAACTGTTTTTCCGCTTTCGACAACGAAATTATTCACGTAGGAAGCGTACAAACGAATAGATCTTAATAAAACATAATGTACCAACTAAAAATTTTTGAAGGGAATTCTCGTTTTCAAATAACTCAATAGCGTGCCTTATAATTGAATCATTTTTGCCGTAAAGCATACCAGACGATGCCAGAACTATTTCTTCTATTTTTTTAAAGAACAAAACTGCTTCCGTAAAAAGGAAGCGTTTGAGTGAATTAATTTTAATAGAACATAACGTACCAAGCAAAAAACGTTGAAAGGAAATTTTCATTTTCAAATAATTTCATACCGTGCCTTATAATTTAACCATTCTTTGCAGTCAAAGCTTGAGTGCGGCGCATCCTTTTTAACGAAGACAATAATTCTGAATTTAATTCGGAAATCGTTGATATTTCAACGATATCTCGTTCGACGAAAGTTGAAAGCACAAAAACGGACCGAACACTTTGTCTCGCTCTCCTGTATCGTGATATAATTTTTCTTTCAGCGAGGTATCGTATGGTAGAAAATCGTCCGCAGGAACCGCGGAAATCAATACCAAAAAATTCGTAGTATTACGAGCTACCATTAACGGAATTAATATGAATCGATGTGGCAGCCACAACACGCCCCTGCAACCGCGATAGGTGCCCTCCGCCACGTCATCGGTATTAATTAAATCGAAACTGCGAATCATGTCTATCGGAATGACAAGCAATTTCATGATATTTCATATAACGTGTAATTACTTTCGGCTGTAGCATGTAGAGCCCCCAACGCGTCCAGATTTTTCAAACTTAACGAACTTCTTTAGTCGATCCGTTAGGAATTTTAATTTGCTGTCAAGTATGTAAATTATAATCATCAAATATGTTCTCGGATCATTGGTAATAATTATTCCGTTACTTATTGCTTATTCTAATCGTTTGGCTGTGGATCATTATACTCTACTTATCTGTTCATACATTATCCTATTCTACTTGTCCGCCTACAGACGATTCTGTTCTACTTGCCTGTCTATAGCCAGTTTTGCTCTATTCGTCTGTCTATAGTCAGTCCTGTTCTACTTGCCTGCCTATAGCCAGTCCTGCTCTACTTGTCACTGCACAGATAGTCTTACCATACTTGCTTGATTATACAGGATGTCCCAAAAATGTCTCGCAATCCGAAAGTGGCGGGTTCCTCGGGTCATTTGAAGCAACTTTTTCCTTTACAAAAATTTTCTCCGAGGCACCATTAGCGAGTTATTAACGAAAAACAGTGACCAATGAGAGGCGAGCTCAGCTGGCGCGAGGCGACCGAGCCAACTGGGCTAGTGCGCTGGTTGGCTGGGCCGCCACGCGTCAGCCGTACTCGATTCTTATTGGTCACTGTTTTTCGTTAATAACTCGATAACGGTGCCTCGAAGAACATTTTTGTAAAGGAAGAAGTTGCTTCAAATGACCCGAGGAACTCGCCATTTCCAGATTACGAGACATTTTTGGGACACCCTGTATGTAGGCATACTCTCTACTTGTCTGTTCACACACAATCCTATTCTACTTGCCTATCCATAGCTCATCTTGTTCTACTTGTCTCTGCACAGTCATACTCTACTTGTCTGATCACACACAATCCTATTCTACTTGTCTGTCCATAGTCAGTCCTGTTCTACTTGTCTGGCTATAACCAACCCTATTCTACTTGTCTCTGTACAGCTAGTTTTACAATACTCGCTTGACTATACGTAGGCATACTCTACTTATCTGGCAATTGACAGTCATATTTTACCGAAGGTTCTATTCCAGGTTTGTTCTATTTATCTTATTAGAAACAATTCTATTCCATCTTATTTTCTTCAATGAGTAAGTGAAGTCCTATTCTGCTCGGCTGACTATACGAGATTCTATTTAACCTAACTAATCCAAAGACGTTATATTCTCAGTATTTGATCATTGAATATCTAGCACCTCTTCTGCTCCACTTAGAAACTTCTTGTTTAACTTGTCTAGCTGTAAGGTGTCCCATTCTATCGATATGATGATTAGGTATCTGATGAATTAACTGTCCCACTTGGGATATGATATTTTATTTGTCCGATCACAGGATGATCTTATCTACTTATGTCACCATATCGTATTAAACTTGTTCATCAATTATACATTTTCATTGCATCAATTATATTATATCATTACAAAGTAAATAATTGAATAAATTTGGTGATCCAAGCATACATTATGATAACACACATAAATTCAGCTTGTTATTCCTGTAAAGTAACACCCGTTACTCACGCTTAGAGCTTGATTCGTTTAGTGTTAACACTAGATTCACGAAGTTGCCAAACACGGCAGCTCCGTTTTATATTAGTTTATAAAAGTAACGATAAAACTCTGATATATAATTCTGATTTTTAACGAGCATTTGCCGCAAGTAACGCATGCATCGAATAAATAACTCGCGAATGTATCTTTACGATCCGATCCTAGTGTCGAATAAAGGAAAATTAAACGAAGGACGAACAACCGTGCGAAAATAAATTAGTCAGGCACAACGTTGAAGAAACATTCAGCGCGAGAAGTCCTTCGGGATCACGGAAAATGTGATCACAATAGAGGTCGAACATTAACGAGAAGCGTAACGAATGATCGGCGAATTCTAAGTAGCGGTCTAATTGTGAACGTAACGAACTGCCAACGCGCGGATTAAGGAAGGGGGTGGTGACCGGTATTATTCGCGATCATCGATTCCCCTCACGGTCCGGAGGAAATGAGAGATTGAAAGGATGGGTTAATGATATGCGTTCCTGTCGCATGGTTTCGACAGGAACTATTTTCCAGTTCCAGCTTGCTCCATTCACGTCCCGCCTCATCTGCATCACAGGTTGATCATCGTGCCGTTCTGCTTCCATTTATTTCTCGATATTTGAATGTCCTGCCGTGTCATATTACCATGGCCAAGCGGGCCCTGACTGGGATTAGAGGCAATTTTGAGAAAATTAAGATCGAAGGGTGTAGGCCACGAAATTGAATCTTCGTCAGGGCAAGTCGTTCGTAATCCCGTTTACTGGGCCACTGGCTCGTTTCTATTCTAGCCGATACTTTCTGCCGATAGAGTACGCCGCTTCAGATATTTTGCGCCTCCGGGCAGCGCCGGAGATCCTGAGATTTTCAGAAAATATGAAACCGGAGGTCACGCGACATCGATTAGGGTCATAATTTGTTTCACCGAGAAACGAACCCTTTCTATCGCTCGAAGCAGTAATTTTCTGGATCGCCATGCGCAAAGCGACCAAAATCTGTCGCTTTTAATCTAATTGCCACTTCTATTCTGTTGGCTGCATTCATACACTATTTAGGACACTTGAACCGACCAGAAAAATTTTCCGGATTTTTATTTCTATTTACATAAATTAGCACATGTCGCAATAATTATATCATAGCAAATTCGATCAGAGTCGTCGACGAACGTGTTTGACAATAATTTCATTAATTATTAGAGAGCGGATGTTGTGCATTTATAACAGAAACGAGTAGATGAAACACAAAATAGTGCCAATTAGAAGAATTTAACGATACGATTATATTATTTAGAACCCGTTGAAAGGATCGAGGACAGGAATAAATGTGAATGCATTTCTTATTTCTCGCAATCGATGCACACAACATTTATAGTTTGCACGACGATCCGCCGTTTACTAATTATTATTGAGGGTACGATTAACTAAAATGATAGATAACGATTATATTTCATTGAAATTTTAAACGAGGAAAAGGGGAACCCTTTCTATCGCTCGAAGCAGTAATTTTCTGGATCGCCATGCGCAAAGCGACCAAAATCTGTCGCTTTTAATCTAATTGCCACTTCTATTCTGTTGGCTACATTTATATACTATTTAGGACACTTGAACCGACCAGAAAAATTTTCCGGATTTTTGTTTCTATTTACATAAATTAGCACATGTCGCAATAATTATATCATAGCAAATTCGATCAGAGTCGTTGACGAACGTGTTTGACAATAATTGTATTAATTATTAGAGAGCGGATGTTGTGCATTTATAACAGAAACGAGTAGATGAAACACAAAATAGTGCCAATTAGAAGAATTTAACGATACGATTATATTATTCAGAACTCGTTGAAAGGATCGAAGACAGGAATAAATGTGAATGCATTTCTTATTTCTTGCAATCGATGCACACAACATTTTTAGTTTGCACGACGATCCGCCGTTTACTTATTATTATTGAGGGAACGATTAACTAAAATGATAGATAACGATTATATTTCATTGAAATTTTAAACGAGGAAAAGGGGAACCCTTTCTATCGCTCGAAGCAGTAATTTTCTGGATCACCGTGCACAAAGTGACCAAAATCTGTCGCTTTTAACCTAATTGCCACTTCTATCCTCGTCCTTGGTGTGTTTTAGAGTGGTTTCTAGCTTATTGACAAGAGAGATTTGGCATCTCGTGCCAAATTGGTTCACGCCGATTTCGATGAAACTTTGGGAAAAGATAGTTATTAGAAAAACATTCGACAAGTATTCTTGTTAACGGCTCTGATTCGCGTCGAAGGAGTGCGGACAGCCTTCGAACTTGGGGGTGGAAACTATATTCGGTCGACCGTAAGGACTTCTTGCAGCAGAAAATGCAATTGAAATAATAATAACAATTCTTCGTAATAATAACAAACTTACCAATTTATTTCTCTAGGATGAAAACTGCTTTTCATCGTTGTTAAGAGATTAATGACGTCTGTGCTGGAATTTCCATCAGGTTGAAGTTCGCAAACATATTTACCAGTATTGTTCTTGCACGGCATGCCGTCATTTCGACCATTTCCGATGGAAACCGGCACAGAACAGCCTTCCAGAAATTCCATCCTGGTTCGAAGCTAGGAAATGTCTGTTTCGGCGAGAGAACGCGTTCCAAGGAACAGATCTGGCCAGCGACCGTCTAGAGTGTATGTAAGAAAATGACGTTACACAGCATCAAACGACGAGATGGAACGAAGGAAACGTAATCCCTTAGGGGTGGAACTTGACAAAGGACCACGTAAAGGGAAAGGAAAAGGCGGCCGTCGCCGAACGTTGGAGAAAGTGAGAGGGCAAAACGGAGAATGCTTTTCAATCTTGTTGAATTAATCACTTTTCCACGTTCGGCTTTGACGGTGATTCTACTAGGATATCCCAGCTATCGACTGAACTTACCTTGGTATACAGTCACCTTGAAAAATAAGTCGCCCAGCCCTTTGTGCAAATCTTCCAAGAATCAACCGCAACATTCGTTGCTGCGAACGCTAAATGAAAATGCTGTTAAATTCGCGTTCAGCGACAGCGCAACTCAATATTTCTTTATAGTTTATTTATTTAATGTCGCATCCGCTTAATTTTAGGGTTTTAGAGTTACACGTGGATGTAATGTGCACGATACGACTCAGTGTTGTTGGCTACAGAAAAATTTACCGGATTTTAAATTTCTATTTACACAAATTGGTACATGTCGCAATAATTATATCATAGCAAATTCGATCAGAGTTGTCGGCGAACGTTTATACTTATTTATTTAATGTCGCATCTGCTTAATTTTAGGGTTTTAGAGTTACACGTGGATGTAATGTGCACGATACGACTCAGTGTTGTTGGCTACAGAAAAATTTACCGGACTTTTATTCCTATTTACACAAATTAGCACATGTCGCAATAATTATATCATAGCAAATTCGATCAGAGTCGTCGACGAACGTGTTTGACAATAATTTCATTAATTATTAGAGAGCGGATGTTGTGCATTTATAACAGAAACGTGTAGATGAAACACAAAGTAGTGCCAATTAGAAGAATTTAACGATACGATTATATTATTTAGAACTCATTGCAAGGATCGAAAACAGGAATAAATGTGAATGCATTTCTTATTTCTCGCAATCGATGCACACGACATTTTTAGTTTGCACGACGATCCGCCGTTTACTAATTATTATTGAGGGAACGATTGACTAAAATGATAGATAACGATTATATTTCATTGAAATTTTAGACATCGCGCGCGACAACAAGAATCGTGCAAAATCTGAAGAAACGTAATCTTGTAAATTTCACAAAGCAATATACGTACCATTATTAGTGCTCGGTAAGTTGTAAGTAGAAAATCGATACTTCGAGTCTCATTTTCTTCTCTTTTACAATGGAGAACAATACTCTATTCAGCGACGCGTTAAATATTTATCGACATATTTATCCGATTCCACTGTTTCATCGTCGCATCCGTACTTTCGATCGACCATCAGGAACAACACTGGGTAGCCTGCTCGAGCCAGCAAAGTCGCGAATGGCCGGGAGTTTCTCGCGCGAGTTACCCGGGGCTAGGACACGTATAATAAAGAAAATAAAATGTTCGTTTTCCGGTATGATCGTCGCGGAGCGTGGCTTGATAAAGCTTTCCGGAGCATCTGGTTCTCTCGTTAGATTGCTCCGGGATTCTCGAAACGCGCGGCACTCGACTCGCTCGCTAAGACACCCCCCGAGCTCGGTTATTGGTATTTAAATTTCTTCCATTTCAAGGAAAACGTCGTCGTCGTCGTCGGTTGTAGGTTAATTACACGGTCGACACGGAAGCCCGGTACGGACTGTATAATTATTGCCGCGAGGAACACTGTCCGTGACTAAGGGAACGTCACGAGTATCGACGCCGGCCATTTCGCCGTTTTAATTAATTAATTTAGTTTTGATTTTACGCTCGTTGCGCCGTCACCTGCGGTCGTCGTTTGCCCTGCGACATCTCGGCGCTCGCTCGTCCTCCATTCTGTCGTTCTCACAATGTTATTCGCAATTACATTATAATCTCGTGAGCTGTATCTCGAAAGCGACTTTCCACCGATTGCCGTTTGTTCACTCGGACCTTTCTTCTCTTCCTACGTTGTTTAATTAGTTCGAAAAATCGATCGATCGAGAGACAGTTCTTGAGTGTCAAGAACTGTCGAGGAGTTGATCATTGCTCTTGTAAATTGCTTTCGCTATTTTCCCCCCTGCACAAATATTTTCTCTTATATTTATATTATTCTACTATTATTCTATTTTATTAGATTCTTTTCTATTCTATTCTATCTTATTAGATTCCGTTCTATTTGCTTATATTATTATTAGAATATTCATATATTCTATTATATCTATTATATAGGCTGTGTCCCAAAAATGTCTCGCAATCTGAAAATGGCGGGTTCCTCGGATCATTTGAAGCAACTTCTTCCTTTACAAAAATGTTCTCCGAGGCACCGTTATCGAGTTATTAACGAAAAACAGTGACCAATAAGAATCGAGTACGGCTGACGCGAGGCGGCCCAGCCAACCTGTGCACGAAGCCCAGTTCCGCTCATTGGCTCGGTCGTCTCGCGCCAGCTGAGCTGGGATTCGACCGCTCGACCGCTGGCGCCGTTGGCTCGGCCACCTCGCGGCAGCTGATCTCGCCTCTCATTAGTCACTGTTTTTCGTTAATAACTCGTTAACGGTGCCTCGGAGAAAGTTTTTGTAAAGGAAAAAGTTGCTTCAAATGGTCTGAGGAACCCGCCACTTTCGGATTGCGAGACATTTTTGGGACACTCTGTATATCCTCATTATGTTCATATTATTTTGCCAATTTCTTCATTTTCCATTAAATGAAAAAACTATGTTACTCAGCGAACCGTTTAACAACAGAGAAACGATGGGCAATGTTTAAATTAAATTCTAGAATTTCGTGAATCGGTTGAGGAGATAATAAGATTTCCAATGACTGTACTGTCTTATTTTATTTTTAAACAATAATTTGGAAAGAACATGTTACATTATATCGATCTAAATAATTTGATAGCTTGTGGTCGGTGCTAACTAAAATGGATAAGTATAACAGAAAAGATATCCACTTTTTATATTATTTTCGAACGAACTCATCATGTTAGTGTCATATTTATATTATAAATTGTATGCAGATCATGACTGATCAAGCTTTTCATAAACATTTAAAATTGAACAACGCGGTTCCGTTGCCTCGTACGGACGAAATATTCAAAGAGTGCGGATCGATCAACAAGCATTTACTACTTTCGCCATGAGGAATCCTCTGCTCGGCGCAAGACATTTTTCGGCTGCTTCAAGTATCCGTAAAAGAATCGGTAGAAATAGCAATTTACACAAAGGTCGACCGTCTAGTAATAACAAATAACTGCGCAGTGTACTGCCACCAAATCCGCATCGTTCTCTTCCGCAGCTGTTCCAAAGCAGAGCAAGATCCTCTGGAACAGCGCGGACACATCCCGGAAGGCAATCAGAAATGGTCGGACCGAGCTTTTTCGTCTCCGTTCCCACAGGAAATTGATTATCCACCGATAAGTCTGTTTCTAGGGAGACTAGTCCGGCCCGTTCGATTAATTAGTGCTCGTGTCGGTCGCCTCTAATTGACGCTCGATCCTTGACGACCAGTGACAGCGATGTCTCGGCAAATAGTCTTTACTCGAAGTTCGTTTCTCTATCACAGGCCGAAGCCGCTACTCATCCATAAAAGACTGAAGAGCGAACAGAAGGGTACAAGGAGAAGGTGGAGGGAGGGGGAGGAGGGAGAAGACGAAGGGAAGAAGAAGTCAGGAACGACGTTAGCCATCTTGGCCGTTCGTGTTGTATCGTTCTTACGGATCGGTGCTTTTCACGGGCTTCTGCCATGCTTTCTCAGCACTGTCCGGCGTTCGTGGTAGTGCCGTTGCTTTCCACCTTCCAGTAGACACCTACCATCCTTCTAGCCCGGTTCGGCCACCATCCCGGGAACCACCTTTGTATGGTACTTCTGCGGTCTCCTCTTCCTCTGTCTAGCTCCTCTCATTCGAACGTTTCGGCCGCGTTACTCCCGCCGCTTCTCCACCGTCTTTTCCCTCTTCCGCCACCTTTTTCCTACCGCCGACGGTTCGCGCCGCTACTTTACCACCCCGTGTCTCACCCGTATATTTCGGTCGCCCTGTTCCTGTTGGGCGATCGAGGTTTTTCACGTTTCCCTCTCGTCAGTCGGCCAGCATTCCTATAATCTCGACTCCCGCGACGACGCGACGCGACGCGACGGTGCGATTAATGCGGGACCCTTTCCCCTTAATGAAAACCTCGACGTTTTAGCAGCATTTCTCATGAACGAACGAACGTGGTTCACCGAACGTGTTTCTTGCGTTTTCACTTCGCTTCTTTCACAGTGCCAGGCAAATTATTTAGATCACTTTACGTGCACACACGCTCGGCAGCAAAATTAAAGGGTCAATAATTTTTGGCGGCTTCGAACAGCTGCAACTCCGTTAAAAGCTATCATAAAATTATGACTCTTTTTTTAAATTAGAGCTTGAAATCTCTACTTTACGATGCCGTATTCGAATTCTGGTAGCGTGCATTCCCGTGATCCATAGTATCCTAAATCTGTTGGCGCGTTCGCGATGCCGAAAAAGTGCAGAGTGTAACACGCCCTCTATGGACTTGGAAAAGTTTCTTCCGAGCCTGCTGTTTACAAAATTGTAAAGTTCGGGCTTTCCCCTTTAATTCGAGGACCGAATTACGTCGCTACGATTCTTTCTCGCAAAGTTACAGCGTTAGAATAACCGAAGGTACACTACGATGAGGCTGATTACGGTCACACTTCTAGCTTCTGTGTACGTGTTTCGTGCGCGTTTAGTGTGTTTTTAACGTATATTTAGCGTAAGCTGAGTGTAATGCGAGTAGATGCTCTGGGTGCGTTTTGTTCAAATTTGTTGAGTTTATTACACGAAAAGTTTGAATTTTCCAAGTTCGTAGAGGACGTTAAACTTTGCACTGTTTCGGTATGCCCTCAGATTTAAGAGACATAAATAAACACATCAAAACTTTTCTATATCAATTCGTATAAAACTTCACAGCAGTACAATGATTTTTATCTCAATATTCGACTTCGTGTAACGGAATCACAGTTTCTGTAAAGAAAAAAGAAGAAGAAATAGAACAGAAAAATCTTCCGAGTACAGTAATGTCTCTCTAATTGACGCTCAGATTGTCCACAGAAATGGACAATTTGGGAGCGATATTTGGGAACAATATTCGAGCTTTGCAGTTTGTTTTTATCAGTCACGAATTGTCAACGATTATAAAAACGAGCTGCAAGGCTCGAACGATCGTATCCCGTCTTCCCAAATTGTCCATTTCTGTGCACAATCTGTGCGTCAGTAAGGGAGACATTATTGTACCAAGGATTAGAACATTCAAAGCGATTGAATCTTCGTGTAACAGAATCACAGTTTCTGTAAAAAAAAAAGAAGAAGAAATAGAACAGAAAAATCTTCCGAGTACAGTAATGTCTCTCTAATTGACGCTCAGATTGTCCACAGAAATGGACAATATGGGAGCAATATTTGGGAACAATGTTCGAGCTTTGCAGTTTGTTTTTATCAGTCACGAATTGTCAACGATTATAAAAACGAGCTGCAAGTCTCGAACGATCGTATCCCGTCTTCCGAAATTGTCCATTTCTGTGCACAATCTGTGCGTCAGTAAGGGAGACATTATTGTACCAAGGATTAGAACATTCAAAGCGATTGAATCTTCGTGTAACAGAATCACATTTTCTGTAAAAAAAAGAAAGAAGAAATAGAACAGAAAAATCTTCCGAGTACAGTAATGTTTCTCTAATTGACGCTCAGATTGTCCACAGAAATGGACAATATGGGAGCAATATTTGGGAACAATATTCGAGCTTTGCAGTTTGTTTTTATCAGTCACGAATTGTCAACGATTATAAAAACGAGCTGCATGGCTCGAACGATCGTATCCCGTCTCCCCAAATTGTCCATTTCTGTGCACAATCTGTGCGTCAGTAAGGGAGACATTATTGTACCAAGGATTAGAAAATTCAAAACGATTGAATCTTCGTGTAACAGAATCACAGTTTCTGTAAAAAAAAGAAGAAATAGAACAGAAAAATCTTCCGAGTACAGTAATGTCTCTCTAATTGACGCTCAGATCATCCACAGAAATGGACAATTTGGGAGCGATATTTGGGAACAATGTTCGAGCTTTGCAGTTTGTTTTTATCAGTCACGAATTGTCAACGATTATAAAAACGAGCTGCAAGTCTCGAACGATCGTATCCCGTCTTCCGAAATTGTCCATTTCTGTGCACAATCTGTGCGTCAGTAAGGGAGACATTATTGTACCAAGGATTAGAACATTCAAAGCGATTGAATCTTCGTGTAACAGAATCACATTTTCTGTAAAAAAAAGAAAGAAGAAATAGAACAGAAAAATCTTCCGAGTACAGTAATGTTTCTCTAATTGACGCTCAGATTGTCCACAGAAATGGACAATATGGGAGCAATATTTGGGAACAATGTTCGAGCTTCGCGGTTTGTTTTATCAGTCACGAATTGTCAACGATTATAAAAACGAGCTGCATGGCTCGAACGATCGTATCCCGTCTTCCCAAATTGTCCATTTCTGTGCACAATCTGAGCGTCAGTAAGAGAGACATTACTGTACCAAGGATTAGAACATTCAAAGCGATTGAATCTTTTATGAAATAGAAAAAGAACTGCGGGAAGGAGGTATTCATCCAGTACATTTACAGTTTCAGGTGTATCGAATGATTGGCCGTCGAGATTCGATGCACGTCGTAGCCGTGGTAAACGCGTTTAAAATGTCACGTCGTGGTTTCCGCGCATCGATAACGTTTTTATTGTGGCTGATCTTTCCATGAGGATTTTGAAGGAACTCGGAGGCAATTCGGAATTTACGTTACGGTCGGTCTCGCGACAGAGACCGGAATACGAGGTATTCCGCAGCTCGGTATCGGCGCGGAAGAATTTAAGGCACGCTCGGCATCGACGCACCAGAACTCCTGGATACACTCGGAAAGTCGATACGGCGGAACAACGGGCGCAATAAATTTTAAACATACTTCGAGGTGCATTAGAGCAGTACTTAGAATTTTTAGTTCTTCCTACCATAAATCGACACTCCGCGGATAAAGTTCCGCAAAGTTTCGCGAACGGAAACTTCATGATTCTATTGGCGTTTTTCCGGTCATAGACAGTAGGCCCTATCTTCAGGATTAATCGCGATATCAACTAGAAAGTTTCCATAATGCATCACAACGTACTCGCATTGTATGCGAGCATTTTTTCAATATGCTACTAGGCATACTAAATTATTACGCATAGTATATTCACGATATGAGCCGTTTATTTTGAAAGTGGCACAAGTCACTTTGTTTTTAAGCCGATATATTTAAGGGTTTGCGTTTTAACACTTTTAAAAATATGGATGCTGACTTTCGAGAAGATTTACTTGTATTTGTTATATCAGGATACTGATATTTTTCTCAGTATAAATAATTTCGTATAATCATTAAAAAATCACCACTTTTCATTGCGGTAAAGTGACTTATGCCACTTTCAAAATAAACGGCTCATATATTTGGTTTACTTTGCGTCACATGCTAATCTGCACTAGCTACAGAATGTGATCAGTTTAATTTATTCTGTGGTTTGATTGGAATTTTTTTTCAGCTAAAACAACATGATTTAAGAAGAGCTTTAAGATGATCGTACCAAATTTTTCGTCGATCCTTTTCTTCCGGAGTTATCAAGGGAAAAACTGTATGTTATGATGCTTGCCGAATTCGTCTCAGCATCTCCTAAAACATGGTTACGACAAAATTGTAGATCGATCTATAAAAATCTGACCTTGATAACTCCGGAGAAAAGGAGTTGACCAAAAATTTGCACGATCATCTTAAAGCTGTCCTTAAACCGTGTCATATGCAGCTCCAAAAATGTTCCATCGCACCACCAGCAGCAGAATAAATTAAGCTGTTCACGTTCCGTGGTCCACCCTGTATATTGTCCAAAAAAATGATACTATAGCAAAATTTTTGGTAAAAAGTGACCAATTTTGACCGACGATAGCTCGGCGAAAAATTATTGTAGGGTGACGGTGCTTTCTTCAAATCAAAGCTTGAAACCTCTGCTTTAAAATACTGTTTTTGAATTTTCAATTTGATGCAGCTTAATCGCTATAACCCTTTAAATGTGAGACTATGTTGGTCGTATTGAAAATTGCCAGGTTTGACGAAATGTACGGACTTTGTAAAATTTGTCTCGGGGATGCCGTTTACAGTCGAATGAAGTTCGATTAATTTGGAAAAAAAGGGAACGTGGCTGCGATCTTTTTTCGGCAAGTTACCGATTATGCCATTCTATAATAATACATGACGAAAATGCAAGAATTATTTCAAAGTGCCGTAACTTGGCGAAAAAAAATTCACAGCCACGTTTCTTCTTTTTCTTTTAATTGAAGAGAATGTGAATCGAAACTTCATTCAACTGCAAACGGCATCGCCGAACAAAGTTTTCTGATTCTCTTGCACTACTTATAAAAGCGGTTTAATATCTGGCTATTATTTGCCTCTTCTATACACCGAAAGGAATATAAATATAGAAACCAGCGGAATAAATATCTGTCACCGTGTCGGACCATTGTCTGGACATTCTACTTTTAGGAGAACCAATTTAATAAATTGAGAACCTCAGAATAAGCATCAGTCTACTGCAGGGGTGTCAAACTCGCGGCCCGAGATGAACATTTTTGATGTCAAGTATCAGGACGTAAACAATAATTTAACTTTATATATGTTTATTACAATGTACTAGTCAAAATAAAAATATTTGCTTCTATGAACATTGACTTTTTTTGCGGCCCACCTAAAGTTGAGCATTGTTTATTTGGCCCAAGTTAGCTTTTGAGTTTGACACCCCTGGTCTACTGTGTCCGCCCATCGTCTGGACCTCCGGCTTAGACAAAGGAATTTCGTAAACAGAAAGCACGGAATAAATATCGGTCTACTGTGTCTGATCATTGCCAGGATTTGCTACTTGCTCGTTGCAATTTAGTAAGTAGGAAACGAGAAAATGAATACCAGTTGTGTCCGACCTATATTTGCCTGTTCTACTAACTGGTAGAAATTTCATGGCTTATTATGTCTGGCCCGTGCCGACCGTCTCTACTTGCGAAAAATAGTTCGATGCCAAGCTGCAAGCTGATTTTTCCGGCTCGTGAAGATTGACACACGTAAAATGTGATCTCGTAAAATCACGTGAAATCTGATTCTCTGACACATCACCGTATCGCATACGACGCACATTATGATATCTTGATACACCAAGATTCTGACACATCGAGCAATATTAACAAACATAACGCGAACAAATCACAGCATATCAACCGAAACATCATACATGATTAGACTACGTTCATCTATTTATGACAATAGTGAGAAGGTGAAATACATAACATATTAAATAATAACATTAATAATTACATTAAATAATATATTAAATAATAATAAGGTTAACAATGCTGTTAAATTATTTCCAACCAAGTTGGACTTGTCTATTAAAAATTATTCTCGAAATTAATACTAAACCTACCGAGTGCTCAAAACGATTGGATCGTCTCATCTTATAAAAATGATGAGATTGCGTTTATTTAGACTTTTGGTATATTTTATATATTATATATTATTATTATTATTAAAATAAAAAAATAATAAAAATAATTAAAATTAAAATTATTATAATTATTAATTATTAATTATTATTATATATTATATATTACATTTATATATTATATTATAATATAATAGTCGATCATTTTCCATAGAATCATGTTTTTCATTTCGGTTGCGCATTTTTCATTTCACAATTATTACAATCATAAACCGGCTCTCCTATTGGAAATTGTTGAATACACTTCTTCATCCAAAAACACACTTCAATCGTATCATTTTTCATTTGATTTTCATCGTATCATTTTTCACCATTTTTCATTTCACAATTATCACAATCACGAAGCTGCTCTCTCATTGGAAATTATTGAATACGCTTCTCCATCCAAAACCGCATTGTTCGATCGTATCATTTTCACAAGTCAACACGCAAGCAGTAACTTTTAGATCTCTCAACATGTCTAGCTCGTCGACACCGTGTTCACTCGACGCCTCCTAATCGGCGAGCATCGAATCTTTTAATTCGCGATTAACGAGATTGTACAGATACGTTCATCAGGAATTCGATAAAGTTGCCACGAGACAAATATTTGAAACCCGGAATCGTTCAAACTCACCGCACGGTTACCTTGACAAAGTAATAGAAAATCGTTGCCTTCGAGTGCTCTCCGCAAAACCTAGCATTGAAAATCCCTAACTTCCTAAATACGTGTCAACGAATATTCGAGCAGCAGCTCGAGTTGCCAACCACCATCTGGAGTTTCCCCATTGATGTTCAGAGCCACCCGGAGAACCCTGAACCCCGACGTACATTAGCTAATAGCGGAGTAACGTCGAACTATCTGGCATCGATTTCTCTGTAAAACAAGTTGTCGCTAACATACCAATCAAACGAGGCCGACCGAGTTCGCAACAATTCCAATAATCTCGCCGGTGTTCGCCGTTTCCCCCGAAGAACACAGCCAAGAGTGCCAAACACGAGACCTGCGAGCGTACGCACGCGGCGCATCGCGGTCCACTCGATCATCGATCTCGCCGGGCAATATTTCGGCGCGATGACCACGCGGGCCGCGTACATCCCCTGGAACTTCCTGTCTCCCAATCTCGCGAGCGTCGACCACGGTCCGCATTCTACCTCCACCGTGACTATCGGCACTGCCGGCCGAGCGAGAAAGACAGAGCGGACCGAAGCGAGCTACTGTGGGAGAGAGACGCGAGACGGAGGGAGAGAGAGAGGGAGGAAGACAGAGGAAGAAAGAAAAGATAGAGGAGGAACTCTTTCTTCCTCTCTCTAGAGAGAGAGAAAGAAAGAAAGCGCGAGGGAGAGAGCAAGAGAGAGCGCGCGAGAGAGGGAGAGCGAGAGAGAGAGCGCGAGGGAGAGAGAGCGCGTGAGATAGATAACGCGAGGGAGAGAGCGCGAGAGAGAGAGCGCGAGAGAGAGCGCGAGAGAGAGAGCGCGAGGGAGAGAGAGCGCGTGAGATAGATAACGCGAGAGAGAGAGCGCGAGGGAGAGCGCGAGAGATAGATAACGCGAGAGAGAGAGCGCGAGAGAGAGTGCGCGAGGGAGAGCGCGAGAGATAGATAACGCGAGAGAGAGAGCGCGAGAGAGAGTGCGCGAGGGAGAGAGAGAGAGCGAGAGATAAAGCGCAAGAGAGAGAGCGCGAGAGATAAAGCGCGAGAGAGAGAGCGCGAGGGAGAGAGTACGAGAGAGAGAGAGCGCGCGCGCGAGAGAGAGAGAGCGAGTCCTCGTCGGGTGATCTCGACCGAGTCGGTGTCTCCTCGTCTCTCCGAGTGGTTCGACTATCGTCGTTCCCGTTTCTTCTTACTTGGTCGGGTGTTCGTTCGCGGCGTATTCGTGCGGGACGCTTGCGCGTAGAAACGGCGCGAGGCGTCGGCGTCGGCGTCGTGCCGGGGGCGTCGCACGAACGTTGTCGGCCACCGGACCGACCGTCTCGACCGAGCGTTCTCCTCTGGCGAAGCCAGTATCAAGCCGGGAGCCGTCGAGAGGGTTGATCCACCTCTGGAATCGGTAGCGCACGCTGCGTTCCTAGGACGTCGTATAGCCCGCGAAGACAGGCCTGGAACGTTGGTACCGTGTCCCAGGACGTACCGGGAGTACCAACCGCCAGCAGACATCGGTCGTCGGAGGTTGGCCGGCAAGCGACGCCAAGCACAAGCACAAGCAACCTGACCCACGGTGTCTCGCGCGCGCGTTTCTACACGGGTGGCTGCTGCCTCGGCGTTCAGGTGCAGTGGCTGCCAGTGGAACTCACCAGTCGGATGAAAAAAATGGGGCGTACGCCGTGCCACGAAAGGCGGATCGATCGCGAAATAAACGTACGCTGGATGGACGACGCGGAGTAACCTGTTTCGCGGATTCACGCGAACGCCAGCCGCCCATCCGCCGCAAAAATCCGAGCTGTTTCGACGAGCTGGTGCGTGCGGGCCCATCGCGTCGTCGAGCATCGTGTGTCTCTGCCGCCGCCGTCGCCACGCCATAGTGCGCGACTGTTGGGACGTCGACGGGCTGTCTGGTTCCCACCGTGTCCCTGGCGAGTCGAAAGGAGACAGCCGGAAGCTTCGCCATCGGTTTTTCGTGCGACGCAGGTGTGCGTGAGGTCGAGGGTGTCGCGTGTTCGCTACGGTCGGCCCCACCGTTGGCCCCGTTCTCCTCTCCCACGCATCCCAAACCCCTCTCTGTATTTCTATCTCTCTCTCTCTCTCCTTCTCTCTCTCTCTCTCTCTCTATGTGTGTGTATATTTCGCCCCCCATGCAGCTTGCGTAGCACAGTGATCGGGGAAGGGAAGAAACGCGAGTCGATCGCGTACCGTGCGTGGTGAAAGTGCTCCCGTGTCACCGTGTATTAGGAGGTCGAGGTCGTGCCGCTCGCTGGCTGGCTCGCTTGCTCCTAAAGGTGTACCCTCCTATCGAGATACGCCGATCCCGCTGAAGAATTTATGAGTCCGGTGCGGGACCCGGGGCCGCGCGACCAGCCTCTATCGCCGGGGCTGCCGGTGACCCTGACGGGATCCAGCTAACCCGTAATCCGCCTCGCTCTTTCGAGATCGCTGCAGGCCGCCTGCCGTGCCACAGAAACCGAACGAGAGAGAGAGAGAAAGAGAGAGAGAGGAGAGAGTGGGAGCCAAGCAAGCTCGAGAGGGCTCGGGGACACTCGAGGAGACGACGACATCACCGGAACAGACGGGGAAAGTGTGTCACCGACGTGGCGCGAGGCGCCTCGAGGTGCCGCGCGGGTTAGCTCGCCGCTAGAGTCCCCAAAGCGACAGCGGCCCGAAGAGCCGTTGGGAATCTATCCCGTCGAACCTAAGTTTCAGTTACCGCGGCACAGTCGTCGACCTCGAAAGCTGTAGAGCGTCCTCGTAAACAGCGCCCGAAAGGCAAGCCAGCTAGGCCTCCGCAAATCCTTCGGATGAGTTCGATTTCCGGTGAGTGAGTGAACACTCGAGAGGATCGAGTCGCGTGTAACGTGATTGTGAAGTGATTCTCTAGGTATACAGATTCGAATTCGAACGCATCCAGGTGTCACGTGGAGAACCTGCCCGCTTCGCTGGGTACCGCAAGCCTCTTGTCTCCCCATCGATTTCTGATCGTGTCCGTTCGCTCGGTTGAATCGGATCGGTGTTACTCGGCTAGATAGATAGATAGAGAGAGAGAAAGAGAGAGAGAGAGAACGAACGAAAGAGAGAGAGAGCATGTGTGTGTGTCTGTAAAAGAGAGAGAGAGAGAGAGAAGAGAGAGGCGGATCAACGGCAGACCGGAAGCAGATCGAAGGCGGATCGAAAGCCGATTCCGAAACCCGGAGTACTGTGTCGGAGAGTCACTCTCTCTTTCCATAGCCGTCGCCTACGCACGCAGCGCAGGCGAGACGGCTTGCGCGTGCGTGCTCACGTGCGAGCGTAGCCGGCACAACGTGGTTCGCGGCGGTACACAACGGGGGTTAGGGGGCGAGCAGCCAGGTCGGAGAGTCTAGTCGGATGATCGAGGCGGTCCAGTGATTCCCCGGGATTACGGTGTGATGTGACGAAGAAGAGAGGATCCAAGATCCGAGAACCGAGGATCGCGCGCGCGCGCACGCGTGCTGCCGCTTGCTTTTCGTCGCCGAGACGAGAGAGTGTTTTGCCTGAACAATCTTGATGCCCAGGGCCTAGCGGCGATATCCGGAGTCACCGACGAACCATGCATTCCCCGATCCTGCCTCTGCTGGTGGTGTTGCTCGGCCAGGCGGCCCTGTCCTTCGTCCTCGAGGGCTCGGCGACCAGCTACGCGCAGTTCCGCAAGTGGAACGCCGGGCTGAACGGCACCTTGGAGTTCGAGTTCAAGACCGAGCAGGGCAACGGGCTGCTGCTTTACACCGACGACGGTGGCACATACGACTTCTTCGAGGTGAAGCTCGTCGAGAGCGCGCTCAGGCTGAGGTACAACCTCGGCGGCGGTGCGCAGATCGTCACCGTCGGCCATGACCTCGGCGACGGGCACTGGCACAAGGTGCAGATCACCAGGTGCAACGAGAACACCACGCTGACCGTCGACGGCGTCAGCGCCGTCTCCACGTCCAGGGGCAAGGAGTTCGAGTTCGGAAAGCTGCCCGGCAATTCGGACGTGTACGTGGGCGGCATGCCCAGCTGGTACAACAGCAAGCTCACGCTGCTCGCGCTGCCCAGCGTGATCTTCGAGCCAAGGTTCAACGGGTTCATCAGGAACCTCGTGTACGCCGACGGGGAGAGTTCCGTGCCCAAGAGGCAGGAGATGAAGAGCCGGGATGCCAAGGTAGGTGGGGTTCCGATGGCCGGAATATGTTTTGTGTGTGCGACATTGTTTTCGATTGTATGCCACACTGTTTTTCAGCTGTGTGCGATGATTGGATCGCGGATTTTACGCGTTTGTAGCAAACGCGGATAAACGAACCACGACACAGTGAAGATACGAGACCAATTGAGCCGTTCATTTTGAAAGTGGCATAAGTCGCTTTGTTTTTAAGTCGATATACACGCTTAAAAATATGGATGCTAACTTTCGAGAAGATTTACTTGTATTTGTTATCTCAGGATACTGATATTTCTCTCAAATAATTTCGTATAAACATTTAAAAAATCACCACTTTTCATTACGGTAAAGTGACTTATGCCACTTGCAAAATAAACGGCTCAATTTACTGAATTTACAAGACGAATACTGTCGCATTATTGTATCAACATCGATTGTATCGACATCGTTACAAAAAAGGAATACGTGATTATGTAACTTCTGTTTTATATAATCAGAGAGGACAAATTTTATTTTGCACATAGATCCGCAGTCTAACGATGATTATAAATAAAAGCTGGTAGAAGCGAGCTCGGCGGATAACGTATAATGATAATAAATAACAATCTGTACCGCCACTCGCTTCTCATTCATTGTTCGATCACTCGATACGTCGACTGTCACTCTTCTCTCGCATCATTTGATTATCCGATTTTATTAACCGTATGGCTAAAGTTTTAGTGGTCGGACGAAAGCCGAAGCCTGGTCATATTTCACCCGAAACAAAATTCATTTATATATCAAGCTTTTCGTCGGGGTTCAATTTAAATTCATTAGCTTATATGTTTTCAGTAACTGACTTCCAAAAAAAAGAACGATATTATTAGGTCTACCGGAAAGTTCTGTCCGATAGTGTCACTTCAAGTTTCAATCCATATGCACATGTTGATTCGAGACGTATATGACTATCTCTCTTTATCATTGCATTTACACACATGTACTCTCCTAAATACACTGAAACAAGGATGTCTCATGTCATTATTAAGCGAGACGCGATCGTGAAAACATGACTACCGATGATAATGCCAGACCACATGCTGCTTTGGCGACTCGTCAGAAAATCGCAGAGCTAGGCTGGGAAATTCTGTCGCATCCACCATACTCCCCAGACCTAGCACCCTCCGATTATCACTTGTTTCTCTCTTTGCAAAACTTTTTACAGGAAAAAATATTCAAAACTGAAGCTGATGTCAACCGAGCATTAGTCGAGTTCTTCGCCTCTAAAAATAAATCATTTTTCAAAAATGGCATTTACAAGTTGCCATCACGCTGGCAAGAAGTCATAAGTAACGATGGAAAGTATATTCTACAATAAATATTGTTAAATGTATGAAAATTGTGTTATATTTCAATTCAAAAACGGACAGAACTTTCCGGTAGACCTAATATATTGTAGCGAATGGATGAAAGGAAAGCAGCAGATGCGTTAATTTTAATACAAAAATTTATTCGTAAATAAAAAGCGTGAATCTCTAGACGTAACTACATCTCTTTACACAAAGCTTTCTAAAATGACTTTTCTGCTTGATAATTCGGTGAACAGCTACCGTTGCTTAATTAGCACAAGGCATGCATAATGATCAAAGAACAATCTTGAAGTGGTATATTAGTCCATATCGGATGGAACAAAAGACAAGAAAATAAGTATCGATCTATCGTGTCCGATTATTATTCGCTTGTTCGATTTTTTGTAAATAATCTAATAAATAGCAATCGACATCCATGACCATCAAACGGCAGCGTCTGACCATCGCTCGAAATTTCTACTTGCAATAACCAGTTTCCCAGATGCCAAAGCCTGAAGAAAGTTACTAAAGAGGATCAAATATTTTTGCTTGTTACATTTCTCCATTTTCGATACCGCGAAACGCTGAATTCCTCTTTATTCTTTAAATCGCGGGCGTTACGAACGAAAGATCGAAAGTTTACGGGAGAAACTCTGGACGAGGTACGTTGACCCAGGATACTTTTCATACCGAGATGCGTAATTAGCAATTATTTTCTCTACCGAAATAAATGCCTGTAAATCGAGAATTGTTGTCCCGCGGGTTTATTCGAGGGACTTTCGTACTTCGAATCGACACAATCGGCGAAACAGTAGGAAATAGCCAATCGATGGAAAGCGATAAAGTGGTGCACCGGATAGTCGGTTTATTTTTAGCGTTCCGTATGTACCTGCGTACATAGATGCATGTGATTTTTGGAAGGGAGAGGCCTCGGTTTATGACATTCGATCCTACACGCCGTTCAGGGATCGCCGGGGGAAAAAAGTGTCTTCGGGGTGGATTATCTCCCTGACTCAGCTATAACAGGCTGGGTGCAACAGGGTGACAGACACTCGTCCACTTTATCCACACCCCTGGTGAAATGAATATGCACGATTCTTTTGAATATATTAAACCTCTTCGTGTTGGCTGTATTACGCGCGCTGATTTAGGGTCCGTGCGCGCCGAGGCACAAGCTTAAATTACTTCCTGCGAGTACCATTTCATGAAAATAACGCCGATATTTATTGAGAATCTGTTGCTGGAACTGTTGTGCAACAATAGATTGCGTTGTTCAATCGAAACCTCATTATTTTTGATTGATCGATGTATTGTACGTGTGATTTGATTTGACGTATTATACATGATATAATTTGTTGTGTACTATATGATTTGATTTGTTGCGTGCTACACGATTTGATTCGATGTTTTGTACATTTTTTGATTCGATTTATTATCCACGATTCAATTGCGTTTATTGTAGAAACGTACAGTTTAATTTTTTTTACTATGAATACGAATTTTCATGTAATAAAGTCTGACAACTTTTATTTGATTCGATGCATAACGCATAAATTTCAATAATTAACTGAACAGCGAAAGAAACCGAACCGTGATTTTCTATCGCGTCTGATCGTTTCTCACTTTTTCTACCGATTAGAAGAATTTTTGATTTTTTAAGATATTTAGTATATTTAATATATTTTTAATTTCTGATTTTTTAAGATATTTAGTCTTGCAGGCTTATTTAGCTTGCCTGTTGTTTCTAATTCAACGGCAATTTATCTCATTCGATTGCCGAACATCGACTAATCGAATGAACGATTTAAATTAATTCGGGCCACGATTGACACAGCCACCGCTTTGCGAGGGTTAAATCGAGCTTCGACCGTACGGTAGAACGTAGGATGAAACAGACATGGAGGAATTCGAGTTTCAAAGGAAAAACAATGGCACACGCGCAAGCAACGACGCAAAATATTAGATTCATTTAGGTTGTTTACGAGGGGGCAAGCGACAATGGTTCTCGTAACGCGACGGTTTTCACTTTCTCGCCCCGTAAAAATGTCTTACTCGTAAACGAATTAAGCCGTCTCCGGCTCGCACTTTTACAAGCAATAAGCCGCACACGGAGGACTAAATTTGCCAGGAGTGTGCAGGTGAACGCGAGCGAGCGAGCGCGCGCGCGCGCGCGTACTTGATGGAAGAATTTCATAACAAGCGCGGGAGATATTCAGTCGCGGAATTTCTTGCGTTCGCGCGAATCTGGGCCAGGCATCGCGGGGACGTATTGTTACGCACGGCGGCTGACACCGTTCCGGCATTTTATAATAAGGGGAACGTATCAAAAAAACAAAAAGCGTTTTTGTTCTCTTCCGCGTTAAAAATACCATTCCTCTCTGGTTCCCCCTTTGAGCGTTGAGTTTTGTTTAACAATAGATCCGAGCGACGTTGCGGATATTACTACCGACGCCACTGCCTTTGCCGGCGCAGTCAAACGGCGACGATTGTTTTCCCCGCGTTACTCTTTCGAATCCACCTGGCCATGGAAACTAATGTCGTATTTCCATCGCGGCCGAACGTTGACATTTCAACGAATCCGCCCGCGGCACCTTCGCGCGGGCGCAAACAAGGGTAAGTGTTTCGATTACTGTGCCACCCTCTGGTTACTGTGCTCTTGCGATAACGTTACTTACACTTAAATCATATCGAATTAACCCTAGAAAGATAACCATATGACAACGTACGTAAAAGATAACCATACGCTTCAGAGGCGCATGCTTTTCTAAGGCGTCAATTTTATACTAACAATGGATATTTATTTAAGTTAATCTAGTCATTTTAAAGGTTTGGCATTATTGTAAAAATAAAATGCATTTATATTATATTTTTTTATATTTTAAGTAATTTTAAACTTAAATCACTAGACCTCTATGAAAAATTAACAAAAATCAACAGTCTTCGCAGGCGCCTCTGCGACGTAGGTTATCTTTCTCGGGTTAAAGACATCAAATTTTTTAAATGAAACTTGATCTGTCATTTTCATAGTCTTATCAACGTTTTCACTTTGTAAGGCCTGCAAAAGTAATTTCTTAAAAATCTCTCGCATAATGTTTCATGTGTTTTCACCGTGTTCTTGTAAAGAAAGAAAACAGCTTAAGCAACACGTTGCGAATAAAGATGAAAAAGATACGGAAACGATGTTTTTCGAAGACGAAAGAATAAAGTATTGTATTCATGAAACTCGTCTAAATTACAGAGAAATAATAATACAATCGACCTCTCGGATATATTTTTTGATTTAACCCTTTTGCTCCGATGGGCGTATATATACGCCCTCGAAGAATGACCATTCGTATACGAAGAGCGTATATATACGCTCTGGAAAAGTGGGCGCGCAGGTACGAAGAGCGTATATATACGTTCATACTATATATACTTTTATTTCATACTTTACATGAGATACTTTTGTTAATCGAGCATCTGGCAACGCTGCGTGCCTTAAACAATTGTCTATCATGAAATATAACGCTATTGACAAGACGATATTGTGTTTTATTCTAACGATACACGGTTTCAGTCTTCTTTAGAACATTGCCAGCGACGGATATATACCAGCAATTTATAATTCACGAATTTATAATTCTAAAATAATTTTGTTGGCTTAAATTTAATAATTCACGGGTAAATACTCAATTTCTGCCTATGCGATAATACGTCGTGTTTTAAAATATTTAACTTTTTTAGACCCATTATCAAATCATGGGGAAAAGAAAATTTAGGAGAATATTGTTCACGAGTGATAGCGAAAATACTGAAAGTGAAAATACCGATACTGAAAGCGTTTGCCATGCAAGACAAACAATAATAATACGCTCCGTTCACAGCGATCACATTATGACGAAAGCGCTCCGTAGCGAAAGGGTTAAAGTAATTCGACAACTAGAAGAAATTTACGTCTTGTTTCTATAACTGTGCACCGTAACTGAATTCAGTTTTCATGCCTTTACCGGTGCGTTAGATTGTTCTGCAGATTGATCGAGACGGCGAATACCTTGTTGTATTCGTATACGATGTTGTTACGCGTTTCAAATTCTTCTTCAAAATAACAGCTGTGTCATAATCCGTTCTGAATTTCGAGAAACTTGACAAACTCGGTCCGAACGCGTTCCGTACGTGCGCGTAATTTTGCGCGTTCTATGTCTGAATTTTCGAACTGTCGAATTTGGTTGCCGAAGAACACGATTTAACGTCTGAAGATCTATCGTTTACGTTGAACGTCTGCGGTGTTGTGCGTGGCTGAGTTCCGCGTGCAAGTTCACGCTTTTGTTCGTCATTTTGATCGAGACGCGTCAAAAGGACGAAGAACGCGAAAGCATTTATTTAGGAGGAATTAATTGTCAATTTATCGATAACGACATAAGCTCGTTCTGCTCTCAGGACCGAACGTTGCTTTTGATCGCGGCTCCAATCGAGGTTGGCTGTTCCGTTTTCGGCCAGATTGGCTGATTTGCTTGCAGTTTACACGGTTTCCTCTCATTGGACTGCGTGTCGATGATGCAGGTCTCTTCGCAAAGCATTTTCTTAACTATGCGCGCCCGATCACTGAATCCGGCTCGAATGGCCATGGATTGACGTTGCGATGCACGGCAATTAGCGCGCGGATTTCTGTACTGATATTGCACCGATCGTGGAGGCGTTTTGATTTCTGCGTCGCTGATTAATTGCCTGCCAAATTAATCTTGGTGCCGCGCTGGTTGCACGCACAATTATTGTAATCGAATATTCTCGACTGATGGAGAAGATGTTATCCCGAACGATGGACTATTTCCGAATTGCTAATGTAAGAGTTCGCGAGACGTGTGATGCGACTCTTTGATCTGGTCGATCGCAAGACCGTCGAATGAATTCTCTTCGGAGCGAACGCGAGAAGCTTGTGATGTAATTTTCGGGAGTCCGTATGACGATCCCGACCTACCCTTGGTAAGGGTGGAAACGGTACCTGCATAGACGTGTAATCTTCGAAGACCTTGGCAAGACCTTCCGGAAGTGTCGAGTTTATGGCACGTCACGGCTGTTGAGAAAGACGAAATGGACGGTTGGACATCGAATGGTCGCCAAATGTTAAGAAGTCTTCACCCTTTGCACTCGAGTGGTGACTCTGAGGCACCATTAAAATTGTTAATTCACGTCCCAAAATCGTTTTTATATTATCAAAGTTTAGATTTCAAAAATCGTTAAAAGTTTAACTGTTGTACGAGTCATCGCGAGACTCGATTTCGCATGCACAAAATGCACTTTGTCATATAAAATGGAGATACTGTAAATCAGAAGAATTATTTTAGATTTACGGTTAAAATGGCTTCGAGCGCAAAGGGTTAAACTCAAAAATAGCCTTTTGACACGTCCGTGTCGTAAGTCCTGTCGACGAAGCCGTAATAATCGATGATCGAGCCAATTACGCCCGACAGTGGATCCGCATTTTATTCGACTGACCAACGAATTCCTTTTTGTGATTTTCGATCCCGAACGAAATTTCGCTTTGATTAAATTGCCAAAGATCGAATGAGCGAATGCATTTTTATTCGAGAATTTATTATCTTGAAATAAACACCTCCTGGCTATACAGTAGATTCTCCCTAATTGACCCTCAGCTTGTACACAAAAATGGACAATTTGGGAAGAGGAGATACGAGGCTCGAATAATCGTACCACCTCTTCCCAAATTGTCCATTTTTGTTTCCAAGCTGTGGGTCAATTTGGGAGAATCTACTGTACGGAGTTATTAATGAACAGAAAGAGAGAGAGAGAGAGAGAGAGAGAGAGAGAGAGAGAGAGAGAAAGAGAGAGAGACAAAGAGAGACAGAGAGAGACAGAGAGAGAGAGAGACAAAGAGAGAGACAAAGAGAGAGACAAAGAGAGAGAGAGAGACAAAGAGAGAGACAGAGAGAGAGAGAGTTATTAATGAGTGTCATTGTAAACGAATACCAGCAGTTCGTATACGTTAATCAAGCTACAGCTAAGTTGCTTCCCATAATTTGGATGCCACGCATTCAATCCAATTTAGTTCGTGGCATAATAACGTAACAATCTCTGGAATAGAGTTAAATGGAACACACGCAGATCGCGGTACGCCGATATTAAGAGCGCTGATTATACGAACCAAAAAGGAAACAGATACCATCGCGTGCAACTCTGTAAACAAAATTCCTAACAAAAGAGGCCAGACAGTTTCAACGAGTCGGTTCTTCCAGCAAATAAATAATGCTTAATTAAAATAATACTTGTTCGAACGTACGCTCTAATGAAGCATTGTCCCGGGATACAAACAATAGCGAATCCACTGATGGCACATCGGAACTTTCTAATGAATTCTGTAAAACATGTTGCACTGTATTAACACCAAAACTACCAAGAGGGGGGGGGGGGATGTCAAAATGACATGTTCGTCATTTCTTATAATCGTTACACGTTTTTAGCGTATTTTATTCCCGAAAAATTTGTACGACTTTTTCCAAGATACGTAAACAGTTTTCTTTTTTCTTGTCCTCTTGTCGTAAAATCTTATGTGGTATATCTACATACACCGAGATGAATCATTATAACGACCCCTCCCCGGATCGTAGATAAACGCGTGATTACAAAAGTACCTCGTATTATTTTCGCGTAGTTCAAACACATTTTTGGAAAACTAAATATGCTTCGTACGTACGCATTGTACAAAAATTGTCACGAGATAGGTGAACATGTAAAGGAGAGAAGGAAAAGATAAGGTAAGGAAAATACACTTACTGACAAAAGTTAAGAAACAACGTAATCGTTTGATACATTTCGGTATACTCTCTTGTCTTGCAATTCGACGATCTAGTTTTTCATCCATTTCTCGCGGTCTTCCAGTTCGTGTTGCCGTTCTAACAATTCCATATTCATCGAATCGTTTTATAATTTTGATGATAAGTCACTCTTTTGACAATAAAGCAGAATTAATAGAAATAATCACGAAAATATGGTCAGAAATACCGACTGAGTTTTGTGTTCGATCAATGGAATCTATACCACGCAGATGCAACGCAGTCCTCAGATCCAAGGGTTATCCAACATCTTATTAGACTGTTGTGAAAACTACAGACATTGACACATCGCTGTTTTTCATTAAAAGTGATTATACAGGGTGTCCCAAAAATGTCTCGCAATCCGGAAATGGTGGATTCCTTAGGTTATTTGAAGCAACTTTTTCCTTAGCGAAAATGCAAACCGCGGCTTCGTTTACGAGTTATTAATGAAAAACGCCGACCAATAAGAAGCGAGCTCTGCTGACGCGAGGCGGCCGAGCCAACGAGCGCGCGAAGCCCAGCTCCGCTCATTGGCTCGGCCGTCTCGCGCTAGCAGATCTCGCCTCTCATTGGTCACTGATTTTCGTCGATAACTCGCAAACGAAGCCGCGGTTTGCATTTTCGCTAAGGAGAAAGTTGCTTCAAATGATCTCGGGAACCCTTCATTTCCGGATTACGAGACATTTTTGAGACACCCTGTATAACTTAAGCGATGTATGTTTCTTAACTTATGTCGCGCAGCTTTTGCCTTATTTCTTCGATTCGAATTAATTGTGGCTCTCGAACAAGTATGCTTGAGAAAAAACTCATTGATCATTGATGTATAGGATGCTATCTCATTATGCTATTTTTAGTTCCAACCTATATGTATCTTAGAAGATAGAGAGTATACCGAAATGTATCAAACGATTACGTTGTTTCTTAACTTTCGTCAGTAAGTGTATGTATATTCGCATGAAATGCAAAATGTCTTCTCTTAAATGATTTGTTCATTGAAAAAACAAGTCATTTCGATCCCTCCGGTAGAAGCAGGTACGCGTCAATCGTCGGTCGTTCTAGTGGTCTTAAAAAAAAGGAAAAAGAGAATTAGCCTCTTGCACCGCTTTCCTTGCTGCAGCACTTGTGAAAGCGTTCCATTAATTGAAGCGAATGCACGGGGCACGGAAATCACATTTCAACTTTCCACTCGCGTGACGCTGCGTACGTATTGGGAAAGGGAAAATGATTGCTACGTGGTATTCCTCGCGCTGCAACGCACGCGAGAGCATTATATTAATTGAAGCGAGAGTACGGGGCATGGAAATCGCGTTTCAACTTTCCGTTGGCAGAGGGACAGGGTCTTTGACGAGACAGCGATTCCCTGGCTGTCTTCGCATCTAATCGTCCGCGGATACGTCTGTTATGCTCCGCGAGTGGCAAACGAGCGGCGTTCCGCTCGAATTTGAATGGTTCAGCGTAATAACGAACAAGCGCGGATGCATTTTTGGCATCCGGCCATCCGCGGAAATATGGAGTTGGCAGGGACAATGGCCGATTTCCTTTCACGGAACTCCTTTTTTGCGCTTTCGTTAGCCGGTTCCCCCATAATGCACTTCTGCCACGACGCACAGTGTAACGAGTACGTACAGGGTGTCCCGAAAATGTCTCGCAATCCGGAAATTGGGGTTCCTGAGGTCGTTTGAAGCAATTTTTTCCTTAGCAAAAATGCAATCCGCATCTTTTTTTTTTATTAACCCTGGAACTACCGGACGAGTCAAAATGACTGGTTTCCGATTGTTACTTTTTACGTTGTAACGAGTACGTACAGGCTGTCCCAAAAATGTCTCGCAATCCGGAAATTGGGGTTCCTGAGGTCGTTTGAAGCAACTTTTTCCTTCGCAAAAATGCAATCCGCATTTTTTTTGTTATTAACCCTGAAACTACCGGACGAGTCAAAATGACTGGTTTCCGATTGTTACTTTTTACGTTGTTTTTACGTTGTAACGAGTACGTACAGGGTGTCCCAAAAATGTCTCGCAATCCGGAAATTGGGGTTCCTGAGGTCGTTTGAAGCAACTTTTTCCTTAGCAAAAATGTAATCCGCATCTTTTTTTTATTAACCCTGGAACTACCGGACGAGTCAAAATGACTGGTTTCCGATTGTTACTTTTTACGTTGTTTTTACTTTTTTTTTACGCTGTAACGAGTACATACAGGGTGTCCCAAAAATGTCTCGCAATCCGGAAATAAGGGTTCCTGAGGTCGTTTGAAGCAACTTTTTCCTTCGCAAAAATGCAATCCGCATCTTCTTTTTATTAACCCTGGAACTACCGGACGAGTCAAAATGACTGGTTTCGGACTGTTACTTTTTACGTTGTTACTTTTTCTTTAAAATTCGTAGGAAGTCCTAATAAATTTCTAATCAATATCCTAACAAATATCGTAAATTTCTAATAAAAATCGTAGGAACTTCAAATAAATTCAATCTTGTCGTTGTTATAAAACGATATACACATTAATCGCGTTTAAGGCTCGTTAGTTCTAGCATCAAAGAAAGAATTAAGGTACATTCGGTTCCAGTGTCTTGCAACTGCAACTGCAGACGACGGTTGTAGACGCGGACGAATTATATTTCATAGAAAGATCCGTCTAAAAAATATCCTACATTTCTAATGAAAATCGTAGGAAGTTTAAATAAATTCAATCTTGTAGTTGTTATAAAACGATATACACATTAATCGCGTTTAAGGCTCGTTAGTTCTAGCATCAAAGAAAGAATTAAGGTACATTTGGTTCCAGTGTCTTGCAACTGCAACTGCAGACGACGGTTGTAGACGCGGACGAATTATATTTCATAGAAAGATCCGTCTAAAAAATATCCTACATTTCTAATGAAAATCGTAGGAAGTTTAAATAAATTCAATCTTGTAGTTGTTATAAAACGATATACACATTAATCGCGTTTAAGGCTCGTTAGTTCTAGCATCAAAGAAAGAATTAAGGTACATTTGGTTCCAGTGTCTTGCAACTGCAACTGCAGACGACGGTTGTAGACGCGGACGATTTATATTTCATAGAAAGATCCGTCTAATTATGACTTTGACGTTAAAACGTTTCGATTCGTACGACACGGTAGAAGCCTATAGTGATCATAAATTCCGTTGAGCACAGATAAGTAATGATTTCGGAATAATGGCTCGCGTGTTACCGGCTTTTTGGTGGTGCAGTGGGTTAATCAAGGCTTACTCGCAAGCCACGACGATGATCAAAGGCAACAGATTACCGCGCAAGCTCTCGCGGAGGCTCTCGGAGGAATATTATCGGAACGACGTAGGAATCCGATAGTTTGGAACTTCAATGATTCCGTAACGGCGCCGTGAGAACGCGCGTTAACGTTCGCGGCGGATCGGCCGCGTAAATGTTACAATTATTGTTATGCCGTTAACCGAGGCGAGGAGACAAACTAGGGTGGTCAATATTACCATAAATATCTGGTTGACTATTCGCAACAGAGAAAAATGTTAGAGGATCGCATGACAAGAGCCAAGCACATAATTTTTCTCAAGGCAACTGATATTCTTCTATAAAAGTACATTTTTATTAATGTTAAATGATAGCGAATGTCAAGGTTATATTTAATGACCTATAACATCGCGACCTTCGCGTGACCTTGAATACCCAAGATTAATGAAAGCTAATATAATTAACCCATTACCCGCCAATGTCTCATGTTTGGGACAATTTTTCACATTTTTTTCTTCTAAAAACTGCAACTTCTTAATAAAATACGGGCATTAAAATAGCGAGAACATATCACGTGCTCCATGAAAGTATTAGAATTCCCGCTATTTTGCTTCAAATCGCTGTAAACCTCAGGTTGAAATTAATAACTTCAATTAAAATTGTTTTTGTATTTTTGATTACGTTGGTAAGTGGAAACGATGTCCCTTGATTCGAGCACGAGATTCTAATATTATTTTTGTTACTCCAGCCCATGTGGAGGTCATGACGTTCTATATCGTTGAATAGCAATTTATAATTGTATCCTGCCGGATAATCAGAACATTACGTTTCTTGGAAGCGCTCCGACGCTTTGTGTTTCTTCGCATCGTTTGTTCGCACTCTTCTATGCCTTCGTTGTTCTCGTTACGTATGCAAGTTTATACAGTAATTTCTCCCTAATTCGCGCTTAGATTACACACAAAACCGGATAATTTGAGAACAGTAGATACGATTATTCGAGCCTTGCGGCTCGTTTTTATAATTACCGATTGTCAACAACTATAAAAGCTAGACGCAAGGCTCGAACAATCGTATCTCCTCTTCCAAAATTGTCCATTTTTGTGCGCAATCTGAGCGCGAATTAGGGAGAAATTATCGTGCACATGTTTTTAAAGAATAAACGGAGTGTCTTATAATTTTCTGCATCTATCATCCGATTGGACAGCTGAATACGCTTGTTCATGTTTTACGCCATATTGCACGTGGCCAGCGCCTATTTCGCAGTCATCGCAGGTTTAACCCTTAAATGCATGATATTTTGTTTTGAATTTTAAAACATCGTTTTTTATAGGAATGTAGTCATAGGTTATGTAAAAAATAAATAAAAAAATCTAGGTACTAATATTGAGTATTTATTTTGAAAAAACGTTGTATGTGAACTTTTGGCAACAATATGCGTTTATTACTAAAATTATTGTAGACGTAAACAAATGGTCATGTATTTATATTATCTATTAGTATAGGAATTTTCACATTATTTATAAATGAAATGCAGCAAAGCAATTACGATTTTTGTTGTGACACAAAGCAACCTTGCATTTGATGCACTCAGTCCGTGAAAATCCTTTACAACCTGAAAGTTATCACCCACCACATTCAAATTTCAAAAAACATATAACTTACTCGCCAAAAGTAATGTCAAGTCTTTTCTTTCACACATGGTCTATTGTCTATTGTTATCAACGTGTGTTCGGAAACGCACATACTCAGGTTTTTGAATCAAATTAAGTGGAACTGGAATGTAGACAATTGGCAACAGTATGCATTTAAGGGTTAATGCGAACTGCGTCGCGCTTAAACGGCCACGTAAGGATACGTTCGTTTAAATAGATCGGGCAGACAGATAGGCGGAATAGCAGCGAATATAAATAGGTTCGTTAAATGAATTCCAGGGACATCGTGACTGCGTAAGCGATTTCTTCTCGACGATGCTCCGATACGCTTACGGCTCGAACAATGACTCGATACATTGACGATGACACGGCGACGTCCCCGTGATTTATTCGTTTCCCTGCTGCAGCACGTTGTCTGCGAGACTGTGCGTCCGAGACTCTAAACCAGCTCCATTTATTTACTTCCCAAAGTGCTTTATTTTTAGATCGCACGAATATTGATCGGTCGATTACTATGTGTTTCAACCCCCTCGCAACCTCGCGCTCCCTGATTTAGTGTTTACAACGCGTGGGGTCAACAAGCTTCACGCAAGGCGATGCACGATAAGGAGCAATCGAGGCGGTCGAAATAATAGCGGTGTAAGTCACAGTATCGTCATTGCGAGAAACATGGAGTGTGTTATTGTTTACCAACATGCGTACACTTCTTCCTTCTGAAAAGTCAGCAAAGAACTGTGCTGTACAGTGTGACGATTTGTTAAAATGTTCTAGGACGAATTATATGAGCCGTTTATTTTGAAAGTGGCACAAGTCACTTTACCGTAATGAAAAGTGGTGATTTTTTAATGTTTATACGAAATTATTTATACCGAGAAAAATATCAGTATCCTGAGATAACAAATACAAGTAAATCTTCTCGAAAGTCAGCATCCATATTTTGAAACGTGTTAAAACGCAAACCCTTAAATATATCGACTTAAAAACAAAGCGACTTGTGCCACTTTCAAAATAAACGGCTCGTATACTAAATTATCGTATATAGGCTAGTGGAGCCGGTTACTGTGGAACGTTCAATCGCTGTGCCTTCGCTTTTTCACACGCTCGATTAACATTATATTTATCGAATGAGACGTATTCAATCTTCTTTTTTTATTAAAAAATATGCGAAACAAAACAACGAAAATCCGTAACAGTATCTTTATTGAAAAATAAACATAATATGGAAGAATAAAAAAAAACGTAACAGTATTTTTATGCAAAAATATGCAAAACAAAGGAGTAAAAATCCGTAACAGTTTCTTTTTTATTGAAAAATAAACACGACAGAAGAATCAAATATCGTGTAATAATATTTTTATACCAAAATAAACGAAATCAAAGAACAAACAAAACGTCGTATATCTGATTCGATAAACATAAAGTTAATTGTGCCCGAAAACAAATCTAAAACATACCGATTGGTCACGAGCTCTATTATCCTATATCTTTTTCCCAATGTTTGCCCTCAGTTTTGGGCGAATTCCTCGAATCTTTCGGACGAATTCCTCCCACTAATCACGATCACGAACTTGCTCTAATCTCCTATAAAAGCATCTTCTGGATAGTAACGAACAATTCCGAATTCGCATTGTGCACATCAAGTCGAAAACGAAGCAAGTGCAGTCGAACGAAGTGAAAACGTTAAAGGTTGGTCACTTCGACGGGTAACGTCGCAGAGCGATAATTCCATCAAGCTCGGTTAATTTTGTGTACAACGAGGGAGCGTTGCATTTTTTTTCCGATCGGTATCGCTGCGAATTTATTATTTTCCGTAATGATCGTTTATTACGTGCGCCAGGTAGGAGGCGATAAGCTGCGGCCGCGAGATAAGTTAATGCATACAGCGTGCACAGGCTGGAACGCTGCAACGTTGCAACGGCCTATCAATTATGTATGTTTTCTGGAGTTTCAATCGCGCCGGTATTGAGCGGGCCCGGTGTTTCGTTCGGTTCTCTCTCTCTCTCTCTCTCTCTCTCTCTCTCTCTTCCTATCGGAAAGAAAAGAAAACGACGATAAGCGTGATTAATAGACGAGGAAAGGATATCGTTGCTGGGAGAGATAAGTATTCGCTTCGACATTGATTGATCGTGGACCCGGTTAATCGCGGCCAATACACCGCGAAACTTATACCATTTTTCGATGCAGCAATTAGCGGCCGGCCGATGTAATTATTACGCGAGCACGCTGGCGCGGGAAACGCGGGAAACGCGCGCACCGCGGCTTTGATTAATTTCGCCGATCCGTCGACGCAATTAATGCTCGGTTACAAGCATCGGCTGCTCTTTTGTGGCGGCCCCGGACTCGATGATCTCCCGGATCAATTGATTTCGCGTGTAGATCCTATCGAGGAAAGACCGTTCTGAATGCCGGCCGACAGATGTATTCAGCCTTTTTATCCTGTGCCGCTCTATACCACCATAATCGAGCAATTTTTTCCGTGCGTCGATCGCCAATTGAATTTTCCGATGCGCTCGACGCAAATGTATGGTGCTCGGGAGACGCCCGATTTAATTTAATGCCGCGTGTATCGTTGGACGATTACGGCTTTACTCGGGACCGTTGGCCGAGTGTTCTCTAATATTCAATTATGTTAACCGAAAGCGTTATATTCTGGATACGATGCTTGTAGTTCGAACCGTGAATAGAACGGAAATTGCGGGAACAATTTTTGAATCGAACTAATACCGGCGAACTCGCGGAATGCTATTTAACATGCTATTTGCAATATTACATTAGCGCGTGCAGTAGATTCCAGTATAACGCGATAACGCGTCACGCGTACTGTGCGAGCTCGTGTTAGAGGAAATCGTGGCGCTCGAGAATTTTCCTCTTCGCCAATGATAATTCGTCCATCGCGCGTAATATACCCGTCGTTTCGTATGGACGAAACATTTCGTTCGGTAGAAATACAACGAAAGAAATCATTTTGCGAATTCATCGCGTAATCCATTGTAATTAGTTGCATAAATCGGAGGAACACTTTCTTCAGTGTTGCGAACGTTGATCACTGTCCGAATCGAACTAACTTACGTTCTACCGTCTTCGTTCCAGTGCAATTAGCCGCCCGATTTTTATATATTTTAATTTTATTATTTTATATTTATTTTATATTTATATATTTTAATTTTATTATTTTATATTTATTTTATATTTATATATTTTAATTTTATTATTTTATATTTATTTTATATTTATATATTTTAATTTTATTATTTTATATTTATTTTATATTTATATATTTTAATTTTATTATTTTATATTTATTTTATATTTATATATTTTAATTTTATTATTTTATATTTATTTTATATTTATTATTATTTAATTTTATTATTTTTCAGTTTTAACATCGGCTGCAGTCTCTAATGCACGAAATGAAGCAATGGCGCTATTTATAACCTTGACAATTATACGTAAAAGTTGAACGAAAGTAACTAAATAAATAGGTAATTAAATGTAACAAAATGTTGCAACATATTCAGTTAGACAATCTCCTAATGATTAGACCGCGAATTTGATGCATTCAGATCGTACGGAAATTAGCACAATGCATGTAAACGTTAACACTGAGCAAAACACTAACGACGCTTCTATTTTAATTTTATCGAAATAAATATTTGTTCGACTTAATCAAATTATTCCTTTCTCCGGAGTTTCTTTCAAACTAATCTACGAAAACTGTCAAAATAAAGATCCACAGTCTAATAACTTCACACTCGAAACGTTCGACATCATATCCGAAAGTATTTAATAAAAATTGTCTATGCTGGTTGTGAAAAATTGCGAATCATCCTGCATGATTAGCATAATTCAAGAAGTTGAATTACGAGTCACGCAGACACGGCGCTCGTTTCATTTTCGTAGCTGGCGAAGCATCGAGCCGCGGTTTCACGGATTTTCAGAATGAAAGATGAACGTAACATTAGCGAAATGAATTATTTTTCCCAGTTGATGAATACGTGCCGCATTAAAAGTTCGGACGGTAATTGATTCGTACTATTACTGTCCCTTGAACGGGTAGCGCGCGTCCACGATCTATCAACGAGTAGACCGTGATGGATGGATCTGTAGATTATGCGTCGATCAATAGCGCACGATCGCGCGCGCGCGCGCGTACAGGTACGCGTATCGAGGAATGCGCAAAGTTTAGCTTTATGGGGATTGATAAATGCGTTCGCGTTTCTTCTACGGATTCGGGACAATTTTGTGGAACAACCACTAGCGATTAATGATGTAAAATGATCGCTATTCAAGCGCAATCCGCGCGAATGATATTGTTTCGCATCAAGTGACCGTGGAATAATTTTATACATGAATTACTGAAGCGGTTCGATAAACAATGCCGAAGCAACGTTGTCGTGTGCAGCCTCGATGGAACGTTAACTTCGTATGAAAATTATTCTGGGATCGAGACACGGAGCTTTTTTCTTTAAAATGTCATAATTCGCTGCAATTATCCTTTAACTGTATTAGAAAGCAACGAGTCCCTGTTTACTGTATTCCACAATTTTCAAATCCTGAAATCCCAGCCATTCGTCGGCAAACCTCGCATCATTCAATTCACAATTGCTAAATTTCCGGATTACTAGTTTTAATTTCGATTATCATTTCACCATCTATCTATCGACAAATTGCTATTAATAGAACAAACGTTGATTTTGTGTTCCACCGTTTATTTGTCGAACAATTCTCATATATTAACTCCATTATTATGCATATTAATTATGCATATTAATTCCATTATTATACATGTTAACTCCATTATTATATATTAGTTTCCTCTAAACACTTTAATTATTTTCTCACCTCAATTACCGCGTTTCTTATTCTATTGAACAATAATCTAAAAATATGTGTATCGTTGAAGAGAATTCTAATTTAAGCATAAATAATTGTAAATAACTGCAAAAGCACGAATTTGTGGGACTCCCTGTATTCGTTCAGCTTGCCAATTGAATGTCTGAGATGTACCGATCGTAATAGAAAGGAAATTGATCATCGATTTCAAGTGTCTACAGGCAAGTTTCGTTTTGCAGCGACGGTACTTCTGTCGTGCAGAAATATAAATGAAGTTCTTACTGGAATTCCGGTCTCTTTATTATCAGTGATGCGCGTACCAACCCGACGAAATCTATTTTCCCCACGATTTTCTTCGAATCGCGGCTATTACATACATCATCGATGCATATTTCACGTACCGCGGCATTGTTTTCTGCAAGGTAGCGGCGTGCAGTTCCATGAAATCACTGTGACTTTACTGCATCAAGTATTCGCAGTTTGCCAGGCGCAAAGGTCGCACAATACACCTACATAATTAATTACCCTATTATTGTTGGTATTTCATCGATGAACTTCTACAAAGTTCATCCTATTGTCTCCGAACAGGAATATTTTTTGCTGGAATCTCTTATTATAGCAGCACTCGTTCCAACGCTGAATATCGTTGAAACAATGAAAAATGTCTGTACGCGAATAAATTCCAATTTATCAAATAATATAGGAATCTCGAGAATTCGGGAACGAATGTATGAAACAATATTAATCCTTAAATAACAAAGGAATTTCTCATCCGAGAATAAATGTTGAACTATTAATATAAAAATGTCAGTGTAAATTATATAAAAGTTTCCATTTAGATAATAAATCTACTAATCGATATTAATCAGCGGTTAAATAATAAAGAAATCAATATAAACTGTTCACCGACGTAACAATATCCATGTAAATGATATAAAAATTTCCATTCGGATATAAATCCGCTGTGAAGAATATTAATCGTCGGTTAAATAATAAAGAAATCTTCCACTTCAGTATAAACTGTCCATTAATATAAAAACGTCGATGTAAATGATATAAAAATTTCCATTCGGATATAAATCTGCTGAAGAATATTAATTGTAGGTTAAATAATAAAGAAATGTTCCACTTTAGTATAAATTGCTCGGCCTTAATGCAAAATTGTCAATATAAATAATATGATAATGTCCACGCGATAATAAATTCCAATTTATTGAACGATATTCGTCTCCAATTAAATAACAGAGGTCTAGAAAGTGCGAATCTTCTTTTATCCAAGATATTCTTAAATATCAAGGATAAACGCACAAGCAAAAGGTTATATTAATCCTCTATCCGTCAATGGAACGGCGTGTTATGATAATAATACTATGAATGCACCAAACGCCCACGTGGAAACGCGTCGCGAATTATAAATAATAATCTAGTGCACCCCGTTTGCTATTTATAAGATCTACGATAACAAACTGGTTCAGTTACTTTTACCCAGGCTTCCTATTCACACACATACACACACATTTTTTTTTCTTTCTCGACCCGTCGTCCTTTCATTCAGAACTTCTCGAAGATCAATGTTCGATAAGAAAACTGTGCTGTTCTTCGTTGTTCGCTTGACTGAAAAAACTCTCGTTCAAGTGCAGTACTGTCTATTGCTACTATTTGCGCGTGCAATTATTAACCTTTTAGGCACGACGCACCACTATAGTGGCTTGCTCTAGTAGCTCACTCGCTCATCGTTTGAACCAAATAATCGTCTTCATATGCATTGTTTCACACTTCTTTTGTCTTCACATCGATTCACAACAGTTTACAGGGTGTCCGAAAAATGTCTCGCAATCCGGAACTGGCGGGTTCCTCGGATCATTTGAAGCAACTTCTTCCTTTACAAAAATTTTCTCCGAGGCTCCGTTAACGAGTTATTAACGAAAAACAGTGACCAATAAGAATCGATTACGGCTGACGCGAGGCGGCCCAGCTAACCAGCGCGCGAAGCCCAGTTCCGCTCATTGTCTCGGTCGCCTCGCGCCAGCTGAGCTGGGGTTCGACCGCCTCGACCGCTGGCGCCGTTGGCTCGGCCGCCTCGCGCCAGCTGAGCTGGGATTCGATCGCTCGACCGCTGGCGCCGTTGGCTCGGCCACCTCGTGGCAGCTGATCTCGCCTCTCATTGGTCACTGTTTTTCGTTAATAACTCGTTAACGGTGCCTCGGAGAAAGTTTTTGTAAAGGAAAAAGTTGCTTCAAATGGTCTGAGGAACCCGCCACTTTCGGATTGCGAGACATTTTTGGGATACCCTGTATATACAGACAGAATATACAGTATCAGACTCTGTACAGTACACATCAGGCTCAGCCGTCCAGAGAAATAGCCTCGCGCAGAATTCATCTGTGCCGAAAAGGTTAAATTCGGTGCAGCAGAAAGTTTAATAAATTTTAATGAGACGTTTATTCTAATTGGAACCTGTCGGCACACGTAATTGAGTATCCAGTGCTCGTCTCTTGACCTACAATTTACAGTTCTGACACTCGCAGACCCGGTTATTATTACGTCAGTTGCACCGTACCTTATAGCAAAGTTTTCACGCGACGGGCACTAAAATTGAAAACTAAACAGACAAAGCAGAGTAGCGTTTTTCATTTGTTCTCCGTTACGAAGTCACGCATCCCTTCGACTACGATGTATTATTATTTTCCTATGTGTTCTAAAAATAATAATAGCGATTTAATGTATTATTATTTTCCTATGTGTTCTAAAAATAATAATAGTGATTTAATGTACTATTATTTTCCTATGTGTTCTAAAAATAATAATAGCGATTTAACTAACGGTTAGAATGAAATTGCTTTTTTTTCATTTCATTTAAAACATGCTCTATGATATTTTGTAATCCGAGAAGTTTCTCGGCTGGTTTTCATCAGCTTTTCCAACAGTTTTTTTGACGCGCACAACAGGACCTCAATTATTCCAACCATCGATTTCGGAGTTCAAGGGCATTTGAAAGCCATATCACGACGCACATTTCAACGTATTTTTACGAGCTGCACGAATGTGCAATACTGAATTATATATCAAGGTTATGAAAAAAAGAAGCATCGATGACCTTGAGAACAATGAAAGAAAACAGCCACGACAAAATACCGACCAATTGTATACGTTTCGTACCATCGTAAATTACATTAACGGGGATTCAATTTATACGAAAATCTTTAGCAAGCATTTCTTCCGATTTTTTTGACGAGACATACTACTCAGACTCGCCGAAACTGCTGCAGCATCGACAGAAAAATATTTCCGCTGCATTTTAACGCATGCAATATGTAATGCCACTCACGAAAGCTTACATGCCGCCAGGTAAACACAATAAACAAATACAAATCATCAATTTATATCCGAAACGTTTGTTTTTAATACAAGTTTTTAATGCGGAGGTATAAACAACGGCTTTTGGTCGCCGAAAAGTCAAATGTCTCGGTTAACATAATTTCGGATGGCGCTAATCTTTTGGGCGCAGCGACGCGACGACGGCCGTGCTGCTGCAAGGCGGCGGTGGACGGATGCATAATCGATTAAGAAGCGCATTGGTATTCCGGGATTCTGCTTGGCCTGAATCGCCACTCAGACAGGCCAATGCAAATCGGGGACGGTTTGCAGTGCGGGGGCAACGCACGCATTAAAACGCAAATACGGGGACCCGCAACCGGTGCAACTACGATGCCCGGCTTGTAATTGCATTGGCACGAAATGGCTTTTCATAATGACAAACCGTCGCGTCGCGTCGCGTTGCAACGCAAGCGCGCGCGAGTCCCAGCCGCGCCGTGCCGGCTCGCATTGCATCGCGTGGCATCGCATCCCGTCGAAACTTTCGAGACTGCGCTTAAATAAGATGCTCTCGCCGGGGCGACGCTCTCGTTCACTGGCGCGGGCTTTCTTCCCGTTGATGAATTTAATTATCCCTCGCGGTTATGGTCGATCCACCGGGCCGAAGAGTATTTCGGAATAATAACAGCATTGTTTTTTCACGTTTTCCCGGTGAGATCGAACCGTGAAACTGTTAGATCTACGGAGATCGTAAGTCTCCGATTCAATCGTGTATGACACCGCGTCTATGACTCTTTCGAGTGATACGGATGATAGGTTGATAAAGAATGGTTTTAACACTGGCTGATATCGATAACACTATATTTTAATATAACATAACAATTTTTAACGCTAATGTGACTAACTGTACTTGGCTTAGAATGAATTGAGTCGATGGTGAGACTATCGACGGAGTCTTGACCGAGGTCTGATATCAATAACACTATATTTTAATATAACATAACAACTTTTAACACTAGGGTGACTAACTGTACTTGGCTTAGAATGAATTGAGTCGATGGTGAGACTATCGACGGAGTCTTGATCGAGGTCTGATATCAATAACACTATATTTTGATATAACATAACAATTTTTAACGCTAGGGTGACTAACTGTACTTGGCTTAGAATGAATTGAGTCGATGGTGAGACTATCGACGGAGTCTTGACCGAGGTCTGATATCAATAACACTATATTTTAATATAACATAACAACTTTTAACACTAGGGTGACTAACTGTACTTGGCTTAGAATGAATTGAGTCGATGGTGAGACTATCGACGGAGTCTTGACCGAGGTCTGATATCAATAACACTATATTTTAATATAACATAACAATTTTTAACGCTAGTGTGACTAACTGTACTTGGCTTAGAATGAATTGAGTCGATGGTGAGACTATCGACGGAGTCTTGACCGAGGTCTGATATCAATAACACTATATTTTAATATAACATAACAACTTTTAACACTAGGGTGACTAACTGTACTTGGCTTAGAATGAATTGAGTCGATGGTGAGACTATCGACGGAGTCTTGATCGAGGTCTGATATCAATAACACTATATTTTAATATAACATAACAATTTTTAACGCTAGGGTGACTAACTGTACTTGGCTTAGAATGAATTGAGTCGATGGTGAGACTATCGACGGAGTCTTGACCGAGGTCTGATATCAATAACACTATATTTTAATATAACATAACAATTTTTAACGCTAGGGTGACTAACTGTACTTGGCTTAGAATGAATTGAGTCGATGATGAGACTATCGACGGAGCCTTGACCGAGGTCTTTACGCGTTGGTGTCTGGTTAGTAATCTCTCCGTTCGTTGTCTGTTTTGCCTTTTAAGAAGAGATTCGTTAGGGGTGTGAAGTTTTTACCGAGACACTCGGATTGGATGTTTTTCAAGTTTCCCGGATCTAGAAAGGGAAGCGGTCGTTTCGAGTGATTGGTCAGAAAATTGTGAGCAAGGGAAAAGGTGACCGCCCCGAACTAACAGTCGCTTGCTGTTATGAATCGTACCTGCGAGTGAATCTCGCGAAGAATCCGCGTGTCTCGAAGGTTGACCGTCGCAGGTAATAAGACTGAGGAAAAAAGATATTGCCTTGGGTAGTTGGTGTTGTGCAGAAGGTAAAGGGAATACGTGACGGTGAGAGAATTTTGGCGACCAGATGTAGGCAACGTTGAAGGAAATATTACAGGCAGGAGATAACGGCTTTTCAGATAATTAGGCACTATTGTTACGGTCGCTTGTTTGTTTGTGGAAAGACGCTTGCAGTACAGATGCGGTCGTTTGGCAATTTTCGGAATCTATTGTATGGTAGGGACGGTGTTTAGTCGAGCGGTCGAGCCGCGTATGCTTTATTAAGATAGATAGCTTGTATATACTTTTAACGCGGTACAAGCATACTTAACTTCGCCGAATGTCTGCCGTTGTTTCGTTCTCCTCGTCGATTGGTCCGCGACTGATCTGACGGACTACCAAAGATCGTTTTCAATGATCGTCATTATACCTGCGGATTTTACGGATTTTTGATAAAAATGGCCACGTCGAAAAACTAGAATTCTAAAGACACGGGAAGAACTTGAGATCATTTTTATATTATTTACAACTTATTTAAATGATTAAAAGATGATCGACATTTCCGTCTAACTCGCAGTGACTTTTTTAAATTTTCCCCATTGACGGCCCCATTGGGACCCCATTTGGGACTTCGCCGGTCGGAGGCGCGCAAGCGCTACATCGTCGCATGCATAAAATCGCATCAGGTGTCAAATAAACACCTATTTGCCATAATTAATTTTTGTATTCGACCTATTTGTTGAAATTCGTCGGTGACGTCGACGCCGGTCGCGTCGACGTCAAAAAGCGTGCCGATCGACGCGAGATAATCGTCGCGCCGAACAGATTTCGAAACGGTTTCGAGGTCGGCGTTATCATCCTATCCCGTGGATCGAAAAAGAGCAGGAACTTGGAACAGCCGGATACACTGGTCCGTAGCCAGACGAATTACGAGCATGGAGGAACGATGCTCGGTTTTGTCGGCGGTTCCCCGAACAGACCAGGCCGCGGTTGCGACGCGGAAGAGTGGGAATGCTTTCCGATTCCGGCGAAATTCCAGCCATATTCCCAGAGCGCGCCACTTCCGACTCTCTGTCACTACCCCCAACCCCCCTCTGTCACGTCTCCGCGCTCCTTTTCCTTCCCCTCCGAGGTACGATCGCCGAACTAAGATAAAAGTACCTATTACGGAACACCGCGCTATTCTGACCCCTTCTCGACAACGGCGGGAGAAACAATAGAATAAACGATAGACGGAGCACGCGAATGTTGTACGTGCTCCGAGGCCACGTATGTCGGATCGAAAATTGTCAAGTATGAGGGAATGCAAAGACCTTCGCCTAATTTTTGTCGGATTTGTCGTTCGCAGCTGAACGACGTTCGATCCCTTCACCTTTAATTAATACTAGATTTATATATTTATATATAATATTTATAATATTGATAATATATAATATTATATATAATAATATATTATATATATAATATTAATTAATATATATTTATATATATATAATAATATATTATGTATATAATATTAATTAATATATATTTATATATTATAGATTTATATATATTTATTATTAACACTAGATTTACGGAGCGCAAACAAAAAATAGCTGTTTCATATTAGTTCATAAAAGTAACAATATGACATTTATTCTGATTTGTAACAAGTGGTATTGTAACATTTGCCGCAAGCAACGTATAAATTAACTAAATAATTCATAAATGTATCTTTACGATATGCATAATCGTAAATTAAAAAATTAGTAACCCGTCATTTTGACGGATTCCGTTTTATAAAATTAACAATTTTACTATTAATATTTACTTATTCGCTTAACATTAACATGTAATGCATGCATGATAAACGAAAAACGCAGGAAAAATCGAATACTTATAAAAGTTAAAAATTCAAATTGCTGCTGTAAAGTTTTATTCAGCAAAGCAAAGAACGATACGTAATGGCACTTTGCACATCGAGCACCAATATCGCGATTCTTTTCTAATCTTATTTTTATAACAACGTAAACTCCTTCGCGCAGGATTGGCCTCAAAATATTCTAAACATCTTGAAATTTGAGAACATGTCTTTGTTTTCACTAAAGTTACATTTTAAATAGCCAATGGTCGCTACTTTTTACGCACGACGAGTATACTCGTCGTGGAGAAGCAGCAGTATTTTGTGTCACGACGAGTATACTCGTCGTGCGTAAAAAGTAGCGACTATTGACTATGCAATTTATCGTATTAAAAGTACTATCGACCAGTTAACTGTGTTCGACGAGTATACTCGTCGTGGAGAAGCGGCAGTATTTTGTGTCACGACGAGTATACTCGTCGTGCGTAAAAAGTAGCGACTATTGGCTATGCAATTTATCATATTAAAAGTACTATCGACCAGTTATCTGTGTTCGACGAGTATACTCGTCGTGGAGAAGCGGCAGTACTTTGTGTCACGACGAGTATACTCGTCGTGCGTAAAAAGTAGCGACTATTGGCTATGCAATTTATCGTATTAAAAGTACTATCGACCAGTTATCTGTGTTCGACGAGTATACTCGTCGTGGAGAAGCGGCAGTACTTTGTGTCACGACGAGTATACTCGTCGAACACAGTTAACTGTTCGACAGTACTTTTAATACGATAAATTGCAGCAGCAACGACAACCGTGATAATCACGTCACACGACCAACTAAGTTTCCATTTTCCTGCTTAATCCGGCGAAGACCACGATATAACAGATAATAACTATATACGCGTCGACTGCATGTAATTTCAAAAATCTGGACCGCGCCGCGAATGAACCGCGATTATTGCAAGCGACAGGAGAACAAAGGGGACAAGAACGTACGCAACAAAAGATTCAGCGTTTATTAAATCGTTACACGATTGCTCCGCGACTTGCCACGAACAAGCCCGAACGAGGCTGTCGCGTCGCCGGGCCATGAACACCTAAATGAAATTCTACGGGAGGCATTGTTAATCACTTGAAGCCCATTGGCGGACGTTGACAGATCTAAATGGAACCCGGTCGCGTTCCAGCAGGATCTACAAAGGCCGGGCGGATGTAATCCGGGCCGCGGAGTGGGGTTGCGTGAAAAATAGTCGGCGAAAAACGAATTATCCGGCGACAAAAAAAAAGTTTCTTGTTGTCGATGGTTTTAGGTTCGAAGCAATCGGGTGTGCCCGGTGCGCGCGGCAACCGAAATGTTTTTCACGGCATTCTCGTCTCGTGCTTGGGATAGGAATTTTATGGGTGAAATGCAGCCGGCGTACGAAGGGAAAACATTTTGTCATCGTCAAAACGGTCGACAAATGTTTGCGTTGAAATATACAGGGGAACGACGGTACGGGTGCGGTTGCGGATGCGCTTTGGATATCGATTCCACCTGGTGCGGATTGTTGCAGCCCGTAAAGAGAAACGCTTTTTCTCGATCCCCCCAGCCCTGTTACACTTACCCAACGGTTTTCTCGCGCACCTACCCTCTTGACCCGCGGCACAAATATCCGGAAAATGTCCCGAAACTTTCGGTTCATAGTTTATGCCACCCGACATCTTCAGTCCTGCGATTAATTGTTCGAAAAGTACCCCGGCCCGTAACGATAATTCTTCTCGCGTCACCGAAAACTGGAACAACATTTCGGAATTTTCTTTCCAGCGAGTGTTGCCGCGTTTATGCGACAGATGAATGCGTAGATACAATGTAAGTTTCTATAAAAGTCTACTATAATGTCCATTTCCACTGAAATCTGTGTGTTACAATCGAAATACCTACTAGAAGTCCATTTAAATTAAATATTCTATTTAAATTCCCATAAGAAAAACTGTTATGATTTAAATCTATAATAAATATGTGTAATAATTGAACTTTCTCTATTTAGACATATGATAAAAATCCATTATAATTTATATATCTATTAAAATTTACTATAATTAATTTTACTTCTATTTAAAGTTAATTGGAATTCAAGTTTTTATATAGATCCACTTTAATTCAAATTCCCTTTTGAATTCCCTATAAAAATTTACTGTAATTTAAATTTCTATTAAAAATCTGTTATAATTATAATTAATTTTACTCTTATTTCATATTAACTGCAATTTAAATTTCTGCTAAAAATCCATTATAATTACACTTTTTACTTAAATTGCTACAAAAAAGTGTACTAAACCGTGGCAAATTTATGCACATGAATGTAGGCTTGATTTCAGAGAAATCGATTGCTCTGCATTCGTTACAAAAAATTGTTTAGACGACGTAAGGAATTTGTCTCTTTCTCGAATTTTTATGAGATCATATTAATTGATGTACATTGGAATGAGATTACACGCAGTGTAACAATGATCTATACTGCAAGACCTTTCTATAGCGATCGAGCGCGCGCCACTTATTTAGCATGATTCTTCAATCTTGCATCTGCAGGTGATTCGAACAATTGAATCACAAAGATTACTAAAATATATGTATACTAAAGAAATGTGTATATTTTAGTAAGCTTGATGTTTTTGGTCTTTTATTAATTGAACGGAATCAAATTTATTTCGCTATGAGCAAACGGAACGGGGATAGATTAGAAACGTTATCTCCCCTAATCGAGTACTTCATTTCGGACAATATACAGGGCGTCGCAGGTTTTAATGTTTAAACTTTGTCAGTGTATTCTATGGCACAAAGTAAGAAAAAAATGTTATGTAAACATAGGTCATATAGAGCTTCATTAAGAAGTTATAACAAAAATTCAGAATAGGAATAGTAATCAACTTGCTGTTACTGCGAGCATTGGCTCGAATAGATCAGCACATGCCGTGTGTTTATGTAAGCTGTGTTTATTAATACATTTCAAAATGTCTACCGTTGTTGACAAATACATGAGTGACATCGATCGAAGATCGAATTTATGACCGTGCGAATTTCGTTTCTATTCTCTTTCATTTCATTGAACGAATTTTTGTTATAACTTCTTAACCCTTTCGCTACGGGCGGGTTCTCCACCGCGGTACTTCCGCTGAACGGAGCGCCGCGACATCACTGCACGCTACGCGACGCCGATCGTCAGCGGGAGTACCGCGGCGGAGAACCCAAGCTGCTTGAATGTTTTCGTACGAAAAAATTTCTCTCCAAAGGGTATTTATAAATAAAGGGTATTCCAGGATATTTATAACGTCTTAGCATGCGCTCTTTAATTTACAGTATGGGAGGAAATAAAACATTATGCAATATAATGCATCTTATGGAAGGCCACTATAGTGGCCCATAGTACCTCAGTGGCATCTTATGAGAGGCCACTATAGTGGCCCGTAGTACCTCAGTTGCATCATACGAAAGGCCACTATAGTGGCCCGTAGTACCTCAGTGACATCTTATGGAGGGCCACTATAGTGGCCCGTAGTACCTCGGTGGCATCTTATGGAGGGCCACTATAGTGGCCCGTAGTACCTCGGTGGCATCTTATGGAGGGCCACTACAGTGGCCCATAGTATCTCGGTGGCATCTTATGGAAGGCCACTATAGTGGCCCATAGTATCTCGGTGGCATCTTACGGAGGGCCACTATAGTGGCCCGTAGTACCTCAGTGGCATCATACGAAAGGCCACTATAGTGGCCCGTAGTACCTCAGTGACATCTTATGGAGGGCCACTATAGTGGCCCGTAGTAGCGAAAGGGTTAATAAAGCTCTATATGACCTATGTTTGCATAACATCTTTTTCTTACTTTGTGCCATAGAATATACTGACAAAGTTTCAACATTAAAACCTGGGACACCCTGTACATACCTGTTCAACGTTCAACGACTTATCGATTATTCCCATTATCAATTTCAATTGTTCAGTTTTCGTAGAACAGCTTGGAAGAAGTTATTTTCGAAAGATCGTGTGGCGTGATTGTTATTGACAGGTTCGGTTCTATTGTTAGGTAGATCGTCGAATGTCGTGCGACCGAATGATTTATGTCGGACGAGAAATTTGTAACCTGACGGCTGAGGTTCGCCGCACGAGGCTCATGACTGATTGCGACAAAGCTAGTTATTCTTTGACTTCGTATTTCGCGGCTTTTAAGTTCCATTTCAAAGCGAAATTGCCCCGACGTCCGGTTATTAGCCGATAGAATCGTAAACCGGTTACGCGCACCTTGAAATTTCGCTGTTTCTGTATGGGTCGTTACACAGACGCGGCGTTTCTTTTTTCCAACGCGAACGCGCCCTGCTGTTTCTCTATTGAGTTAAAACCCAATTAGCTTATCGAGATTAAGTGACGACGAATTTTTTGCACGACTTCCGATAAAATACTTCTGCTAACAAAGTGCGGATATCTGTTCGAATGATTCTGTCGTGTTAATCTCTAATCGAAGCTCGTTTAAAATTATGTCAAATTACTTTCGCCACTAGCTACGAATTTCCTGGCATAGTCTGCATCGTTAGTATCATTTGGAAATACAAATTGATCGTTACTAGACTGTTCTAAGGTCTTCGATGCAATTTTAACGTAACTGTATCTTTCTACATCTTTCTGCATTATTTCAATTGTATTTTATGCACCGATATGTACTACTTTTTGATATGTATTTTTAAATATAAAAATATGTTTGTTCATGTCAAAATATATTTTCAAAAGCAATCCTTCGAGTTTTAATATTATTCAATAACATTATATAGGTGCCAACTGCTCTGATACTCGTAATTATACTGCAGAAGAAAATTGATTTCTTTCCTTAACAATTTTAATATATCTAAAACAAGGTAATATTTTAATTCTTCCAATGCGACCACTTCTTGGTATTTCACCTACTCATTTTTGTCAAAAATACATAAAATCTGCTCCTAAGTAATTATTAGATTTTTGCGCGTTTATGGCAGAAATAGTCAGATGAAATCGAAAATTGTGATGACGTTAGAAATATTGGAAAATATTGTTACATTATTGTCAACATTATTATCAATACTATTCGAAGAAGGAATACATTTGGATTATCCTTGCTCGTTACAACCGATTCAGAAAATTGTTATTACATAAAACAAAGACAAAAAATGCAGCAAAACTCATTTTGCTCGCCGAAAAGTTTCTCTCCGAAAAATATATTATATTATAAATAATATATATTATATATTATTATTCATAATATATATTATAAATAAATATATTATATTATAAATTTAAAAATATATTATAATATATTATAAATATTATAAATATATTATAGATAGGACAAGCACACAGATAGACTCTGTGCTTCGAAGACCATGCTCGAATATACCAGAATTCTCACTAAAATACCTGTCTTTCCAAGCTCGTCGCTCTCGTCGCTAAACAAGAGAAACAATTCGTCCACAGCATGGCGGCTGTTCTTTTATGAATCGTCCAGGCCGGATCGTTGAATAATTCAGTATTGTTTACGGGGATCGAGCTATCCACTCTAATCGAACTTGCCTCGAAGTCCGAGGAAGATCGTTGAGGGAGACTGGTCGTGTGCCGAGGGATGAAGAGTCCGATGGAGTCCGACTTCGACGAAGCTTTCGCAACCGGTCGGAGACGGGTTTTTCGAATATTTATGATCGGCGCCGGTGCAATTTTTATCGGGCAGGAACACCACTTCAAACATTGTCTGGCGGGCGTCATCGTTATCGTCTTGCGGCCGGCATTTCTGCACGGAACGAGATTTCCCGAGATCCACTTGAGAAAGTTCGACCTGGTACAACTTCCGCCGGCTGGCGGACCCCGGTGTCGCTGTTATCCTTGCGCGACAGTTCGCCGGCCGCGGAAACCCGGCTCCCTCTTTTTACCGATTTATTATTCTCCGTTGGAATCTCAATGCTGCACGTTAAGTTTCCGCAATTATGTCGCATATTACGCGAAACTTTTCGCAAAGACGATTATATTCTTTCAGCCCTTCTAGATGAAGCTCCGTCTATATCTCTGCTGGCCAGAAGTTGGACAGAATTTTATTCGGATCACGAATAAAAGATGAAGACCCACGAATAAAATTGTATTCGACGCTGTCGGATAAATATTCGAAAGAAAGCAAGAACAAGAATTCGTTCGAATAAGAATGTATTCGTAGAAGAATTCGTACAGGAAAATGAATTGATTCGAATAAAAATGATCGAATATAAAGCGTTCTTTCGTTGTTTAACGATTTATTTCTTCCGTACTACTTTTTCGAATTGTTCGAGCAAAGAATTACTCGAATAAAGAATTTTTCGAATTATTCGAATATACAATTCCACAAAACAATATATTGTAATTACGCGAATAATTTATCTCAATAAATCGATGGTATAATGTATTTGAACGAAGAATATTAGTTTTGAAGAATTTTACAGAATTACGCGAATATATACATAGATAGAATAATTTACAACGAACAATCGTCGTTCGAATAAAACATATATTCGAAGCAATTCGAACAATTCGGAACTCTGATTACGGTGGGTAAACCGCGATGTTACCGGATCAAATTCCGAATCGATCGGCGTCAGGTCAAGCAGAGTGGACCGCCGAAGAGAGTCGGCATTCTTTTCAGAAGGGAAAAGAAAAGCCGGAAGCGTAGCTATGAGACGCGAGTCGTAGAACCAGCGTGTATGAAGGAGGTCGAAGAAAACCGTCGAGAAGTGGGAGTCGACTGCCATCGAGTTTCCTTTCAGACGATACCTTATACCCCTGGCTCGGGGGCCTTTCGTTTCTTGCGCCCTTAACTCGCGAGTCCCCGCCTTCTTCTTCTTCTTGCCTCTGGCCACAACCTGCCTTCCACTCGGCACCGATATAATAGGAATTTAATACCGCGGCTCCGAGGTCCTAAAATGGTCGGGGTTAGGTCGGCCGACGAGACGATCCCGGCATCGTCAACGTTAACATTATTTATAAATCTTCGATTTCTTCGGCTTTATATGGGACGGCCCAGAATTCGACCGATCGGACCTGACTAATGCATGGCCCGTCGCGCCGAGACCTGTCTCGCAAATGATATGTGCCAAAAAGAAAATATGCCAAATATTTAACACTAGAACTATGCGACCAATGTATATTGTTTCACAACAATGACAAGATTTGATTTACACAAATTTCAGACGTCAATCATAATATGCAGAGTGTCCCAATAATATCTCGCAATCCGAAAGTGACGGGTTCCTTAGGCCATTTGAAGCAACTTTTTCCTTTACAAAAATGTTCTCCGAGGCACCGTTAACGAATTATTAACGAAAAACAGTGACCAATGAAAGGCGAGATCTGCTGGCGCGAGGCGGCCGAGCCAGCGGCGCCAGCGGTCGAGCGGTCGAATCCCAGCTCAGCTGCCGCGAGGCGGCCGAGCCAACGGCGCCAGCGGTCGAGGCGGTCGAATCCCAGCTTAACTGGCGCGAGGCGACCGAGACAATGAGCGGAACTGGGCTTCGCGCACTGGTTGGCTGGGCCGCCTCGCGTCAGCCGTAATCGATTCTTATTGGTCACTGTATTTCGTTAATAACTCGTTAACGGTGCCTCGGAGAAAATTTTTGTAAAGGAAGAAGTTGCTTCAAATGATCCGAAGAACCCGCCATTTCCGGATTGCGAGACATTTTTGGGACACCCTGTATATTGTATGCTTCAGCAAAGAAATTTATCAAAGAATTTCTCAAAGAAACGTTTCTATAATTTCAGCAACCGTGAATGAAAAAATCAGAAGTTAGTCAATTTGACTGGTTCGGTAGTTTTTTAGTGTTGAGATCGTTAAGCTCTACGATCATTTGTACTTAATGTCTCTCAGACGTGCCACGAAATAATGACATTACTCCGGTTAGCGTATACTTTGTTTTTCTACTGGAGTTTTTATAAATAAATAAAAAACTTGCTGTCGCAAGTATTACTATATAATTATGGCATTGTTTCGCCTGTTTTCTTCCTTTGTAATATGGATTTTCGATGCATCGAGCATTTCGTATATTCTTCGATTTTCTACTGACGTTTATATATTTAACATTTGCCAAAAGTAAGAAGAAGAAATTATAACATTGTTTCACCTTTCTTTTACGTACGTGTCGTGTATTTTTGACGCATCAAGAATATTTATGCAAGTATTCAATTTATTTTTCGATTCTGTGCTCGTACTTTTATATTTGAGATCGCGATAATCTCGATATTGCTGTGCTTTTGGTTCGTTCTTGAGCCTAATTAACTTTGTATGTTATATCGAACAAGACACACTGAATTATTTAATTCAAAGATAAACAAAACAAAATGATAAAGAAGTGTATTCAAGAATGAACAAAATGAAAGAATAAAAAGATTGACTAAGAAGTGAACAAAACAGAAGAATAAACGAATTTAATAAGTCTTATTCGACAAATGTAATGTTAATTATGCCCGAGAACAAGCCGAAGTCAATTGGTTAACCCAGAGTAACCCGCCCCATTACTCTAATCGATCAAGGTGCGCGTTACCATCTTTAAAAAATGATTGATTTCCGGGAGCTGAGAGAAGTGCTTGAAGTGGTCGGTTTCTTCTATTTTTAACCGCAGAAAAATTGCGAGGGTCTACGGTTGATCTTCACGAGACACCCTTCCCTCTTTTTCCAAGGGACTCAACGGTCTCATGCCGCGCGCTTTTATGTGTTTCACTTATATCCTAAGTTTCCCACCGTCAGTGGATGTTCTTACGTTCGGACGTCGTGCTGCGCCGATGTTACAGCAGCCGTCGAGAATCTCGAGCGTCGAAGCAGCTCTACTAGCCGGGTCCCAGGAGAAATTCGATAAATTCGGTGCCTGGAACTCTCATCTTTCTCTCTCTTCCTTCTCTGTCTGTCTGTCTGTCTGTCTCTATCTCTCTTTCTCTCTCTTTCTCTCGTCCTCTTTCCTCTCTACCCTTCTCTCACATTTCCTCATTCTCATTCTCATTTTCTCTCTCTCTCTCACACTCTCTCTCACTCTCTCTCACTCTCTTTCTCTCACTCTCTTCCTCTCTCTCTCTCTCACTCTCTTCCTCTCTCTTTCTCTCGTCCTCTTTCTTCTCTATCCTTCTCTCACATTTCCTCATCCTCATCCTCATTCTCATTTTCTCTCTCTCACGCTCTCTCTCTCTTTCGCGCGCTCTCTCTCGCGCTCTCTCTCTCTCGCGCTCTCTCTCTCGTCCTCTTTCCTCTCTATCCTTCTCTCACATTTCCTCATTCTCATTCTCATTTTCTCTCTCTCTCTCTCTCACACTCTCTCTCACTCTCTTCCTCTCTCTCTCACTCTCTTCCTCTCTCTTTCTCTCGTCCTCTTTCTTCTCTATCCTTCTCTCACATTTCCTCATCCTCATCCTCATTCTCATTTTCTCTCTCTCACGCTCTCTCTCTCTCTCTCACGCTCTCTCTCTTTCACGCGCTCTCTCTCGCGCTCTCTCTCTCGCGCTCTCTCTCTCGTCCTCTTTCCTCTCTATCCTTCTCTCACATTTCCTCATCCTCATCCTCATTCTCATTTTCTCTCTTTCTCTCTCTCTTCTTTGGCGATGCTGCTCGATATCGCGTAATTCGACACAAGAAACGCTACGGGACCGGAAAAATGAGGAGCGATGCTGGCATCCACATTCCCGGCGCCGAGAATATGTATAAAGGCGAGCGCGTGCACCATTATGGCAATAAATTCCGAAATGGCCCTTGTTACCTCGGTGCCGGCCGAACGCAACAGCTCCATAGCTATCTTATGGTCGCGTGAAGTATTCACTCCGCGGCTGCGTGAGCCACGCAGTTTACGGGAACGATACGTTTCACCTGACGACTGTTCATTAACTTCTACCACTCGCGCCAGCTTAAACGCGCCCATTTTTATTCTCGATGTAAAACAGTAAAGCTCGTGCAGAACTTGCCGGGGGGGATCAATTCATTGGCACGGTCGTTCATACGATCAGCATACTCTATTACCGTTTTTAACGGTAGCTTTAGTCGTTGCTGGCTAATCAGCAGTTCTTGATAGGCGAAAAAAGAAAGAAATATGAGCGAGAAAATTCACGTCGACCATTTTGTATCCTCTAAATGAGTGTTAGAGAATTGCTTGCGCTGATTATGAGTTTTTTTGTTGCTTTCTTTTTTTTGCTCACAGTTTTTGAGAAATTTCGTTTTGTACGAACAGATTTAGAACTGTAAGAGCTACAGATACAACGGTGTAATTTGTTGAAACGGTATAAACATTGGAACACTGCTTTTAGCTGAAAACATTCTTTTTATATCGATCATAACAGTTATGGTCCCTGATAAAATTATCCACATTTGTCGCCACTTGCGTGTGTTGGCGAGTTGTGACGTTATAATTTTGTCATTAAATGTTTATTATTGTTAACACAATTTGAAAATTAATCTTTACGCTGAGCTGCTATATGTTCCCAATTCGATTAGCATCCGTAAAATGTAAGAATGTTGTAAAAATAATTGATATCGCAAAACGTAACTTTTCCATTTCAATTCGATCGAGTAAAATATTTTAACGCTCCATTTTTTGCATGCATTTTTATGACAAGCTAAATGAAATATATTTTGGCTGCTACTGCGCTTAAATAATGACACGTAAAGAAAATAAACCAAAAAGAAAAATAAAAGAAAGAAAACAATATTATCTAACAATTGTTATGACTGTTACCATGTAGAAAAACTTCATACGCATACAAGTATATACAAAAAATATAGCAAGTTTTCGCATCGTATGAAAACCACGCAAACAATTTTACTGAACAAATTACTGGCACCTAACGGTGCTGGTTGTATAGCGTTGTATAATATAATGTTTCCGCATAGAATCAGAGCATAATTACAATTTTCAATTTCGCTTAGGTAGAAACGAAATTCTTGGAAATTTCAGAGTAATTTATGCAATATCAAGATTTATTTGAAAGTCATTAATTAATATAATTAATTAGATATTAAGTTCCCAGTCGCGAACGGTATACAATCGAGAGTGAACTTTATAAAATTGTCCGGTTATCGTGTCGGTGAAAGCGACGTTACTTTCTTCCGATGACGAAACAATTCTCCATAAATCCAGCGAGCTCGCCATAAAAGCAGCGACGAGATACCGTGGAAACAGAAGGCAGGAGGTAAATCGAATAAGAATCGCCGCGATCGGGATCGATGCGCAGCTTGCGGCAGCAAAGCCTATTTGCCGACCTTAGTCAATACTTCCCGAAATCAGATTGCAATCGGTACGAATGTCCCTCGTTAACAATACGCCGTCCGACAGGAAATCGACGTTTACCCGGAGCATCCTGCCGCGGAATGGCTGATTTGTCTCCAGCCATCGAACAAAAATTCTTTAGGAGGCTCTGTAGGTCCGCCTGTTAGCCCCGTTTCTTTTTTGCGGAAGATTCACGATCATTAGGCGGTGCGCCAGTTCTTTATTCTTTCGTCGGATCTCGGGGAGGGGCGGCGGGGAAGGAAAGAGAGAGGGATAGCGGAAGGCTTGCCCATCGATGATTAAGTCGTCCCCGGAGTTTTATCCCCCGTAGGGTGGAAGAGACGCTGGGTAGAGCGTCTTCGACCATTCCCCACCCATGATTTCATCCTTCTCGTTCGGCCACGACGGTTGAAAGGGGGTTTGCCGGGAGGGGGTGGGAGCGTGGCTTTATCTTCGATCGTACTTTCGCGCCACTGCGGTCTCGTTTGCGCAAAGTCGAGGGAGATAATCGATACGTCTTCGTCCACCCTCGCCACCTAGAGCAGTCGAGATGCTATTTCTTTCCTTCGACTTGTCCTTTGCACCCTGTCCTCTTTCTGGCCGACCCCTGCGTCTCCTCTCTTACCCGAGCGCCGTTGGGACGTTTCGCCTTCTTTCCGACGAAACGTCAGACTTTTTCGTACGACGCGCGCTGGGCCGCGCGTCGAACAATTAGCTCTGTTCGCGCCTATTTCAGCATTGTTCGACTCGTTAACGCTAGATTTACGGATTACGCATTTTTCAATGCGTGCGATTCCGAGCGGCCGCCGCACCGCCTCATCGCCGACAACAAACCGTAAATATTAAGCTCCCACACTGGCCATAAATTGCCGCGAACACGATGCGGTGGTCTTCGAGATATTCATGATTCGAGAAGAACACCGCTTCTTCCTGGGAAGCACAGTTTCCGCCAACGGAGCTCTCGAAGTCAGCTACGTGTTCCGGGTAATTTTATGCGGAACATTTTCGCAAACTGGCACGCCGCGCTACAACCGGCGTGTATATAATTCAGGAAACGATGTAAAGGGCCGCGCTTTATCGCCGGGCTTGTTGTTGATCATCCTAGGAATACATTTTTCAGATTCTCTCGACGTTCGAAGCCCTGTAAATCAAATTTTTAATACAATGCCCAACTATTTCCATTTTCGTAAATTTCGTTCCTCCGAGAAACTGCGCTCGCCGTTTCTGCTATCGCTATTTTCCAAAAATATGATTCGGTTCGTTTTAGACATTTTTGGAGGGATTATCTTATGCTTGAAATTAAATGAAGATAATTTTTAACAAAATGTCTTCTCAGGTATATTTTGGCAAATTTTATTGTTAGAGAAATTGTATTTGCAGTTTCTGTTATCACTATTTTGCAAAAATTTGGCTCAATTCGTTTTAGAAATATTTAAAGGCATTATCTTATGCTTGAAATTAAATGAAGATAATTTTTAACAAAATGTCTTCTCAGGTATATTTTGGCAAATTTTATTGTTAGAGAAATTGTATTTGCAGTTTCTGTTATCACTATTTTGCGAAAATTTGGCTCAATTCGTTTTAGAAATGTTTGGAGGGATTATCTTATGCTTGAAATTAAATGAAGATAATTTTTAACAAAATGTCTTCTCAGGTATATTTTGGCAAATTTTATTGTTAGAGAAATTGTATTTGCAGTTTCTGTTATCACTATTTTGCGAAAATTTGGCTCAATTCGTTTTAGAAATGTTTGGAGGGATTATCTTATGCTTGAAATTAAATGAAGATAATTTTTAACAAAATGTCTTCTCAGGTATATTTTGGCAAATTTTATTGTTAGAGAAATTGTATTTGCAGTTTCTGATATCACTATTTTGCAAAGATTTGGCTCAATTCGTTTTAGAAATATTTAAAGGCATTATCTTATGCTTGAAATTAAATGAAGATAATTTTTACCAAAATGTCTTCTCAAATTCGTTCTGGTAAATTTTATTGTTGCAATTAAAATTCGATTTACATCGCTTTAAAAATATTTTAGGGATTGTCTTATGCTCGAAACAAAATACAGAGAATTTTTAACGAAATGTGTGTTCAGCTTTCTTTTGGTAATTTTATTGTTAGTTGAACTATGTTTATAGTTCATGCAATCACTATTTTGTACAAATTTTAATTGGATGACATTAGAAATGCTGGGGGCGATTATGTTGTATCGCAAACAAAACGAAGAGAAATTTTAATGAAATGTCTGTCCAGTTACATTTCAATTAAATTTTACTGTTTGACAAACCGTGTCTGTCTCGTTTAGACTATTAATAATTGTCACGTTTAACGAAACACTAAAAATGATCTTTTTGAAGAAGCAATTTAATTAATTTAACGAGCACCGTCATGCTCGCACTCCCTACAAAGTCTTTCCCGCTCAAATAATAAAGAACAACGTGGGGAAACTTACACCCTCTTCGAAAATAAAGATCATAATTCATGAAAATGAAAACTGATACTACTTTTTCGTCGACATAATGAAAGTCGAGCGGCGGGTAATTATACATAAATTTTCTGTCCCCCGTTTCGGGTATACCTTTGGTAAACCTTTGCAGGATAATATTTCCCTTCTCCGTTAATTAGAAAGTCCTGGTATTACCTTCACATTTTTGACCCGCAGTGAACACGCCACTTGAACGTAAAACCCTTGAAAGCAAACGTCATGAACTTTCCGTTAAAATCCCGAAAGATTACTTTTAGCAGATTCATTGCCCCGAATGTGAAATTCAGTAGATACCGACCCAGCGCGATGTTACTTAAAATTTTGCGAAGCTTCAAATTCTCGCTATTAAGAGGCAAATGACGTGATCGCTATAAAAATCTAATGTAATCTTATTTATCGGTTTAATGAAATTCGTCTAAAGTGCGATATCCATTTAGTTCCAACATTCATCGGTTCCAATCTTTTTTCTACAAATGTAATATTGTTAAAACTTGATTATTCGAAGCAAGTCGAACTTTATATTTAACAGTTGTTCAAATTCCAAATAACTTTCTCCGTTCCTATTTTACAATGATTGTCGTATTTTGTCGATCGTTGTTTTTCTCTTATCCTCTTGACATGCTGAATACGAGGAAATATTTAAAAAAGTCGATGAATTCAATTTAAAACATTATAGTAAATAAAATCATGCGAACGGTGAAGACAATTTTTGTAAAACACTGCCAATAGAGCAGAACAGAACTCGCGTGGCTTTGATTACTTTTATCTCAAAACAATATTATATATTCGACGACCTATTCAACTTTTTTGTGCATTAGTATACTAATAATAATTATTAGTATTTAGTTAATGATTTATAATAATATAATATATATATATATATATATTATATATATAATTATTATAAATTATTAACGAAATACTAATAATTGTTATTAATATTATTAATACCATATTAGTATACTAATAATTATTATTAATATTATTAATATCATATTAGTATACTAATAATAATTATTAGTATTTAGTTACTAATTTATAATAATATAATATATATATATATATATTATAAATTATTATTTATATTAATATTATATTAATATTATATAATAATATATTATATTATTATAAATACTAATGCAAAAAGTTGAATAGGTCATCGAAAAAGATTGCTAAACAATGTTTGAACAGTATCATTTAAAACTACAAAGAACGCGTGATAATCTATAGATCCTTATAAATTATTTACGAGATGTGTTTATCGCCATAGGTGTTAATTAGACGGCCACGTTAATTATTAACCGAACAATCTCGAGCACTCCCACGTGTTCTCTAAAATGCACAAACCACAACGAACAACGAGCTCCGTGCGTTGGACACCGTATAGAATTCCGCGTTAGTTTGCGCGTTCGCAAACTGCATTTTGCATAATCATTTTTTCTTTTTACTTGCACAGTGGCCAGGTAATATAATGTGTTACGATATAAAAGCCGAGCGGCGATCGCGTATTATACAAGCAACGCTTACAATAGCCATTGTAAAGCTCGCGTGGCGACCGGCGTACGAGAAATATTATAGCGCATTCTTACGGCGTAAAATCAGATTTACGTTGAAAAGGTTCGGGCAGCGTGGAAAATGTTGGGAACGCGCGAGGACGCGTGCGCGCGCGCGCGCGCGCCCTGTGTTTCAACAAGATTCGAAATAATGTAATCCTTGCGAAGACATAATTTCGAAGTTGCCGGCGTCGGGATTATTCGGGCCGACACCGAGTTATCAAAAAACTTTCATCTTTATTCGAGCAACTTGGCAGCGTCGTAAAAACGGTCTGACTCCAATTTCCTTTTCACGCGCGAGGCCGGATTTCGAAAATCCTCTTAGACCGGAACCCTGCCACCCATCCTTTCGCAGATTCGAAAATTCTGCCACGAAATTTCGCGGCTAGAAAATTCGTCGCCTAACCGGCAAAAATGAATATTAATGCACGGTGTTTATGCGACGGAGCTACCCGACCGTCGTTAATTACATTTGAACTTTTCCAATTTGCTTCTGGCTAAATATTGCTCGAAACTTGCCGCTAATATTTCCTATTTACGGAAGATGCCGCTATTAACATTGGCTTAAAAAAAGAACAGGTAATTACTAAGGATTTGGTTCGTCGTCGCTGGCAAATAGTCTGCAAGTTTTGTGGTAGCGAGAAGTCTGGCTAATGGGCACTGCTATGATTCTCCGTGTATTTAAGGCATATGCAAATATTTAGAATAGAGAAGCAATTTCGTATTTCAGTCGAAATTAATGGTACTTGGAAATCGTGCTTACTGTATTTTCATATTATCAAAGTTAAGCACGGACAACGCTGTTCATAAAAATGTTAACCAATTTCACCGACCTTCCGTCTCGATTCTGCTGCTTCCGTTTCACACTTTCTCCCAACTCTTTCCAGCAGGGAAAGCATAACAGTCGTTTTATTATTTTCATTGCTTCAGAAAAGTTGGACGAAATTAAAACGCAGAAATTTACCTATCGCACTCGGATGGCCTCTCTCAGGCGACCCAACACACACACACAAAACTGCTGTACAATACTCGCAGGATTAAAAATTTTTGTTTAGATAAACCGATTGTTTCGATTTTACAAAATTTCAAATCCGCGTCGATGCAACGCGTACGTAACGATCACAATTTTGAATTTCGGATAAATGTACGTCGAACTAATTTTCACGAAGGGAAGAATATGCAACGATTTTATATGAAAAATTTACATCGAGAAATTGTTACCACGATCAACAGAATCAGATCCAGGTGTTACAAGTCTTGCCTTCTCGCTTGCGAAAATTGTACAATAAATTCTCTCAGAAATGTTTGGAGGTCGGAATTGAAATCGGGGCAGATCTGAGAATATTAAGTTGTGATTCTTCGGGCCTCGCGGCTCGTTTTTAGAGAAATTCGAGCCAGTCGGCAAAAAAAGCAGCGGCCAGCATGACGGTGTACATTAATATGAATACATAGCAATGCTAGAAAAAAAAACGATAACTTAAATTTTTTATTTTTAATTTTTTACCACGGTTCGAAGGCAATTCGGAGGCCACATGGCACGGTTCGAAGGCAATTCGAAGGCCACATGACACGATTCGAAGGCAATTCGGATGCCATATGACACGATTCGAAGACAATTCGAAGACCACATGACACGATTCGAAGGCAATTCGGACGCCATATGACACGATTCGAAGACAATTCGAAGACCACATGACACGATTCGAAGGCAATTCGGACGCCATATGGCACGGTTCGAAGGCAATTCGAAGGCCACATGACACGATTCGAAGGCAATTCGGATGCCATATGACACGATTCGAAGACAATTCGAAGACCACATGACACGATTCGAAGGCAATTCGGACGCCATATGACACGATTCGAAGGAAATTAGAAGGCTACATGACACGATTCGAAGGCAATTCGGACGCCATATGACACGATTCGAAGACAATTAGAAGACCACATGACACGATTCGAAGGCAATTCGGACGCCATATGACACCATTCGAAGGAAATTAGAAGGCTACATGACACGATTCGAAGGCAATTCGGATGCCATATGACACGATTCGAAGGCAATTCGGAAGACTGCACCCTTCGTATATTTATGTCTCTGGATTCTCAGAATAATTTCTTGACGCAGCAGGAAACGTCGCAATAAAAAAAAAAGTAATTTCTCAAAATTACCAGTTTTTTGAAAATTGTAGCACGTACCATTATATTTAGAGAATTCGCGCCTTTTCTCCCACGCCTCATTGTTCAAATTTTATAAAAACATACGTTGCGTTTATGAACAAAATTACCGTGAAAGTTATCATTTCGCTAATAAACACATTCTCCTAACGAACACGCTAACGGAGGTGATTCGAGAAACTCCTCCGCGCGCGAAGGGCTGAAAATAAAGGAAACGTTTGCCAACCTACTCCGGCTAAAACGCGGTTTACATTAACAACAGGACGTCTGCGTTCGCATAAAAACGCCGGCTAAGAGTTCATCGTTGTCGTTGGAATAATTTCGCGCTGCGCGCGGTACCCGCAACGACGGTCTATCCGACATTCGGTAACGGGAGGGGTGGGTGGTTGGGGGAGGTAAAAAATATTTTAGCGGCGATCGTATCGTCGAAATAAAACGGGCTTCCAATTAAAAGTCAACAACGCCGCCTACGAATCGTAGAATTAAATGCAATAGACGCGGATAACGTTGCGAAAGTAATAACAGAGTCGAGCCGGAAACAACTTCCCCGGACTCGGGTTTTGTTTTTGTTTTTTTTCTTTTTTCGATCTGGACCAACGACCTTATCTACTCCGGACAGCGGATGTGTCAGTGTTTACACGATTCGTGCGCTCGCACCCCCGCGAACTACCTTTTGTTTATCGCCGTGCTCGCCTCTGTTCGATGTTCCCTGCCTCGTCCCTTACCTTCTCGCCCACGTCCGTGACTTTTTGCTCTAATTAACTGTCGGCCGCTCTTGCGTTCTCAAACCCGAACTCGTCGCTCGCGCTGATCCGCCGTTACGCTTTTTCCGCGGCCGTTTTTCCAGACGACGTGCTCGCAAATTATTTCACCCTGATTTCGCCGATGGAGCGGTCATTTTATTCGGTCGCTGCGAGAACAACCGCGCGGCTCTCGTTGCATTGGAACAATATTTCGTTGCATTTATAGTTTCAGCATGAGAATGTATTTGTATAAGAATCTTTCGCGTTTGTACAATATTGCCGACAGGGAACCAGCTCGTTTATCTGTGCCATAACATTTTGAACATGTACCTCTCGGTTGGAGTCCTGTTTTACGGGATATCGTGAAAAGTGTTCCGTTTAATTATGCAGGAGCAAGTTTTTCTGATTTCGCGTCTCGCTTTACGAGCATTCGATGTGATCGCAGGAATTTTCATCTTTCGAATCGGGGAATTTGGACAAAAAAAATGGAACTTCAAACGTATCGAACGGACTTCGCAAAACAATGAGAGCGGAAACCATTGTGCAGAAGAATAAAATGAATTGCATGATACAGAATGGTATTAAACGTAACGCGTAATCCGTAATATAGTTTATAACTGAGGCTACAGAACGAACAATAACGCGCGAAAATGATATCGTTCTAAAATTATATTATTATTATATTTTATTTTATATTTACATTTTATATTTATATTATTATTATATTATTATTATTACAATATATATTATATAATATAAACGAAATCGTTCATAAAATTATCAGATCTTGATTTATAACTTATGAAAACAAGAAACATGTGAAAATTTAGGAAAGCTATAGTAAGAACGGTTCTTAAAATGTTCAGAATTCGATTTTTAATTTGAATGCAAAGAACATTTGTTGTAAACATTTAACAAATCTCTGAAACAAATGGTTCCGCAATTGTAAATTATCGGAATGCAATTTGTAACCTGGAAACAAGTGAACAAGTTAAAATTCAACAGCGCTCTAAAAACAATCATTTTTACATGCGTTTGTTCAACGTGGAAAACGCTGTGTTTAACTTTTTAATAACAGTGATGGCGTAAGTAAAAATTTATCGTGTCCTAGAAATTAACAGAAATTAAGGGAAATAATTTTTTCACGTAGCTTCGTTGTTCCCAATTTCGGCATCCGGTCGGCGAAAGGGTGGATTTATTAATTAGCGAACTTGTCAGATAGATGACGGTGTAATAACATTTTTATGACACGACGATTCAGCCTGGAGGAGTGTAACGTATCTTATCGTCCCGCAAAATATGACATGGCGAGCACGTATAAGACGATAACACGGAAGAACGAAAATAGCAGGGTGAAAAAGGATTCGCCGAAATCGCGTTGTAAGCTCTTTGAAGATATCCCTCTTTCTCGCCGGAGATACCAGGGAAGATCGTCGTGCGATTTTTTTTCTCTGCCGTAAATATTTGTCGAGCAAAGGCTGCGCAGCGAATTGTACGTTGGCGACACTTATCCAGCCACGTAACAATTACATTTACGAAACGCGAGAATTGGCAGGAAAGCGAATACGTTAGGGAAATAAATTTTTATTTGTTTGTAGACAGGGTGCAAATAATACAGTAAATTCTCCCTAATTTTCCTTCAGCTTGTAAACAAAAATGGACAATTTGGGAAGAGGAGACACGATTATTCGAACCTCGCGGTTCATTTTTATAGTTGCCGATTGTCAACAATTATAAAAACGAGGCGGCAAATTGTCCATTTTTGTTTACAAGCTGATGGAAAATTAGGGAAAATTTGCTGTAACCGGTAATAATTTGTAATTTACCGATTTTAAATTGTTGTTAAATCCATCGATAACAGCGATCCATTCGATAACATTATTTTATAATATTTAATACGTAATAAGGCGAATAACCGCGTCTGCCAAATCAACATAATTCGCTCATGCTTCGACATAAACATCGCATCAGTATTAATTGCGCGAATACTTTCGATAAATTATTGCAGAGTATGCTCGCGTTAAAACAGAAACTCGATTATGCAATTATATTTAATTTGATGACAGATATGTAAAACCTGATATTTTGCTGTTTCAGTGCGGTGGATTTCCGTGTGTCGAGAATGTGAAACGCAAATCGCCAAGGGTGAGTCTCGCATGTGTCAAAAGTAGCTATTTAAATTAAATATAATAATCGATTTCACGCGCTCGCTGCATCGAGCGAGGTCGCGACAAAAGGAAGACAATACTAAAGTTATTCGCCATTGGTGGTTCAAATTTCTCGTCAACCGGTGGTTTTGCAAACAAATTACAGGTTCACATAATTCTCTGTGTCTAGGTTATTAATTATTACTCAAATGAATCGTTTAATGGTCATTTATGAGAACATTTAACCCGAGCGTTGTGTGTAAGGATCGTTTATAATTTAGTTCAGCAATTTCTCCAACGTGTTTTGCAATGAAACGTGTACAAATTTAAACGGAGAAGCTAGATAACATATATTTGAGAAATGATTCTTATATTCTAGGTTATACAGACCCACGTCGAGCAGTCCAAATCTTAAATAGAAATCTCATGTATAAAACTTGTACGATTTAGCACTAGAGTGTACACGTTTCACACAGTTGAACGTGTTAAAAATAACACGAGATCATTTCAAAAGATTTTCAAATATATAGATTACGATATTTACGAAGCGGATTTATTTTGGAGATACACCTCGAAAGTTTAGACAAACTTTGATTTATTAACTTGCTTTGTTATCAAAGTGCAACGATATGCAAATGAACTGTTGTCGTATTACCGACACACCGTGATTAATGCGCATAACGTAGAAATTTGTAGAAGCACTGGCTGTGTGCATTCCCTATGTTTAATACAATTTGTATGCTATAATACTTTCATTCAAGTTGAATAGATTATCAAAGAGTTACAAAGAGTATAGATATATTCAAAAATGCATGAGAAACAAATTCGAAATATTCGGGGACTTATCGGTATTTGGGTCACGATATGACTGGTACAAGCAGCTTTTTGAAGCATTACTTCTATTTTTCATTAATTTTATATCAAATTTAAGCCTTTGACGTTCTTGTGATATATTTATTATATATACATATATATAATAAATATGTCAAAAACGTATATATATATATATATATAGTTATTAATATTTATAGTTATATATAGATATATTTATAATTATTAATATAACTAGATAATTAAACAATATATATATAGTTATTAATATATTTTTAGTTATTAATATAACTAGATAATTAAACAATATATATATAGTTATTAATATATTTTTAGTTATTAATATAACTAGATAATTAAACAATATATATAGTTATTAATATAACTAGATAATTAAACAATATGAAATGCTAGAAAAAGTGCATTTTTATGTAAATTTCGGCTGAAGATATACAGATGAACGAAAAATTATGCTTAATGTGTCGGTAATTGGGAGCCTTAACTTAATACAATACATTTTCTCAAAAAATTGACGATTTGAGAGGAGGAGATACGATTATTCCATCCTTGCACCTCGGTTTTCATAGTTGTCGACAATCGGCGATTATGTTAACGAGCCGCGAGGCTCGAATAATCGTGTCGCCTCTTCCCAAATAGTCCATTTTTGTTGACAAGTTGAGAGACGATTGTAGAGAATTCACTGTACTTCGACAAATTTCCATGACGAAAAGAAATCGTCGCGCCTGTTGGAGGTTGTCTTCCTGGTGTGTGACGAAATATTTCACCGTGTGCTCGGTTATAACAGGCTAAGGAAACAATTCCAAAAGATAGACGCGTTGAAAGGTTCGGATCACACCTGCCGCGCCAATATTCGCCGGAATTGGTCGCTGGTCGAGGACTGGCCATTTTGACGGAGTGAAATGGGCATCGGGCAGCTGGAGAACCAGGCAAGAGCCACGACAGGCTGCGAAGACGAACGCGGGTCGACCGGTGGACGCATTCCCTGCGTAGTGTGGTGGCCACGTTACATTCGATCCGGTACGACCCGAATTGCTATTTGCAAGCAGCGCGAGGCCTCTGCATACATGCATTGAATGCGCGGTTAATTACGATCGTGTGTGTTCGCTCGCAACCAAATGAACTCGAGGAGAGTAGCTCTATCCGCGAGGCGAGGCGAGGCGAGGCAAGGCGACGCGAAACGCCCATGTCGTCCCGTTATCGAGATTCTATTAATTGGATCCGAGTAATTTGATTACATAAGAAAGTCGCCTGGAATACCCACAAATTCGTCTTGCGAAGCTTCTTCTTTCCCGACCCTCGTAGACGGGAGACGACAGAGCAGAATAGAAACAGAGCCAGAGGCAGCTATCAGATTGCTATAGCTAGAGTCTGACTTCTATAGCTGGCTTCTGACCTAAGCGGTGACAGTGGTTTCGCCGCGTCCTCCCGGCTAGGGACTGTCGACACCCTCATGCAGTGCCGGCTATAGTTGGAATTGATGTATTGATCTCAGGTAGCAATGGGATCAAGTTCAATATACAGTAAATTCTCCCCGATTGTCTTTCGGCTTGTAAACAAAAACGGACGATTTGGAAAAGAGGAGATACGATTATTCGAGCCTCGCGGTTCATTTTTATAGTTGTCTATTGTCGACAACTGGAAAAACGTGTCGCCGGCCTCGAATAATCGTATCTGCTCTTCCAAAATTGTCCATTTTTGTTTACAAGTTCAGGGACAATTAGGGAGAATTTACTGTTCTCATGAATTCGAGGCCGTTCCAATAAGCAAGTTTCCTTTCATGGGTTCCGATTACTGCTCGTAAACGATAAAGTTTCAATGTCACCGAGCTTGTCGAAGTTATAAAGACTCTTTGATAGGACACATTTCGATCGATTTGTTGATTCAGGCATTCGTGTTGTCATAACAATAGCGGAAGGTCTAAATAAATTCGATCCCGTCATTTTTATAAAGAAACGCACTTAAGTCCCATTTTTCTGAAGGTTCAATTACAACTTCGAGTCAATTGTGAATATTCATATTGCTCTTTATATGGAATGATCTACGAGATAAGTGAACGACAGCATTTTTATGATTGAAACAATGTTATGCTGTTTGCAAAAAAAGAAAATATGCCGTCTTAAAATTATGCTGGTTACTTGAACGATGCGCAATGCTGCACCTCAGATAATGCTATAAAAAGAACACTATGATGCTAACAACAATTTTATCCTGTTTACAAGAAAATATTCTCTCTTAAATCAACCCTGATCACTGAAACAAACGAACAAACACGGTTACAATTGGGCCGCGGATCTATGCGCGAAACAAAAATCATCTTTGTCAATTTCAAGAAACAAGAGTTGAATAACGATGAATTTTTTCTATCAGGAATTTTAATAATTTAGAAATAATATGTCCATGTTCTTATACACGTCCTGGCGTTTTTACTGTTTCCCGTTTCACGCGATCGTTTTTTCTCAAAAATGCAATACTTTTCACAAAAAGTACGCTGCCTTGAAATATAACTGCTTACTTAAACAACGCACGATTAAGATCCCATCGTATGCAATGTTATGAAAAGGTAAATATCATATGTATAGTTTGGAATCGCGAGTGATTTTTATGTCTGAATGAAAATGTTTAATGTTTACAAATTCCTGGCCGATCCGAATAATTTCTGCATAAAAAGTGCAACAGCATTTCGCGCGCACCGGATCCTATTAAGCGACGCTGCGGCATATTCGAGCAGATTAGGGGTGAGCCGTAAAGAATGAATGGGGTAACAGCGTAGGGTGCGGAACGAAAATGAGCGAGCTCTAAATTCTGTGGCGCGGATAAGAGAAAACGTCGTCGGGAATGGCGAAGAAGTAGAAAGTCTGCAAACAATGTTCCGCGCCTATGTATCTACGTGCAGGCGGTGCATACGACTGCATTGCGTCAGATGCATCGTATGCCTGGTGCATTAGGTGTGGAATAACGATACGTCGTTTCGTCGCCTAGCGTGCCACCGTGATTTGCTCCGGAGCAATAATATTACACGCTCCACAGTCTATTTTACGTCTGACACCAGATTGCTGGCAACCCTCGAAATGATTTTAGACGCTGTTCCAGCCAGCCGAGGAGAGTCCCGGAAATTCCACGAATTTTAACACCGACGAATCGTTTTCTGCGGTCTTGTTTCTTCTAGTATTTAAAAATTTGCATCCTCCGACCGTTTAAGTACCTTCTTCCGTTCCGAGAAAATGCAGCGACGATCGAAGCTATTAGCTCGGCTAGCCTTTAATTGTACAGTCCCATGCGAGAAACAATATGATAGTTGATTAATTTCTTCGTGGACAATTATCTTATTAGATGTTATCATCTATTAGAAAATATTCAGCACTAATTTAATCGCGCTGTTCTATCGAATAGATTATGCAGATCTTTACGGAAAATATGATGTTTTCTGCATCAGTTGCAAGGAACAGTGGCCACTTGTTCTTTATGTAATCGTTTGATGGAATTAAGAGCGATAATTACTACTTAATTCTCTTGATCTTTCTTCTCTTTCAATGCGTTCCGTGCCGAGCTGTTTTTACTCGGCTATAGAGTAATTCAATCGAATTATAATTATACCGAGGATTTTTTTGCATTCATTGCAATTTTGACAGTTCAGAGACGGTTCCAGATTTCTATTTGTCAATTAATATTGGCAAATTTGCATTCGCAGAAATATTCACAGTAACGATGAAAATAATTTCCTTCCACGATACAAACACGCGATTTCAGTTTATTCCGTCTTCAATGCATCACTTAATGAAAGAACTCGATTTTTATTCGTTTTCGATAGCTGTCGCTTCATGTTGAAAATGTTCAGTTCGTGCAAATATCCTCGATGATGATGTAAATAATTGTTTTCCTAAAGCTTGATCCGTCGAAGCGTTTCCCTCTCTTAAATAGCGTCTACCATAGATCAGTACTAAAACAATGACTACTAAATTGTTACTATATTGTGACGCTTAAGAACGATCGACAAAGTGCTAATAGTATTCTTCCGAAAGAGCGTCGAGAGACGATCGAATGAATTATAATTTCGAGGAAAAAGGGGTCGAGCATAAGTGACGAGGAAATTAATTTTACAGCGATATGGATTCAATCCTTGTTTCATTATTCATCGCGGGTAAAGTATAGTTCCATTAAAAAGAGATTAAAAGCTACTTGTACAAAAGCGAAGTAAAAATAGAACGAGATCCTCTTTGAGATAGATTCTGATCTGATGCGTTAAATTTTCAGGCCACCCATAAGCCCCTATTCCGCCCGTTAAATGAATCCCCTTTCACTACGAAAATCATTTCTCTGCGGGCGCGTAGTCCATGTATCCGACGTTTAAACGATTTTTGCCAAACCAACGGAAATTCTCGTCTTCTGCAACGAACGTTAATAGACCAAATATTGATTATCAACTGTTACAAGCTGCAACACTGCTGCATAAATCAAAGTAACGCTGCACATGTCACGGGAACCAATAACGTTCATCGTTAAAATAAAAATGACATCAAAATTTGGCGAACGAACAGCTAATTATACCGAGACAAAATTACGTTAGAATGTAACTTTGCACGACTCGGATGTCGATCAACTGTCAGCACTGTGTTTTTCTGATTTTGTTTAACTAATTGTAGCGAATTTGTCTAACTGTTTATTTCGTTATCGAACAAAATATTTCGACTATGCGTAGTAGTAATAGTATTCGTGTTATACGTTGTACTGTGTGCGAGCAATTTAGTTAATTAAGTAACATGATCCTAATGGCGTTCACATAACATAAATATAATGTACAGTCTTAAAAATACAATAATATAAAAAGTATTTCTTCTATTATGCTTTCATTTTCGTCACCGCGGAAGGTGTGTATGTTTTTTGAACAAAGCTATTAATTTACGGTATAAATTAACAGTCGCCAAACTTGTACAACCTATTCCTCGCATATAAATTAGAATTTGAGTTTTTCAAATACAATTCAAGTACAATCTTTTAAACGCAGTGACATCTCATTCGTGAACTTTTAAGAAGACGTAATGCAAGACACACAAAACTGATATAACTACAATTTTGCAGCGATGAACGTAACTATGACATACTTTCTACCAATACGAATATATAATACATTGTACCATTAAATTCACTTTCGTCAACACTGAAAGTACATACAGTTGTACATACAGCGTGTCCCAAAAAGGTCTCGCAATTTGGAAATTTGGGGTTCCTGAGGTCGTTAGAAGCAACTTTTTCCTTTGCGAAAATGCAATCCGCGGCTTTGTTCACGAGTTATTAACGAAAAACGGTAACCAATGAGAGACGAGCTCGGCTGGCTCGAGCCTGCGGAGCCAATGAGCGGAACTAGGCTTCCTGCGCTCATTGGCTAGGCCGCCTAGCGTCCTAGCGTCCTCGTTCCAAATGAGCTCGCCTCTTATTGGTCAGCGTTTTCCGTCAATAATTCGTAAACGAAGCCTCGGAGAATATTTTCGCAAAGGAAAAAGTTGCTTCAAATGACCTCAGGAACCTCCCATTTCCGGATTGCGAGACATTTTCGGGTCACCCTGTGTATATGGATGTGCGCATACTTTTTAAATGGATTTATTAAGTTACAGTATAAATAGATAGCAATAAATATTGTCACGTCTTTACGTTAGATGTTCTTTTCATTGACAATAACAGATACTTGTATACATCGAGTTAAAAAAAAACAAGAGAGTCATCCGGGAACGGATGAGGGTTGAATTCGATCCCTTCGTTACCGCACGCTTCGCCATATACAATATCGCGGAATTTAAGCTGCATCATAATTCCGCGACGCTGTCCGTTCCGTTCCTTTTTCCCGTACTCGTTAATATCCCGCTGATTAAAAGGCCATTGTACACGCTGTTGTAATAAAGATGCCAGCTGCGTGACACAAAAGCCAGACGCGGGGGCAGTCTTCCCGGCTGCGTGCGGGTCGATCGATATCGCGCGATAGGTCGATGGACCAAATCCATCTCCCCACCTACACCCCTCGTCACTTTAAAATCTCTCTCTCTCTCTCTCTTTCTCTCTCTCTTTCTCTCTCTCTCTCTCTCTTTCTCTCTCTCTTTCTCTCTCTCTTTCTCTCTCTCTTTCTCTCTCTCTCTCTTTCTCTCTCTCTCTCTTTCCCTCTCTCTCTCTCCCTCTCTCTCTTTCTCTCCCCCCCTCTCTCTCTCTCTCTCTCCCTCTCTCTCTATGTGTGTGTACGTGTAATGTACTGTTAATCGATTCGACGGAAATTACGTGTCCACTTTGGCGCACGGTGCTCGTTTTAAAATCCGCGAGCCTGCAAAGTGAATCCCGAAGTCGTTCGGTTAACTAACTCTGTCGATTCTTGCGACATCCAATACCGCAACTGGCCGTCGCAAGAAAGAAGCAAATACGTTTCGAGAACCGAGGAAAAAGGTCCTTTCTATCGCTGATTCGTAATTGCGAAATTTTTTTGCACCGCGGGAACGCAACTCGTCGCTGAAAAACAACACTGAGTAATGCAGCGTAGTGGCTTTAGGATCGCTCGTAGATTACACGGGTTTTTGATTCCTGTCTGCGTGGACGATTGTCGTCGCTGTTACGATCGGGGCTGGGAGAAAAGTCGTTTTTTGAAATGGTAAATAGACTATAAATATTTTTATCTCCTCGTGTAATATCAAAAATTTGGCAAATGAACCATTTTCGAGATAGTAGCAGTACGTAGTTAAATATACAGTAATTTTTCCCTAATTCGCGCTCAGACTGCGCAGAAACATTGACAATTTGTGGAAGAGAAGATACGATTATTCGAGCTTCGCGGCTCGTTTTTATAGTTATCGATTGTCGACAACGATGAAATCCAGCGTTAGCAATTATTCGCCGGAATAAAAATTAATATTTCGGATGACACACAGTGACAGCGGGCGATACCCTTTGCTTCTGAATAAAACGCTAACTTTCGTTCTCCGATATTGTTCCACATTCGGCGAAAGAAAAAGAGCATCTATTGATACTCAAAGCGCACGATCCAACTGTCCGCGTTTAATGCGAACACCAATAACGAAAATGCATTTCTGCGATTGCACTCGGGATATTTTTGTCGAAATTAGACATGTATTTACATTCGATAAAATTGAATCGCAGATAGCATAAAGTGCAAAATTTTTGCGATGCAAGCTACCGTGTCCCGTTCGACGATTATACTTCGCTTATGGCAGTGCGTTCGTTTCTATTTGCTAGCGTGCCTTGAGATGTTTTGAGAGGAAAGGGTTGTAAGTTCAGGCGACGTTCTGAAAATTTACCGATCTTTTTTTCATCTGCCCGGAGAGATTCTCGCGTCTCCACTCGAAAGGGTAAAGGTAACGGATCGGGGTCAGAAGAAGCGCCGAGCGTCTTTGACAAAGAATACGCAGGATGACCAAGTGACCTCTTTACGCTTATTGCACAAGCCTTGCAGAGGTGCCATGAAATTTGTCCAGATAAAACTTACCGTTTCGTATCGCCTTCTCTCTCTCTCTCTCTCTCTCTCTCTCTCTCTCTCTGCGCGATTTCAGCGCGCACTTTACGTTAGAGGAAAGTCGCTCGTCGCTTCTTATTTCACAATTTGCGCTAGTGCACGGATACATACATATAACTCGAAAACTTGGGACAATCTACTCGACAGTTTGATTTATCTCCTGGAACGGTCGAAATACTTCGCTCGACAAAAGACTCTCGCGAGCCTGATAGTAACAAACTAGGTCTAGACTGATAGACGAGAACGTTAAAACCAGCGAAATTTTGGGTTACCGCTATCTTCCTTCTACGATAGAGTCTTCAGACTATGATTTAAACATTATTGTATTTATTAAACATTTTGTCAAAATTAACTACGTCAGTTTTCGATATACAGACCAAAAGAAATTACAGATACTTTCTATATGTTGCAGTTTAATTCTTATAATAAAAATGTTTATTCGCACTGAACAATCGTTCAGTAAGCGTAATAGTAATATATTATGATATAATATAAAGCAATTAAAACACTATAAAAGAGTCTGTGGAACGAAACACGAACTGCGCGTAGCTCTGCGGCCCGGTCGAAAGCCTGAAAAACACTCGACGTATACAAACTCGTACCCTCACAATCCCTTCGACCGTTGACCTTTGACAGTACAGAACCTTTTTTCCGAGATCAACGTTGATTTTCTTAATGACGAATAGCCATTAATTTCGACTGGCTGCTAGAAATTGGAATTTAGGTGGGAACATTTGCTACTCTGGAACGGACCCAAAAGTTCTGCCATTTGAGGGTTGAATAGTCATCGTCAACATTATCACCGTTAATCGTTAACATTGTTAATACTACATTGATCACTGTTAATATTATAGTTATATAGTTATATAGTTATTAATATATAGTTATATAGTTATTAATATTATAGTTATATATTATATATATACGTAGAATATCGATTCAAATATGACATTCTCGCGTAAAATAATTGTGCAGCAACAGTGATAACTATAATATTAACAGTGATCAATGTAGTATTAACAATGTTATATATATATATATATATATATATATATATATATATATATATATATATATAGAGAGAGAGAGAGAGAGAGAGAGAGAGAGAAAGATACATATAAAATAAATATAGTACTCTATTATCTATATATATATGTACAATTGATACGACAATAGAATATATATATATATATATATATATATATATATATATATATATATATATATGTATCTCTCTCTCTCTATATATATATATATATATATATATATATATATATATATAACATTGTTAATACTACATTGATCACTGTTAATATTATAGTTATCACTGTTGCTGCACAATTATTTTACGCGAGAATGTCATATTTGAATCGATATTCTACGTATATATATAATATATAACTATAATATTAATAACTATATAACTATATAACTATAATATTAACAGTGATCAATATATATATATATATAGATAATAGAGTACGATATTTATTTTATTAATACGAACTTTTCGGAAATTCGACGTGGGAGAGAGAGAGAGAGAGAGAGAGAGACTTACGATTAAAAAGCAATTAAAGAATAGCACAGCGGTGCCGGATCCGTTAAATCGCAATGTAAAGCCGAACGTTAAGAAACGGTTAGAGCATCGACATCATTTTATAATTACTTCGCCGTCTCGAACTGTGTCGTTCACGGATATTACAAACTTTAATACGGTTCCTTGAGAGATAAGTGGTTGGCGTTATGCAACGGAATACAATCTGTTCCTCTGTATTTCTGGTACTGTTAATTGCTACTCCTGCATCATGTTATAAGGCGATTATGTACATAAGTATTCCTGGACCTTAATCCGCCGTTGCCCTGTATTCCCGCGCGCGTACCGAGGTTAAATAATATTCCGATTCTGTTGATTACAACAAACGTACTTAGACAACAGATTACACCGTTGTTATTTCCGTCGGATCATTGTTATTAACGACGATCGAACGATTTTTTGGGGGAAATTCATTGGACAACGCTCGATCGTTCCGAATTTCATGGATGTCAATGAAATGTTTTCATACACCGTTACGGTATCGGATCAACAACGTATATTTACACTTTGCGATTCATTCTTTGACGACGGAGACTTTCAATGTTAGGTATTACTCTCTTCTTTCAGCGCGATTATTGTGCGACACTATCTTTCGATTCGGAAATCGCTGAATATAATTCATCCGTCTCGGCTGAAATTACAGGAAGTGGAATTTCTTTCTCTGCCTCATTCTCTTTCGTAACGGTGATTCCATTAATTTTGTGGAGTGTTTCTCATTGCTGCGATTCAGGTATTTTGTGGAGGGAAACGCCTTTTGGGTTTAACCGGCAGCATATATTTGAGACCTGTTAGTCTTTGTACGAGTTTTATATGAGATGGAACTCATTACTTTATATAGTTTACTCTGCTAACTCTATGCACAGCGTCTACGAATTTCTCTAACAGGTTAACTGAGTAGTATAGTTCTCACCCGACAAGAAGGCACTTTTGTGTTTACATTTCCTCTCTTAGTAGCTGCGTCAGTGGGGCAGCCAGTAAGAGGGGGGACGTAAACACAAAAGTGCCATCTTGTCGCGTGAAGACTGTACGTTTGAGGTGATCCGTATCTATATATATACATTTTATTGCGTGAAAGTGTAGGTGTGTGTATATGACTAATGTGTATTACGGTGTAACCACGGTCTACTTAGACGGCGACATCGTTATATCTGGCAAGAACAGCAATAATAAAATAAGTAAAACAGTAATAAACATAATAAGAACAAGAGAACAAGAGATTTCTGTGTTTTACAAAATAAACTTATACTATAAGTATAAGTATATATATATATATATATATAATATAATGTATTGTATATATTATATATTATTATATTGTATATACTTATATATATATATATACATATATAAGTATATACAATATAATAATATACAATATATACAATACATTATATTATATATAAGTATATACTATACATATATATATATATATATATATATATATATATATATATATATATATATATATATATACTAGCTTATACTATATAAAATAAACAGATTTTTCAGTTTGTGTACTCTCAGTCTACTAGACACACTGCCTCCCTGTCCCCTTTCTCTCTCTCTCTCTCTCTCTCTCCGTTCCCAAAGCTCATGGTATCAGGAGAAAACTAATACATGTGACATGACCATGTTTCGTAAAATTAAAGTAACATTTTAAATTAACGTTCGTAAAGCTAAAACCACAAACTATATTTTTACGTATAAGTACGCGAAACAAAGTCGCCGATGTTATTTATGAATCAGCGTTAAAAGTGAACAAAGATTTCCAGAGGATTTATACGTGTACATGTTTACTGGGACATTTATGTGGCCCGTACCGTAGAAAAGCGAGCGGACATGGTACAATTCAGTACGTCCGAAGAATATCGAGCACAGGAACGGTTAAACCGTGAGGGCACGGCCGCTGCAGGACTTCAAAGGGAAACATCCTGTGCCGAAATGGTAGTCATTCACTCCATGTGTCCTTTCTCTCCTAAGAGGATCACCGTAATCCCAGATTTTCGCCGAGTAAAGGAAAACGGGCCGGGACGTCCTTGTTTCGATCTCTTTAGACGAGGTAAGATCTCGATACGCGTATCGGAGCCCACTTGCAATTCTGGGCTAAGAGTCGAAGAGACCTCGAATTGTCAAGATTCTTTCCTCCAGTTTCGCTAACTGTTTTCAACGTAGCTCTGAGAGAAAGAGAGGGAGGGAGGGAGGGAGGGAGGGAGGGAGGGAGGGAGGGAGGGAGGGAGGGAGAGAGAGAGAGAGAGAGAGAGAGAGAGAGCAGATTATGTCGTCGAGCACGTTAAAGCGGTATCAAATATCGAGTGGCTCGATCTCTGTAGATCCAGATCGAATTTCCTGATATCATAAGCACGCCTTACGGTTGATCTGTACGGCCGAACGAAGATTCAATTGGGAAAGTGCTGTAACGACTTGGATCCACTCGTTTGCACCATTGTCCTCACGATCTTTCCGTTAATTAACGAATGTTCCTGTTTTTCCACTTTCTCTTTTATCGCCGGGATCTCGCGAAATTGAAGTGGCTCCTTTATAAAATCGCAACTGAGAAATCTATGTGCTATGTAGGAAACTTTTTATCAGATCATCGGGCATTCGAGTGCAGCAGTGTGATATTTTAGCGTAACAGCTGAAGCACTAACGCGGAATTACATCGCAATTCGTAATTGTATCTCAATTTGTAAGATCGAATTACATTTTAATTAATATGGCATTGTGCGATTAGATTGATCGAAGGAACCGAATCTCGAATTAGAAAATAATTCGAATGAAATGCGATCGAATTACATTTGTAATTATAATCCATGAAATTTAATTGTAATTCCGCTGCTTTAATAAATATTACTGGAATAAATATATATATATACCTTATATATACTATATAATATAATATATATAATATATATATATAAATAATATATATAATATAATACTATATATATGCTATATAAATATATATATACTTTAATTAATATTACTGGACAACGCGTCTGAACCGGCCTAAAGTTTAAAACTGAATTTAACGCCTGAAACATAATTGTTAGACTTTCGTACTTGTACAAAACTTTCGTTTCTCTCAAGTGACAGCGAATAGAATTCACACCCGAATAATTTATTTGCGAATAGTTCATTCGCGGATAATCTATGCCACGATTGAAATATTATTTGTCTTTACGAATTAAAATAGTCGATTTCGAAGCCATTATTCGTTTATTGCAATGACACGTATAACGTTCTTTCGCAACGCCGATTTATCTGTACGTCTAAAGTAACGGCTAAAGAAATCATTGAAGTTCCGTCCAATAATTTCAAAGGATATTGGATATTTGTTCTTCTTGCTGCTATTATCCGTTACACTACTGCTATAAATTGTAGCCCACTTTCTCTCCTGAAATGCCATAATTTTCCCTCGAACAATTTTGTCGTAACTTCGCAGATACGGGAATAATGAAGGCCGAGGAAAACCGAATCGTAAACTGAACTTACGATAAGCAATTAAATCGCATCGGAATGAAAATAACGAGCGTTTAATACCCTCAATTGTGCAATCCATTCATATTTAAATTTATCGCCGTTCACAGTAAATTTTCTCTAGTTCTTCTTCAGCTAGCCGCGAGGCTCGAATAATCGTATCTCCTCTTCCCAAATTGTCCATTTTCGTGTACAAGCTGAGGTGCAATTTGGGAGAATTTACCGTAGATCGTTGTCCATACTAACGCGCGTTTCCTGGGTGCTGATGGTTACTTTTTGGTTTTCTTTTTAAGTTGAGTAATTTAACACTAAACCTACCGCGGTCAAAGTGACCGCTTTCTTATCTTGCAATTCTGCAAAGTTCCGAGATATAGCTCGAAAAAGTGATATTATTGGAGCAAGTTTTATAATAAAAACTTCGCAAATTCCAAATAAATTCGTTCTTCTCACTTTTGCGAAGCAGTACATGCCAGTTAGTATTACCGCTTGGCAGGTTCAGCGTTATGGTGTTATAAATCATTGAAAAAGAAATATTGATCTTTTTCGACTTTTTTTTCACGGTGCGCCGATCCGTCGAACAATAACCGGTTTAAAGGGCGGGCCCATTAAAAATCGTGGGCAGCTTATGAGGGAGCGCGTCATAAATCCTGCGCGAAATGTTGCGGCTAAACGACCTCCGGAGGAAGACGCAACGTTAGCAAGATCGATCGCTTAGAAAGGATTGCGGCGGGGTACTCTTCCGAAGGATTCGTACACACGCCGGTTCTGGCATGGAAAGTGGGTTGCGGGGGTGTCGGCCGACGGAATCGTTAGTAGAAATGAAAACAAATTGCCTTTGGGTGGGCGGTTTCCTCCGTAGAGAAAGCGAGAGAAAGCGCGCGCGCGCGAGAGAGAGAGAGCGAGAGAGAGAGAGAGAGAGAGAGAGAGAGAGAGATAGTCGAAGCCGAGGCGCGAGGCAACATCGTGATTTGACAAATGGCGCATGATAAAAGTGAGGCGGCGTTCATTAAGGGAAATGGTTCGCCTCGGTAATGCAGCCTGCCCCCTCTGTCGCGTTCCGCCGCCCTCGATCATAAAACCGATGCATTGTAAACAAGTATCAGCGCGTCGGACCCTGCATTGCGCCGGGTCACGGAAGTACGCGTTGCCGACGCGCGGCGACGGGTTCCGCAACTTTATGTCCTGCGGGTTAAGTGCGCTTTTAACCCCTTCAGCGCTAAGATTCGAAATTCGTGCTCGCGGACTCGGCCGTATTACCTTTTCATGTCCGCCGCATGCGAATGCGGCCGCGCAGACGCGCGTCAATTATTACCGTTACGACGTCAATTATTTCGGTTGCTTTTAACCGTTTCGCTGCCGCTCAAGTCGCGGCTGGTTCCTTTCCCGGGCTTCGACATGAATTTTTACGCTGCCGCGGAGAGCGGATCTTCTCTTTTGGAATTTTGATACGCTGGAAGCTCGAAAGAGGGTCGCGCTGCGTCGCGGATCTGTGCGCGAACTCGCGGTCTTCGCGGAATAATTGAAGATCACGGGGCGAGCACGATGAGAGCGACAACTTTCTATTTTGGTATGGATCGTAACTTTAATTTTAGCGGGATTCGTTGTTGACGGGCTGGTCGGTTTCGGAAGGGTTTCTTTTAACGGATCTCCCCGATTTTACGAGATATTCGCGTCGCCGAAAATTGCGGCAATTTGATATCCTCGTGTTCAGGAAATTGCCGCATTGAAATTTTGTGGAACGAATTAGGTCGATGCTGACGTCCAGTTCGTGTTAAAAGCTTCCACGTAATTTTATTGTAGCATGCTGTTCGCAATTTTCGCTCGAAGATTTCGTTTCAAATATTTGTTCACGTTCACATTTTCTTCGAAGCTTGTCGCTTTGTTGCCGACACGTCTGTCTAATTCTATTAGGTTTCGCGACCAACCGTTTCGACGTTATGCTATTTAACTTTTCAATTTTAAATTAGTTAAAGCAAATACTTGAATTTTCTAAGGATTTTGAGGTTGTTGGCACGACAATCGAAGCGTCGATGCCACGATGCATCAAAGATGTGGCGCTGTTCAAGGCGTCTACTTTTGCAATTTCATTTCATTAAGAATCCTCGAAGAAACTTCAAGCCCTTTACGTTGCGGCAACATTAAAAGGATAATGGATTAATCCCTGATACATTCTCGACTGTCACGGCCCGATAAATTTCCCGGCTCCATATAACAGATCGAGAGTTACGGCGGAACTCGTACATCCTCCTTGGAACAAATTTTGACGAAGTCCGTGGAGCACCGAGGACTAAAATCCACTTTCCTCTCATCCTCGTAGAACGGCCAGGGATTCTGGTTCAAATACTTCAAGTCAGAGGCAGGACGTGAACCAAAAAGTGGTTTTTATTTTTAGGCAAGCACACGCGGAACCATAAGGGCCGTCGAATCCTTTGAATCTTCGTCCACTTGCGAGCGAAATCTGACAGTTTCCGCTGCGATTCCTCGGAGCGAAGATAATTCATCAAAGAGAGTAATTAATGGACTGCGGATATAAAAATAATGAAGAGTTTTCAGATGCTGTTATCATTATTATTATATATATTATATATATAAGTTTATGAAATCCTCTATTTATCGAAATTAAAAGGTTAAGTTTAAAAAATATAAGTTTGAAAAATATAATAAATCAAAATTTCCATGTTTCACTAACGAACAAACTTCTACATTTGAAAAGTTAATCTTCGGATCAGAAAGCTGATCGATGACACTAATTTTTGAGCAAATTTTTAAACGTTCATTTTCATTGTAACAAATCCGAACAAACTGAATTTCATTAACTAAATTGATTAGATTTTCCATGAATTTTTGGCACTGACTTTACCCACTTAACGTATTAATACAAATTTAACCAAGCGAAAAACTTCATCTGGATATTTGGTATCATTGCGATCTGATCGAGATACTGGAATTTATACTGTTCGCGAAAATGTTTGCGAAACTGGAGGCAACGTTAATGTTGCTACGAAGGGACAATGAAGTCGAAAGGCTGCGTTTCGTTTCACCGGGCAAATAAAAGGTCGCAAGTTATACTATGTATCCCATGGTGTTCGTTGTCGCAGCGGCACTGGTTTCGTTCCTGTTGACGACATAATGTAGCGCCGCCAAATCCGCGGCCGCCACTTCCGACTTTCGTTCCTTTTTGTTACTCCCTTTTTTTTCTCTCTCTCTCTCTCGTTTACACGTCGTGTTCTTTTGAATGAAAGTGTCGCGGGCGCAACGACAAAAAACCGCGCAAACAGAAGAAGAAAAATACGGGGGGAAAGGAAAAAAAGAGCCCTCCTCCCCGCCTGCCCCGCGTTCCCCGGTTGCCGCGGAACGCCCATTGTCCGGCGAGGTTTCATTCCGCGGAAATTCAGAGAGGTAAGCCGCCTTTTTTAGCGCGCTCGAAGGCGCCTCCTTCCGACCAATTAATTTGCATCCAACAATGTTTTCAAGTCCGCCCCATCGCGAGAAACTGCTGGCGGTCTTTTGTGCGGCCCCGGGTTTCGGGAAACGAATTTGTTGGATTAATCCGCGACTTGCGGAGAAGGGCTCGCCGTTCTTATAACGTCGGATGTTATTAGGCAAGTTATTACGGTGTTGGTGACATTTTTCACCCTTTTAATGCTGACTAAAATGAAAAAGTTTCATCGTCATTTTTACGATTAATGGGATAGACAGAGGACTTTATGCATTTGTAACAAGAATGAGCAGACCGATGCAGACTAATGCTGGTGCATTAATTTTAACTTGTTCAATCCATTGCCGTACCATTTTTATCACAATTACCGCGACACTAGACGTTTTTTGATTATTATAATTTCTTTTGGAAGAAGAATATTTCTATCTATCGCGTGCCTACATTTACTCGAATACTTAAATATTCTGGAATAATATTCATACTTAACAGGTTATATTATCGTTATAGACTCGATTAAAAAAAAATAAATAAATGTGTACGTAGCTGCTGGAGTTCGTAAATAAACTGCAACAATTTCTATTTTACATAAAAATCCGCAGTCTCTTAATCGTACTATTTATATTTTCCTACATTGTATTCATATTATTAAATTTCAATTTAACATTGAAAGCTGATTCAAATCAATAAAAAATCATTTATTAGTATCTGCAGTAATATTTGTATGTTTTACTACGACCACTTTTTCGCTAGATTTACTAGACTTCTTGCGATTATATTGTTTTATATTAGCTTGTTCTACCGTCAAATTTTCTAAAATAATTATCGATTCACATCGTAATGAAAAAATGTAAATTTGTGTAGCTCGTCCGTTAAGTGTTAAGTAAGACTATATTTTCGGCGCGACACCCGATCATCCCGTCTTTAATCTAATTTCACTTTTAGCCCCAATATTTTGCAAAAATCGAACAAACAAATGCGTCGCGATTTCTCCTAATTCGCATCGAACTAAATTCAATCTTTTTTTAATAAACTTCAGAAGCTAATATCTGTCGTTAAATAATCTTGTCCGTAGTATAAAGTAATTACATATAATCGTATAGAAAGTAATTCCTTTAACAGCATTTTAGTAATACAAACGCATCGACAATAATTAATGGGTCAATTGATTAGTTAATAGTTAATGGGTTGATGAGTTAATAGGCTTGAGGCCAAACCTCATGAGTAATGTGGAAATCTATTGATACGAGCGTCGCTCTAATACGCCACGAATAGTTACTACGGTGCGCGGCTGAGGTACCGTGAGCCGATGGGGAATAGCGCGGGGAGCGAGACGCCGCGGCGGTACAGTCAAGGGGCGTAGCCCTCGCCGCGCGTCAATGTTGCGTGCACGGTCGTTCCGAGCCCCGACGCGGTGTGTTCTCTCTGGCGGAGTTGCAGCATTCATCCCGACCCTTTCGGCTGCATTATCAGCGCTCGGCATCCGCGCGCGCGAAAGGCAGAAAGGAATTTATGTTTCAATCAATTCCTGACGCGGTTGAATTCCGCGGCAGGCAATCGGGGAGCAATCAGACGACCCCATCAACGGGTACTTTCCTCGGCTGGCGATGCCGCGCGCGGCAATCGACTCGATAAGACCCACGTTACACCCGGGAATTATGCATTCGGCGCGATAAGATCCATCGCGCGAAATTTCAGCGATCGGTGGATCCCGGTGGCCTCTTCAGCCTTCTCCGCAGGGCTGCGTGCTCCAGGCCCTGTGGAGCCTAGGTCCTCGAGCCTTAGGCACACCCGACCGCTGTTTCTCCGATTCTCTTTCTTCGCTCATCCTCGATGATCAGCGCGAACCACCGTTTCCCTCGCCGATCCGGCGATCCCTACCCGGCCGAGCCAACAGCACAAATCAGCTTTATGCAAATCGCCGAATCTCCGCATAATGTGCCCCGTAAGCCCGTCTACGGTTGTCTTAGCTCTTATGGAAAATGGAGGGCAGACATCGGAGCGGAACGGCGCCGCCATCTCGTCTTCGCTTCTCCCGGTATAATTCGGCCGGTTCTTGCGCCGTTCTCCTCCGAGGAACCTACCGTTCGCGGAATGTACACACGGCAGTAACGTCGGAGGAAGTTCGTTTTCTTCTGGTAACACATGTCGCCAGGGAACTTAATTATCCGCGTGTAAATATTGCGACGAGCAGCTCCGCGAAAGGGCGTTTGCGAAACGGCAACTTCCTGTCGCGCCATTCTTCGCTTCCGTCGCCATGCTTTCGACAGAAACTTCACTGACACGAGAACTATACCGAGCCGTATCCTCCGGGATTTCGATGAAATTTTGTTGGATGAGCGCGGAGTTTAGGGTTCGTGCGTTGATATTCTGTTGAATATCTCAGGCCAATGGCCATTCTTTTTTTATAAGCGTGGTACTGTCTGTCCGGAAAGGTTGGAACCGAAATTATACTATGCGTTGCTCGAGGTCAAATAAGCGAAGAATGTTTGTATAAATTGGAAATGATTTATTGAAAAGGTTTATTCAAGATTTATATAAGCGTTGGTTCATAAAAATTAATTTTGGGAATGTACTCGAAATGTATTTACCATTGCTTTCAATACAGGCGGAATATTTGAAGGAGTTCGACATTCGCTAATCCGACGAATGAAAGACTGCATTCTTGCAACGGGAGGAATTTTTTGAGCATTTCTTATAACTGTTATAATAAATGATAAATATTTTTAAAAGCTTATATCTTTTCAATAAAGCAGTTTCGGACATAAGGTTATGTGAACATTTTTCATCTATTTGGCCTCAGTAACACATATTATCAATAATTTGGTCCCAATCTTTTTGAACACCCTATATATTTGTCGCATATATAACAAAAATTTAGTGGAAACGTATTCCAAGTAAACGAGTCGGATAAATGGGTAAGTCGACTGAAATTCTTCTTGGAAATTATCTTCGATTATAATCCTTATTATGTATGTTAAATAATTATTTTGCACCAGGGGCAAAAATTCTTTTAGGGATGATCTTTTTGTGGAAAGAATTTTATTCGTAGCAAATTATCGTACAGATTTTTTTAAATAAAATCTGTTCGTTTGTTTGTTCATTTATTTATCATAATTTTATTTATTTTAGCGTGATTGCATTAACTTGAGTTGCATATTTATTGCATATTATTTGTTTATAATCGATATGAAGCTTCCTGAAAATGAAATCTGTTTGTTGCATATTATTTCAGGGTTCTTATTATTGGAGGATTATTTCTTTTGCTATGTTTAGAAGAATTTAACAGTTCGGTCATGTTTATTTATAACCTATTAAAATGATTTACGACAGGAATCGATGCGTTTCCTGTCTCTTGTAATCGGTGCATAACATTTTTATTTCGCATAAAAATCCGCATTCCTCTCGTACACGACCGACGAGGTGGTCACAGCGTTAACTTGGTAGAGTCGTTTGAATTTTTACTGGCTTCGTTTCGAAATGAAAATGGCTCTCTGAAAGAACCGAAATCGAGGCCGTGGGAGAGACTTCATTCTCCAAAATGAGCACAGGCAGAGTGTCGTAAGCGGAGTTTCCAGATCTTCATAAAAATTCTGCAGTTTCTTTTTTTTAAGATTGCTGTACGGAAAATGTCGAATGAAACAAATATGTCGGTAGAAACGATAGTTTCATTACAAATTTATCGATAAATGAAAATAAGTTGTATAAGATGACCGAGGCTGACAATGTTAAAAATGCTGTATTATCATAGCATTATTTTACGATCGCCGAGAAAGACTGTTCTGCAGCAGATTTCCATAAAAATCACATTTTTCAATAAGCGAGAACTCGAATAAGAAATTAAAGAGCGAGTCATTTTGCGCGCGCTGCTGGTGTCAAGGATCGAGATCTTGATTCTTTCGGTTGAATGGAATTTTTCCCTCGGGAATATCTTAACTGAAATGGATTATCGGAATCCATGAACGGGGACTTATTCGTAATATCTAGCGGACTCTGCTTTGGACGCGCGGATATCTGACGATCGGTTAAGAAAGCTGTATACAGGGTGTCCCAGGTTTTAATGTCCAAACTTTGTCAGTATATCCTATGGCACAAAGTAAGAAAAAAAATGTTATGCGAACATAGGTCATACAGAGCTTTATTAAGAAGTTGTAACAAAAATTCGTTCAATGAAATGAAAGAGAATAGAAACGAAATTCGCACGGTCATAAATTCGATCTTCGATCGGTGTCAATCATGTATTTGTCAACAACGGTAGACATTTCGAAATGTATTAATAAACACAGCTTACATAAACACACGGCATGTGCTGATCTATTCAAGCCAATGCTCGCAGTAACAGCAAGTTGATTACTATTCCTGTTCTGAATTTTTGTTATAACTTCTTAATGAAGCTCTATATGACCTATGTTTACATAACATTTTTTTCTTACTTTGTGCCATAGAATACACCGACAAAGTTTGAACATTGAAACCTGGGACACCCTGTATAAAGGATGTCCCGGAGATTGCTGCGCAACGAAGTCTGTTTATCCTGTCGGCGAAACAAGAGGGAAAATTTCATATAAAAGTGGACCGGCAGATGTTCGTCAAAAAATTGAGAAGATTAATTTTTCTTGTATCTAGAGGACGTATCGCGAAACCGGTTAAGTTCAAATAATTAAGAGAATGAAATCCAGATGGATGCAATCGAATGTGTCGCATTATGCGTTTCATTCCATCCCGGCGAGTACGTCACGAGTTTATCGTTCGAATTAATTCCTGTCTCGTAAACAATTTCTTTGAGGTTACTAATCGACGAAGTTGGTAAACACAGCTTACAACGACCTCGATTAGTAAACATAGCTTGCGTAAACAGATTAGATCAATACCTCCAATCCGTTGCCCGTATCGATTGTAAAACTGGACTGTTCTCGTCCGATATTTCTATACTATGCTTTTCACGAATTTTATGCTACTATACTATAGGTACTATAGCTATATACTATAGCTATAGGTACTATAGCCAAATACTATAGCTATAGGTACTATAGCCAAATACTATAGCTATAGGTACTATAGCCAAATACTATAGCTATAGGTACTATAGCCAAATACTATAGCTATAGGTACTATAGCCAAATACTATAGCTATAGGTACTATAGCCAAATACTATAGCTATAGGTACTATAGCCAAATACTATAGCTATAGGTACTATAGCCAAATACTATAGCTATAGGTACTATAGCCAAATACTATAGCTATAGGTACTATAGCCAAATACTATAGCTATAGGTACTATAGCCAAATACTATAGCTATAGGTACTATAGCCAAATACTATAGCTATAGGTACTATAGCCAAATACTATAGCTATAGGTACTATAGCCAAATACTATAGCTATAGGTACTATAGCCAACTACTATAGCTATAGGTACTATAGCTATATACTATAGCTATAGGTACTATAGCCAAATACTATAGCTATAGGTACTATAGCCAAATACTATAGCTATAGGTACTATAGCCAAATACTATAGCTATAGGTACTATAGCTATATACTATAGCTATAGTAATATAGCTATATACTATAGCTACTATACGTATATCTGCGACTTTTTCCATGTTTTTGAATTATACAAAAATTTGTATATCGTTTCGTGGAAAAGTCTCGAACAATCTGTACGAATGTACGGGATAATTAAAAAGCAAGGGTTAGATAACAGTTCCGCCGTTATCTGTTATTGTATTATGCTGCGATAACGGCGTAACAATATTCCAATTATGGTAGGAAAACACGCGTGTTAAGCCGGAAGTTATTAACGTGGAACCGAATGAGTCGAAATGGTTCGTTTAAAAACTATCGGATTTTAAATTGAAACTGCCGCAATCAACGGATCCGTTCATTTACGCGAGCACTGTATTAAAAATAAATCGTGATCTCGATAAATACGTTTCCATAATTTATCATGTAAAATCGTGTCATTTCGGACTGTTCGTTAAATGGATACAGAAATTGTCGCTGTCTGTCGCGTTGCAATATGCAAAACCGGAACCTTTGCGAACAAACGCGTTAACAATAATTGAATATGATTAGTGCATAATCCGTTGAACATCGGATTTTCGCTCGGAGAATGGTAAACTTCAAACGCCGTTAACTTTTGATTACATTGCATGTAAAATTATATTATAATTGCTTCCTGTTCGCAAAAATCATTCCATCGGACTTCTTTTCACGCGCGTTCGGTCTTCTTTAGTTCTATCTCTATTGTAATATTTCAAGAAAAATCTCGCTTCGGTTGATGGACAAAACCGGAGTTCTAATTTAATTATCGTTCATCGAAAATTTAGCATTTGAACCGGGTGACACGGCTGGTATAATCTAGATTTAGTAACAGACTGCAGTTGAACTTTGTTTCACAATGATTCAAGCTTTTAATTATAGAGTTGTACCAAATAAACGCTCTTGTCTGCACTAATTTTGCGAAATACAATGAACTATTCTGTCCACGTGCATATTCGCAAATTTACCACAGGATAGTTCGGAGATTTTTAATCCGAGAACGTTGTAAATAATACGCCAGAACCCAGTTACAAATCGCTGTGAAAATGCGATGGTAGTGATTTCGTTTATTATTATAGAAATCTACAATTTGGCCACGAATATTTACGAGATTCTCTGTACATTCAATGATCTTAAATGGTTATCCTCTGCAACCACGTGCCAACATGTTCGTACTAATCTTCAACAGTCAATAAACCGGTACGTGATTTTATTATAGATTCATATTTTGGACACAATACGGAAATGTGGGGTAGCTGAGGTCATTCTAAGTAATTTTTTCCTTTGCGAAAATGCAATCTGCGGTTTCGTTTACGAGTTATTAACGAAAAACACTGACCAATGAGAGGTGACGGCGCGAAGTTCGAGAGCCCGCGGCACGGGACTTTGACAGAAGGTCGGGACGGACTCGAGCCGCGTTCGAAGTATTGAACAAGTCGCGAAGCGTGAACTTACCGGATTTCTTTTTACTACGTAAAAGTGATATTTTTAAGAAAAACGCTGTTCACTTCTACTTTAGAACCTCTGAAGAATATTTACTAATTTTTCGAACCCGAAATAATATGTAGTTTAACCGTGACTTCTGCATACACTAAATGCCACAAGTTTCAGAAATGATCGATCCCGAATTATTCTAAGATCACCCTAAACCTTCTATTGAAATTTAGATATTCACAAATAAATACAATCAAGCAGGTGTGTTACGAAAGAGACATTGTCAATATCCCGAAGATCGGAGACATAGTCGGTAAGATCAAGTGCGAAAGCTTTTAACGCATCTTCACGCTTTAATTCGATAACAGTTATTGAAATTATGCTAATATTCTTCGCTTTCACAAAGCTTCCTCGTTCATAAATATCACCGCCCCTTTCAATACCACCAATTCATGGAAGCGCGAGGTCAACAAGCGGTCGAAGTGCAATTCCGCCGATTTGCTCGGCCGCCTCGCGCCAGCTGATCTCGCCTCTCATTGGTCGCCGTTTTTTGTTAATAACTCGCAAACAAAGCCGCGAATTGCATTTTCGCTAAGGAAAAAGTTACTTCAAATGATCTCGGGAATCGCCCCTTTCCGGGAATTAACATAATTATGGGACACCTTGTTTAGACCTAGAAACAAAACGATTTTCTGTACGAATCAATAATGATAAAATCTGCCACGGTATTCGAGTAACTATTTTATCGTCCGAACATTCGACCGTACCGCCTACGTTTGTAGTCAGATTGACCTTTCCAATGTCGTCAAGCAGAAATACAACGACATTCGAAACAAAAGTGTCCCTTTCATACCACCTCTATCTTGCCAAATCAAGCCCAGACAAAAACGAAGAAATCGAAGCCGCGCAAGGACAGTAATTTCTGCAATCAGAAATTCCGAATTCGGGCACGGAGAAGTGGAGCGACCCACGCGATCGCGTTCTAATGCAAAAACTTCGCTCGTTCGGTGGCGTTGGGGTGGTTCGGCGGATGATTGCAGTTCGACGCGACCTTCCCAGTGTTTTCCTTGGCCGGTCCCGTTTGGACTTTTCCCTCGGAAATGTCGGAGGCGAGTGCCGCGACGGCACCGAAACGCGAACGCTCGCTAATGACGTTTACATCCATCGTTGGATGACCCTGTAGATTCGAGATACTCGAGAACTGGTTACATTAGGTTACGGAGCGAACGTCGAAGTATCATCGCTATTTCGATGCACCGCAGCGGCGTGGCATTCCGGACGGAATGTTCTTCGATTCAAATTTCCTTTCAATGAACGCGCACCGGTGCCTATTGATCTGCTCCAACTATCGCGAACAAACCCGAGTAGCTGAACAATTGGTTGACAGTTCTATTGTCACGTTGCCCGCCTCCTTAGATCTCCGTTTCACTGTCCTTAACCTACCGAGTGGAATGGCCACTCAGCTCCCTCCCTCCCTCCCGCCCTCTTGTTCTCTCTCTCTCGCTCTCTCTCGCTCCCTCTCTTTCTCTCTCGCTCTCTCTATCTCTCTCGCTCTCTCTATCTCTCGCTCTCTCTCGCTCCCTCTCTTTCTTTCTCGCTCTCTCTCGCTCTCTCTCGCTCTTTCTCGCTCTCTCTCGCTCTTTCTCGCTCTCTCTCTCGCTCCCTCTCGGTCTCTCTCTCTTTTTCTCGCGCGCTCTCTCTCGCTCTCTCTCTCTTTCTCTCTCTCGCTCTCTCTCTCTCTTTCTCTCTCTCTCTCTCTCTCTCTCTCTCTCTCTCTCTCTATCAGACACACACACACACCCTCCGCGTACCTGTCTGCCTTTCTCTCTCTGTCTGCCACTCGTTGCAGCTACTCTCAGCAGGCTCGTAATTCTGTCTCTCTGTACTTTTGGAGAATCCTCTGGACTCCTTTAAGAGGGACTTGGATTGGACGGAAGTTTGCCACGTTGGATTTTACTTGCAGACCCCATCGTCAGATGCTCGAAGATAGAACTCGATCGAGTCCAGCTTAATTGATGGTTCAACAGGAAAAAGGCTGTGACTTCTGAGTAAAACGAACTGAAACGATATTGAAAAGCGTAATTTTGACACTGTTTTTTCTGACATCCCGTTTCCAATGGGATTTCCAATTTATTTAGAAGAACTCTAAATAATCGGTATAACTGTAGATCCTTATTCTTGAAATGATTATTATTTTAGGTGGCATTGATTGGAAAAATAATTTTTATATTGTTTGAGAGCGGTTATAAAAATGTATAGATTTTGTGCTGTACAGCATTTTTGTATCTTTTGGAACCGATGACAATTTTTCAATTTATTTAACAGAATTCCACCGGCGACGATTGTATTGCAGTTTTTCGTTCTCGAAATCACTATTAGGTGCCACTGATCGAGAAGTGTAATTTTTATATTGTTGAGAGCATTTAGGCGATATATTTATACTGTGTCTCGAGTACGAAAATTTTGCAATTTATTTAGCAGAATTCAATTATCGACGACTTTATTGCAGATTTTCATTTTCGAAATGAAAGATTAAATGTCGCTATTATTTGTACAGTTCGATTATTTGTTTGTAACATTCGGGACTGGCGAGGTTTCACGAATGGTAACGTTTGCTTCAAAAAGGTTCGTTCATTTAGAAAAGAAATTTTTCTTAAATTCTTCAAACGTTTACAATGTATTTATACATATAATATAGGAGCCTGTGAAAGAATTTTAATGAACGTTCGACGAAGTCTTACTTCCAAATTCTTAAGCCGGCGTAAGATGCTAATGAAATTGCTGTTTAATATTCATTGTTGTTAAACATTCTAGAAAAACGAAAGCTTATAAATATACATAGGTTACTCGCCCTTTCAAGACAGTATAAATACAAAGAATATGCAGTTTATTTAGAATATTCAAATTCGTATTCATGATTCACCAATAACGAAACAACGATTCTTCTTGAACATCTTGGTAGTGTTTAATTTGCAAAAATATCATTTCTATAATAACGTTACAAAACGATAAATTGTAGGCAAAACGAACATGTATTATAGACGCGTTAAAATTCGTTGAACAGATCACTCTGCACTGTTGACTATAATGGTTAATATTTCTCACAATATATTCATCTGTTTCTCTCAACAAATTCCGAACATCAAGTATAGTATATGAATGTGTCTAGGTGTGTCTGATGTAGGAAGCGAGCGAGAAGGGAGAAGGAAAGAGTGTCGTTCTATCGAGATTATTGATTTATTGGATTTCCTTAAACGATAGTTACTAGACTGTGGATTTCACGCATTTGTAACGAAAATAAATAGATCAAATACAAAGCAACGAAAACATTTAATGACTGTAAAAATACTATCTTATTACCCTCGATTCCATTAAATAAGAAAGAAAGAAACATCTATGTAGCTTCCGCGTGTAAGTAAATAATGCAGACAATTTATATTTTTGGATAAATAATTACGAAGTACACAATTAATTCACAACAGCGAATAGATTTTCGTTTCTAATTCTAGCACAAGACACAGCGAAGACCTTCTTGTCTGGAGGCTTATTTTTGTAATATCCTGACATACCAAAACATCGTTCCGTCATCTAAAAATATCATTCGAGTTTTCTACCAGACGATAATGTATCTAAATAATACAATGACCGTTTGGATAACTGTAATATTGTAAAAATGAATGTTCGGATAAGGGAGTCTCTACTGCAGTACAAATCGCATCTGCTGCGAAAGAAGTCTGCGGCTTCTTTGAAAAAGTTTCGAATCGGTCGATCTCCGGAATCGTCTCGCGCGCTAAACGAGGGCGCAGCGAATATGGAAAAGATTCGGAGCGTTATCCATTATTTCGCAGATACGCGGCAACGCCAGCGGTGAAGTAAATCGCACGAGTTTCATCGAGGATGTCGGAGGTTGGGCGAGTCCGCCCCCGCGGCCTCCCCGCGGCCCCTCGTCGTCATCCTTTCCTGTCGAGACGGTGGCAATCTTCTCCGTCTTCGACGATCTGAAGATTTCCTCTCGATCTCACGCCAAGATAGAAATGCTGTCTCCCCTTCCTCCCGGTTTCTTCGGCCCACCCCCGGCATCTCGAACGCCCACGCCAACCCCCCACGGCCGAACCGGCAAAGGTTTCAGACCTCCGTCGTTTCCACTTCTTCTCTTTTGCCCTCCGTCGTTCGACTCATCCTCGATTTCCTCTATATGCCGGCGCGCCGAATGCTTCGATTTCGACGGAAAGAGCCCCGAGAGTTCTAGGCGCACGGATGAATATCTACCCCTCCGTCCCTCCCGCGCGCCCCGCAACGGGAATTCATAACGTTCATTTATACACGGGTCAGGTAGCTCATAACCTTCGACAACGGGGCTCGCTTCTGGCTAAGACTAACCGTGTCCGAGAATCGACGACGATGTGTCTTGGGCCTGCGTCAATCGAGATGAGTTCGACGCGAACGTGACGATCTGTTGCAGTTTAGTCGGTATAATAAAATGTTTATTCAAATTGCACGGTCACAGCACAGTGTGCGATGTAGTATTCGACGTGATACTAGTATAATAAAAATAGATTTTTGAAATAGTAAATGGACTGTAAATATTATATTTGTATCTTCTCGTGTAATACAGTATAGCAAATAAACTTTTTTTGAAATAATAATTACATACGGATATCGGGTTGTTAAATGTACCTTTGAAAATGCTGTTTCCATATGTAACTACTATTCCAAGGAAAGTTTATTTGTCAAATTCTGTACCACGTGAGACGATGCCAACTATTTTAAGAATCTATTTCTCCCCAACACGTGGGAATTCAGCGGTGTTTCGCTTATAAAACGTGGTAGTTTTAAGAAACGATTGAAACGCATATAACATAGTAGACATGTAGTTCGATACTTTTTCATTTAATATATAGGGTGTTCCAAAAATGTCTCGCAATCCGGAAATGGCGGGTTCCTCGGATCATTTGAAGCGGCTTCTTCCTTTACGAAAATGTTCTCCGAGGCACCGTTAACGAGTTATTAACGAAAAACAGTGACCAATAAGAATCGAGTACGGCTGACGCGAGGCTGACGAACAGCGCACGAAGCCCAGTTCCGCTCATTGGCTCGGTTGCCTCGCGCCAGCTGAGCTCGCCGACCGCTGGCGCCGTTGGCTCGGCCGCCTCGCGCCAGCTGATCTCGCCTCTCATTGGTCACTGTTTTTCGTTAATAACTCGTTAATGGTGTCTCGGAGAAAATTTCTGTAAAGGAAAAAGTTCCTTCGAATGACCTGAGGAACCCGCTACTTTCGGATTGCGAGACATTTTTGGGACACCCTGTACATATAATAACTGTAGAGCAAAATTTTCAATAACTACTAATAAATCAAATAAAATTCGTCGTCACGTATAGAAGAGGCCCGTCAGTAAAAATCATACAATACGTATATTCAATAATATTTAATGTATAAAGCTTATGCTAATATTTTATAGGGTATCCAAGAAATTTTAATTTCGATTAGATATTTGAAACTTGTCATACACGTGTAAGCTTTCTCGAATGATTATTTATCGGATAGACTAATAACGCGGTGATTTTCGTATCTCGGCACATTTTTATCTGGAATCTGGCGACGAGTGGGTTATGAAAAACGGAAACGATAGAGACGGTGGTAATATTGCAAGCGTATAGTGCGAAGCGCGTTCAGGAGGCCTTCTGGCACCTTTCTCGATGGCAACTTGAAGACAATAACAAGTCGAGGCTGCTGGGAAGAGTAGACGAGTCGGATGATACAAAGCAACCCGTGGCAACCGTCAGGATCCGTTCCCCGACTCAACTCTTTTCCCTTCAGTTTTCTACCTGCTGCTTCTTACACACGTTGGACTACTTTTAAAGCCACCTCGTGTCACTGTATTATGTTCTCATATGTTCCCCCGCGTGTTTTTCTATTAGCTGTGCTCTACTTTGTCACGAACTTGCGGCGTTTCACACCCAAGCAGAATTTTTGTTTTCTCTCATAAAACGACGAATTTTTCAATCCAGTCGGAGCAGGAAGGAACGTCAGACATTTTGCATTTACCTGAACATTAGTTACAATTATTGTTAGAAAGAATATGCATTGGAGTCCCGAATGGAAGAAAATCTGCATGCATGTTTTGTAGAAAAGTTTGCATCGTTGAAAAGATGACGGTGACAAATGATCGGGAATTTTTTAGAATGTAAAATGGACATTTTAACATCTGGAAAAAATTCAGAACAATTGGTTCAATGTTAAACAAGTTATTTCGTTTTAATAGTTGTCGATTCAATCAGTTGATAGTTGTTGAGTAAATCAGATTGCATCGATCTATCGAGCAGCCAATCGTCTAGAATGACGAGCTTTTTATTTACAGAACACGCGTTTGCGATTCTTCTTTATGGAAGCATCGAATTTGATAGTCCGTTTTCGACGTGCCGCGGAGTTTTCCAAGCGTTTCGCGCATTAACTAATGAAAAATATGAGGGGAAAATAAATTCCATGAACGCGTGACGGAGCCTTTATCGTAACGCTAACTGAATGAAATTTATAACGGGAGAAATGCTCGCTCTTGCAAACGGCCCCCTGAAAACGTTCATTTCCATAAATATCTGCAATGCAGTTACACGTAATAGCGGAATTTATTTCCAGTTACAGAATTTACATGCACGTATCATACGCGCATTCGGCCACACTTCATCCAGGGAGAAACCTGCAGCTGATCCCCCATTCGGATTATGATGAAGTCCAGAAGTATCGTTCTAAAACGTGTGATTTATCTCGTGCAGGATTTTTCTTTAGAATACCTGTTCACGGTGCACGTTCCCCGCGAAATACTTGGCGCCGTGCAATAGAAAACTAGATGAGCTACATTTTCACACGGTCTCAACTTCGCGATTCTTACTATCACGGCACGAATAAAATCTCTGCACGATATACGTGTTTTTGTAAAATCAGCAGAACGAAAAATTCCTATCAAGTAGAGTCGACAGGATGTGTAATTTTAATTCGATCAAGTAAACAGGATACATAATTTTTATTAAATAAATGCAATAAGATACAATGCTTCTGTCAAGCGAAATCAACGATGTACAATATTGCTGTTGAATAAAATTAGCATCGTACAAAATTTCTGTTCAATCAAATAAACAAGATACAAAATTTCTATTAAATAACTATAGTTCTATTAAATAATAACTATAATTTCTAACTATAATTTCTATTAAATAACTATAACATAATTTCTATTAAATACAAGCGACAAGCTACAATATTCCTATTAACACGTTCCGTGCCGAGCTTTTTTTACTCGAATCTTCACACTTTGATGTTTTACTAAAACTTGATGTATTACGTGCAATTATTAATTCTCGTACACATAACAACGTAACAAAAACTTATCAACGCCCATTCTTGCGGTGGAAATTGATTCTTCGGTTCTAAATTTCTTGTAAACAATTTGTTCAGTTCACTAAGTAAACATGCAAGCGTGTACCATCGATGGTACACGTGGCACGGAACGTGTTAAATGAAATGAATAATATTTAACAAAATTACGATTCGATAAAGTCAGCAAGACACAAAATATAGATATTGTATAAAATTAATAGAATACAAAATTTCTATGAAACGAAATCAGCAATGCAATGAAACTTCGATCAAATCAAATTGGCAACATGGAAATTCTGTTGCTAATAGTATTTCAGTCTCGAATTTGTACAGATCCACTTTTATTACCGCGGATTCATCCAGAGATCTGCAGCAGGCTCGCAAATAATTAAAGAAATGAATACCTCGCCGAAGATAAGTTTTCTCGGCGGAAGTTGCAAAAGCGTTACCACGCGCCTGGCGCTCGGATAATTTCAAAGAATCTTAACGACAAGATCTTAGCACGGCAACGTCGTTAAGAACGGTTGGGTTGACAGTGGCACCCTGTGTGACTATCCTGTCACGTGCCGTGGGAACTTTGAAGCGGCAAGAAAACGCGCCGCCCTGTGAAAGAGGCGCGTGTGTCGGTGTACACGCTTCTTCCGAGGGATGCACTTTTATCGGCAAAATTTGTCTTGCTCGTGCTTTCACCCACGCGCAATCCCCTATCGATTAAAGGACGGAGAGATTAAAAGGAGCGAGCCATTTTCAAAGCAAAGAATGCTCTGGAAACGGGTTCCTCGCACAATTACCGGTTGCCAAGGACGACGGAAACGTGTCAGACGCAACAAATAATTATATTCATTTTATTCATGTTATATCAGATACATTAATAATATTCCAATAATTATCATACAGGCGGCGGATTTTATGCATTTACGATTTGCAGTTATAATACCGTAATGATGTTACAAGGATTCAAGGATACGGTTACATTATTTTGAATTTGTTGAAATTATTAAGAGAACAAACGCATTTTCATCCAGCTTATGTTTCTTACAATTAGCTTAGACAATTTTTATTTTACACGAAGGTCCACGGTCTGCTCGTTTGTTGGAGAAAGAGTCACTCATTTTAACGTCTCTGTTTGAAGCGATTTTTAAAAGACTCCAATTATATTTTAGAATTGTATTTTATTCAATATTAAATTATTTTCAAATTATATCTTAAAATTAATTGCTAGATCGGAATTATTGCAAATGTTTGCGATGCCTTTAATTCTTTTCAATCCTCTTTCACCATTTTCTACATTTTATCTTCGATCAGTGGACGACACAGCAGTAAACCCGTTAATTGATCGGTAATAAAATTGGTTTAATTACTACAGTTCATTGTTGCATTAAGTCGGTGCATATGAAATGTCGAATATTTGAACGAGTAGTAAAAACTTCGCATCTTTTTTTGAGAGATATTTGTTTCATCATAGCATGACCTATTCGCTTCGATACACTTTTTTCAACGAGTTTTTAATGTATCAAAAAGGATCTATTTGCTATTGCGAACGAATAAATTATTTTTTCAAATATTCTTCACGATGATCAGCTAATATTCACATAAGTTAAACGTTCTCCAATTATGTTGGAAACTATCAAACACGTTCTCGTTTAGTGATCACGTGGACTTGTTAATTGTCTCATTACTTCTCGGCGTCCAAGATGCAAGTTATTAATAATTCGCGTTAACAGGTTTCTAAAGAGAGTCCCGTGAAGGTGTCGAGAGATCTCCGAAGGTAGAAGGTAAGTTCTCACCTTATCTGAACCTTCTCGCCGGCCTCCGAGTGCCGTCGCAAAAAACTACGACCGTCCGTAACCAGTTATCCCCTTTTTACGCGGCGATTACAAAGAAGACATTAATTATACCTTGTTGAAGAGTTTTCTTTGACGAGACTCATCCCACCGTGTTGTTAACCACAGCATGTTACGAGGATATCGATGCATTTCTGTACCGTTGTGCCCCCACGTTTGATGTATTACCGCCCCGGTCCTGTGACCGCTTAATCAAGGCGAATGACCTAACTACCTTTGATACGGTCTTTGAAGTAACTACTGCGGCAACGATGGTTTCACGATGGATCACCCTTCGCTGTCGGCCACTGGGCCATTCTTATTGCCGTTCGAAGATTCGCTGGTACGCCCGTCGCATTCGATTTGCGAATACAACACGTTCGCGCATCCAACAAATTGAAAATGAGAATATCCGTTACGATTAGGTATAGCGTGTAGGTTGCAAACGTTAAGCATTTATTAAATGGATAATAATGGCAGGTGTCTCTATAAGGTACACCGATTTTACCGATAAAGAGAGATTGCAAAAGTCTGGTAAAGGATATAAACGAGAATACGCGCGAAACAAATTCTATGCTATTTCATGGACAAATATTGTTATGAAATCGTGGACACGTATGTACGTGTGCAAACGCTGAACTACAGAGTGTCCAAAAATGTCTCGCAATCCGGAAAGGGAATTTCCTGAGGTCATTTGAAGTAACTTTTTCCTCAGCGAAAATACAATCCGCAGCTTTGTCTACGAGTTATTAACGAAAAACACTGACCAATGAGAGACGAGCTCGGCTGGCGCGAGACGGCCCAAACAACGAGCGCACGAAGCCTAGTTCCGCTCATTGGCTCGTCCGTCTCGCGTCAGCCGAGCTCGCATCTCATTGGTCAATGTTTTTCGTTAATAACTCGCGAACAAAGCCGCGGATTGCAATTTCGCTAAGGAAAAAGTTGCTTCAAATGACCTCAGGAACCCCTCATTTCCGGATTGCGGGACATTTCTGGGACAGCCTGTATTATATCGATTATTTCTTTACGTGCTCCGTGAGTTGTAATATTTACGAATTTTCAAGACGGTCGTCAACTTTGCGCTTGTAACTAGCGTTTTACATATCGTAATTTAAAAAAAAACTGAGGAACTTTGGACATTTATATATGGAATAGAAGAGTTTTCAAAATAGTTGAAAATGTTTCTACGAAGCTTTGATCTACTGCCGAAATGAACTATGAGCTGTACGATATGCGAAAACTGAAGAAGACCGTTCAAATTCGTGATTTATGGATTCGGATTTGTTCACTTACTACACCGAAGCCCTACTACACACATACACATACAGAGAGAAGGGATATGTATAGTGGACGTTTCGTCACAATGTTGCCACGTTCGACGTAGCAAGCGTATCTGCGAAAATTCGCATAAATCTACAAATTCGCATAAATCGACGCACTCCGTTGGATTCTATTACCTCGTGCAAATGATTCCGCCGATGCAAATAACAGCGGACCGTCCGTGGCCGCGTTTCTCTCGCCGCAGTTAGACCGGTCTCTTAAATAAATTCCGTAACCCCGGGGAACGTGGGCCGGGGGATTAGCGAAACAGGCAACGAAAAGTAGCGGTTAAATCCAATTGAAGCCGCGGGAGGGATCGGCACGTGAGAGAGCCCACTTATTCCCGTCAAGAAAGGAATTTTTTCGCGCGTTTTTTCCCTCTCTCGTTGCCGAGTGTTTTTTCGTACTTTCCAAAGAGGCTGGCTGTACCTATTTGCGGCGATAAAAGGGCCTCGTTTTGCTCGTTCAGCTAAGAGAGCATCCGTCGGGCTCTCGGCCGCCTAACGCAGCGCCCGAGTATGGCAAGCCTATTCAGTGCGCACAGGTGAACGTAGCACACCGCACGGGCCGAGCACGGTGTACACCGCGCGGATCCGCTCTGCCACGGTTTTCCGTTGCGCTGTGGTATGTATTTCGTCAAGTTCGTCGAAGAAACGGAACTGGAAGCGAACAATGCGACATACGCCATTGCTGCGCGGTCTGGCTGGCAGCAACGGCAACGCCCACCTAGCGTGTCGGTTGTATCTCGATAGCTTTCTGCCTCGAATTGAACCTTTTAAGCTCCTATTCCCGAAGGATCAAGCCCATCTGATTACCGGCAACCGGCTTCTCTGTTTTAACCCCGAGCCTCTTCCATTCCAACTTCTCTACGTGCTCAGACGATCCTCTCGTCGGTCGGAGCTGTTAGATACAAGCAGCGTTCGCGATGTGCTACCTTCTTACAATTTATTTATCGCCGACGCGTTTTCGGTTTATCGTTTGCCAGAATTGCACAGGATCGAGGAAATTTTATCAGTCGCATAATTATTCACGCTAACGAGTTCTCGGTGTGATTCTTTCCATCGATGTTATCCTTCGTACAGCGACCTTACGTCAGTTTCTACAGACACGTTAGCACCCTTCCTGCACGATGACGGGTTACTGATTATTTAATTCGCGATTATTCGGATCGAAAAGATTCACGAGTTATTCGTGCGATCCGTGTTATTCAATACAGTCTCGCAATCCGAAAGTAGGGAATTCCTGAAGTGATTTGAAGCAACTTTTTCCTTAGCGAAAATGCAATCCGCGGCTTCGTTTACGAGTTATTAACGAAAAACAGTGACCAATCAGAGGCGAGATCATTTGGCGCGAGACGGCCGAGCCAATGAGCGGAATTGGGCTCCGTGCACTCGTTGGCGGGGCCGCCGCGCGCCAGCCGAGCTCGCTTCTTATTGGTCACTGTTTTTCGTTAATAACTAGTCAACGAAGCCTCGGAGAAAATTTTCGCAAAGGAAAAAGTTGCTTCAAATGACCTCAGGAACCTCCCATTTCCGGATCGCGAGGCATTTTCGGGACATCCTGTATATTGCTTCCGGCAAATATTACAACACTCGTTCCAAAATCCGAATAAACGTCTAATTTGTTAATTTTACAAACTAATATGAAAGGTCTTAAGTTTTAACGTAAATAGCGTTAAACAAAATTTGCACACTATTGTACCGATTTCGATACGAGGATTAGACCTTTTAACCCTTTGCGCTCGAAGCCATTTTAACCGTAAATCTAAAATAATTTTTCCGACTTGAATGGTATTTCCATTTTATATGACAAAGTGCGTTTTTTGCATATGAAATTGAATCTTGCGATAACTTGCGATGACAGCTACACTTTCAACAATGTTTTAAATTTAAACTTTGTTAAAATAAAAATTATTTTGCAACGCGAACTAACAATTTTAGTGGTGCCTCAGAGTCACCACTCGAGTGCAAAGGATTAAGAATAAGAGATAAAGGGACAACGAGTAATTGATAATTTTCTTAAACAATGTTCCATAAGAATATGGAAACTAACGGTAAGCGACATCGAACGTATGCGCATGTAACAATCCTGTATTCGCTAAATAAACGATCTGGTTTAAAGCATTGATAAATTAACGAATAATCGAATGAGAAACGTCACGAATAATTAAATGGTATAAAATAGAACGTGTCCTGATATTGGCCGCCTGTCACCATCGTGAAAATGTTTCATTAAACGCAGCCGCGCCCGCATTGTTACATATCGAAGCAATTCACCGAACGAAGATATGGATTCCCTTATGATAATGTTTCATATTATTATCACTTCGCGCGGCAACGTGCAATTAAATTAATTCGTCCATTTCCATGCAGAGTACGGGCTCGCGGCTGTCACGTATACGGGACGCCGGTAACGAGCGTGTTACGTTGCGCGACCAATGAATTATTAAAGATAGCCAAAGAATCGCGCGAGCCGCGTTCGACCAACACCGCGACCAACGTGTTAACGATGGAAAAACAAGTTTGGACCGCGAAACGCCGGGATCAGCGCGCGGATTTGATCGGCGAGTTTTCGGGCTAATGCCCACCGCCGCGGCAATCGGTGAAAAATGCAGCTCGTTGGCATTGCTTGGTGACCGCGAAATTGGGTTCCTCCCGATAGAAAAATCGGCGGATGGGGCGGACGCGCGCGAGTAGGAGAAGAACAAGCGGTTGGAACGCGGGGGCAAAGGACAGCCTGTCCGGAGTGTTCGCATTAATTTATACGGGGGAAAGTTTGACGTGAACAAACGGGCCCTGCGATCGTGTAACCGTGCGAGCCGCGGCCCGGTGTCGATGAAATTAATTAAAAACTTGTTTATTTATTGGCGGTTCGCTGCGCGCGTCGATCCACTCCGCTCTGCTTCTCTCTGCTCTCTTCTGCTCTTCTCTGCTCTCCTATGTTCTCCTCTCTGCTCTGCTCTGCTCCGCTCTGCTCTGCTCGTCGGAGCGACCTGGAAGTTTTTGGCGAACGTCGGCAAATCGTCGACACGAGATCCGATGCGCGGCCGGAAGGTAATTGGGAATAGGATTTGGAGCACGAAAATAATTGGTTCCCGGCTCCCGTCGATGCTTATGTGCGGTTATGCCGTTTAACCTAGACCCGTCGCTTAAACGAGTTCTTTTGCCGATTATCTTCGCCGGCAAAAGCGAGAGTGATCCTACCGCCTAAATAAATCAAACAATCGAAACGATCGTGGTTCTATCGAATCGCGATGCTTGATTTGCGATATTCGAGGTTTGGGAAATTTTACGTGGCATTGGTACGTGCACGTGTAGTAGACAGTTTATGGGATCATGATCACTGCACAGCAGATCTATGTGCAAATACCTGTTTTTTTTTATTTTAGAATATAGGTAAATTGATGAGAGCATTCTAAAAATATAGTTTTTATTTTGCATATTTCGCATGTTACATATGTTTTACATGTTACATATTTTTCACGTATTGTGCATATAATTCTACATATACGTATGCGAAGAGTATGCAATATGCAATATATATGAGGAAAGATTTAATCTAGCTGGGCCGGGTTACTTCTGTAAATATTAGGGTGAAGGAATTGATTAAGAAACTAATTTTTTTAAATAAAAATAAATACTTTTAAAAAATATATATGATGTAATAATAATGCAAATATAATTATATATTTGTATTATATTATTAATTATATTATATATATTACTATATATATATACTATAATAATTGTACTATATAATAATATGTATAATTAATTAATAATAATAATATATATATATATATATATATATATATATATATATATATATATAATTATACTATAATACTATAATACTATAATAATTATTATAGTAGATATATACACTATAATAATAATATAATATAAATATATAATCGCAGAATAGATTTCAATAATATCTGTTTTTACCAGGAAGGATTAGTTTCTTAACAAATGCCTTTATTCCAATATTTACAGAAGTGAAAATAGTGTGGAAACTCAACCGATCCACAATGCAATTTTTTGCCGCGATAATATGTGTGCGTGTGATAAATGTTAAGCGATCCGATTTATGCAGAGCGATTAGAGTTATCTTTTTGAAAGAAAAAAAAAATTGTCGCGGAGTATATATTTAATCAACGGCTGGCCGATTCGCCGCGCTATTTATCAGTCACGCGTCGATCGTTATCAATATACGTACGTATAGCTTAAGGACAGATAGTCGAATTAAACCGGTCCAATAACGCCATTGGTCACACTAGTTCCGCAGCTCGCACCACCACCTCCGGATTAAATCATCCCATAATTTCAGCGGCGCCGTTCGAATCTTCCGCCGCTGTCGTTACATTATATTCCGGAATCGTAGCTGGAAATTTCCATTTGCCTCATGTGTCATGGACAGCCGAGGGACGTAAGGGTATTGACGTTTTCCAATCGCGGCTCCCTGGAGCGAACTCGAAAATGAATTTATTTCACGGTGCAACTGTTTCACGCCTCCGACACCTCTTTCTGCATCGGCGCCACGAATTTTAGCGGCTGCGACTGTCCTTGAGACGAACGATTTTCCAACATCAATTCAGTTTTATATCTTCGGTTTGTCAAATTTTTAGCCGCAAGCCGGTTTCACATTGAAATCCGTCGAAGAGAAGCTCGACGATTCTCTTTTTATTAAGAAACTAATTTTTTTTAATAAAAATAAATACTTTAAATATATATATATATATATATATATATATATATATATATATATGATGTAATAATAATGTAAATATAATTATATATCTATTCTGCAATTATATATTTGTATTATATTATTATTATAGTATATATGTATTATAATATAGTAATATATATAGTAATATAGTAATATATAATATATACTAATAGAGTATATATTATATATTACTATATTAATAAAAAATTAAATTATATATAAATTATATATACTATAATAATAATATAATACAAATATATAATTGCAGAATAGATTTCAATAATATCTGTTTTTACCAGGGAGAATTAGTCATGTTAAATAATGATTTCAAACGAACTTGTTACATTGTATTAATCGTAATAGTTTGATGGATTATTCGAGAGATGAGATTATTGTAGTTCTCTGAATAATCGTTTAAGAAATTCTATACTGTACAGTTGTTGGAAAATGATCAATCAATCTTGAAACGAACGATACTTTTACATCATTTAATTTTTGTATTTTTGGTTTGTCGAGTTTTGAGAAGAATGTGAGTTTACAGCCTTAGAATAGTGACGATTTCAACGAATTATATCCAGATGTTCAGACTCAATGAAACACTTGTTTATACAATTTTCTGTATACGTATGTGTACTTTTCATCATAATTTCCTTATTACAGCAGATGCTTGTTAGTATTGTAATTTAAATGGATCGTCGAAAGTCTGCAACTGTGTGAGGATTTTTGAAAAGTTAAGCGGTGTATTCAGGGTACTGGAGATGAGAAACCATGTTCTTTATCTTGAACAAAGAACGTAATTACTCTTTCGAAATTACATCGAATTCGCGACGAAATTGTATGTTAGGCTTTTAACTCAGACTACAGAATACCCTTTTAAAATAACATTTACATTGTATAACCGCGCGAAGCGAAATAGTATGCTCTTGCTTTACGACAGAGAATATTAAATTACATCTTTAATACTCTCCGAAATGAATATTAAGCTAGCTACAAAACGAAGAAGATAAATACATGTTGTGCTCTCGATGTAGTGTAGCGAATATTAAACTCTTTTAAAGTTCTTACAAGTGAATATTAAATTTCCGACGTAGTTAAGAAGATTGATGTTACATTATTATATATAATATGCCCTTAATCTAAATTATGATGAATAATCCTAAAGCGAAGGACACTGAATTACTGTTCGAAAATTCTCAAGAACGAGTACCAAATTTGCTTCGAGACTACAAGCATAAATATTGCATGTTAATTTGTAATAGAAAACATTAAATTCCTCTTCCGAAAATCTTGCAAGACCATATTTGCTTCGAGAATTAAAACGGCAACTATCGTTCCGCAATTTCAACTCTAAATTACGTTTCTAAAGTGTCGCTGAAAATTGAGTGGAACAACATTCAAAATATTTTCCCTACAATTTTTCTAAATTTTCTGCGAAATTTGTGACACGAATATTGCTCTGATCCTGAAAAGGGGGCGCTGTGTTACTTTTCTACGTTCTCGAAAAGCCGGGAAGATTTACAAGAATTTTCCGCTTTCGAAAAGGATTATAAATTCTATTAAAATTGGTTAAATATGCTTGAACGAAGCGTCGTGCTCCGCACTGCGACCACGTGGCGGTATCGTGCAAACTTGACAGAGGGAACATCACATTCTCATAAATTGCAGCAAGGAAATTGCGTTTCGCGCGAATGCCCTAATTACCGCGTACACAAAAATCTATGAGTGAGATAAGCAAATTACAAACGGGAATATATTTTCGCGGGAGCTTGTTCGCCGTGACAATGAACATTGCGCGACCCAGCGCACGGGACACGCGAAATTAGCCGGGCATTCGACGCGTTACACGGATACCGAATTTACAATACACACCGGACCATATTTCCATTTTCAATTTTCTATGTCCCATCGCAGAAACCATTGTTTCGCGACTGCGTCCGTTTAATGAAACTTCGGCCCTCCCCATTGAAGTCAAAGTTAATTCCGCGCGTTTCGGAAATACCAATTTCTCGAGCCGTGGGGGGGGGAGAGATGGAGCGTTGTTATTTGCTTCGGGTCGACGGATAAAATCGGCAGTTCATTTGCATCGTGTATCGAGCACGTGTTCCCTCGTCTTCTTATTCTGTCTTCGTTGATTCCGCGTTTCTCGTTTCGTCTCCTTTTCTTTGTTGCTCTCTTCGCGTCGCGCATCGCGCTCCGAAGAGGATCGATCCGAGCCGGTGAAAAATTCCGAATTCCCATCGGCGGCGATATTAAACCTCAATTATTTACTTTACATTAATTTTCAATTGGCCGATTTCCTTTTATACAAGAACCGCGCCGGGCGAACCTCCGTCGATTCAGTGCCGGCAATTTCAATTTCCAATATCCTGTCGCACAATCCGCAAACGAGACCGCTGGCCGAGGACTTTTTTATCGCGCTTCCCGGACCAACCGTCCCACGAAAGTCGAACTTTAACCTCTGGCTGCCGACCCGTTTCTCCCCGACTTCGGCTCGCCAAGTCCGCAAAAGGATTTGCAACTTTCAAGTGCGGAAAGATACAAACCGAACGCGAACGGAATTGCTCGCGCGTCCGGCGTGATTGCGATCGCGAGTTGCGTTGAAAATTCTGATCGAACGTTTCTCTACGTTCCGTTTCATTCATACGCTGTTCTGTCGACAAGCAATTTATTATAGGATGTCCTCCCCCTCCCCCTCCGAAACAGAGCAAGGTACGTTCGAAACATTTTTTGAAACGAACCATAGTTTCGGAGATAATTCAGCGCGTTACTTCAAACGGGACACCCTGTATATTAAAAGTCACCTACGAGTTACGAGTTTTGTTACACAAAATGTCATCAATATGTCATTTTGTCATCAAAATGTCATATTGATTTTTCATGTTTGATTTGTCTGCCGCACGCACGAGCATTGTCAATTTTTAGGTCGCATGTAATTTTTGTGTTCGTTCGACTGGCAGAAATCTATTAACCCGAGAAAGATAACCTACGTCGCAGAGGCGCCTGCGAAGACTGTTGATTTTTGTTAATTTTTCATAGAGGTCTAGTGATTTAAGTTTAAAATTACTTAAAATATAAAAAAATATAATATAAATGCATTTTATTTTTACAATAATGCCAAACCTTTAAAATGACTAGATTAACTTAAATAAATATCCATTGTTAGTATAAAATTGACGCCTTAGAAAAGCATGCGCCTCTGAAGCGTATGGTTATCTTTTACGTACGTTGTCATATGGTTATCTTTCTAGGGTTAAGGTCGAGTCATAAGTTCGCGCCACGAATCTTTATACTTTTTGCGACATGTTTTAATCAGTTTCGTGAAGGAAATTTTTGTCTCGAAAATCAAGCACGTTCTAGACGACCAACTGACGAGAGAAATTTTAATCGTCTACAGATATCTGGATAAAATGGGAACAGCAAACAGTTCGAGCGTATGATTCGACCTAATAGAATTGAGGTTCCCTCTGTACAGAAATATTCAGTATTTCTCGCAAATTACTTCTCCTGTCCATCGCGATTATCGCAAGCGGATGACTGTAATTTAATAATACCAACAAAAATACCGATACAACCGCTGAACTAACCCACTTCGTAGAGTAAAATGATCTTAGCCAAGTTACTATTACAGGAACAGAAAATAGACAATGTTGAAAACATTTTGTTTATTTGAAATGCAAAGAAAAACGTGCAAGATTCTTAATTAGCATGAGTTTGGATGTAGCAGATACTAGAACAGAAGAAAAAAGTTGATAATTAAGAAAATGGGGTCATCTTGAAATTTCATTATCGATTTTTCCTATTGATTTTTCAATATTGGCAGTCGAAAAATATGTAAATAATACAAACTTCGAGTTCGATCGATCGGTTTCACATTTTTTTATTTCATAATTATTGAAGTCCGCTTCCATTAAAAATTGTTGAATATATCTTTGTTACTCGCTTTTAGAACTCGGCGAATTTAGTGTTAATAAACAGTAGGTAAGGTCCCTCTATATTTGCTCGGAAGATGAGAAGTTTCCGATTCGAAATCCTGCGATTCATCGGACACCCTGTAGATCACCGGCAGCATGCAATATCGATATTGTCCAGCGCATAGAGTATCGGGGATATTGGTATTCGTCGAATCAAAGCTGTTCGCCTATATTAACCATGGCGCATACAACGCCGACTACTTCCGGTCCCCCGCGGCCTTCCTCCATCATGCAGTTTTAACTTTTTATTCAGCAATAAGAAAGTTTTGACAAGAATCTTTATGGAATAAGTTTCACGGAGAAATCGTGGAAGTTGGTTGTACCCGGGCCCGGCCTTTTCCCTGTACTTCCGCGTTCTCTGCCTCTCTGTTCTGTCCTTCTACCCGCCTCTCGATTCACATTCGCCGGCCGTGTTGATTTTCAATACTAATCCAGGGTAAATTTAAAAGTCGGTAAACTTAGATTGCGGCACGGATTCTTTTTCTCGCCGAGGAGAAAGGCCCGGGCCGGAACCGTGAATCTCGTTATCCTGATTCCTCAACGTCGAATCGTGCTTAATCACCGGTGCGCGTATCTTGTTTTCCAAAAATTAGGATTCAAGAAAGTTTGCCTTCGTCAGCTAAAATATATTATTCATGGTAAAAACAAAAATAAAAATAAAATTAAAATGTTATCGTATCTTGTTGACTTACACGTTTTCTTGCATCTCAATAACCTGCACGTCAGTGTTCTCGTGCAACGTGCACTTTCGAATTTCATGCATTTATAAGAAAAACGAACAGACAAATCAAACACAACATCGTCGACTTGTTAAGACTATTACTATTGAAACTATAATAATTTCGTGAAATTAATTTTAATTTTGTGAATCAGTGTGGAAATATGACACAAGTCTTTGACCAAGCCTTGTAAATTCATTTTGATCGGTAGATACTTGAGTAATTAAAATTTGATTAAGATTTAGAGCATAGTTTCAAATTGATTAATTAAATTAATTTTAATTTTGTGAATCAGTGTGGAAATATGACACAAGTCTTTGACCAAGCCTTGTAAATTCATTTTGATCGGTAGATACTTGAGTAATTAAAATTTGATTAAGATTTAGAGCATAGTTTCAAATTGATTAATTAAATTAATTTTAATTTTGTGAATCAGTGTGGAAATATGACACAAGTCTTTGACCAAGCCTTGTAAATTCATTTTGATCGGTAGATACTTGAGTAATTAAAATTTGATTAAGATTTAGAGCATAGTTTCACAAATTGATTAATTAAATTAATTTTAATTTTGTGAATCAGTGTGGAAATATGACACAAGTCTTTGACCAAGCCTTGTAAATTCATTTTGATCGGTAGATACTTGAGTAATTAAAATTTGATTAAGATTTAGAGCATAGTTTCAAATTGATTAATTAAATTAATTTTAATTTTGTGAATCAGTGTGGAAATATGACACAAGTCTTTGACCAAGCCTTGTAAATTCATTTTGATCGGTAGATACTTGAGTAATTAAAATTTGATTAAGATTTAGAGCATAGTTTCAAATTGATTAATTAAATTAATTTTAATTTTGTGAATTAGTGTGGAAATATGACACAAGTCTTTGACCAAGTTTTGTAAATTCATTTTGATCGGTAGATACTCGAGTAAATGAAATTTGTTTAGGATTTGGAGGATGCGGAGGGTTTGTTCGAGCATCGATACGAGCACAGTTTCAAATTGATTAATTAAATTAATTTGATATGTACGGGATTTCGATTGCACACAATTTGGATTGTACGTTACTCTTCCATGTTAAAATGAAAAACTGAAAAATCCGAGGACAGTGCAAAGACATTTTTTGTTACGTTTAGAAGCGTGAAATTAATGCTTGCGAACCTTGATTGGATTATAACGCGTACCTGGGTACGTAAAACGCGTTGTTTTATTTGCAGTGTTTCGCATGCGATCGTCCGTGGTGCGGCATTTTCTGCAATGTTTCGCATGCGATCGTCCGAAGTGTGGCATCATCTACGGTGGTTCTTAGAATCATCGAATCAGCCCCGGTAATGCGAAATAAATTCAATTTGCCAGGACACCCTTCAACCCTCGTAGAGGCATGAATGTATCATGCGTTTGTTCCGGCATTTACGTGGCATTTTGCGGCCGCCTACAGCTGTCTATGAGCCGCAACACGAGAGGGGAACGGATGCAGGCGCGAAGGAAACTGGGCGTGAAACAGACTTTGATGTAAAAAGGAAGGATTTTGTGGTTGAGGTGGATGGAGCGTAAATAATCGCCACCCCTCGCTGTGGCCACACGGCAGGAAGGAAGCCCGCAGCAGGGAGGGGGAGGGGTTGATATTACAAGGAGAGCTTGTCCGTGCCTGTGTGTCCACGTAATTCCAACAATCCGTTCGAAATATTTATCATTTTCATGGCCGATATTTATTTCGTTCTTCCAGAAAGTCGCAAATTTATATAACTTTTAATGCGTATGTTTCACAAAGCGAATATTCCGTTTGTTCTTCCATGGAGTTACAGAATGTAATTCGTATTTCTCTAATATTTTTGCGTCTACGTAATTTAGTTACAAAATAGAATTCTTAATTACGCCGTTTTCGTTTCTTCATAATTTCCAAAATCAATGTTTCCTCTGTTTTTCCACGAAGCAAACGACGTTTTGTTTTAATTCTAACGTTTCAATATCTTTTTCATTTCTAAAATGAATATTTCTTCTGTTATTGTGCAAAGTTACAAAATGTAATTTTTAATCGCAATATTTTGAAATATTGCCGTTAATATTGAAGGGAATATTTTTCAGCGAGCCTTTACGAACATAAAGGTAACAATTATGAACATTGTTCGGTATCTAGCGATGTTTAAGAATCGGTTTATTCGAACGAGTTTGTAAAATTCCTAAAACCAATGTTACACGAGATAAACATTTTTAACTTACATTTTGTAAATAGCGGATTCAATTATCTTACTTTGCACATATCGTTTTTAATACAATATATTTTGTCTTGTTATATTTCCCTTAATCCTTCCTTAAGCATGCCAGGGTTAATCTAAATCAGGGGTGTCAAACTCAAAAGCTGACTTGGGCCAATTAAACAATGCTTAACTTTATGTGGGCCGCAAAAAAAAATCAATGTTCATAGAAACAAATATTTTTATTTTGACTAGTACATTGTAATAAACATATATAAAGTTAAATTATTGTTTACGTCCTGATACTTGACACCAAAAATGTTCATCTCGGGCCGCGAGTTTGACACCCCTGATCTAAATAATTTGATAAATTATGGACAAGATTATTGTACTGTCTGGACATTTTCTTAATAAGTTCTTTACCGTTGACCTCCGATTTTGGAAGAACCGTTAGAAAACTCTCGGTAGAGATAAAGCGTTGAGAGGCCGAACCGTGAATCGTAACTGCGCGTTAGTGCAAACACGCATCATTCACGGTCAAACTGTCGCCGGTAAAAGAGCGCTCACCGTCCGACCGTGTGTGTTTGTGCTCTTGAACGGCGTGTTTGCCCGATTGTGCCTGCTGAAAGAGAAAGAAACACCGGTTTGAAGTGCTCCGGCAGTTAAAAAGGAGGAACAAAGCACGGAAAGCAAACGAGAGGGGAGTTCTCTGACGCCGTTAAACGTCCCGCAGCGCCGCGCGCCGCGACCGATAAATTCCTTTAATTAAAACTTCATCCCGCGCATCTCCATAAAGAGTGGAGAACCTTCCTACAACCTAGACTGACGTGCTCATTCATATTTACATTCCGCAGGCCAGGACGCAATACGACCTGCGATATCGTGCGTTGGAATGGAATATTCATCAACGCTCGTTTACCATTTAGGCCAATTTGGTGGACATACAAATCGTTCCTTTTAGTGATATTTGCGGAGAAAATTTCGACTCATTTAACCCGAGAAAGATAACCTACGTCGCAGAGGCGCCTGCGAAGACTGTTGATTTTTGTTAATTTTTCATAGAAGTCTAGTGATTTAAGTTTAAAATTACTTAAAATATAAAAAAATATAATATAAATGCATTTTATTTTTACAATAATGCCAAACCTTTAAAATGACTAGATTAGCTTAAATAAATATCCATTGTTAGTATAAAATTGACGCCTTAGAAAAGCATGCGCCTCTGAAGCGTATGGTTATCTTTTACGTACGTTGTCATATGGTTGTCTTTCTAGGGTTAATACTGTTCGGTTAAGGGAGAGAAGCTAGATCGAGCTAGGAACTGAACTCTTGTTTATTTCACTCTCGTACGGTGTTCGCAAAATCTCTGTAAAATTGCAAAGATGAATTTATTTGAATTTTCAGCGATTTTTTATTATAAGCTCCACTTGAACGAATGTATTTAATCATTTCCAAAAAAATAACAACATATTTATTATTTCAATAATTGTGGAATATTACATAATATTACCTCTCATAATATTGTTGCGATTTTTTTATTATAAGCTCCACTTGAACGAATGTATTTAATCATTTCCAATAACAGCGTATTTATTATTTCAATAATTGTAGAACATTACATAATATTACCTAAAATTACATAGAATATTACATGAAATGATGTAACAATTTTAATATGAAAGTACAAAAGTCCTTTTAATTTATGAACAGACGTTAGTTATTGTGTAAAATCAAAGAAACAGGCGCAGAAAGAAGTGTACACAGAAACTGCATGTGCACATGTGTATACAATAGCTATAATAATTACTAGACCACGGATATTTATGCAAATTGAAAACTGTCTGCATTAATTGCAAAATGCAGGAGCTACAGAAACATTTATTTCTCTTCTTAATAATTTTAATGAACTGCAAATAATACAATTGTTGGGGGTCAACGTGCAGTTCGTAATTAATTTCACAGACTTTTATATACATACGTACACAAGATTAATTACTGTATATTATATTACCGTTACATTGAATACTGTGCTGATTGTTCGCTTTGAATAAACATCTTATTGTAAAGAATGAACAGCAACAACAATAATGTTTTTACTGTTTTTATGCATAAAATCCGCGGTCTAGTAATTATATTGTAATTTGCGTTTCTTTTTACGAGATCAATAGACGTCTTCGTGCAGTATGCTTGCCACGTGCGTTTCTTTTCGTTTAACTTGATTAATTATTTGTGCATCAATGTGAATTTCCTAGCTGGATTCTGCGTGCTTCAATAATTTTTATACACCTATATAATGAAAGCGACACAAAAAACGTCGCTATAAATGAGTATGATCTTTATGCGCATTTATCTAATAATCTGTCATCGTTTAACAGATTTCATTCAGTTGTTTCGTCGGATTGCTTTCAAGCAAGAAAATAAAGTATTGCAAATAGTTCGCGCTCTTATTCGTTAAACGAAATGTTAGTTCTCGTTTTCAGACGATACTGTCGCACAGTCGCTCGGAGTTTCGTTATTCAAAACGATTTACGACGTCGTTGAACAGTATGATATGCATTGCGAACAGACGGCCGGTATAAAACCGAATGTTCAATAACGATAGGAAACATAGTTTTTCACTTACTGCGAAAGCTTTCTGTGATTCGATTGCGGCAATATCGAGTGTTCGATTGTGCTATTAGCTTTTAACGTAGCTCCGGAGTTGATTTTGACGTCGAATCACGAACCGACGATGCTTTTAGACCAAACTGTTCCCATCCCGAATATACTGATGCACTAAATATGATTATGATACTAATAGAGAAGTTTCGGACGGTCAAGATTAATCACGGGTCCCAGGACGAGTATCCCAAGACTGTGTACAGTGTCCTGTCCCGCGCTACGAAGTCCTCGCTGTACAGTAAATATGATTGATTAAATTGTTTTCGTTGAAAGTACGCGTCGAACAACATTCGAGCTTGCGCTTTTCCATCATTAATGAAATATTTTTCTGCAATTCCGTCCAATTTATTTGTTCCGATTTTCACTGGACGTGGACCGTCCATCGTATTGGAATATTTGTTACCGTTGCTGAAAGATTCAACGAATGTTTCATTCATAGCGATTTTAATTATAGTTTAAACTTCGTATCGAACATGTTTGAAGCACAGAGAGGACATTCGAATAGCTCTATTGTTACAAATATATTGGGACGATGAAAATGTAATTTCATCGTTTGACAATTATACAGCGTTCACTGGTTTCTATAATCCATTATTCTATTATAATTTCGTTTTTCACCAATGCGACACCGGGAAGAATTGTTTGGTTTCTGCTGGAACGTAATTTACTGATTTCTTCTCGTTTTAAGATGAGAAAATAAAAAATACGATTAATAGGGATTTAGCAATATTCCAATTTTAGACAATTACTTGCAGTAGTTACAGTTTTATTTTCTCCATAAATTAGTTGCAAACAGAGTGAATGCTGAACAATATGAAGCTGCATTCAATATTTCAATTAAATTTACGTTTAATAAATTAACAAAGATTTTTTATGTAGTAAATGCATGAAGATTCGTAATTTCAAGATTCTCACGAAAGATTTAAGAAGATTCGAATTTCCATCAATTGATTTATTTGCAGTTGTTCTTTATGCATTCAAATAATCGCATGAAAGAGTATGTTATCTACGTCTGCTGATAATTAAAGAGTGCTATATATGCCTTACGTTCGCTGTTAAATAATGCTATTTCGAAATGTATATCTCTCTACCTCGTTAAATATACTCTTACTCGGACTGAAGATACACAACGGTGCGAACTGTTTGGTTACAAAATTAACTCGAAGAGTCTCTACTTTCGAGCCTGATGGATTGCTCTCGACTTCATAACTCTTTCAGCTGCGCCTGTTTAAAAATTAATTCAAAACCATATGAAACAGTGATTGAATAATCCCAAACGGTACGACGTTTCGTTTTAAAACCAGAATACTTATATATTCAACGATTTGAGATAACTATTTTTCATTTTAATTTCATTTCAATTATCACATTACCGCCGTGAAATTTACTATGATACATGTGAGGGAAAATGGTTTCCTTAGTTCCTGGCCTAATTTTTAAATTAAATGCGTAAATTAAATCTGTATCGAACGAAAGATCGCAAGCAAATATAATAAATAAAAAAGGCAACTTTCGATTTGTCCTTTCTCGAATATTGTATTTAAATTCCATATTCGATGCAGTTTGCTGTTGTTTCAAAATTACTTGAATATTGGCAACTGTTTGTTGCGTTCGACATTTAACCCTTTGCACTCGAAGCTATTTTAACTATAAATCCGAAATAATTTTTCTCACATACAGTATTTCCATTTTGTACGACAAAGTGCATTTTATGCGCATGAAATTGAGTCCTGTGACTCGTACAACAGTTATACTTTTAACAATTTTTGAGATCTAAGCTTTGATAATATAAAAATGATTTTGGAACCGTGATATAACAATTTTAGTGGTGCCTCAAGGTCGCCACTCGAGTGCAAAGGGTTAAAGCTATTTTAAACCGAAGCGTAAATCAAAATCGTGTATTAGTCGCGCGGTTGATTCTTCAGAATCGCATGCGATAAGAAAATGGTGTTCCATATTTGGCGAACTTAATCCCAAAAATACGAGAGTATCTTTCCTCGGGGAACAATGCGAATCCCCGGCAGCAATCGGAGGATTATCCAAATATCCTAGCAGGATGTAATTACGTTTAATTAGCATACATCGGGGTGGCGGCGGGTGTCGGCGCGATTCATTGAGGATTTCAACAAAGGAGCCACGAAGACCTGGAATTGTAGGTTGCATTAATGCACCAGACACGGCTGCGAGTACATCAATAGGAGAGGCCGGGGCCAGTCGTTCGATCATACAGTACTAACTACTGCCGGCGGGTCCGCAGCAAGTGCCCGATTTGCATGTGGAGTACGAATGGAGTTTGGCGGATGAGTGTACGGCCAGTCGTGCATCTGCATACGATTATGCAGCTACGTGTTGCCCTAACTGTCGACAACCTCGGCGGGCTAGAAACCCCGTACTACATTATATGTATTCGCGTCCGAGCACACTTGAACCACTGGAAAATCTCGGTCGTGTGCACGGGTCTTTATTTATTTCCGCCGCAAAGTGCGTGGCTCTGTTCGATCGCCGCAACTTTTCCCAAAGGGTTCGCCAAAATGCGATTTTCGAAGCATACGCCGTTGGATTGGTGAAAATTAAGTAACGCCCACCTTTGCGACAATAAATATTTCAGCCGCAAACAGTATAGCATAGACTTTTTTTACCGTAATTGATTACAGAAAGATTAAGATCATATTCGATTTGATTAAACTTTACGGATCCAGAGATTTTTGGATTTTTTATGTATATCCCCGTAGATTTTGTCGAGGAAACGCCAAAAGTTCAAGTCCCAAGATGCGCAAACCATTTGCTCAAAAGTTGACGCAAACTAACCCTAATCCTAATCCTTAAAGTAAACGTATCATATTTTTTCATAAACGCATAAAATTCGCGGTCTACTAATTATACAGGGTGTCCCAAAAATGTCTCGCAATCCGAAAGTAGAGGATTCCCGAAGTCATTCGAAGCAACTTTTTCCTTAGCGAAAATGCAAACCGCGGCTTCGTTTACGAGTTATTAACGTTTTAGGCACGACACGCCACTATAGTGGCTTCCGCGGATGTCATCTTTCAGAACGACACGCCACTATAGTGGTTTTCGCGGATGTCATCTCTCTGGACGACGCGCCACTATAGTGGCTTGCTCTAGTAGTTCACTCGCTCATCGTTTGAACCAAATAATCGTCTTCATATGCATTGTTTCACACTTCTTTTGTTTTCACATCGATTTACAACAGTCTACAGGGTATCCCAAAAATGTCTCGCAATCCGGAAATGGCGGGTTCCTCGGATCATTTGAAGCAACTTCCTCCTTTACAAAAATTTTCTCCGAGGCACCGTTAACGAGTTATTAACGAAAGACAGTGACCAATAAGAATCGATTACGGCTGACGCGAGGCGGCCCAGCCAACCAGCGCGCGAAGCCCAGTTCCGCTCATTGGCTCGGTCGCCTCGCGCCAGCTGAGCTGGGATTCGACCGCTCGACCGCTGGCGCCGTTGGCTCGGGCACCTCGCGGCAGCTGGTCTCGCCTCTTATTGGTCACTGTTTTTCGTTAATAACTCGTAAACGAAGCTTCGGAGAAAATTTTCGCAAAGGAAAAAGTTGCTTCAAATAACCTCAGGAACCTCCCATTTCCGGATTTCGAGACATTTTCGGGACACCCTGTATAATTATAGCCAAATATTGGAAAGTTAATTGATGTTCACCAAAAATAAGTTGAAAACAACGTTTGTGTCGGCGATGTCTGATTTTCTATTTCGAATTGCAGTAAATTCTCCCTAATTTTCCTTCAGCTTGTAAACAAGAATGAACAATTTGGGAAAAGGAGATACGAATATTCGAGTCTCACCGCTCATTTTTATAGTTGCCAAATGTCAACAATATTATAAAATCGAGGCGCAAGGCTCGAACAATCGTATCTCCTCTTTCCAAATTGTTCATTTTTGTTTACCAGCTGGAGGAAGATTAGGGAGAATTTACTGTATACAATTTTGATAACGTATTCCAATTTCAGCAACATCGAATACCGATTTTTCTACAAATCGTATGGAATTACGAATTGTGACTGTCTTTTCGAGACAAGGTATGCACGTCAGAGCGCGGCGCGGATGCGCGACGTTGCTCTGTATCGCGATGAAATTTATATTCGTCCCGGTGCACCGGCCGAATTTGCCGCGTTTGCAACTTCGGAATCATAGATCGCTGCGAAAATATTGTGGAATTCGAATGGTCGCGAGCCAGCTCGATGTTTATCCGTTTCCGCTGCATGCAGATGTCCGCACCGTAATTTTATTTTAATTTGTTGAGTGCAGCTGAAGTAACGCGGCGAGTGTTTTGCATTCCCGAATTATTATACCTTATGCAATTTGTTTGTGCTTGCCAATACAAGGGAATTCATTCATCGATCAGTGGATACGAAAATGTGTACAGTATGCGGCGTATGTTTTTCACAATCGAATAAACGAAGAATCGACTCAATTTAAAAAATAATTTCGGAGATAAAATGCTTGAATCCCTCGTCGGTTCACCTACACCGTGTCTCGTTTGATTTTCAACCAAATCCCAGGTGTTGATACGAAAAAGCGATCGATTCGGTGGGGAAAAGTCATTATTCCCCCAGTGGGACGGAAATAATTTTTCGATCTGAACAAAACAATATTTAAATTGAAATTTGGAACTGGGTGGCCGCATAAATCGCTTACCCATTTGAAAATTTTCATCGGTAAATGTTCTTGTATTTCATATTTCCAATTGTTTCACGTTTTCACGGCCTTAAACGTGTCAAACATTGCAGTAAATACACATTATCTGTCTCACGTAGGAATTCACGCTCGAACCTGTTTCTGTGCTATCTTTTTTGCACTGTGTTATATCCTCTTATAAGATATGGCAAAAATGTCGCCAAAGAGAAGCTACAAATTCTCCGATTGTCGCGCTGTGTGTTACATTCTCGAATAATTATATTCACAAAATTAATTTGATGTTCTTTGCGTGAAATACAAAATCGCAGGTCGTGACGCATCTGTGCGGCGCTGGTAGCGAACGCGTTAATAAACTGTGTCGCATCTTCGTTAATCTTTTAGGTACGGCTGAATTCTGCGCGAGGCTATTTTCCTGGACCGCGGAGTCTGATATGTACTGTAGTACAGAGTCTGATACTGTATATTCCGTCTGTATATTGTTAACACTGTTGTAAATCGATGCGAAGACGAAATAAGTGTGAAACAATGCATATTGTTACGGCGACTTGTCCAAATCAAGTCGCTGTAATGTGGAACTGCCCTGTTGTGAACAACTCCTTAACACGTTCCGTGCCACGTGTACCATCGATGGTACACGCTTGCATGTTTACTTAGTGAACTGAACAAATTGTTTACAAGAAATTTAGAACCGAAGAATCAATTTCCACCGCAAGAATGGGCGTTGATAAGTTTTTGTTACGTTGTTATGTGTACGAGAATTAATCATTGCACGTAATACATCAAGTTTTAGTAAAATATCAAAGTGTGAAGATTCGAGTAAAAAAAGCTCGGCACGGAACGTGTTAAAGAATAATAGAAGATAGGGGTTGCCACGGAAAAGAATGTTACCAACGGACAATCGAAGAGTCGGGATCGGACCGTCGAACGAGCAACATCCCACTTCTGAATGATCTAAGATATAATTGTATCGAGTTGTGTTATAGTTAATATTCTTTATTGTAAATAAAATGCCGCGACGCGAGAGAAATGGAGTAATTCGTAACAATATGGAGACAATTATTTAATTCAAACGGTGAGCGAGTGAGCTACTAGAGAGAGAGAGAGAGTGAGAGAGAGAGAGAGAGAGAGTGAGCCACTATTAATTTATATTTTATACCTAATATTTAAATACCTGAAAGCACCGTTCGATTCTCGGAGAGTATCCTCGAACGTTTCCGGGCCGAATTCGCATAAACCTCCGCAGCATAATAATGATATGGCGGGACAGTGACCTCGAGAAAGCGCAGCGGCGGCCTGGCCCGGAGTTATTTAGAATACGCGAAAGTGTCGAGTGCTTGACACAGGTAGGCAGGATTGTCGGAGAGTGCTACCGAATGTAGGAGTACAGTCGCTGCTGCCTAGATTGTGCGAGGGTGGATGGCTGGCCGCGGCGCAGAGGGGTGCCGGCGGGCGAGTGCGGGTGGAAAGTAGGAAAGGGGATGCTTCAGCGAGCTGTGTCCTCGTTACGTGTAGTGCCGCGACTCCATGGAGGGAGGTTCTTCCCGACCATTTCTTTACAGGTAGTACAAACATTTCGAGTATGCGCCACTACCGGGAAGTACGACCGCCAGACACACGTGCACACCCACACCTGGGAGGAGGGGGAGTGGGTCACTGTTTTCGTCCTTAGGAGGACCCGGTAAGAGCTTGCCAGCCGAGTGAAAAATCCCGTCGAGGATTCCGCTGCCCCCGTACTCCAGAGACAATGCTCGTTCATCTTTTTATCTCAGCTGCTCGGGGACATCAATCTCGCGGAATTCTTCGGAGACACGGGTCTGTCTGCCGGGCTCTCGAAATTAACGGATCGCTGGAAAGCGAAAATGACACTCGGAATTTTTGGCATCGCGACAGCTCCCTTGACGTTCACCCTCGTCACTCATTGTCACCGGTCCCACCGAACACGTTTTTATAATCATTTTAGAACTTCCGAACGGCTCTAATATACAGCTCACGGACTTCTTAACACCTTACTTACCGAAAGCCTATTAACCTTTCGCGCTCGATTGGCGACTCCGAGGCACCATTCGAAGTGATATCGTGTCTCGAGGTAATTTTAAGTGTATCAGATTTGATCGCATTCGAGAAACTGATGAGAGAGTGTAACTGTTGTGTATAACTCGCGAAATTCAATTTCGTATCAAATGCGCTAGGTTATGGAAGTTTTGGAAATTCTGTAGTTCAGAAAACCTATTTTTGATTTCGAGTGTATAGACTGTTCGATCACCGAAGTCGATAATTATCTTTTAAAGAATAATTTCAGAAAAAGTTATTGTTACGAGTTTATTTATTTCAGCGTGGTTGACCGTATGGATTACAATTAACTATACCATAATCAACGTATTTTATAATATAACAGAAAATTATATACGATCATACAGATCGATGGATTTGTCACTTTTGAACAATTTCTTAAGGAATTTCTAAAAGCTATCAAGTTTTAGAAAATCGTCGAAGTACAACTTTCAAAACATTGATAGAAAACTGCCGATGTAGAAACAAATAACAAATTTTTATAAACAGATTTATAAGGAGATTAATGATCTGTATGAAATTTTATAAAAATGTTTTTTACATAAATTCTATGTATTATATATTCTACTATACATATATTCTATATATTATGTATTCTACTATACATATATTCTATATATTATGTATTCTACTATACATATATTCTATATATTATATATTCTACTATACATATATTCTATATATTATATATTCTACTATACATATATTCTATACATAACCTTTGAGGCATTTTTTAAAAATTTAAAATATTGGTTATTTTTAATGTATATTATATATTCTACTATACATATATTCTATATATTATTTACATATATATTTTCTATTATATCGAGGGCAAAGTATGTCGGTACTTAAAGTATTAACAAATTATCTAGTGACACTAACTATTTCAATCATGCGCCAACAAGTCCTCCTTCGGTGACATTAATCATTTCGTTTGCGATTATCATATGAAGAAATATTGTTTTGATGCTGATAGTATAGCACAGTTGCGGTAGCGTCGACGAGTGAAATTTATAAGGATTTAAAATTTGTTCCAACTATTGCACCCATCATTTGATCGGTGCAAAAGCAAGATGGGCACCTGTATCGAAGACAAAACCAGTAACAGGTGAGGTAATACAGTTGCCAGTGTAACTCTGGCGGAATTCCAGCAGCTTTTTACATTGAGCGCGCCACATTGCCAAAAATGATTACACGGCTAGACGACAGGTCTGCCAAGAAATTGTTGCCTTTCCGCGGCGGGGATCTTTGACCTGCGATACTCTGCATGATTCACGTTCGTTCTTTACCTATTCATTAATACGTCTATCGAGCCAGCAATCGACGGACGTACGACAGAATCGAAGCAATTCATTCGATTGTGCGAAAGTTGAGTGGACACGATTTTCTGATAGTGTTATTATGATTTTTATTTCATCTCGTATCAACTATTTACTTTGTCCGTGACATAAATAACTATTATCGATAGAGTAGGTGAACTTTGAAACAATGAAAATGTTGATAGAATTTATGGAGATCGGTTTATTTAACTCCTCAACCGATTGAAACTATTCAAGAAAGAAAAGAGAATTTGACTCGTCTTCGTTGCAATCGTTGACGATAATTTTTAATTTGCATGAAGATCCGCAGATTATAAATACAGATTATTAACACAGATCTTTATGCATAATGGAAACTGTGCGCGTCAGCTGCGAGCCAATTAAAAATTCATCGCTACCGTTAATATTTCAAAGGAAGTTTAAGATAAATTGTAAGATAAGTTCGTTTGAAATTTTACTTCCCCATTTTCAACTGTAGCCTACTAACGAAATCTCCGCAAGAAAAATATCTCCTTTCTCAAACAACAGGCTTCTACGTTCGATAAAAATTAAATAATAGTCTTATTAATTAATTGCGTTTGTACAGATATTCCCATAAAAATCCGCAGCTATCGCCAACAATTATCCAATATGCACAGCAATTCTATCTCCCGGCTATTATCCAGTGGCCCAAAAAAACTTCATTGGGCAGCGTCCCCGGCGAATCGATTTCGAACGATTTAGCGTTGTCGCGGTCCTCTCACTTCATCATTCACGCGACAAACTACCCGTTGCAACGGCGTTTATATTCAACGTCCGTGATCGCGATTTTGAAAAAAAAAAAATGCTCGACGCCGCCACGGAATCTGCATAAAGTTCCGCAGTTTATTTATCAGACCGAATCGACGAACAATGCACCGTATCCGCCAAATGAGAAATAGGATCGGTTGGTGCTAGCGAGTATGGGACCTTGAAAGAGCTAAAGCTGAAGATAGAAAGTACTTAGCCTGCAGAGAGCTATCTAGGAAGACCTACTTAAAGAACACCTAGAAAGAGGTAGAAACACTGATTCTAAAGCCGCATACTCGTGCCATCTACTCTTTGTCTATTCATACTACTCTGTAACATAATCTCTTCTTCTTCTGATATACGCGCTAGGCGGCCGAGCCAATCAGCGGAACTGGACTTCGATCGTTCGTTGGCTTGGCCGCCTTGCGTCAGTCGAGCTCGCCTCTCATTGGTCATTGTTTCTCGTTAATAACTTGTGAATAAAGCTGCGGATTATATTTTCGCTAAGGAGAAAGTTACTTCAAATGACCTAAGGAATCACCCCTTTCCAGGTGTTAACATAATTACAAAAACTGTGTTGTGATCGTTGGCCTATCTTCCACAAGTATAGCTAGACCTAGAAGGAGATGGAAAGAGTTGGAGAGAGAGAGAGAGAGAGAGAGAGAGAGAAAGAGAAAGCTAGATCTAGAAAAAGCTAGAATTAGGAAGAGCTAGATATAAAAGAAAGCTGAAAAGAAAGAGCTAGATCTAGAAAAAGCTAGAACTAGCAAGAGCTAGATCTAGAAAAAGTTAGGACTAGAAAGAGCTAGATCTAGAAAAAGTTAGAACTAGAAAGAGATAGATTTAAGAAGAAGCTAAAACTAGCAAGAGCTAGATCTAGAAAAAGTTAGGACTAGAAAGAGCTAAATCTAGAAAAAGCTAGAATTAGAAAGAGCTAGATATAAAAGGAAGCTAAAACTAGAAAAAGTTAGGACTAGAAAGAGCTAAATCTAGAAAAAGCTAGAATTAGAAACTGCTAGAATTAGAAAGAGCTAGATATAAAAGGAAGCTAAAACTAGAAAAAGTTAGGACTAGAAAGAGCTAAATCTAGAAAATGCTATAACTAGAAAGAGCTAGATTTAAGAAGAAGCTGAAACTAGCAAGAGCTAAATCTAAAAAGAGTTAGGACTAGAAAGAGCTAGATTTAGAAAAAGCTAGAATTAGAAAGAGCTAGATTTAAGATGAAGCTAAAACTAGCAAGAGCTAGATCTAGAAAAAGTTAGGACTAGAAAGAGCTAAATCTAGAAAAAGCTAGAATTAGAAACTGCTAGAATTAGAAAGAGCTAGATATAAAAGGAAGCTAAAACTAGAAAAAGTTAGGACTAGAAAAAGAGCTAAATCTAGAAAAAGCTAGAACTAGAAAGAACAAGATCTAAAAAGAAGCTGAAACTAGCAACAGCTAAATCTTAAAAAGAGTTAGGACTAGAAAGAGCTAGATCTAGAAAAAGCTAGAACTAGAAAGAGAACAAGATCTAAAAAGAAGCTAAAACCAGCAAGAGCTAGATCTGGAAAAAGTTAGGACTAGAAAGAGCTATTTCTAGAAAAAGCTAGAACTAGAAAAAGTTAAACCTAGAAGAAGTTAGGACTAGAAAATGCTAGATCTAAAAAGTGTCACAGATAGCTAGAGAGAGAGCGAAAGCCGGAGCGGTCCAGACCCGGAAAGAGAGGAGACGGAAAAATGGTGGAGGGGCTGGGCGGAAAAGAGAGTGAAAAAGCATGAATAATCGGTTACCAAATGGGGTTGCTGGTTGACGAGACGGAGTGGAAGAAGCATGGATACGGGTTTGGTTGATAAGAGGGCGATGCCGGGTTAATCGCCGCGTTCACACTCGCCGGGTATCAAAGCCGCCCCCGTTGCATCACGGCGGAGGGACGCGGTACACTTTGAAGCTATCCATGCGCGGAGGGTAATCTGGAAAAGCCAGGGAGGGTGTCGTTAAAGGATAGCTTCGGTGAAAGCAACACCGGGTAGGTGTACCGCCGTCGACACGGAATTATGAGCTCATGGATAGGATTACGTTGCCCAGTCAGTTTAGGCAGACGGTTCTGACAAACGCGTCCGAATAAATACTTAAACTTTTATACCCCTTCCCCTTCCCCTTTCCAAGTAGATTAACATTTTACGCGCTCGTGCCGGCGGTTCCCGCTCTACAGAGTGCTACGAAATTGCGGGGCGCACCTTGCTCCTGTCGGACATTGGATCTTTGTTAGTGTCGAAATATTTTTAGAAATTCATGAGACGTCAATTCTGACGGGGTTTATTTGAAAAATAATTTTACATCTTTCGTCGTCTGCCGAGTATATTGATGTATAGAACATTCAAATTCTTCTTGATTTTATTCACGATCGTCACACGTGTGCAACTTCAAGTTCGAAACCATTAATTTCGGAGATCTTTCTCAAAGTTTCGCCTCCTTTATAATTTCCAGCGTTCATCGGTATGGAACGTCAAATTTTTTTATCAAGTATAGGCTGTCTCGGTAGACGTACAATAATGCTAATGAAATTGTCAGTTCGTCAACATTGAAAGACAAATTCTTTCTAAATTATAGTTTGTCGGGGTACCTGTCTAGAAAAGTGAAAATCAAATTGCCAGTTCGTCCGCATTGAAAAACAAATTTCTCGCCGATTGTAATTCGTCGAAGTAGATTGAATGATTGAACATTATTCCAGAAGGAAATTCGCAAAACGTTGAAAGCCGCGGTATCACCGATTTAAACGAAATTAAATGCAGGAATTTCGCGCAGAGTTAATTTTGCGCCGCCGTACAGAGTCCGGCATCGTGATCCGTCCAAAACATTCTATTTACACAGTTGGCCAGTTCACTAAGAAACTGCAGCCACGAATGGTCATCACCGCTGAACGATCGATACCCGAGACTCTGTCCACCACGAGAAACTAATCGGCATAGTTGGAAAGCCGGCGGTTATCCTGGGAATCCTACAGGATCGGTTGTCCCCCCCGTTGCTGCGGTTACATCTAACGATCTTACCCAACCCCCGATGTCATCTCCAGAACAATTCTATGGTTTAATGTTCTGTATTACTTAGCCGTTTGATTTATAGCCGGCTGGTTACTAAGAAACCATGCGCGGGGTCCACGCGGAATCAGAATCCTCTGCTTAAACATTTATTCCGAAAAATCTAACCGTATACCGGTTACTTCGACAATCTTCCTCGGAGAGATCATGCGTTATTCACGTTCCGTTGAAATACAATACGGAGGCTCATTTTTGTAATATCAGGTCTGTGCAATCGGAAATGTGCGCTGCAATTTTTGTACGCTTTAATCAGCATTTCGTTCCTTCTTCTTCCTCTTCTTATCTCTCACACGTGGCGTGGAAGTATTCGTGAAATATCTGAACGATTGGATACATTCTCCCAAACTCTTTTTTATAATACTAAATTTATCACGGACACTTCGATGCTTGTTGGGTGCACCATCTTCGTGTCTGATGCTAAAATATTCGAGTATTCAAATTTTCATCCGATTATCTCAGTTTCGGAAATTGTGTAAAATGAATTGCTGTTATACCGGGAACAACAGAAAGACGAATATGTTCAGAAGAAATATTTTTAAAAATATGTTTCGAAATGCCGATGACTAGATGCGGATTTTTATGCGAAGTAAAAATTGCCTGCACCAATTGCACGAAATTGAAATTAAGTTTAACTAAGTAACTAAGCTCGTCGTTCGTTCAATCGTTTTAATGGATTAAAAAATAATACGTCGACATTTTTAATGTTCTCTTAATCCTCTTACTATTTCAAATTACATCTACGTAATTTGTCTGTAAATACATAATTGTGAGAATGATTCCATCGTCCAAGAGTAAAACACCTTTACAGAGAAAGCTACAAATTATTTATAGCCGAATGAAATGAAGTATACTAAAACAATTTGCGCTAACAATATAAACACTTAGATCTCTGTCTGTAGGATCTAATTATGTCACTCTTGAAAGTACATTCCCATTTTTATATGTATACATAGATTTGCGCTAACAATATAAACACTTAGATCTCTGTCTGTAGGATCTAATTATGTCACTCTTGAAAGTACATTCCCATTTTTATATGTATATATATATGCATATTCTATGTACATACTCATAAAATGCAAACGATGCGATTAACTATGATACGAAGATCGTAAACACATTCCAAGCTTATTAAAATTTCATCGAAAGTTCGAAATGCGTCCCAGACGCTTTTTAATTTTCTGCATACACATGAAGCAAACGTTAACTTCGGAATTGTTCCATTTCGGGTTTTCAGCTCATCTTGGCGATAACGACGGGTACATCGAGCCACAATGGAACGAATTTGAGCAAGCAGAGTTTACTAAATCGCAGACAATCGACGCTCCATTAAAAGCATACGCATCTCGCGATCGCATAGAAAACCGTCCGAAGGAACAATGGGATGGGTTAGACAGAGCGGAGCGATTTTTTAAAGCCGGGACGGTATTTTGAGCCGGACAGCCGGGAAAAAATGTTTGAAAGCTTAACGAGGCATTGAGGTGCATTCAGATGGACGTCCGCGATTTTTATTGAAAAATTTGGCGCATCAAGTTGTTCGATCCTCGATCGGAACGCAATCAGAATTACATTCCGCGGTGAAAAGGAAGGGCGGGAGAGGCGGGGTGTCGCCGGCATTTTGTGGCAGATTCGTTGATGCCGTATTGTGCAAGGATCGCGTGCCGCGTTATCGGCCGTTCCTTCCCCCGCATCGAAATCGCGCTTCCGATTTTTCCGAACGTTGTCGCTTTTCGCGCGAAATCAAGTTCCCGGGCGCTGCGGGAAACTCTTCGCGCCGCGTTCGAGAAACAATTTTCCGCGGAGCGATCGCTTTTATCGTTGAACTTCTCGTCTATCGATCCCGGATTCCCGACCGTCGTCGATGGAAATCGGCGCGCACACAAAGCTGATAAGATTCATTCGTATCGCGTTTTAATTGGACGATAATGAAAACCTCTCGGATTTACTTCGCAGAGGAACAGCGGAATGTTTGAAACGGGTTGCGGCCGCTTCGAATGCAAATTCGCGTCTATCGAAACGTCGAGATATCGAATCGTTTATTATACAATATGAAAATTTCCATTGCGAATATTGCAATGTGCATCGCTGGGCAATGGTATTCCAGCCGGGCCTTCGATCGCGTAGTTTAAAGGTGTCTCCTTCAGATTATTGAAAGAGCCTAAATGATTTACGATCCCTGGCCTTTAAGATCGTCAACGGGGTGTAACAATGAAAATGGTTCGGTGAATTTGAATGATCGTGATCGCGTTTCACATCGGCGCGCCCGTAAGTTCGCTAATTTTAATCATTTCTTGCCGTGCGACGCGAGCGAATTTCCGATGCTCCAGTTGTTTAACGCAAATGAACCGTTATCACGTATATGTTATGGTTCATGTACACTCGTCGAATATGTAACATCGTGACGGAATGAAATTTATATTCGGTTTTCGAATTTGATTTGAAAATCGAAGATCAAAGAGCCACGCGAAATACACTTTTCTGGTATGCGCAATTTTATGGCAGAAATGAACGAATATCTCGTTGATTTTATTGAACGTTTCCGCAGAGTCTGATTAAAAATTTTCGGTTAAATGACTGACAGAACGTTTCTTCGCTCTAACGTAGTTTTATGGTAGAGACGAGATAATATTTTTTAATCGCATTTCATAGCATTTGATATCAAAATCAGGGTTTGAAGAGCGCGAGGAATGTTATTCTACGCGATACATCGTTCGTCAGCAGCGTGGAATAATACGAACGTAGTTAGACAAATAAAAGAACGGTCATTTAAATTTTCGTTTAGGTTGCCTTTTTCTGGGCCGTCGTCGTCGTCGTCGTCCCATTATGCGGCACGACCCACCGATGGGTCAATGCTGGGTGCTCCAGTCAGACGACGACGTCACTCATGGTTACGTAGGGTCGCTGCAGGCAAAATGTTCATAGCAATAAATACATGTTAAAACAGTGTAAGCCGGCTTATCTGTGACATTATCGTTTTATTATATGAAAAATACGGGCGAAGTGTTCGAGATCGAAAATACGAGCATTATGCTTCGAACGACGGACCATTTCATAACCATACTTTCGTCGATGTTTAGGCCAATTTTCAACATTATTCGTCAATCCTACAAAACAGATATTCGAAGATACTTCTTGTATGACAGCAATTTAATTAATTTTATTGTTGGAAATCGAGTAACTAGGTGACGATTTATATGCACTGGGGTTCAAAATGACCCAGTAACCGCAGGTCAAGGCTTCAACATATACTATGCAGCGGCATTAAAGTTATAGTTGAATTTTGCTTTTTGCATTTACATTTTTAAAGTAAACATACAGTGGCTTCAAAAAGTTTCTATGCCATATTTTCGATTATCGATATTTAAACTGCTATAATTTCGTGAAAACGTATCATACAGTAATAAACTTAGACTCGTTTTAAAGCTTGAAGCTTCTACTTTCACATAGCGTTGTCTATTTTCTCGTAACATGTATTTGTATAACATGGAAGGTTTGATACGGAGACTTGCCCTTCCGTCTCATTAGACGGACTAACGCGTCTGTAAATACGCTTTTAAATACGCGAAAATTTGATTCGACGATTGACCCTAAGATAGATTCGAAGATTGAAGTCTCTTCTTTACAACGACTTCTTAAACTTTTGTATACGATTGTTTTTAGTCACTTTATTTAGCTTCGAAAGGAAGATATATTTTACAATAATACAAGAGGGTTTTACACGACTGAACTTGTCTCTCGTTTCTGTTCCATAAAATAACAACAACAAAATTGTACACAAATTTTTTAGGGGTCATTGCAAAGAGGAAGCTTTGATCTTCAAATCTGTAGCAAAATTATTTATGAGACAAATTTTCTAATGCTTCTGGGGACGTTTCAATTTGAAACATTTTCGAGTGAATCTGTATCCTCAGTTTTCAAAATTTTCAGTTGGTTCCGACATAACAATTATTTTTTGAACTCCTTTTGTTCCAAGGAAGCATTTATAAATCCACTGAAACTTTTATTTCATACATCTATGCATATTTGCAATTTTTTCGTATATAAATAAACAATTTTGACTTTTTCGGAAATCGGTAAAATTCTGGTTGCATTATTATTCTGCTTCGAAAAAGTTCAAGTACATACATCCAGTTGATGCTTCATAAATCATTCTGTCACAAAAGCAGGTTATGATATATCAGGTCATTAAGTATGAGATGCATACTTCACTCTATAATTTAACCATAAAATCAATGCGTTTCGTAGTTAACGAATGGACTGCGAATTTTTATGCAAAATGAAAATTGTCTTCCATAATTGTATGATACACGAGCTACAAAAACATTGATTATTTTTCTAAATAATTTGAAGGAGTTGCAAATAACCCAGTAATGTTTTTGAATCATCTAAATGCTTTTACCGTTCTGAGATTGATCCATTCATTCTTGTCATAAATGCATAGCAAAAATGCCTATTAATGACCTGATAAGATTTGTACGATGAATTTCGAAGGTAGACACTTCAAACTTTGAAACGTCGTATTTATCGTTTGTACAAAATCGCAACGGAAAATATGAGCCGTTTATTTTGAAAGTGGCATAAGTCACATTGTTTTTAAGTCGATATATTTAAGGGTTTGCGTTTTAACACGTTTAAAAATACGGATGCTAACTTTCGAGAAGATTTACTTGTATTTGTTATCTCAGGATACCGATATTTTTCTCAGTATAAATAATTTCGTATAAACATTAAAAAATCACCACTTTTCATTACGGCAAAGTGACTTACGCCACTTTCAAAATAAACGGCTCAAATGTCGACAGTTCGTCGAAAATCGAAAGTGTATCGTACTTTTTTGGAGTCACCGTAATTCCAGCCGCAGGCAGCTGATTCGAAAGAGATCGGCGAGTGCAAACGGGTGGAAATTCCAGTAAAAGAATTCGGGAACGCGCCTGAATCGCGCGCTTAGATACCCCGTTTGTATGTATTTCTGTCCGTGCCGCTCCCGTTTCGCCGATTATCGTCTGACCTTCCGCGCGCGTATTCAGTCCCGCGCCGCTTTGTCGTCGCTTTTCTCCGCAACAAAGGGAACCCGGTCGGTTCGAAGGTTGCCGCGGTATATGGGTCGATTTTAAGGTTCTAACCTACATTTGCATCGTGCAAACGGACCGGTCGGGGGCCTGCCATGCCCCCGAGAAACAGAGACAGAGGCTTAAATGGCCAACAGCGGCGGGAAAACGGTTCGCAGCGTTCTAGATGATTGTGCGGCAAAGGTAAAGGTAAAGGTAAAGGTCATGCAAACCCGCCGCGAACAACCCCTTTTGTGCAAGCTCGATCCCAATCGCCAAACACCGCGATTAGTATATTTGAAGACCGGGTTCATGATACGGGCGATTGCAAACTCTGTCGTGTTCGAAGGACTATCGACGTGCCTTACTCCGTTCTGCTGCGAGCTAATCCTGGCACGCGGCAATTCTACATTGCCTGTAGACTGCGCACAGTGGACCAACGTGACGAAGTTTGCGTTAAAATCAAGGAACTCTTGATAAAAATCTTGATAAAGTAACGATTCTTTTTTACGTCGAAGCTGTGAAACGTTGCGGAATAAGTGAGAAACAGTGGGATTGTAGTATAAACATTTTTTGAAAATTTATGTTGACATTCAAACGTTCCAACGGAACAATCACGATTTCGTCAAAATTTGTTTTCACTTAAACCGGTTTTATTCTCAAAATATCGAAGCGGTGGATTTTTGCGACCGGATTTGACGTCGGTACGTCAAACTATACGGGAAATGGCGCGTAACACGTCATAAAAAAAAGCCAACTGTACATGACACCGGATAAATCACAATTTCGTTGGAATATTTCAAGTTTAATTTTAATTTAATATCACGTTTATCGTTAATAACTCGTAAACAAAGCCGCGGATTGGCATTTTCGCCAAGGAAAAAGTTACTTCGACTGACCTCAGGAATCCCCCATTTCCGGGTTGCGATACATTTCTGGTATACCGCATGTAACCCTACAATTGTAATCCCACGAGTGGTCGCCGATTGCAAGCAGCTGCGACATTAAACAAATAAATTGAAGAAAAATACACATTGCTCCGTTCTCGTAGAACGTTTCATGCCAGCACAACTATCCGCATTTTTCAACCCATAAAACAAGTAATCAAACACTCCATGTACTATAACTAGTCTTCTAAATTAAAGTCGTTATTTCTGTTAAAAAGTGCAACAGTCAATACCCTTCACTACCAGCTCTGTTACTTTAAGTGGGCACAGAGCATCGCGAACCACATTGTCAAATTAGAGTCGGGAATTTACAACCCCCGTAGACCGAACAACGGTCGCAGTGTCGGTGCGCGAACAACACACATTTACCAGTTTGAAGTTCTGTTGATCGCTAGGAACTGTAGCCAACTTCAAATAAGAAGATACAAATGATAATACCGATGATCAGAAATGGTGGACTGGCCGCAACAACAATTACACCTGTCCTATTTCTAGCGCAGCGAGTCTAATGTTTACATACGGCTTACGTAGAACGCACGCAGAAAATTACTGCGCAGACGTGCAACACGATATCCAAGAGCCAGCATTCTCGCCGCGGCTAACAAGATGCAAGCGCAAGGTCTTTAATAATCGCCCAAGTGAACCGATTACAAGGCGACGTCGCAATTTGTCAGTCTCGGCCAGCCTCGGCGGCGGTTTGCCTGGTAGATTAAACGAGTCCCGGGATTCGATCCGGTCCCGATGGATGAGTTCAATAATCCATATCGACGAGGAAAATTCCTCGGAGAAAAATCCATCGGCGAAGGGATTCTTAGGATTGCTCGATGTGGAAGCACGACGAAGTTCAGGGTACAAAGCAGGCTAGAATCGCGTCCGGGCCGAACCAGCCGGTTGGCCCGGCGTTCTTGCTTCTTTAGTTAGCTTGTTAAGTCCGTCCACCGCCGCAAGGCTCTTCCTCCATTTCGCGACCGGGGCCATCGAAGGGTCGCGGAAACAGCCCGGAAGCAAGTTTCGGACGTTCGCCGGGTAATGCGCTTTATTCTTAGTTTTCGGGGATTGTTCCGATCGTGGACCGGTGGCCGAAGTTTCCCGTTGCCGCCATTTCGCGCCTGCGACGCCCCATTCCCAAGCATACATTTGCGAATCGCGACAGCCAACATTCTTTCCCAGTTTTTGGCGGTGACTTCTGCTCGAGACTCTCGCCGACAATATATTATTGCAGGAGCGGAAACTCGTCCTTGCAATGATCTATACCGACATCACACTTTTTCCTAAGATCCGACTGAAAGTCCTTTTTATAACGGAGATTGGCAGTTGAAAATTTCCCAGAGCAACGTTCGAGATAATTGAACGAATTATTTGGTTTATTCTAATATAACATGTTCTTGCGAGATTTTTATTTAATAGAAAATTATCTTGCTTTATTCGCGTACCGTTCAGTAATTCAGAAGCTCGTTAATGGATTTCTGGTAAATAGAGTGTTGATGTACGATTTTATGGCGTCATCGTATTGAACTTTGAATGGAGACTGCATCTTTAGTTCACTTCGACGGTACTAAACACCAAATGCGTTACAAGTTAAAGTCGTATTAATCGAGTTATTTCGCGCTAAAAAAATCTTTCTCAGACAAAAATTCTGAGTTGCGACTAACATTTTGTGTTTTTATAGGAAATGCGAGTAGTTTAAGCTTTCGTATCGCCTTCGTTACTTTCAATTTGTTATTAACGACAAGCTATTCCAGTAAGAAAGAAATCCCTGTGTTGCTCCTGTCGCTGAAATTGTTGTTCCGCACGAACTTTCTTCTCTGAATTTTTTGGTCACGCTATCAATAAAAGTTCATCGAATCGGTTTCACGAAACTCAGAATACACTGCAAATATCAGTATGCTCGAAGATACATTTCCGCGAACATTTCATTTCGTTCGCGGAACGATCCCGGCAAGTGAAATCGAACGGAAGCACTTAATTTGATTAATTTCTCGATTTTTATAGGCCACGAGTGGAAGCGGGATAGTTCGCGAATCACTTCTAGTTCATCTCTCTACATCGAGATCGAATACTCGTTCCAATTTTCGACCGGGTTTATGTGATTATTTTCATGCGAGTTTCTATCCCGTTACGTTGTCGATCGTTTGCGGGTTATTTACGACCCCGCGAAATTCGAATTTCGAATGGCTGCGTTTTGCGTGTATGTTTGCGCGCGCGTGTGTGCGTGCGTGGGACGTAACAAGCACTTTCATCGGTTCCATTCGATCCGTTTCTTGCCTGCGTGTGCTCCGGCTTCCCTCTTTTCCGCATTGTCTGCCTCGGCTGTCTGTTTTATCGAACTCGTAAACGACGCCGACTATCAGGGGCGTTGATTGCCGTGAGATTGCACTGCGAGACGCTTTCTCACCGGCTCACCGCTCCTATTTTCCTATTGGACCGTTTGTTTTTTGGTTTCTTAAATGCGCCACGTTACGCCCGACATCCACACCGTAATGCAATCTATCGGATGCACGTACTTCGTCGCTGCGAACGGTTCCCGAGTACGCACGGATCGCGCGATGCAGGATTTCGTTCCTGGCAGATTCGTTTCGGTGATCGATAACGACAATCGTTTGTCCGATATTGCCAGCAGCTTGTACACAAACTGATGTTTATCAACGTTTTCGGATTCGACAAAAATGACGGTTCGCCGAAACCATTTACAAACGCATTCTACAATAAATTCTCTCCGATTGTCTCTCGGATTTTATATATATTATATAAGCAAAAATGAACAATTTTCTTCGCATTTTAACACTAAACCTACCGCGGTCAAAGTAACCGCTTTCTTATTTGGCAATTCTGCAAAGTTCCGAGGCTCTTTCGTGGAGAACGCTTGAAGAAACTATATTATTGGAGGAATTTATATTATAATATTATTACTTAAACAGGACACCCTGTATATAAATACAAGTATTTTGATATCGCAATATTTCTCCAAATACGCACAGAGAACGTAGAAACGATGGGACCTGGTGATTAATGATTTTGCCTTATACATTTAAAGATATGTCAGTATCGCATTATTATCTCCAAATCACGTTTTTATTTTTTTAACGCTAAACCTACCGCGGTCGAAGTGACCGCTTTCTTATTTGGCAATTCTGCAAAGTTCCGAGGCTCTTTCGTGGAGAACGCTTGAATAAGCTATATTATTGGAGCAAGTTTTGTAATGAAAACTTTACAAATTCTAAGTAAATTCGGTCTTCTCGCTTTTGTGAAGCAGTTAGTATTATTAGTGCCAGTTAGTATTACTGCTTGGTAGGTTTACTGTTAAGCAAAAATGAACAATTTTGGATGAGGAGATACGATTACTCGAGCCTCGCAGCTCGTTCTTATAGTCGTCGATTGTATCGTATCTCCTTTTCCCAAATTGTTCGTTTTTGTTCACAAGCCGAGTGACAACGTGGAAGAAATCCTGCGGAAGTTTTCGCAAAACATTTCTTTCGTATGTCGAAATAAAAATGTCAGTTGCAACAAACGTGTGCAGCGAGTTAGAATGTGTCAAATAGAAATTTCTTTCTTCCTTAAATAATTTCGATGAGCTGAAAATAATACGAAGATATCCCGAAGTTCTCTTAGCATCCTCGTTGTCTCAAATTTCACGAAACCATTCTTATTGTAAATGCATAAAATCTATTAATGGCATACCATTTATTGCGTCAGACAATTGGGCCTAGGATAAACTGTCCAGTAGATGGACAAATTGAGATTTAATCGATAATTATATAAAAAAACTAGATTCTTAATATGCATTCTTTTTATTTTATTTTGAGGTGAAGGGATCTTCTTATCAGCAAAACGCTCACTTTAAAGAAAGAAGAAAAGGATTGCTTTATTACGCTAGGGGATTTTTAACAGCGCATTGCGAGAGGATTTATTTAGGAAACCAGTCCCAAAAGATTCCTATTCTCTCGCGAACAATTAAAAACAAGTAAGCTATTTTTCTCAGGAAGTTTAACTTCGTAACATTTCCTTCAAACAGGAGCGAAAGGAACATTTTCATTTAACGTTGATTGGTGCTTCCGATGATTACTTTGGTACTTGCACCCGCAGTTCGATAAAACAGATGCGCCAATTATTTCTGTCAGAATCACGAACTTCCATTGTGATCTGCATGCCGCGAATATAATTATCGCCGGCAGAATGATAATTATATCGTGCCAAGTATCGAGTAAAAATTCACCGGAGCCACGTTTTTATCCTGACTCGAGCTTTCAAGTAGGAAAGTCTGTTATTGATCAGACGGGCCCCGAGAGTCCTTGATTATTCATTCACATTTAAGGCAACAATGCTGCATATTTTACAGCATAGACTCGTTTTAGGTCAGGCTTTATTAGCAATTCAATATTGGATACCAATTACCTTTCTGCGTTGTGTCGTGTTCCGCAATAAATAAATGTTCGTGGCTTTGTAGAACACTCTCCTCATTCGTGTTCTTTACTGCCATTGAAAATAGCTGCGGGCGAGTTAGGCTCACGTGCGATAGAAAAGAGCTGTTCAACCTTTTTATGCATCACGATTACTCTACTAACGAAAATTTTTTCTAAATCCGGAGAATTCGCTTGTCTATAGTAACGTTCTCCTTATCGACAAGTGATAGAGGTTTGCTCAAGTGCACACGTTTCCTCGCGCTGTAATTCAGTCTACAAAAATAGCAGCTGATCTCACAGATAATTTACATTTTATCCAACCGTGATCTATTCTACCTAGTACTATGTCATAAATGTTTTCCATAAAAGTCCTGCAGTATAGACGTATGTATATACCTAGACTACACATTCTATGCACACCTGTGCATTCGAATTTTAAGCACCTTCGATGCTCCTCTTTTCGAAATAATTAAATTGTAAATTTTATCCCGTTTACAACAAAAAATACCGCGTAAATCGTACACCCTTGCAAACGTCAGAAAATACATTTTTATTTAATGTTTGCTGTAAATATCGATTTCATTTAACGTTTATACGAAACATTGATTTTACCGAACGTTCACATTGTATATTTATTTTATTCGATGCTTACAGTAAATATTTATTTTATTTTATGTTTACACAGTCGACTTAGGAACTCTCTATTCTGTGCTCTAAATGTAACACAGGAAATGCTGTATTCGCAGAAATATATCACCCTCCGAGGATTGTATTAAAAATGCAAATATTTGACGGAAGAACTGTAAATAGAAGTTTCGATAAAATAAAATGAATTCTTCGGAACGGATCGTGGTTTAAAGAACAGCGAAATTGCCCAAGAATAGTAGGTCGGTACGACACGTAAACACCGGTGTTAATTGTTTATCAGGAATCGGCCGGCCGGCCGGCCGGACGTAATTGTTTCCGCGAAGGCATTTGAAAAACGTTTCCACCTCCCGACACAGTTGATTACTATCTTTCTCGGACGGAGTCCTTTTATTTGCACGGCCATGGGATACCGCCGATCGATGCGGCAAGTGTTTCAGATACCTAAAGGTCACCGGTGAAGGTGCGGATACACAGCGTCTTGGGTAATTGACGATGTTCACCCCGTGGTATTTCCGCAAATAAATTACAAATTTCGCCGTGTAATGTCGCCAGATATGAATCACGAACTGGCCGTATCCTATTACTCGCTCGCGATCCGATTACTAAGCTGCGAACCTTTATGCGAAACCGAAAGAAACTAATTGCTGAACTGAAAGATAGAACGCTCGTTGTGTCTGTAGGCTAAAGTTGCTAAAACCGATGACCTTGGAATCCTGTTCGAAGGTCGTAGAAACTGCTGGCTCACTTCAACTACGTATCTACCCATTTTCGTTACGAACACATCGAGCCTGCGGTATACCGATTGCACATTGCGAAATCAAGGAAGATCGAGTCTCAATATCGTTTTTACTAGAAAAATAATTCTTCCATTGTTAAAATACTTTTGTGACCACATTTTCAATTTCTAAACAATTACGAACATGCTCATTTCGAAGGACGAGAAACACGATTATCCAAATTCAAATATTTTTAATTATTTCAATCTTTTCAGTTCTTTCAGTTCAAATAACTTTGAATTATTCCAATTTCTTCAATTATTTCAGTTCGAATAACTTTGAATTATTCCAATTTCTTCGATTATTTCAATTTAAATAATTTTGAATTATTTCAACATCTTCAATTATTTCAGTTCGAATAACTTTGAATTATTCCAATTTCTTCGATTATTTCAATTTAAATAATTTTGAATTATTTCAATTTCTTCAATTATTTCAGTTCGAATTATTCCAATTTCCTCGATTATTTCAATTTAAATAATTTTGAATTATTTCAACATCTTCAATTATTTCAGTTCAAAGAATATTGAATTTCAATTTCTTCAATTATATCAATTTTTCAATTATTAGTGAAAATAAAACGTACCGAATCTACCAATTGTACGTATGAGACAATAATAAATCAAAGTAGCAACTACAGTTTCAACTATAATAATAAATCAAACCAACGCAACAAATTTCCACTTACAAAACAATCTTTTTTTCCATGGTTGTTCCATTTTCTAAGGAAATCGACCATTGTGCGCCGGCTAGAGAATAGAAAACTCGCAGTTCGATGATCAATTACCGATTCCCAGGCGACGTCGCAAAGATAATGGTAATTTGCGTAATTATCCGTAGATCAGTAGAAAGACCTCTCCCTTTGACGCATCTTCTTTCATTAACGAGCTTCTTTTCAGTCGGAGGCAAAGGATTATTTCCTCGAGACGAAGGATATCAAGGATTCCATTCACCCTGATGAGACTTTTAAGATGAAAAATTACGGAGAAATGCCGATTCAATTATCAAACTCGCGCCTGTCGACGGATTTTTTTGTCCCACGGTGCAGCTCCATCTTCTTCTTTTTCCTCTTTCTTCGAAACTTCTCATTCCGAGGGAATAAATAAGTGGGGTGGAGGGAAAATGGGAGTGGACGAACTCGGCGAGTCAGAAGAGGGTCTGTTACTAATGTCGCATTGCTTAATCAATGTTGCTATACTTTCTTAAGAGAATGTACACACGCGCGAGTATTTATCATAAAAACAGAGCCGCCAACGCGCGATCTTTGTAAACAAATTTTATCGATCAACCACCTGCTTTCGAATGCAGGAGATACCACGCCCACAGATAAGAATGACGTCACAGAAACGCGTAGAAAATACCTTGAACTATGTACATATAGTCCTCGCGCGACAAGAAGGTACCTCCGTGTTTACATTCCCCCTCCTACTAGCTTCCCCACTGCCGCAGCTGTCGGTCGCTATTGACTGAAAGCTGTGACGAAGATCGCCGTCGGCCAGTAGCGACCGATAGCTGCGGCAGTGGGGAAGCTAGTAAGAGGGGGAACTTAAACACAGAGATGCCGTCTTGTCGCGCGAGGACTATACCTACAGAAAATTAACGCCAAGAAGAAAACAGCGCCAACCGTCGCTGATGACCTGAAGGTGTCCAACCTTGACCAACGTGTTCATTCATCAACACATGCTCTGTTTGCTGACCAAACGTAATGTTAAGATGATTTAGAGTCAAGTTGTCTCATAGCAACTTGATCATTTACCTCACTTGTCTCCTTAACAATTTGTCACACGTTCGATCGCATTTTAATTCGTAAGTCGAGTTTTTCGAAAATGTCGCTTACGTCGCTGCGATTCTAACCGCTAACTCAATTGCAGAATGTGAAAACATTTTTTAAAACAATGTCGACGTTTTAAACAGCGCTTCCTTAACGGTTCGTCGAATATACTTCGTTCTCCGGTAATATTATTAGCGACACGTTCGAACGGAAAAAGCTCCGAGTTCTTGAAAAACTCGGCAACATTAGAAGCATCGTTACAGAAAACGAGCACCCGTTCATGGCCGCAAATCGCGCGAAGAAAATTTCATTTAGCTCGACGATCAACGGTCCAATAATTCCGAATTAATTCACGGGGGAGCAACGATTTGGGGTGGTCCGGGCGTGAAACGAACGGCGCTGTCTGAAGTTGAAAACCTAAACCGCGTTTTGCGGCAATAAAGACTGAGAGAGAGGGGGGGAGAGAGAGCGGTAGGCGGGGGCGTCCGTGAACAGGGACAAAAGAGGGAAGAAATGGTAGACGTCGACCAGATAAAAAGGAATAGGAAAAGGAGTTTAAGTCGATAGGGTGCCGCGGCTCGAAAACAAAGGAGACCCCTTTCCAGCAGCTAAGAAAGGAGCCGAACAATTTAATCAGCCGATCTCTGTCTTCGATCGAGCCTTAGGTTTCAACGGAACCGAACCGAGCTCGGTTCACCGTCACAGAAACGAAATATTTGCTCGCTTCGATCCGCTCGATCCCGACCCAGCGTTTTTAATCCGCCGTTACCCTTTTTCGTTCGGCGACGTTCGTGACCGGAAAACTGCGTGACGCGACGAAAAGAGAACAAGTCGATACGCATCGATAAAACGGCTCGGCTCACCGCCGCGATCGACCGTGAGATGTCGTTTTAATATTTGCACTGCGAGAATACCTTTTTTTTTTTTTGCTCATCGATCTTCTCGAAATTTTATCTTATACAGGGTGACTCGAGTAAGTGGGCCGAGCTGTAGCTATGTGTTTCGAACAATTTTACGCTATTTAACGGACTCTATTATCCTGTAGCACTATATAGGATGTTCCATAATTATGTTACCCGGAATTATAGTTATTAGTTATTAGTATTACTAATTACTAATAATAATATTACTAATAAAAATATACTAATTACTAATAGCAATACTAGTATTAGTATTAGTAATACTAGGATTACTAGTATAGGATCATTAGTATATTTTTATTAGTAATTAGTAATACTAGGATTACTAGTATAGGATCATTAGTATATTTTTATTAGTAATTAGTAATACTAGTAATACTAATATTAATAATAGTATACTAATATTAGTAATGGTATACTAGTATTACTAATATTACTAATAGTATACTAATATTAGTAATGGTATACTAGTATTACTAATATTACTAATAGTAATACTAATATTACAATACTAGTATTACTAATAATACTACTAATAATACTAGTATTACTAATAATACTACCAATAATACTATTAATAATACTAGTATTACTAATAATACTACTAATAATACTACTAATAATACTAGTATTACTAATTACTTAATTATAATATACTAATTACTAATACTAATACTAATACTAATACTAATACTAATACTAATACTAATACTAATACTAATACTAATACTAATACTAATACTAATACTAATACTAATACTAATACTAATACTAATACTAATACTAATACTAATACTAATACTAATACTAATACTAATTACTAATACTAATACTAATACTAATACTAATACTAATACTAATACTAATACTAATACTAATACTAATACTAATACTAATACTAATACTAATACTAATACTAATACTAATACTAATACTAATACTAATACTAATACTAATACTAATACTAATACTAATACTAATACTAATACTAATACTAATACTAATACTAATACTAATACTAATACTAATACTAATACTAATACTAATACTAATACTAATACTAATACTAATACTAATACTAATACTAATACTAATACTAATACTAATACTAATACTAATACTAATACTAATACTAATACTAATACTAATACTAATACTAATACTATACTAGTATTAGTATTAGTTATAGTTATAGTTATTAGTTATTAGTTATTAGTTATTATTAACACCCGGAAAGGGGAATTCCTGAGGTCATTCGAAGTAACATTTTCCATAGCGAAAATGCAATCCGCGGCTCTGTTTAGGAGTCACTAACGAAAAACACTGGCCAATAGGAGGCGAGCTCAGCTGACGCTAGGCGGCCGAGCCAATCAGCGGAACTAAGCTTCGGCTGCTCAAAATTCACATCGATTCATCGAACATTTGTACAAATAATCATTTACAGACTAAATTTCAATATGAAATCTATTACACAGATTTTCATTTTCATGCTAAGCAAAATCGCCGAATTTCCCTGCAATGAACTGCAAGTCGCTTGACCGGCGAAGATGCGTCGCCGTGTTCGTTCCGAGGGCAAAAATACGGAAGAAAACGCGAGGACCTATCCGGCGACTTAATAAATAAGTCGAAGGACAACGGGTCGAAGAAGTTTCGTTTAATTAAGCCGGCCCAAGACCGCGAGCTTACAAGAGCTTCGAGGGACGTTTTCCGGTGGAATAACGCGTGCAGAAATTTAATTATCGTTCCGTGCAAGAAGCGACGGTTCTTCGTTCGCGAGTCAACGGATACGCGTCGTTGAATTATTTGCTTTTGCCAGTGTATTATGCACACCGTGGCGCAGGAGTGCCGAAATTATTCGCTGACCCCAAAAAGAAAACGTCGCGCCGCACCGCGCCGCGCCGCGCCGCGGCCGGGAGAAGGAGAGGCTCTGTCCTTTTCAACTCGGCGTTACCTTCGTCTTACTGGAATTTCCGTGCCACGAAGCTTCTTCTGCGAATGCCCGGACCTTTTGAGCGGCAGTCACACGACAACCAGACACACACCCGAATAGCTAGAAGGAAGCACCGGATGTGTCCTTTGAAAAATCGTCCGTTCATTCCCGGGTAATTCCTCTGACGAATGCGCTGAACCGGCTTCAACAATGGCCGGTCGAAGTGCTGCGGGTGCCAGTTATACGTGTACTGTGGCCAGGAAATGCGAGGACACTCGCGAAACCCGATACAGAACCTCGTTGGCTTAACGCATAATTTATAAAATCACTCGAGCTGCGTAAGTTGCGTGACTCACCCTGTATGAGCGCGACGATATGATTAAAAATAAATTTGTACGCTGACATGCTCATTGTGCTGCAATGATCTATAAAATGGGAGAAGGTCGAAAGAATACTCGATATCGTAGATTTTAATTTTTCTATTCTTATTCAATGAAATATTTTGATTTTATGAAATTTTTGAAATTACCGGGTTGGCTTACATACGTACATATACGTATAATAAATGCCCCAGCAATTTCAGAAATTTCATAAAATCAAAATATTATATATGTAATAAATAATAAATATTAAATTATTATTTATTATATATAATATTTTGATTCTATGACATATATTCATTTCATTTGGATTTATTATTTATATGTATTATTTTGTATATATATTATTTATATTTATATATTATAAAATTTTTAATATTATTATATAAATTTATATATTTATGTATTTATATTATATAAATTTTAAATATATATATAAAAATTTATATTTATATATATTAATAATATATACTTATTTATATATATTATTTATATTTATATTATATATATATATTATTTTATATATATATGTATATAAATTATTATTATATATAATATTTATTTAATATTTATTATTTATTATATATACAATATATTTTGATTTTATGACATTTATTCATTTTTATAATGTATATTTACGTTATATATTTCATGTTTAAAATGACTGCACGCATTACACACAGATATTTCATATTTAAAATGTGTGCTTAAATTATTATTTCGTATTAACAATGTACGCTGAAATTAAATGTACCGTGTATTCAGATCGCATGATTAAATTACATATATTTTATATTTTAGCTGTACGTTCAACCTACGCATATTTTAGATTTAACGTATGCCCGTCGTTTGAATTATACATTTTCAGTGCGCTTTTCCATTTACATTATCTGTTTCGTCACAAAAATATTCAGCATTACTGCCAATGAAATGCGGACAATATTTTCCGATATGTACTTTTGAATTCTATTAATAGCGGTGGACAAGCTTCGTGGAACAGAATCGTTCCGTATTAAGAAAACGTTGTCCGAAAGTAAAACAGCACCGTAAATTAGTCGTAAAAAGTGTCCAATTTGTCGATGTACGCACGATCGCTTAACCGCGACTTCGATAAAATGTGGCAAATCGATACAGGGTAAACGATAATTGCAAGTTTCTCGATGAAACAGCCGATGTCTGTGTTTAAGCTATGAATTTTCGGTGCGTTGCATATTCGATGGAACTTTCGCCGAACACAATTCACCGGTTGCTTGCCGAAAAATTACGACTCAAATTGTGCACTTACAAAATTGCTCGACCGACGTGTTAAAAAAACTACCGGTACCACGAATTTTCCGGCGCCGTTATTAATGGATCTACGATCGCGGCGAAAAGGCGCCTACGGTATTCTTCTGTCCGCGGCTATGTAGACCGCAAAGTTGTAAGCTGAATAGTATCATTCACGATATAATAACGGCAGCTTCTTTCTGACGCGACACGGGTCCGTTGTCGTATACAAGTGATTAATTGCACGCGGCCCGAACTTCCGAGGTGCATTTTTCCAGCTGTTTCTGTTTAATCCGTATGCGCGACATGATTTATATCTCCATTTACCAGTGACCCACTTTGCTCGGCCCACATCATTAGCCATTTATTTTGAAGCATTACGCTTCCCTGTTTAATTAAACCGACCCGCATCCCCCGAATTTTTCGTACGGCAAACTCGCAGGCGCGAGCATTTCTTGGGATTTCTACACCGTCGTAATACCTTTTTTCTTTTTTCTTGCACCTGCGAACAAAATACTTGGTGAAATTAATTTTACGTTTCGTAAAATTAAAATTTAGATTACAATTTAAATTGTTATTTGAATTACAGGTAAAATTGCAATTTAAATTACAATTAAAATTGCAATTTAAATTACAATTTAAATTACGCATTAACGTATGTGTGTACACACGCTACGTGATGGCATAATTTCCAATATTTTCATCTCACGATCATTTGACAATCATTTCCCTTTCCACATTCGATATAATACAAATTTCAAATTCATCGAATCGATAAATCGAGTGAAGATATAAAACGTTGCTGTCGCTTCTGTAGGCAGAATTGAACAAATTTTATTTTATGTAGCGGACAACAAGTTGCAAATTAATTTGATATTTCATTCGCAAATTATACTTAAATCTTTTATTTTATCGAAACATCACTTACACAATCTCACAAATAATTTATTTGTTAATTTATTTCGCAAATGAAGCGTAATATTTCATTTGGATTTTGGGGAAAGTCAAATAATAAATTATTTTGGCTTCTCTTTCGTCTGTTCTAATAATATGCAATGAAAATTTTGTATATTAGTATCGCCGATAAAATGTTATTTTTCATTCGGATTTCGGTGAAAAGTAAATACTTTTTTTTCTTTTTTTCGTTTATCGTATAACAGATATTAATATCCATTTATTATTATTGATATTAATTTCGATTTATTATTATTTAAATTAATATCCATTCATTATCATTTATATTAACAATCTTTTGTTATCAACAAGTTCCTTTCCCAGTAAATTGTAAAAGAGCACATATTTCAGCGTTCAAACGGATTTTTAATCGGAAGTTATGATTTAGGAAAAAACGTGTCCCGAAATTTACCTCTACGTCGAGAATAATTTCCGCCTCGGATGCAAAAATCACATGCCGAACATTCGCAGACTCCGATATTAACGTTGATGTTTCATCGGAATCGTGCAGCAGCACGCGGCCGCCGCAAGAAAAATCTAATCTCGCCGAACGACCGTCGCGCCGTTTCGCGGATTTCGAGCGTCGCAAAAATCGCGATAAATTCGATGATGATCGAAACGAGGCCGCCGCTTCCGGCGTATCGAGCCGGGGGGTGCAGGTATCGCGCACGGTAATTGTCTCTCGCTGCCGGAAGTTTCGGCGTCGCGGAAATTTTCGCGCGCTGTGCCTCGCGTAACTTCAATTGCCCTGCGGAATTTCAATTTTGATTCGCCCCTCGCGTTCCCCAGCTATGAAAGCGGATGTTCGGGCAAGAAGACCTTACAAAGCCGGTGTCATACGTGAAGCATTCCGCGCTCGACGTTCGTAATGGGGGGTGTTTTAGAGTCGGCGGGGCCACCCATCGCGACGCCGGCCTGTATTTTTCATAAAATCATGAGAAGCGGAGCACATTGGCTGCGATCCACCCGGACGCAATGTTTCGTTCGTCGGTTTCATTGTGCGCTCGGAAGTCGTAAAAGCTTCTCGCTGCTTTCTGTGTCTGAAGTCCTCGCGGAACTTCAGCATCCTGGCCGCCATTTAAGTTACATTTTTCTTGGGACCCGGCCTCGGGAGTGCTTCTCGGGGCTGACGTTACAGGCTCTCGCATATTCCAACGATTTTTCCCTGTCTTCGCGCGGACTGCGAGACTATTTTTATTCGTTGAAGCGTGCGATCGCGAATTATTTTTGTTAGTTAAGCTTTCGAGTAGGCGTTCATCGTAAATATAGTTTCGCGAAAACAAGTGGGCGGGTGCGGGCTTATTTTTGTTAGCAACGGAAAGGTCCGAGGGTCTAATCTCGCTTTTTTATCAACCTTTGCGCAATAATTGTTTCGCATATTTAACGTCGAAGTTTGTTTTCTCCTGAAAATATACATATATATAAAGGTATATAATATATATAAAGGTAGCTGATAATTTTTAAATTACGTCAATTAAAGTTAGCAATTCTTTATTCATAATATTGTGTCATTAAAAAAAGTTTTACTAATTAAACTGAAACACGTGGAAGTGTAAACGTGTTATTCAGATTTGCAGTATTATAATGTTGGGATATTCTTGGGACAAGCGTGTGTCGAGTTCAATATAATCATTAAAATTAAAACGAAGTTAATAATAAAATAGGCTATAGTGCTTACGACAGCAATGAATTTATTTACTAATTTTATTAATTTCGATTGAGAAGTAACTTGAAAATAATCAGCTACGTATCTATTTCCAGAAAAAAAGGAAAAGGTAAACTTTAGGTGAACATTAAATATCTAAAAAATTAATAATTAACATAAAGGTCAGACTTCAAAAAGGGGTATGGTGGTACAATTGAATAACCGTAGGCGATTGAAATTGTCCTGTTTTTTAGCAAAATATTGTGTGCGAAATAAGTGTAGGATTTTGTGTTTGTAATTTTAATATTACGTTTCATAAATTCATATATCATATTTAATTATAATTATTTGGACAATTATTTTGAATATACTGGAACCAACGAAACTGAAAATCTTATTAAAAGAAAATTGTATGCGGTAAATACTAAATTGCAGTAAATAATATAAATGAAAAGCAAAGTATCAGTATCATGAAAGTTTTAGCGAAATTTAAATATCGTCAATTTGAATTAAATACTATAATCAAGAAGTACAGAAATAATTTAATGAAAATTGGATGGTAACGGAAGATTATGATAGGAGTTTCATTTCAGTTTCATGACATTATTTTCGTCTAGAATTATTACATCTGCATCCAATCAGATTCTCACTCAACTAAAATTCGACAATTAAGAATTTTAACGTGTCAGATTTAACATTGATAAGAGGACGAAAATTAGATTGAACATACTCAAGATGCTTTATGTAGATTGTGGCTCTGCATCTGATCTATTTTCAGTGAATCAAATTAATTTTCATGCTAATGTACTCGGCAATATACTCATCAACGAATGTCTGTTGCTTGTACGAATCGATACTAAATTCTAGAAGCATTCTGATGAAAATTGCTTACGTTATTAATACAATACAAGCGACATTTTAGTCGATGTAAGCAATTTTACCTTTTTTTCAGATAAGCAGAAAATAATTGTAGTATCGTCATTTATTAGGTATGTTTAGGACGAGGAGGAGTGTTAGGCTTAAGACCGTAGTTCTAAGACTTTGTGTTTAGGGTAGGCAATAAAAAGAGAAACGTTGGCGAAGACCGGGTCAGATGCGAAAACCCTTGGCGACGGAGACCCGGCGGATGCGATCGCCACGTTTTGAGAAAAGGGCAGGCAGAGTGTGTTCGAGAGTCGTTGAGTGAGGAACGTCACGAGTCGTAGAGTTAAGCGAGTAGTTATAATCTTAGTTGTAGGTACGGTACGCGATATTCTCTGTCTTCATCAGGCTCAGTCCTCTCCTAGTCTCTACAGATTCAATATTGTTTAAATATTGAACAAAATTTCTCCATAATTAATGAAAACAAAGCTAATTCGCACAAAAATCCACAATCTGGCTACGACAAGTCTAGACGTTTCCTTTATATTCTGCATCGAACAAATTCCTTTCGTCGTGTTGTATTTTGTGCTAACCAGTTTTCCAGTCGACCCGCCAATTACTGTCAGCAAACAGTGCTTAATTATGCAAGTCGACAGTTTGTCGGAGAAATTAGAGACGGAACGTATCTGTTCTAGGAACACGGAAATCATTGTCACGCTGTAACAGTCGTGCTTGCGAAACCGGATCGCGCCGCGCCGCGTTTATCAAAATTATTCGCGATATTAAACAAAAAGAAATCCATACGGGATCGCATCGAATAGCTTCAGATGCCCTGAATTCCCGTGTCACCGTCAAGCCACGAATTCATTAGGGAACGTATCGCGCAACAAATCACGCGACACCAGCGTGCGTATAAATGTAGAAGATCTCGGTTTCAGCCGGCGACGACGGCGGATAACATCATCGACGTGTTCAACGAATGGAAACTCGGTGGCACGAATTGTTGCGAACCCGCAATCTGCTCTCGCGTCTGCACAATTTTTTATTACACGCCGAAAAGGAGTGCTACATTTTATTTCGGAAGGATCTTTCGTTACGCGGTTTGCTTTTACGTTCGCGGCCTTTGACGTAGTTTTCGCGACAGACGGCGAACCCGTGCGATAACCGATGAATGCGATAATTTAGCGCCGAAATTGGTGTGTTCTCTGTGTTTCTGCACGATATTATTAACGATCATACATCTTGCGATTACTTTGACAAATGAGCGAAGTTAGTTACCTTCGAAGAAATTTGTTTTTGAAAACGGTAACAATACCAGGCACTTTCTCACTCGAGTATAAAGTTATTGTCGCAATTAGCTCATTCTTTGATAAGGGAATAAGTGTTGGGCAGATTGTAATGTCACCTGTATTCAACGGCAGACTTTGAAAGATGTACGAAATCGCTAAGCGTCGTTGCAATGGAATCAAAATATATTGATATTATTATAAACCTTATGATCCATTTTTTGACATCGTTAATTAACTTTTCGATAAGGAAGTAACTGTTGAAAAAATTGTAATGCTGTCAGTATTCAATGGCAGACTTTAATAAATGTACTAAATCGGTAAACATTGTTCGAATGGAATAAAAAGATATCGATATTATTATAAACCTTGTGATCCATTTTTTGACGTCGTTAATTAACTTTTCGATAAGGAAGTAACTGTTGAAAAAATTGTAATGCTGTCAGTATTCAATGGCAGGCTTTAATAAATGTACAAAATCGGTAAACATTGTTCGAATGGAATAAAAAGATATTGATATTATTATAAACCTTATGACTCAGTTTTTTATATTATCAGTTAATATTTTGTTAAAGAAATAACTGTTGAGAGAGAATTGTGATACTGTACAAAATGTAGAAAATCACTAAACGTTGTTCCAATTGAATAGAAAACAATTAATATTATTATTAAAACCATCTGTGTAGTACATTATAGTACTGTGGGTCTTCCGTAGTGGACAATAAATAATGAAAAATATTACCAATCATTGTTCCAATGAAATAGCAAACTGGTGTTAAATAGTACACGTCCGCAGTCAATTTTTCAGTCTGCAGGAAAATGTTTGTTCGGGAGTCGATAACGTTAACGGAAGAAGAAGAAGAGAAGAACCGCTAAAGATTGTTCTCTGTAACGAAAAATTATTGACATGATAAAATGGATAATTAAGTCAAGAAATTGCCGAGGAAATGTCCAATGAGTAGCTTATAAGTTCCTAATGCTACCAAGCAGTACACCGTTAACGCGGAACGATGTTTCCGCAGTCAGGATTAAATGAACTATAAAACGAACGATAAATTCCTGGACGGGGCGCGACAGAAGTGCTATGAAAAAGAGTGGCCGGCGGCAGAGGAGAGGGGTGAGGGGAGGGGGGAGCTGTTTAAAAGGGCCGGCCCGCTTGGAGCATGATTAAAGAAGAAGAAAGGCGATTAATTAAAGAGCTCGAAAAGTTTAATACATATTAGGCCCTCGCGAAGTGAAAAGTTTAATATCTGACAGTAAAACTATGGAAAAGACTCTTGTAAGCTTTAATGAGCGTAAAAGTTGATAAAGCGATTATGGCAGGATGTACGTTGCAGAATAGGCTCGACAAAGTAAAAATTCTCTTTTGAAACGTATAAAGGGGGGGAGGAGCGAGAGAGGAAGAAAAACTGGAACGTGCCACGACTAATAGGACGGAAGATTACAAAGGACGAAAAAGATTGTTTCGTTGTGTGTCTAAGCACGGGGCATCCCTTTTGGGTTCTGCGAAACTTCATTTGCGCTAGGTGTCCCGCAAAATATTACATCCACGGACGCAGAACGATTCAATAAAAACAAAAAGATAGCTTACAGCATGTCGAATGAAACTCTCTTACATGAGGGAACCCCGTTTCTCCAGAGCACAAAATTAAAACTGTGAGAAATGCTCTTCTTTTAGCATTTTCGTAGGATATGCGCCTTGCAGTTTTTAATTATCGGAATTTATTTTACGGTTTAATTATAAGTCGTTAATTAGCGTCCACCGCGGATTTAATAGATCACTCTCGTCTGGAAATAAATGGATAAATTTTTTAGCACCAGGAACAGTGTACAATATTAAAAATGGTCGATTGAAAATTTTGTGGAAACCGTCGGCAAGAATTTCAGGTGAAATAAAATTTTTACCATGGATTATTGCGTCCGCGATAAACTTAATAGATCGCTCGTCGATGCATAAATGGATAAATTTGTTGACGGCGGGTATAATAAAATTATATAAATAAATAAATATATAAGTAAATAAGTATAAAATATTCAGTCAAAACGATTTAAAAATTTGTGGAAATCGTCGGTAGGAATTTCGGATAAAATAAAATTTGTCTCATTAATTATTGCGTCTGCAATAAAAACTTAATAGATTACTCGTCAAATATATAAATGGATAAATCGTGTTAACGCTGGAAAGAGCATAAAATATTCGCATGGAGCTATGTAAAAATTTAACGAGGCCAAGCAACGTTGATAATTTCGACGTGTTAATGCGATTAAAAGTATGAAATTTGAATACGAGGTTGACGTTATTTATTTTTCAAGTGGCAGGCGTTGCTTCACGCTCGGTGACCAGAAGAGTATGAAAATTTCCGCGCGACATCATTATCAACCGGGACGAACGAGAGACGTAACACAAGTCGGCTTAATGGGGGTGCAAATTGGGGGTGGGGGAGGGGGGGGGAAGAAAAATGGTGTACGTGCTTTGCATTTCAAGTGGGTGCAGCAGGAAACAGATTCAAGGTGATTAATTGTAAAGCAAAGTTTAACCGCGTTAAGGTCGCGTAAATCATGACGTTTGAACTTTGACCTTGGCATTCTGAAACGAGGTGCTCAACCATTACTGAAATTCGTGTTAACCCAATTCTTCCGGAATTCGCGGAACTTACGCGGAGCCTGTTCAACAGTGCTTTAGCCGCGACGATTATCAACATACAAATAACATACACAGCTTCGTTTTTAACTGCGACGACAATTAACGCACGTAGAATTTAATATACCTCTTTCTATTTTTCTTTCTCTTTAATGTTAATTGTAAAAACCTGGAGAAATCGCAATATTCGTTGAATATTCGTTTTGCTATAACTCTTCGTTGCAATTGTTATTATTAATACCAAAAAGTTTAAGCGAGTCATTTCCGATGAAAAATATTTTTTCCTCGACCGAGAATGTTTCCAGATCGATGGCCGGTATTTATCAAATTTTATAAGTTTTGTACAAATAAATAAGAATTACCTTTTTTCTCTACGTCTGTCGTAAATTATAAAATGTTCGAATGTTTTCAAAAAGATTACGTTCTTTAAACGTGACGTTCTGAAAATTGAAATAAACATCGAACCAGCATCGAGCTGATGGAAAAGAATCGATTTACTATATATGACGTTACCGTCACCCTCAATTAATTGTACAATGTCCCCGTTTTCTATAATTCTGTTCCAATCTCCGGTAATCACTTTAAATCTGAATCGGTAACCAATAATAAGATATATCTTGTCGCGATCGATTAAAAAACGATGCTGCTTTCCCGCTGAATTTTCCAATATTTTAAACGCGACTCGTTCAATCTGTCAGAACGGCAGATAAATTTTTGATTGGCACGTTGAATCCCATTGCAGCTATATTCGACTCACGCTGCGCATCGTGCAGATGTCGCATGATTTATGTACAGCTCCAACAATGGGTTGGATGGTACGTGTTACAAAATGAGATCTCCTAAATGGCTGATGTTACTTTTTGTAATTATCTTGACAGTATTAATTCAAGCGTCTACCAATTAGCCAGGTCAAATTTCTATTTCAAGATTATCCGACACAGGAAAGTAAAAGGATCATGATACGACAATCTCAGAGAATTTTCAACTATGCCTACCAACTGTGCAACTATGTCATACTTAACGCAACCATATTCTTTTTAGTGCCATTTCTCGTATATCGTAAGAACAACAAATGATATTGAAAAAGGTTTGGATCGCGTTATTTTGCATCATTTTCCTTACGTCCATTATAGTGCGAATAAAAGAGTTTAGGTTCGTTCGTTATACTATTTGCAACTAATCGAGGCTGTTTAAAAGTTGAAAAGAACGCCTACTCGATTATTGTATCCATCATCCGATTCAGATTTCCTGCATTAGTGTAATTCTTATCTTGACCAAAAATCTGTAACGTAATGATAATAAACAATAAATTGCGGATTTTATACGGTTATGATTAAAATGGGTAAACGAACTAGAGACCAGTGAAAACATCCGAAGAATTTAAGAATGTTGCTACATTATTTCCAGCTTTCTAAAAGTATTAACCCGAGTATATGTTGACGAGCATACTCGTCGGAACATAAAATGCCGCCGTTTCTTCATGACTACTTTAGTTCTCAGAGACAGCTAATTGATTTAGAAGGATGCATACTTCGATATTCTTTTCTAAAATGTACATTTTACAAAAGTGTCGCATTTAAACAAGATATGAACAAAATCAAACGTAAAGAGTATAATTATAGTAATTTACATACTTTTCAAAGCTAACTGGTAGAAACAAACGTTTCTTGTTTATTTGTATAGAATTATGTTTATTTTCATTTATCTCCTGTTTTATGCAGAATGTTTCAGGGTCAAGCCGACAAAGTTTAGATACGAATTTAAGACAGTAGGATAAATAAATTTTTGCTGTGCCAGTACACTCGCAAATGCTTTCTTCGAGAGATATTTATTATTAACTAGAGTTGCAGGCCTTAGCAATTTTTGTTGCCGAAATAATTCAGGTTTATCACGCGCATTACTGAAAAAAAATTGTTGTATTTATTACTAAAGATAACTATAATTATTATATATATTGTACAAAATGACTATATCCCATTCGAAGACAAGCAATGCACCTATCAACGACAGAACGTGTTAACACATTCGACCATTAAAATTGAGAACAGTGCAGCCGTGTAATTACATAAAATTTTAAAATCTAATTAGATGCCAGATATCAATCGGCCGCTTCTTCTGTGATCGATAACTGCAGTGCTCGTCTCCAAGTTGGAGGTAATTAGTTTGAACAACATATGTAATAGTTAGAATTATATCTAGTAATAAAATGCAACAATTTTCTTATAAACCTGAATTATGTCAATAGCAAACATTACTAAGTCCTACAACTTTCGAAAAAAAATCGTCCTAAATTCGTATCGAAATTTTGTCGGTTCGACCCTGAAACATCCTGTACAATTGAAGCACAACATTTCTATTTCGCATAAAAATCCTTGGTCTAGTAATCACGGTGCAACAATACCTCACCAGCACTCGCGGCAACCAAATCTCAGCTTACCTCGAACACGTGCAAATTTCCAGACAAAACGTTCGTTCGCCGGAGCAGCGGCGAAGCTTGAAAAAATAAATCACGATACAACGACCCCGTCAAGCAGAGCGAAAGAATGCCGGTTGCCGAAAAATCCGAGCATCCATCGTGTCGTCGTCGTCGTCGTCGTCGTCGTCGTCGTCGTCGTCGCGTTGGAGAAAAAAATGCTTCCGCGAATTTCATCATAAACCCGACGGAACAAAGCGTTCGCGGAGCCGCAGGGGGGTTGGACGAATAATAAATTCCGAAGTAACGCGTGCGATTTATCCAGCGGTGGGTTGTTCCGGGACGGGTGGGGCTTGCGGAGGGGTTGAAAAAGTTCCAGCGAAGAGATGGTCCCTCAAAGGCGTCGGGGAAAAAGCGGCCACGAAAAGACGCGGCAACGTCGCCGTACCGGCTGTACGGCGACGCTGGGCGTCGCGGGGCGTCGTTGGGGGTCGGTTTTGCAACGGTGGAGGGGAGGACCGATCAATATGGCGGCAGGGGAGGGTGTGGCAGAGGTACGAAGGGAAGTTTTCGGAGCGGCGGGGTTAATCCATGGTATGAGGCGCAGGTATGCTTCGTCCACCACCGATTCTATCGCGCTCTCCTGTGACCTTGAGCCTTTTTTTCAACCCCTCGCCCTGCAAGAAAATGCGGGCTCGACCCGATCATTTCTTCCCTGTTCCCCGCGCCCTCGGCGGGACACTGTCAAGCTCTACCATGTACACAGTACAGAATTATTCCAGTTAATCTTTTCACGATTTTCTGGGTTCTCTTTGTGTGGACGGTCAGCCGTGGGGGAAATTATTATGTCGGAACTTGTGATTTAGTGTTCTCTAGACGGTATTTAGTTTACTGTGTTATTAAGTAAAGATGAAGACGCACAGGATGGCAGAGAATTTTTTTATGATTTTTGAGATGTATCGGGTGGCACCGAATATTTTCATCAAGCTCGATGAGGTATATGGCGCTGGAGAGTTTGTTGAATCAATCTTAAAAATGTACAAGTTGGTGGAGAATTTTTTGAATTTATCTTAAAGATATACAGGGTGGTGGAGAATTTTTTGAATTAATCTTAATGATGTACAGGTTGGTGGAGAATTTTTTAAATTAACTTTAAAGATATACAGTATGTGGTGGAGAATTTTTCAAACGAGTTTTGAAGGTCATTTCTTTTTATCGATCTTGAAGACGTACAAGATAGCGATGGATTTGTGGAAATGTTCCTACACCGTTATTTCATGCTGTTCTAGATTATAGTACAATATTAATATCGGTTTAGCTAGCGGTTTCTAAATGACAGCCTTTCATTGTCAGCCTATCCGAAGGATTACTCGTGAACAATTGTTTTTCGCGGAATATTATTAAACTTGAACTTTTACTAACAATTTTACTCGATGGAAAAATTGTTGCAGTAAACATCGAATTGCCTTAATCATTTTATTCATCGTGCTGAGCAAGATGAAAAAACAATCTTTTTCGTATCGAAAAAGAAACGATAAATGTAATATGTATAAATTACATATTTTTGGGTATGTTTATGAGAAAAGGTTTTGGTTAATGAGTTTCACTGAACATCTGAATTATGCATAAACGGTTGTGATCTTGTTTTATCAATTCTGTTTACTGCAAAATAAACTTCGATTATCCGGTCCTCCAATGTCAAAATTATACATTATGCTTTGTATATTATTTAATAAATATTTATGTATTAAATTACACACACACATACACGCGCGCGCACAAAAGGGGAAGTGTACGTACCTGACTCACGCGTCACAATTGAGAAAAGTGAACAGCTCTAACTCACGGGTCTTGCGAGACCCTGCGTTCGCTGGTGAAACGTTGAAGTCGGTTTTCTGGATTTTCCGCAAAACAGCTTTGTAGAAATATGCTGTATTTACCTCGGGCACGGTTCAATAATACTGTATCTGTTTTTATACCATTTGACGAATTGTCTCTGTAACCGGTAAATCAATATTTGCGATACTGCGACACGTTCATGGCAATCGCATAAAGATATTGTTTCGAAGATCCGTATCGATTTGAAAGCAGCTTGGAAACTGAACCGGCCCGCGGGATTCGCGATGTTGCGAAGTTAGCTGTTTAGTGATTCGGATATTTGGTATCAATAACGATAAGTATCAAACGAGGTATTGGTTAGGCGGTTGCATTGTCTACAGGTTCGAGTGCGGCTGCAGTGCCGGCGCACTCGACCAAACAATGCGGAATCGTCCCGGCAACAAATCCTACTTTGCACGCTCTCATCTCTGGCACTCAAGGTAATCAGAATGGTACATTTCTTAATGAAACAACTACCTCGCCCGTGTACATTGTAGTTTTCTGACGGGGAATTCTGATGGAATTACCTCGAGCCTCGAGTTTCGGCTCGGAATACTAAATAAACGAGAGCCTGTACCCCTATCGGGACTACGATTGTTCAATCACTGCCTCCCTCTTGTTAACATTCCCTCGGAACAACGTCAAGTTCTGTTGCCACATTCTGTGCGACAATTAACGCGTCCAGGTCACGCCAATTAATATTTATGATATCAATACATTTACAATATAAACACAGGCTGTAGAGAAAATTCTGTCGCTTTACGAAAAACGCTCCTTTCTTTTCTGCAAATGTTCGACGTCGAAATCTATTTTGTCGAGGTCGAATTTAATATCGTGTTAGTGTAGTATAATATAATGATCAATTTAAATTTTCATATTATTTATCAAGCTGTACAGAGAAACTAACGCGCATACTAGAAGAATATGTTGAAAAATTTTGATAAATGTCAGTTATATTTGAGCGCGACAGATCAATCGTCGTTCGAGTGTAAAGAATTACAGAATATTTTATAAATATAGCAAATGTAGATACAATCGACTGGTTTTGTATTAATGACCAATCAATAGATCGCTGAATTTCGTGCAGTTACCTGCGAACGGATTTCAATGAAATATAATTCAGTGAGAACCTTCTACAAACTCGGATATAAATGCAAAAGTAATTTTCAATTGGCGAGAACGTTCAATTTTTTATTATTTCACGTTTAATACCGGGTATTTGCGAAAGCAACTACGGTCCGCTGATCAAAACGGTTCGTTAATTAGTCACTTAAATAATCGAAAAGTTTATGGAATTACACTCCCACCGGGTATTCTGTCGGAAATGTAAAATGTACGTTCATATTTTGCTCGGTCGCGTATGTTTCTTGTAAATACGCCAAGCCCACAATTGATTAATGCTTCTTTCATTTTGGAAAATAATAGAACGTGGCCGGTGCGCGTCATTGTCCCTCGACGAGATCAAATTATTTTATGTTCAGGCTTCGTACGAATGGAAAAAGTTGCAATTAAACAAAAATGTACCGAACTTTTATACAGATAATTGTAAAAGTTTATTGAAATGTCCATTTCGTGCCGAATGGAATTAATGAAACGAATGCGATTTTCTAGAAATTTTACTTCGCCGGAATCGAATGAAAAAAGCGTGCAAAAAGACTGCATTGGTTTTATTTAATATGGAACAGTATCAATAAACACGAGTTCGTTTGCAAAAGTCTTTCGGATTCAATTTAAACGATTAAAGCGCATGAAATTTTGTTATTTCATTTTTAATTGTCTCGTGAAAATAACGAGAACACTTTTCATTCAGTACAGAGTAAAACGTGGACGAAAAATCGTTGATTAAATTTGGAAACGTGATTCTAAAGGAACGACTTCCATTTATAAGAGGGGAGGGGGGGTATTAAAATAAGCATGGAAAAGAATTGTGCAAACTCTGTACATTTAGGTTGCCTAAATTTACATGAAACTAGAAACAAAAATTTGAACAAAGTAAAGCGATTTTTACTTTCATACTCCGTATGAAATTATTTAATTGATTTATAAAATTTAGTATAATTGATTTGGAAAGTTGAGTTAATATTTACCTAACAATTATTTTTTTTTTTTGGTTACCTAGACACACGTACTAGAATTCTCACAGTCAGTCGCTGTTCCAAAAGCGCTATTACACGTTCGGTAGGTCTCCTCGCAACACCTCTAGCTAGCGTTGCAAGCACACGGCTCGTCGTTCATTTTTCCCAAAAACTGACGTAAACGCGGCGACGGTTCTTCCGTTTCCCGTGGTAAACTGCACATGGGAAATGCAACGTTGGAATTCCAGGAGAATAATTCCTTCCGGGTAGCCTAGGGTCCGAGACCGCGCGATAAGGGAGGAATAGTATCTACCGGAAGCGGGAAAATTACCAACAGCGTATCGTTCGGGACTCACCACGTTCGTCGGCTACATCGACTAACGAAATTCACAATGCTCCTCCCTCACTCTCTCTCCCTCTCTCTCTCCCTCTCTCTCCCTCTCTCTCTTTCTCTTCCTTTCTCTCTTTCTCTTTCTCCCGCTCTTTCTCTTTCTCCCGCTCTTTCTCTTTCTCCTTCTCTTTCGAGTGGCCTCGTGGCCGTTCTCGAGGTTATTTATAACAAACCTATATTCTTTGTGTCGGAATCATATTCTGCGTGAAAAAATGCACAACTTTTGTTCGAAACATTTTTTAATGAGTTCAATATTTTTTAAAATATTTAGCTGATTTTTCATGTTTATGCGAAGGATAATTTCGTTTTTCTATTAAAATGACTTTTTCTATTAAAAATGTGTTACTTTCTTCTGGAAAGTATTTCATTTCATTCAAGAACATCATATGACAAAAGAATGCTTCGAACAAAAGTAGCGCATCTCTTTACGTGGAATATAATTCCGAAATAAAAAATATATATTACGAAATATAGATTTATGTTATGAACAAGATGGCCTTGGGATTTTTTATAATGTCAACTTAAATGGAACGCACTGTATTTATCGAATAAGTCGTAATAAAGTTTCTTTTATTTTGTTTATTTTCAACTAAAAAGGTGTAATATTTGTTAGTAACTTTGAACTTATAGAATAGAAGATACAGTAAATTTTGTTGTCCTTTCATTTCGTTTATTTTTGTCTAGAAAGGTTTAATATTTGTTAGAAAATTGGAACTTGTCGAATAAGATATAGTAAATTTTGTTGTTCTTTCATTTCCTTTATTTTTGTCTAGAAAGGTTTAATATTTGTTAGAAAATTGGAACTTGTCGAATAAGATATAGTAAATTTTGTCGTCCTTTCATTTCGTTTATCTTTGTCTAGAAAGGTTTAATATTTGTTAGAAAATTGGAACTTGTCGAATAAGATATAGTAAATTTTGTTGTTCTTTCATTTCGTTCACGTTTGACTAAAAAGATTGAATACGTCCTGTTCGATAAATATAAAGTGAATTATGCCCGAGATCGAACAAAAGGCACAGGAATTGGTCAGGCCACAGTAACCGGCGCCACTACCCTACGCGGCTTCGCCTGCGACCTATTTCGTAGAACCGACGCGAGAAGGATTATTTTTCCGTGACGAACCTACAGCCCGCGTTTTATCAAACCACCTTATCGACTGGCTTCGACCTCGTCTCCTCTCGCCTCGTACCTGACGCGCAACCCCGTTCTTCTCTCTCGCTTTTGCTTACGCTTGCCGCATCTCTCTCTCTCTCTCTCTCTCTCCCGTCGTATCGTCTCTCGTCTCCTCGTTCTTCTGCTCCCTTCCCGCGTTTACGTCTCTCCGCGCCGCGTTCCGTCTCTCGAGGAGAATACGATATTCCTGGCCCTACGCGTTTACATTCGCTCGATCGACCGTGAATATCCTTCTTTCGCCTGCCGACCCTCGAGCACGAGAGCCATTTCGAGATGCGAAAATTCGAGGGATCGTATGTGTTATTGACGTCCTCGGGTTTCCCTCCACTCCGCTCTGGTTGCAACAGTCCGAGACGCGTGCTGATGCACACCGGAAGTGATCGGCAATCCGCGGTCGGAAGTCTCCGCTCGATATCCCGTGGGATCCCTCCAATGATATTCACCGTGGTGTTCAGGAGTTATGGCTCTGTGTCCACGTTCAACGCAGGCTAAGTGCGTCAATTACTGTGCCATCCACGGTTACCGTGCACTCGCAGTAATCTTAACTTTGCATTCGAAAACGATACGATTAAGTTCGAGATGACGATCGAATTTCGTTCGATAAAATTTCAGCTGCGATTTTCGTGGCCGAGTCAAAAGTTCAACTTCTCAGGACCTATGAAATGCGGAAACTAATTTTTTAAATTTCTGATATTAGGTTCGATGTGTTTCTTGCCTTCGGAAAAGATACGAAAATGGTGCTTTTCAAAACAAAAGAATAAACTCTGCAATTCATGAAACTCCTCTAAATTGCAGAGAAACGATAATAGAATCGACTTCTTGCGTACATATATTCTTTTACTCGGTGTAAAATTTTTACGTTCGCGGTTGTATCTGAGATATGTACATTGTTGAAAGCATCCGCATGCTAAATATTTCAATTACAATGATCAATTTATAGAAATATATGATTTTATTGAACAATACGTGCTTGTACTATTTCTGCAAGTTTATCTTGTCACATAATTATCAATGGCAAGGAACGGAATTTCAAGCATGTAATTAAAATTTAAACAGTTCCAGCACATATTAAGAAAGTGCTCCATCAATTAATAATTGATTTATTACCATTACCATAACAGAAATAATTATTTTCGTTACACGAATGCACGTATTTTTATGCCGTCAAATAAACCATGAAATATTACTTCGTACGAACAACAGCATTTCATTAACGATTTCCAATACTTTTTCAAATATTTGTATTCAGGTTTGATTTCAGACGGACGATGTCCTCTAGACTCATTTCATGGAATTACTGCAGCTATGAACCCTTTCACCTAGTTTCCGAGGTCTTCAATAAATCTATAACTCACGCGAAAAATTTATTGCATCTACAAGGACAGTTATAGTCTAAAAATATTGGTACTCGAGGCGGTTCGGTAACGTACAATGGCAAGGGTAGAGGCGAGGGTGGTAGGTCAAATATAAAAAATGCCTAGGGCCTGTGAACAACATGTTGCTGTCCTACCCTCAGGAGCGGCATGCTCCTTTTATCTTTGCATACGACCTAGTTGTGTTGTCAGCCATTATTTGGGCGGACCAATTGTAGCACGCCGATGACTGGCAGCCCGGTTGCAGCACTGTCACACAATACTGTCGTTTCCAATATCGGAGATTCCAATTGTGGAAAGGCTGTAACATCATAATATTAGGATATTATTAACAACAGATGCTGTAACCGGAATGTCTTTGTGCATTTCTGTGCGAAGAACGATTGTGTGGAGCACAAAACGATAGAAAGAATAACAGTTGTCAAAATTATTATAAGAACAAATGAACTTTCATTTCGCTTCTGTTCCTTGCGATTGACGAATGACAATTTTGAACACTGCATAGATTTTGATTTTCCATGAAGATCCGCGAATATTTTCATGTAAATACACGGCTAATTGCAACGGTAGAAAAATCATAATCAACGTCAAAAGCGCAGATCTTAGAAAAATTAAGATTGTTTCTCGAGTCAGTCGGTTTCGAAACACAAATTATTACAAAATTAGGACAAAAAAACCGTATTACTTCCTTCGATTGTGGCATTAACAAAATGGTACAACTTCGTTTATAATCCTCAAAATTGCTATTTTATTGGAGAATTGCACGGACTTTAATTAATTCGAATTATTGCAAATTAATACAAAAACTGCATTGCTTCCTTCGATTATGGGATCAACGGAATCGTGTAAGTTTATTTATAACTCCAAAGTCGTTGTTTTGTCGAAAAACTGTATATACTTTAACCGATACATTATTTGGTGAAAATAATCTTGTTCAATCCGAAAAAAGACTACGAATCCCAATTAGTCTTCACTGGATTAATTGAACAATTGAACAATTGATCTCCTGTACCGAGACAGAACTTTTTCCCCGATATTTCCCTTCAGGAATGATGCCACGCCAACTTCAATTTGCATAAGTATCTCCTGTCCAATTATTATGTGTCTTACCGTGTAATTGACTCTTGTGTGTTCGAGATAATGGTGGGTCGGGAGTAGGGGATGGTTATTTAGGTTACACACATTTTAGTGCACGGTATAATTAAACAGATTGACGGATATTATCGGGTCTCGTCGACGATCGGACATCGAGATTGAACATTGAAAGGGCTTATCTAAGATACGTCGTTTCGGTGACGCGAATGCGCGGCCGATTGTTTATCGAGTAGCTGCATTATGCATTTCGCCAATAATGCGGTTCATCTCAATTTCAATTCCTCAAGAATGCGGGCGGCCGATCGATAATTCACGATCGCAAATAACCTCCGCATTTTCATACGAAATCTCGGAATTTGGTAAATCTGATCCTCGTGCGTTCTCACATCGTTGTGCGTTAACCTGTTCGATAACCAAAATCGAACTAAAATTTTACCCTCGTTATAATATTGCGACCTAATCCTAAGTCCCATCAGATTTGTGAAAGACGAGTTCTTTCTACTCGAGTTGTTATTTGCTTTTGTCAAACAACAGCAACATTTTATTACGTTTCCATTGCACTATCTCTGGCAAAAAAGTGTTCGAGCACCTTTTAGAACGGCGTAACTCGTTTAAACGTGGATGAAACGAATTCTTTTTAAGGCTGAAGAGGAGTTAGTTTACAGTACAATGACTGAAATGCTATTTCTTTAATTTTGCAAAAGTCTTCGAGCAAAATGAAACCGCGTTAATCACAGAAAAGCGAGAGCTGGTGTAACAATTCCAATAAACTGACGACAATGTAACGGCATCGTGGCTGCACAATGTTGTACTTCGGTCGCTCAGTTTTGTCAGAAACGCGCAGAACCTGCAGTGCGCTTTTCAACAAACTCACCGCCACTTGAACGACGCATTTTCAGTAAAAGCTTCGCTCATGTTCTATGGTCAATATATTTTTAGTATAACGTTGCACTCATCTCCGGGATCCAATTGACGCATCCATTGCATCCACGATGCATCCAGGGATCCATTCGTGTCCGCTCGATCCGAGAATCGATGTCGTCGAAAGTCATGGATTTTCTTGCGAACCTTGTGCCAGAGAACACAGTTTATGAACGAAAATACAGAATTATGGAGAGGGCTTCTTTCATCCATCCGACAAAGGCGGTACGCGGCAAAGAGATCAAGAACTCGGTGTTCGACTTTCCTCTGCTGACACGCGGATCTAGATTTCGATGAGGAATAGCAGGAGGAAACGGGGCGGGGAAGAGTGGATGAAAGCACTCGAAGAACTTTCTTCTTTAAAATCCTGTTCGGGCAAATGCATCAAATGCCTTTCTCCGCGGACGACGGAGCCATTTTTGCATCGTACTTTTAATTTCGGCGTTCGCATCGTCTACTTTTATTAACGCATACAATCGCGCCGTGCGACGTACCACGCAATTTATATTTCCTTTCCCTTCCACCTCCCTTACATTTTTACAGAATACATATTAACGCGTATGCTACTTCAGCAGCACGCGATAATTGCAGATTAAATTATGTACGAGCTGATATCTTCGTTCGGATTATTTTGGACTGCGGTTTTAAATTGTGAATTAGCTTAATTGTAATTTTACAATTTAAATTTTCGATGATCACGCAAGGGCTTGTTACGATTATTTTCATAAGAATGACTACTATACTGGGCTCACGATATTCCCCAAATAAAGAATGCGATAAGACCTGTACGCGTGATCTTAACCACTTTTTTACGCTTGACGAGTATACTCGTCGCAACGCAAAATATGAGCCGTTTATTCTGAAAGTGGCATAAGTCACTTTGTTTTTAAGTCGATATATTTAACTTTCGAGAAGATTTACTTGTATTTGTTATCTCAGGATACTGATATTTTTCTCAGTATAAATAATTTCGTACAAACATTACAAAATCACCACTTTTCATTACGGTAAAGTGACTTATGCCGCTTTCAAAATAAACGGCTCATATTGTCATTTCTTCTTGGTCGAGCGTACTCGTGGAAATCAGCTGATCGATCGAAGAGAAGACAGACAGGAAAGATCCGGATCGGAATAAACAAAAGAATACGGAACACACAGAATCGAAAATATTATCCAACGTCGGAGTGACTCGTCTGGCAATTTAGTTAGTTTCGTGGCAGCCGGGGAATTTTCGAAGTAAATCGCGCGGGGCGGCCAGCGAAGAAAATGGAGAAAAAGGGAAGCAAAAACGGGGGATGTTCAGGATGAAATATGCGTCGGGAATCCTGCCGGCTGAGTCTTCCGTTTTCAGCGGAGCTTTCGATCTCGCCCGTTCCCCTATCCGCCCCCGCATCCAGTCATCCCTCTTCGGCTCGCCACTTGGCTTCCACACGCGCTTTGACGTTTCTTGAGCGGGATTCCGGCCCCGTGAAAATGATAGTCGCTCGTTCGGACCCCGGGAACGAATCCCTTCGATCACCGAGCCTTCGATTCCTTTGATCAGCAAGCTGATGCTCCTTTCCGTCGATTCCCGAGCCATTCTTCTCCAATATCCTCCTTTATCTTTTCACAACTTTTATATTTTCCCCCGGCGATCTTCAATTATTAATTGTCCGACGGGCCGACGTTTCTCCATGGATCTGTCCGTTCTCCTCATCAGCAGTTTTATGCCAGGATCGGTAACGAATTCAATCGTTCGCTCGATCGAAAGAGACTACGGAAGATGAATCTGCTCATTCTTCGGTTCCCGGTATAGCAGTTTGCGTAAGAATGCCAACGAAGCTGGACGATTTCATGCTTCGCTTTCAAAGGCATCGTTTCTTCGTGTGCTTGACAATCCATTATTATTATCAGCTCTCATATTAATAATAAACAATATTTACTAGTAGTAATTTTTATATAATAAATTTAATTTTTCTAGAAATATATAATTTCTAAATAAATCTAATTTCAATAAGTTATCTACCTAATTACTTACCTAAATTATCTATCAATAAATTATCTATCTAAATAAATCTAATTTCAATTAATATCTACAATAAATCTAATTTCAATAAATTTAATTTCTAAATACAAGCAAAATATAAGTTAAATATAAACTAAATTTCGTTATTCTTGATTCTCGTCTTATTTCCAGCCATAGAATTTACCTCAACCCAATTTATTCCATGAATTATGAAACACCCTGTATAAATACCATGCCTAAATAGAGAGTTATTTTGGTTGTAATGAATTATACATGATTTTGGTCCAATATTATATCCCCTGATGCCTGTATAAATAGCATGCCTAAATGGGGAGTTATTTTGGTTGCAATGAATTACATAATTTTGATACAATATTATTATTGCTCTGTAAACATTTTTACGCAACTACTTGCTATTTTATACTATCTCATCGAATAAATAACAGTAAAAGCTTTGCAAGAATTTCAACATATCGTTGCAATATCTTCAACTCTTTAACATTATTGTAGAACCAAATCAGTGTCTTATGCAGTATCTGTGTCATGTAATCAGTGCCGACGATTTTTATTTTGCAAAACAAAAAATTGGTAGTCCACCAAAGAGAATATAAATCGAAAACAGAGCGGAGAACACCGAATGGGAATCGTGTTTAGTTCCCATCATTATTCACTGCATCGAGGAACATGGAAATATTACATTATGCCTGTTCGTCATTCTTCTCGCAATTATGTTTATAGAATTGTCATTCTACATCGTTTCATTCGGTAATGCGGTACTACCAGCGAAAAGAACATAAAATAAGAATTTTTCGTATCGATTTTCAATACTCGTTCAATCTTGGGACGTCAATAAACGTGTCCGACTATGCGACTTCTTCGGGCGTACACGCGTCGACTCTTCTCTCATTTTTCATCGAATTGTCAACTAGGCTGTTTTAATGAAACCGTCGATAGAACGTTTCATGAAAATGTCAATTAGATTGTTTCGTGAGAACGTCGATGCGCATTGTTTCGCCCGACAATGCGGCTGCACCACGGTGACAAATAAAACGTGGCCTCCGAATGGATTTTGATCGTGTTTTTATCCCGGAAAATTATGGCCGATGTTTAATGGAACGTTTCGTTGTCATAGCTTCTTCTCTCGGTACCGTAGATTGCTATAGAAGGGATTCCGTGATTGTTCGAACGGCCGTGATGTCACGTTCTCCTCGTTTTCTTCAACTTCTCTTGCTCCTCCTGTTATCACAAGGATGCAGTGTTTATGCAATTCTATCGCGAATTGATTGTTCCGTCGAGTCGGCTATATACACGGTGCTTCGGGAAGAAACGATCACGCTTCGCTGTACATACTTTGCTCTTATATACTTCGCTGGAATCTGAATACAATTTTCTTCGTAGCTACCATTCGTATTTATCGTCCTGTAAACTGCGATTTATTATTGTTATAAGAATTTCGGAAGAACAAACAAGGTTATTATTCAGTTAGCTGTGTTCGACGAGCATATGATTCTCGCGACGCGAGTTAAGACAGAAGAAAGAAATAATTCGGAAGTTAAAAGTTTACGAAGCAATTTGTACTTATGAAACTTTACGGTCAAATTGCAGTTAAATTAGAGTCAAATTCACGCCCTGTTTGGCAACTGATACCATTTAGCCGGTACAATATAACCGGCAGGGTTAACCACGCCAGACGAGGATAGTCGGAAGATTGTGTTCGCTCGAAGGAAACAAGGAAATAACCTAGAGAGGATGCGAAAATAATCCGTCGCCCTTTGTCGACGGGGCACCAAGAGACAATGAGATAACGGAACGGGATGTCCGCGAAGATGCCTTCTCCTCCTCTCCCCGGCCTCCGTTCAACCGCCATCGGCCAACGAAACCTCTCGCGAACGTGAAAGACGCCGTGTCGCAGCGCCGTGAAAGCGCGAGAAAAGCTTGTCGCGGACAAACGAGGAGACGTTATCTCGCGCGAGAATCGTCCACGGCCCCGCAGGATTTTCCCGAAGCCGTTGTATTTTTCAAAGAGCCCCGGGTACGCAGCGAAACAGCTTCTGACGTACGGCGTTCCTATCGCGACCTCCGTTATTGTGCACGAATCTCGGGCAATTTGCTGACGCGACGAGCTTAATGATTCTTGAAATTGCTCCCATCAGTCAACAATATTCCGGGACCTTTCGGATCGTCCTTTTCAGTCGGCGGCGCGGCGTTCTCCTCCGCTGCGACGGCGAACGGACGTTCACCGCGAGATATTGGCCGCTTTGGGACACTTTAAACCTTTTTTTTTTTAGCGTTAACCCATCAGTGCCATTGTTCCCAACGTGTGGCGCTCTTTCTCTCGAACTTTTATTGGGTTAATTTCTCCCGTAGCGGACGTTGCTGTGCGTCTCTATTTTATTTATTTTATATACACCGGCCGCTTTGGGGCTCTTTAGGTCGTTTTCTTCCGTATTAGTCTGCTGGGTGACGCGTTTTCGTCGGCCCCGTTCTTTTCTTGTCTATTTAACGCGTCTATTATTTGACTTATCGTTCGGTCTAGCTGTTTTATTATAACCAGCTGTTCTCGGGAATTTTTCATGCTTTATTTAGTAACAAGTTCTCGTCTACGGTGGATTTTTTTTTTATCAAATTGTTCATTTTTTTCCTATGCGTTTAACGTCGCGTCAACTGCTTTAGTTATTAGCCACGATTCTTTAGCGATAGTTGTATGAAATTTTACCGAATAGCTTGGATCGTTTTGGGAATGAATGAACATCAAACAGTTGCAGACATTCATTGTGGACATTCAACTTAGCAATTTCGACAACTTGAAAATGATACAGTATTTTTTATAATATAACATAGCATTTTTTCATTCTTAAAATATTTAACGTTCTGTGTTTTATATTATTTTTTAAGATGCGCGATTGAATTAATTGTGCAGTTCATCCAAACCTTATCTCATCAATATAAATAAAGGTAAAATTCCTGGAAAAATGCTTTGATCGATAAGAAAGTTAAGTTATTTCCTCGATTAATTACACGGATATCCAATTACACGTTTGATCGCATTCCGCGCATAAATAAAGGAAATAAGTGAAGGTAACGGTGAATTTTAATTGCATCATTTCAGAAGGAGCATTTCCGAACATTGATTGCCTATTACTTAATAAAACGTGGACTGGCTATTAATAAAACATCGATTGTCTATTACTCAATAAAACGTTAATTGGCTATTAATTAATGGAACGTGGACTGACTACTGCTTAATAAAACATCGATTGTCTGTTACTTAATAAAACGTTGATTGACTATTTCTTAATTAAAAACGTTAATTGACGATATCTGTAGTCATCCTATATCCGACAGTGTACATACATTGCACGCGAAAAGGGGAGTACAATAAGCGTAAAGTTTAATGTCGGCAATTCTTTTTGGTGGGAAGGGAACACTATCCGCGGATGCACTCAGATATAAACTACTTCTCCGAGTAGCGACTCCGTTGCTGCTGCTGGTGCTGCTGCTGCTGCTGAAGCTCGAGATCACTCGAAAGCACGCGCGATAAGTCTTCGATCTGTTTAATCCCTGAAGCTGTGTTTCAGTCCTCCGGTTAGTGCACTTTCTGCACGATTGATCTTTGCTTGCTGCAGGGAACATGTCGACCGGTGTAATGAAATCAAGATGGACGGAGCAAGGAATTATGGGAACAGCTACATTGCTGTACCCTCGACATTGTACAATTAACGATTCAATCAGTTTATTCGTTCCTTTTGTCGAACTTTCGTCCTCCCATTGATGTAACCGGTGATTTAATCGTATCGTTCCTTCATTCAATCGTATTGTAGCGTCCATATTGGCACAGATTGTATCATAGTCGATGCAGTAGTATGTTGTAATAACTGTAATTTTAACGATTTTGTAGTTCGGTTTTGTACCTTGGAGAAATTATCAGAAGAAATCAGAAGAAAGAGGACGAAACATTTATTTATGGAGCTGTTTGTATTAGTTGTTTAAATGAGTTTTTTTTGCATTTATTGCATCTACAAGTTGTGTTAATTCTATTGGTTGCAATAACAGCTGCCTCAATTTTATTTATTTTGTGTTACATGGTTTAATATACTTATTTATGGAGTTTGCTCATATTATCTGCTTAAATTAGTTTTTTTTGCTTCTATTAGTCGTATTAATTCTATCCACTATAATAGTCGCTTCAATTTTATTCATTCCATATTACGCGGTTGGGATTACAAAATTTGACAAATGCTTAACAATTTAATCTAAAAAAACAAAAAGATGAATAAAACAGTTCCACAGTTATCTACTCAACTTTTACGATCATTTTCGGTGAAAAGGTTGATTGCATCATAACAGCATATGTTTAAGAGAGTAAAGTAGCAATTTTAGGGAATTCGGTATAAAAAAAAATGAAATAATTTCTATCGCGTTTCAAGAACTTTCGCTTTCGCGTGTACAATTTTGATAAATAAGCAACGAACGGAATATAAATAAAAAAATTTAACATCTCTTGTTCCATAAATATCAAATTAATTACGCTCGAAACTAAACTGAACGATCAGTAATTGGCTACTTGCGCAGCAACTGGCTAACACCACACGAAATCCTTGCGAAACCCGACTTTTCCGCAGCAGGTTCGTCCGGCGAGCGTTCCCGTCGAAGGAACGCGATTTTTCGTCTTGCTGTTTTCTTGTTCTTTGCCTTCGTTCCGCTCCTATTTTTTTCCGTTCTTTTTCAACAAGACATAAAGCCCGGGGTTTTATTAAGTTGGCTCAGCGGTCCGAGAGGAGGGGAGGGCGCGCGGATGTAAACGCGGCGAGAGAATGGCGCCGGGCGAATCAAATCCAATTTAGTTAAACGAAAGAAACAAGCAACGGCGTAAAAGGATTTTATAACTTCACGGCAGACACGGAGCAATTCTGTTTCAGGATACCGGCGGCGTAACACGCCGGCGACTTAAACTTTTCGTACTCTGTAAATCCGGATGCCGAGCAGATCTTCTCATGCTTCGATAAAACTCTCGAGCCGATAAGCTGTCCTCATTCTTTCCTCTCTCTCCCCCCGGCCCCCCTCCCGATAGTTCTCCACCGGGGCTCCCCGTCTTCTTCATCATTCTCCTGTCCCCCGCCGCGCCGCGCCGCTCGTTGTCGCAACGAGAAACTTAGAACCATCCCTCTGATTATGTTTTTACCGTGAAGTCGGCTTCTTTCAGCCCGGAAATTACTTCCATCCTGCCCTCTATCTCTGTCTCCCTTCGGCCATCGTTCGCCATCGTTCGCCGTCCCAGCTGCCGAACGCACCCCCAAAGACTGCGCCCTCTCTTTCTACTTCATTTCGTCTGCCTCCCACTTTCGTACCTTCCAGCACAGATTTCCAGGAAAGTAATACCATTTTATGCCGCTTAAAGGCTCCCTCCGAACGACTATCTAAGCACAGATAATCGAGTTTGTCCACTCGCTGGCAAATAACAACTCGCCGGGGCTGTACACTATATTGTAGTCGCTGTCCCGATAGAGAGCCTCGTCATTTTGAAGAATTCTCTCCGAGGAAACCGCCGGTGCTAGGGATTTTTCGTTTATTAGCTCTGCAAAAGGATATTTCACAAATACGTGGGATTTTTTTTTAACGTAATGACATCAATTTGTTACGGAGCTGTACAATAATTTTTGGCGGTGGTGAATGTGACCGTGTTAACACGTTGACTGCCACGCGTATTTACAACAAAATCTCCTACAGGCCACCCGTGCCGCTATAGGAAGCGTGCGCTGTTAATTCATATCTGTTTCTGTTCCCGCATGAACAGTTGGAATCTTTGCCGAGTACCGAATGGTTAACTTAAAATCTCTGCCCTTATTTTTTTTCAATAATGAACAGAGATCGGATTGCCCGGAAGGAGAGGCATAAATAATATTACATCGTCAAATTCTGATTTGGATACTGATAAATATAATCTTAGTGATAACGAATGTTATGAAGATACTATTGACGAGATTTCACGAGAATTGGTCATGGAAGAAGAAAGAAATGTTGATGATACCGAGTGAAGCTACAGTTCAAATAAAAAATACGAAATGGACCGATCAGAGGCACGAGCAAATCTGAAAAAACCAACAACTTTTTGTCCAAGCTGTCCTGATCAACCTCAACTTTGCAGAGAATGTTTTAATGTTGTACACTGCGAATAATTTTTTTAATAAACCATTTTTATAAGAATTCAATAGTCTCATTACCTCCTGTAGAATATTTGTCGAAATATTTTCGGAAATCCTTTGTAAGTAGTCAAATCAGCGTCACCCGAATTACGGGCGACGTGGCCTGATGAGAACCTTTGCTGTCACCCGAATACGGGTGACGCGGCAGTCAACGTGTTAAGGGAGAAAAGGAGAGGGGAGACGTTTCGTCCGGGGCCCGCTAGAGGACTCATCGGTAAGGCTATTGTGGCGGTTTACTTGGTATTATGTTCTCTTAAATTGGATTCTCTGAGAACTGGGAACGATGGCTTTTCGATAATAAAGGAAACAGTTAATTTGGCTAACTCGTAACGTGTTTATTCAACTTAATGCGTACGTCTTTAGACTGTTTGTACGTCTATGCTTTTGGGAGGTTGATATTAGACTGATTTTAGAATCTGTTGGTTTGCGTAGCAACTGTTAGTTACTAGAATGAAGGTAGCGCTGAGTGCCGCTTATACGGGCGTACCCACACTATCCTAGCGGGACCTTGCCTTAGACGTTGGGATGTCGGTAGGAAGGACGAAGTCTGTATATATGTTACAGTGAAACACCGAAATCTGGAGAATGTCGACTTTCACCGGTGAATGTCAACGTTCACATAGTCGCTTGGTGTATGTCCGAAATATTTGCTAAATACCCTTATTTCTGACTTACACCGGTAAATGTTGACATTCACCATGCACTAATGGTGAACGTTGAACATGTTGGAGATTTATATTTTCTTCTCCGTAATTCAGTCGCTATAAAACGCCACAAGGGTGACGTAACTTTTTCGCCTCTCTTTCTGAAAGGAATGACCAAGAATTTAAAATGCACGGTACATTCTACATGAGAAAAGAAAATAATAGTAATACAAAAATTACTTACTTATGTGATTCAAATCTTATTTATTGCAACAACTTAAACTATTATGACACTTTGAATTGCACAAGAGTCCCTTGCTTTTACAACTGCATTTATTTGTGGAACACTTCCTTTTGCAATGACAGGTTTTGGACCTCCACCAGAGCATATCTGTGATTGTCGACACACACCGGAGAGGGTCCGAATGTACAACAATGTAATGAAATATTCGATCTTTCACCGACGTATTTGGTATCTGTTGACATTCACCGGTGAAAGTCGACATTCTCCAATTTCGGTCATTCACGGTAACATATATACAAATTGAGGCGGATCGGTTACTTGCGGGACGAGGAGCCATCTGCTGGCGGGTCTGGAGGTAGCCGCCACAAATTTCTTCCAGAAATGTTCGGAGGTCGGAATTAAAACCGACAGATCTGAGAATACTAGGTCGCGATTCTTCGGGCCTCGCGGCTCGTTTTTATAGAAACTCGGGGCAGTCGGCGAAAAATGCAGCGGCTAGCATACCGGTGTACATTAATACGAATACATAGCAATGCTAGAATAAGAACGATGACTTAACTTTTTTGTTTCTAATTTCTTGCCACGATTCGAAGGCAATTCGGAGGCCACGTGACACGATTCGAAGGCATTTCGGAGGCCACATGTCACGATTCGAAGGTAACGTACTTAAATACAGTAAATCCTCCTTAATTGACGCTAAGATTGTATTTAAAAAATGGACAGTTTGGGAAGAGGAGATACGATTATTCGAGCGGCTCGTTTTTATAATTACCGATTATCAACAGCTATAAGAACAAGCCGCAAAATTTTGTCTTCATGCAAGAAATAAAAGTGCAAAAGACAGAGTGAAAGTAACGCAATAGTGTTTTCAAATTCTCTGCGTTTCGCGTTTATCCAGTTTTACTATAAATGCATAAAATCGGCGGTCTAGTTATTAGCAAATATACAGCGCAATTCTTATCGGATTGCAATGATTTCACGCAAAATAGGATAAATTTAGTATGAAATAAAGAACACAACTACACGCAAATATACATGCTACATATTTCATTTGTTACATTTAAATTTTACACATTGGACACGTGTGTGTGTGTGTGTGTGTGTAAATTTATAAGAAAGTTACAAAAACTAGAATGGAGAGGAGTCATCGATTCTATTTTTATCGTGCTTCCCCGCGTTCGTTGTAGCACTTTGATTTGATGAGAAAAACTGGTCGCTGTAACATTCGTACGTCGCAGGTTGTCCCGCTGTACTTTTTTTTATCGGGTCCATTTGCTAACAACAATTTTCTTAACGGCTATGTTGCCGCAGAAATAAACGTTGAATTCTTTTATCCTCGATGTTTTATCGTCGACATTTTATTCGAAGGCGATCAGATATCGCTGGGAAAAATGGTTCGATCGATAGAAAAGTTAAATTATTTCCTCGACTAATTACACGCATATCCAATTACACGTTCGATTGCATTCCACGCTTCAAACGCCCCGAGAACGCGTACAATTTTCAGAACCCGAATCGCAGCTTAATGGCCGTGGGAAAATTACAAATTTCGCGGGTATCATCGAGAGCGGGACCGGCCAAGGTCGGCATAATTAACGCAACGGTAAATATTTGGTGTTCATTAAATTCTTTCGAGTCCCGGCCGAGTGCAATATACTAATTGACATATCCGCGTCCCAGTTTAATTCGTTTCTTTCGTTGAAGCGCAGCCCGGCTCGGACTTCTTAATTGGCGGGAGCCACCGGCATCGGTCCGCTTAAATATCTCTCGAGCCCGGGAGTCAGACGAATTAGAACGTGGCCGTTGATAGACACTACACCGACGGAATTTAATCTGAAATTGGATTTGCATATTATCCCGGAGAAGTAATCGCTTGATCGATGAATTTCGGGTAATTGAAGTCGTGTTACCGTACCTGTAATCCAACCGCGTGTAGCGGGCCTAATTGAGGATCCAAGGACGTGGATTATCCTTGAGTCGTGAATATATCACAGCCAGAAGAGGACATATTTGATCGAACGACGTTTTAGAGTCCGCGACCGATCCACGAATTTCGGGGGACAATGTATTTTCACGTATTTCGAAATCTCAACATTCGAACGTAACACTGGCACGATTTTCTAAAAATATGAATGAAAACTAGACTACTCTTCAAAATGTCTGTTCGTGTATACGTTGACAGAAATTTTAGTATCGAATTATTTACAAATCATGCGCCGAAGTTGACGTACGATTAATGCGGTAGACGATCAAAATTATTTTAGAGAAGAAACAACTTTTCCAAAATCGTGCAAATATCGCAGAAAACTTGGATGTACACAATTTCGTACATCAATTATCTAGTGATACTTTAACTTGAAAATGACTAGACACTTTGAATATCTTTTAACATTATTAACAAGATTAATATAATCTTCGTGCAGATTAAAAATTGTCTGCATCGATTGCGAGAAGTGGGTGTCGCACAGAGATTTATTTCTTCTTCTATTAATGTTACAAAGTTGCGAAGAATATATTGGGTTGGCAACTAAGTAATTGCCGATTTGTTCAATGAAATAAAAAATTTTTTTTTACTTGGAACGAAGTTTAATCTGTAATGTATTTTCCATATTTGTTCGATGACCTTTCGCCATCTCTCTGACAACTTGAAAATTCCACGCTCGTAGAAAGTCTGATCCTTTTCGGCCAAAAACTGAGTTAAGTGAGATTTTACAGCGTCATCATCGTTAAAAGTTTTACCACGAAGGGAATTGTCCGGGGTCGAAATAAGTGCTAATTCGATGGCGCGAGATCAGGGCTATGTGGTGGGTGTAACATCAATTCCCAACCAATATCCATCAATTTTTGCCGAGTGGACAAAGACGTGTGCGGCCTAGCATTGTCCTGCTGGAAAATGACACCTTTACGATTGACCAATTCTGGTCGCTTTTCCTTGACCGCTGCATTCAATTTGTCCAGTTGCTAACATCCACGGATAATAAAAAATAACATAATAATAATAATAATAATTTTATAATATAACATTTACGGATATCATAGAAATGGGAGTGAGAGACATCTATAACTGAAATCGGCAATTACTTAATTACCAACCCAATAAATAGTACAGCTTTTTGTAACGATTCAAATAGATTCGAAATAATACACGGATACTTCAAGGTTCCTTTAATCTTTCTATTGTGAATTGCGCTGCTTAAAGTAAAGCAATACTTAAACTAACGTCCCAATTTCTTCGTTCGGTTCTTTGCTGATAAATATTAGAAGATCGTGATACTTTAACACTAAACCTACCAAGCAGTAATACTAACTGGCGTGTACTGCTTCACAAAAGTGAGAAGGCCGAATTTATTTAGATTTTGTAAAGTTTTCATTATAAAACTTGCTCCAATAATGTAACTTATTCAAGCATTTTCCACGAAAGAGTTTCGAAGCTTTGCAGAATTGCAAAATAAGAAAGCGGTCACTTTGACCGCGATAGGTTTAGTGTTAATAACTCGACTGTAATTTAATAATTGATGCATGCGGGACAAAAGTGAAAATAGAAATACCGTTGCATCGTTATTTTGAAGTTCATGAAAATTATCGTTTAAATGAACGTCTGCAGGTTTACCAATATTTATCGAAAATAGTAGTATCTTTGAATTCCTCTAAAATTGCGACTATTGCGACTATCCATGTTTGTCACAGATGCATAAAGATCCGCAGTCTAATTGTCAACAAATTCCTGGCCACTGGTGGTCAGAATTATAATAAGACACTATTCAATGAAAACGTGGAATATGGTTTCCTGCCTTAGAGACGCGCGAGTACGTATATTGGTCAGACAATGTTTCAATGGATAATTAATAATTCACGGCAGCTTAATTAGTAGGTCCCCGCGGTCCACGCCGATCTATAAAACCGCCATTCCGTGCGCAATAACCAAATATAATCAATTATTCCTTCACGGTCAGTGATACATTATCTGTATTACATTGTAGCCTACAATTCCCCAAATAGTGTCCGCCGCTTCTAATTACTCAGAACTATACTAATTCTCGAGTACAGTGTGAATCAATACGCATAATACACTATCATTTGTCCGAATGGATGGTACATACATCATGTAGATACAGATCGAACTGTCCGCGGACGTATCCTGACATGATTGCTCCTACATCATCTCGGCCGAGTCCAAGATTATTAATTCTCGTTAATCTATTCGTCCGATTCGATCTCGAAACGAAATTATCAACCGCTAAGTCGTTCTCCGAACGGTCAGGGTTAGGCCAAGTTGCGAGTCGAACCCCCGAACCGTTCTTGGCTGCCGAACTCCGCTACATGCTCCGCCGATTGCATCGGTCTGGTGCATCGATATTGCACCAGTGGCAACGGCCATTTGCATTGCTGAGTATTGCTGCCGGTATGAATACGACGCGTCGCCGACTCTGCTCCATTTGCAACCATAAATCACCGACCTGCCGATCCGTTCTGTCTTCAGAGACGTTCACCCGTCCAGGAACTGTTGTTTGTTCTTTGCTAAACCCTGGAAATTGTCCCCCTGTGCCAACACAAAATTTCCCGCAGTTCCACTGCGGCATTGTGTTGGTATTTCCTATTGTGAGGGACAGATTATCTAATTGGCACCGTGGCCACCTAGGATCTAACAGAAGTTTCGGCTCTGTACGATCATCTTGGTGTCCAAGATGCGATCGTGCGATTACACGTTTAAAAATTGCACTTATTTTCCTAGGATTTCTTGTAGACGTAGCTACAGTTCATTCTCTCGTATTGCCCATCAGTTTGTAAACAAAAATGGGACACTTGAGGAAGAGAAGACACGATTATTTGGCTCGTTTTTATAGCCGTCGACAATCGGTAATTATAAAAACGAGCAAAAGATTAATATACAGCGTGTCCCGAAAATGTCTCGCAATCCGGAAATTAGAGGTTCCTGAGTTCATTTGAAGCAACTTTTTCCTTTGCGAAAATTTTCTCCGAGGCTTCGTTTACGAGTTATTAATGGAAAACACTGACCAATAAGGAACGAGCTCGGCTGGCGCGCTGCAGAGAAGCCAACGTGTGCACGGAGCTCAGTTCCGCTCATTGGATTGGCCGTCTCGCGCCAAATGATCTCGCCTCTGATTGGTCACTGTTTTTCGTTAATAATTCGTAAACGAAGCCGCGGATTGCATTTTCGCTAAGGAAAAAGTTGCTTCAAATGGCCTCAGGAATCCCTTACTTTCGAATTGCGAGACATTTTTCGGACACCCTGTATTTGCTATATTTTCCTTTGTTAAATGCTGATATTATATCATACGTGATACCGTAATATTAGTTGTACTCATTATGGAAATTTAATAACTCTCGCAACGCTATAATGTTATGTTCTCTTTCTGTTACAGGTGAGTTCGGATTTGTACGAATTCTTGCCACCGAATCATAGGTAATGTAAATAGATCACGAGATCTGAATTATTAAAATGGTACTGGAAAATGCAGAAGCAATGTAAAGTTACGTATAAATTTAAATTGTATTACTTCGATTACAAAGTTCATTACGCTAGCGCTCAAACAGGCGTATAATTTACTGTAATTAAATGGATACCGATCTGTTTACTCTGCATACCTAACACCACCAGCATAACCGCAGTATAATTATTAGATTATGGTTTCCAATTTGCCTCTCGACGAGTCGTTCTTGCTTCACGAACAGAAAAGAATCGTTTAAACAAAGTTCTCAATATTCCAGTATCATTTTCGTTAATTAAATTACTCAGATTTTGTGAAATGTGCTCGGTAGTTCGACAAAAAAACAAAAGGATTGTTGGATGTTCTTCAACGAATACGATACTCTCGTGACAATTTTATTCGTCTGCTCAATGCGAAAATTCTTGCACACGCTCGAAACTGTTTTTGCGCGATGAATAGAGAGCGTATAAAAAAAAACGCACAAAAAACATTGCGAAGCTTCAGGAGTAGCCGTAGAAAATATTTCTCGCAACAAAAAGCAAAAAGTATTTGTTCCCGTTACACAGGGACCGTATAAAAAAATTCTGACGTACAAAATAACTGGAAACCTCACGACGCAGCTAGAAATTGCTTTTCCAAACGAGATTGAACGTTTATATTTATATTTGAACGTTTCGTAATACGAACTGTCTTACGGATTTCTGTTCACTGAAAACTATTTTGTGACACTGCTTGCAGGTCATTAGTCGTCGCAGTCACGAACTTTCTTACGACGAACTGGTTCAAAATCATTTTCGCCGCTTGAAAAAATTATCTCCCAGTCGTCTTGAGTTTGTACATGCGTGCAATAAAACCGGTCGATGTAATATCTCTGTATGTAGTTGTGTAATGCATATATATATGTGTGTGTGTATATACAGGGTGTCCCAAAAATGTCTCGCAATCCGAAAGTAGCGGGTTCCTCGGGTCATTTGAAGCAACTTTTTCCTTTGCAAAAATTTTCTCCGAGGCGCCATTAACGAGTTATTAACGAAAAACAGTGACCAATGAGAGGCGAGATCGGCTGCCGCGAGGTGACCGAGCCAACGGCGCCAGCGGTTGCACACTTTTTATGCATAATGTACGATAGAACCTCGATTATCCGGTCCTCCATTGTCATAGTTATCTGTCATTTAGATACTTTTCATCCGTAATCAGCTCGATCGAAGGCGAATCATACGAAACGATTTATTGCAGTAATCAATAAAGATTGCACCCGGAACTTCAACTAAGTAATTATTCCATTATTTCAACATTTATCTCAATCTGCTTAATACGAATAATCGAGGTTCTACTGTATTTCGATGGAAAATTTGTCGTATACAGCACATAAAAGTATCGCGCGAAAACAGATTTGAGTATAGTTGACTTTATAAAACTGTCTGGAAAATCTCGCGGGAAATAATCACAGCGAACGATTCCAAGAAAAAATGATCGACCAACGTTGCGGAATTCGGAGAATTACAAAAGCATTTTCGGGGTCGAACATACCCGCGTTCCGCCGGCAATGAACCGAAACTCTGATTTCCAATTAAACGTAGGGCTCGCCTTACTTGAAACGTGACAAATACATTCCGTCATTTCCGCGGTTTGACCGGGCCACGAAAATTGTGCCAACAGCTGTACCATGTCGCTGCTAATGCAATTAAATCGTCAGAGTTTAATCGATATGTAACAACATACAGAGCCCGCCACGGAAATTTAGTACCCGCCGCCTATCCCGAGACAATGTTTAATAACGCTGTATATATACGGGGACGCGCGTGTTTTGCGTCCCGATATCAGCTCCACTGTAAACGTGACCTACTCGAACGCATTCGTTATAATTAGCGTCACGAGAACGCTATGCCGTCCGCAAACCGCACGATGGAATTATCCGAATGTCTCGACCAGAATTACACGCGCACGATCTCGTCCGCGGTGATCGATGGATCACTTTCGTCGCAGCTTTGTTCTGTTCTTTAACGGCTCGGGATCGTAAACCAGGTGACGGATCGTTGCTCAGCGATCACGAAAGTTCGGTAAAGCCGACGCAATTTAGTTAACACCAGATTCACGGATCTCTAAATGTAGCTGTTTTATATTAGTTTTGTAAAAGTAACAATAAAGACGTTCGTTCTGATCTTCAACGGGTGTTGTTGTAACACATTTTTGCCGCACAAGTAATGTATTGAATAAATAACTCACAATTATGTCTTTACAATCTGAATAATATAATAATATATTATATTATAATATGTAGTTATTAATAATTAGGTCGAGAAGTTCGGGTTTCTGATCGGACTGCATATTTGATGCGTTCCCGGCAGGGGTCGAATGAAACTTTTGAAATTTTCAATCGAAGTAACAGTGATCTTTTTTGACTTTCGACTTTTTCGTTTTGAGAGAACAGTCATTTCGTTCACAGTTCGCGTCAACAATTTACTTGGTTTGCGCAATATCAAATTCTAGACAAATTCACCGAGCTGCATTCCAATCGAAACAAAATCAAATATTGTGCGAAACTTGTAAATAGGAAATGAATGAATTTCCACCCGACGATTCCGCGAGTTCGTACACAAACGATTCATACGCCAACTTTACGAAATGTTCACCGTAATAAAATCTCATCTAATTAATCGAACGAGACCGAACCTTTGACACCACACACAGTAACATCAATCTCCGCGTGTTTACACAAATTGCAATTAAATTACCTTCGGCAGAACGAACTGGAACATTATTGCTCAGCTGGTAGCTTGGGGCTCGTTTTTATCGTTGTTGATAGTCGGTAACTATATATATATATAAATATATATAAATAATCGTACTTCCTTTTCCGAAACTGTCCATTTTTGTTTACAAACTGAGCATCAATCGGGGAGAATTTACTGTAATAACGTACTAGAAGGAAACCTCCAATTAAAGAACAACTTGAAAGTTTTCTTTTGGAAATCGCGAGGTATCGAAGTATGTACAAACAAATAATTTGCATCGCAAAACACCTCGTCTATACTTAACAATCGTTCTGAAAGCGTTGCTCGCCAAACTGTTTGATGTTTCTAAATCCAGTGAACAACTCTCGTATAAATTCTCATTTAATTAATTGAACGAGACTGAACCTCTTTGTTACCATACTAACATCGATTTCCGCGTGTTTGCACTTATTCAATGAAATTACTTGTGGCGGAATAAACTGGAATATATTACATCGTAAATATTCACTGCTAGCAAACTGAATGAAAATTGAACGAAACAAGCTTGTAAAAGTAGCACTTTACACAGAAAACCTTTAATTAAAGAACTTCTTCTGAATACGCATTCAATTAATCAAATGTGATCGAAGAAATTCAAAATAAATTAATTCTATGAATATATTTTTTACGTAAGGAAACAATATTTTTCCCTCGAAGAAATCATCGCATCGCGAAATCCATAGCCTTATTTTTTCAGTTCCGTGAACTGTAAACAAAATTTTAGCTGAGAAACTTTATTCTCGTGGAAGTTATAACATTTGTAATATTGCTATATTATGTAAAATCACGTGAAAAACATCGCGATAGAAACAGGCAGACAATCAGTGAAAATGATCCCGAGTTATAGTAATTTGAGATAATATAGCGATACATGTGTATCCACAAAAATAATTTTTGATTTTTTCTGAGAGAAGACAATGTTTTCCTTACGCAAAAAATATACGAAAATCAATGAATTAAATATATTTTCGGAACTTTACCGTAAAAATTACAGGTAGCTGACGTTCTCAGGGTTGCCCTCCCCTCCTCCCCCTTAATTAATCGATACAGATCTTGTTGTACCATACCAAAATCGATCATGCCTGTTGTATCTCACTAAAATCCAGCAGTTAAACAACGTTTTTCTTGTTTCAAGCGACGCGTGCTACGTTCGAAATATTAGGTCTACCGGAAAGTTCTGTCCGATTGTGTCACTTCAAGTTTCAATCCATATGCACACGTTGATTCGAGACATATATGACTATCTCTCTTTATCATTGCATTTACACACATGTAAATATTTCCGAGTAAATGAAAGAAACGTCTGCTATTTTTATAATGGAATTCAATCCTGGAATTTCTCCACCGATTAATAGATAGATTATGGATTTTATGCAATTATGATAAAAATGACTGGAAGAAATACTAAAATGTAGAGACATTAACAATCTTTATGAACACAGCTATCTTCGCTTCGCTTCATTAAAACAATTAAAAGAAGGGATACGTTCTCATCTCATTTCTGTTTCTTACAATGAAGTTAGACAATTTTTATTTTGCGCAGAGACCCGCAGTCCGATTATAAGAAACAGAAGTCACATTAAAATTTCGTTCTTTCTTTAATAATTTCGATAAGATCGACCTGATCGACACATTCTTCGATTCGATTAGTCCTCCCTACTGTTCCAAATTACACCCACCCCACCAAGTATTAGGTCTACCGGAAAATACTGTCCGATAGTGTCACTTCAAGTTTCAATCCATATGCACATGTCGATTTGAGACATATATGACTATCTCTCTTTATCATTGCATTTACACAAATGTACTCTCCTAAATAAACTGAAACAAAGATGTCTCATGTCATTATTAAGTGAGACGCGATCGTGAAAACATGGCTACCGATGATAATGCCAGGCCACATGCTGCTTTGGCGACTCGTCGGAAAATCGCAGAGCTAGGCTGGGAAATTCTGTCGCATCCACCATACTCCCCAGACCTAGCATCCTGCGATTATCACTTGTTTCTCTCTTTGCAAAACTTTTTACAGGAAAAAAATTCAAAACTGAAGCTGATGTCAACCAAGCACTAGTCGAGTTCTTCGCCTCTAAAAATAAATCATTTTTCAAAAATGGCATTTACAAGATGCCATCACGCTGGCAAGAGGTCATAAGTAACGATGGAAAGTATATTCTACAATAAATATTATTAAATGTATGAAAATTGTGTTATATTTCAATTCAAAAACGGACAGAACTTTCCGGTAGACCTAATATAAACGTACGTCTCGCGTGAATTGTTCTTTTATTCTCACAGGACGAATTGGGAAAATGTGGCTCGAGATGCGATACGCGGTCGACTCGAAATATCGACAGAATATCGGCGTCGCTCCGAATTGTCGTCGCACGGCGGTCCATGTATTTGCCGGAGGTTTCTATGATTTCTACGAGATATCGGCGCATTGATCCAGGCGCGCGTGTGTTCCGCGAGTGGTGCGTGGGCGGATCACGTTTCCTCGCGCGAAACGTCCTATCCGCCAGAAAATAGAACTCCGCGATTTTATCTTGTTAAGGGGGAAGCTTGTTTTGAAGGCTGCCCGCGGATCCTCGCACCTGCTTGCACGATCATTCAGAAGTGGAATTTATATTTCGCGGAAATCCTGCGCCGCCAACGATTGCCGGACAATCGTCGACGGTTCGCGCTGTTTCGCGTTTACGACTGCGTCCGCGAGTCGATCGCGTTTACTGAGTCCGCCGTTCATGTTGCGGTCGTGTAATTGTTTGTCCACGCGCGGCAAATAATTTTTCTACCGGTTCGATCAGAATTCTCCGTTTCTCTAACGGAACTCGGGGGTAAATAAAAGAGGGATCGCTGCAGTATGCGTCCGAGCAAATTTTAACAAGAAAACATGAATAAAATGGTAATAATTTTAAATGGTAATAAATAAATAAATTAATTAATAATAATTAATTAATTAATTAATGGTAATAATGTTTTCATGTTGTTCTCAACGTAAAAGATTTTTTTTAGACGAGTACACTCAATTCGATTTTTATTTAGGGTATTTTTTTTACACGGTTCTGATTGAACACGATTCTAGAAAAACAAATTAAATTTCCATTTTACAGGATTTCGTTCGATTTAGAACGATGATAGAGTTATTTGATTTACATACATTTTTCAAGGACAATCATTTCCATTAACCGTTATATTCTAGATACATTTACCGAAACATTTTCTGACTAATGAGATTCATAATATAATGATAACTAATGAGAGACATAATTGGAAATAAAGCACAGTCAAATTAGACTTGGATTTTTTGTAAAGACTCTTAATAAAGTTTCTTGTACGAATCCTTTTGTTTTAGCTATTTTTTTACAGGTTTCAAGGATATGGGACCAATCCCCGATTTTTCTATGTATGCATATAATACATACATATATACACGATGCCCTTTTTTCACGCGGTACTTTTCTACACGGTCTTTTCTGCAACGTACCTACCGTGTAAAAACAGAGCTAGGTGTGCACATGTTTCGTCTACAAAAATAGAAACTCGGAAATGGATTCACCCAATTACGGTGATAATATTTCCACGTTATTCTCCACGTGAAGAATTGTTTAAATTGGCGCATTCTTCGTGTACAAGAGTAGAAACCCGAAAATGTTTCACAGATTTAATTTCGCTAAAAAAAATCTTCTCACTTCTGTCTTCATTAAGTAAATTGCTTCAGCTTTGTAGAATTTTTATGAGACTAATAAAATGATGTTTGCATATAGAGTCGTGGTTATTAATAGTTACAACAAGTAACGTATCATTACTTTAACCGCATCTACCCTGTTCCGATTTTATCTAATAAATTGCTTCAATTTTACGAATCCTGTATTATTAATTCGGTAAGATTTTAACATACACAGAGTCGAGCCGTTTCAAAATTACACTTAATTCTTATTATCTGGTCTGGATCTGTACAATTCTCAGTTCGTCTGATAATAAGAATTAAGTGTAATTTTGAAACGGCTCGATTCTGTGTATGTTAAAATCTTACCGAATTAACAAGCTATCTCGCATCGTGTCCACGAAAATTGTACCAAACTCGAGCAGTTTGTGGAACGAAGCAGACAGAGGGAAGACAGGATGAAAGAGTCATTGATTATGTAGAGATCTCAATAATCTTAACGTCTCGTACAACACAGTTTTATTTGATCGTCTCTAATAAAACTGTGTTGTACGAGACGTTAAGATTATTGAGATCTCTACATAATCAATGACTCTTTCATCCTGTCTTCCCTCTGTCTGCTTCGTTCCACAAACTGCTCGAGTTTGGTACAATTTTCGTGGACACGATGCGAGATAGCTTGTTAAGAGTGATTCGATGTTAATTGCCCGGCAATAATCGTATCTCAAGGACCAGTTTACATGCCGCGCGATGGCGGTCGCGAGAAGGGGCCTACCACTCGATACCAGACACACGAGGAGCATCGCGATGCTCGGAATTGTTGCCGTATTTTCTCGTTCCTGAAACTCATGTTTGCATGAGCTTCGAAGTTTTATGACCGATCGATACGGCCGGGCTTGTAGTCAACGAGCTACGCGGGGACCGTTCCTTTTTCTCGAGATATGAGATGATCTACTTTACATTATGGCTCTCGTTTTACATTTTCGGGCAGGCAGAAATAGAACAGATCGAGGAAATCGAGGAGATACGGCCGCCATTTTGCTTCTTAATCGGTTCATACCGCTCGGAGTACGTTGTACACGCTGGCTCCAGCCTGCCGGCGAAGCCCGCCATTCGTGGATTGTGTTCGGCAGACTGCGCTCCCTTATGCAAATTCGTAGCTGTATGATTTGCTTCGTGGTAACCGAAATGAAAGAGATCGTAATTCCAGGTCTTCGATTATGGAGAAATATTTTTAACAAATCAAGCGAAACACGGGAAACACGATTGTAGATTTTACGGTACGAAGTAGCCGATTTTAGCGAATTTAATGAAGATTTTTAATCAATTATGTCAACATCGAATGAAACAGATTGCTTCGCTATAAGCAGGAGAAGAAAACGGATCGTAATTATGGATCGCATATTATGAATGTACAAGTACATTTCCAACATACGAAACTCATTCCTTAGAAAACCGCTATACTAAAAAAAAAAGAACTCTAAAAGTGATGTTGGCTAAGACCAGGACACTGCAAAGTAACACGCGAATATATGTACAGTAATGTCTCTCTAATTGAGACGCTCAGATTGTCCACAAAAACAGACAATTTAGGAAGTGGAGATACGATTGTTCGATCCTTGCGGTTCATTTTTATAGTCAAGAATTGTCAACGACCATAAAAACGAGCTGGAAGGCTCGAATAATCGTATCTCCTCTTCCCAAATTGTTTTAATTTCTGAGCGTCAATTAGAGCGTCAATTAGAGCGTCAATTAGAGAGACATTACTGTACATATGAGCCGTTTATTTTGAAAGTGGCATAAGTCGCTTTACCGTAATGAAAAGTGGTGATTTTTTAATGTTTGTACGAAATTATTTATACCGAGAAAAATATCAGTATCCCGAGATAACGAATACAAGTAAATCTTCTCGAAAGTTAGCATCCATATTTTGAAACGTGTTAAAACGCAAACCCTTAAATATATCGACTTGAAAACAAAGTGACTTGTGACACTTTCAAAATAAACGGCTCATATATTCGTGTGTTACTTTGCAGTGTCCTGGTCTTAGCCAACATTACTTTGTTCTCTGCTAAAAGAGAACTTTTAGAGTTCTTTTAGACATTACAGTATATCGAAAAAAACAGAACATGCAACGTAAAGCTAGCATCCAATCATTTCTTACACGAGCGCAGAAAGTTCGAAACCCAAAGAGAGTGTGACATAAATTAAATCCGATCTTGGCCTTAACTTCGGTTGACCACACGAAGAACATCTCGCAGTATCTAAAAGACACCGAATTGATTGGAAGGATGTAACTTACTGCCAAGAGTCGTTAATGACCTCGAAGTCGATGCGACATAAAACTCTGAAAAAAAGTAATTTTTCTGACTTACAATATCTCGATTATGCATGTACGAGTTTAGCGTATTTTGTGTATCTACTTTTTTAACCACTTGCCCTGCATTAGTTCCTCCTTATGTAATCCCGATTAGGGGGACTACGGATAATTTATAATTTTTTGAAACAATGTGTCAAAATTTGGGAAGAGAAGATACGATTATTCGAGTCTTGCGTCTCTCGTTTTTATAGTTGTTGACAATCGGTAACTAAAAAAACGAGGCTCGAAGGCTCGAATAATCGTATCTGTGCGCAATTTAATCGCGAATTAGGGAGAAATTGCTGCATTTGCTAATCAAATCATCTGCTTTAAAGCATTAATAAATAACGAAATAAATAGATACGGATACTGTTTACGTCTTTTAGATCGAAATAAAAATCTACCCTTCGCGATTTAAACACCGAAGTAAAGCTTGGCCCGTAATAAGTACAAACGTTTTGGCTAGAAATTGATTAAGAACACGAACAGATGTCGATGAACGTTGCCGCGAGAAAAGTTGTAGCGCAAGCGGTTAAATATAAACGTATCGGACACAACGTGAAAACTATTTTGGTTATACGCGATGCAACAATTTTTAGCGATACTTCAGAGTGGAACGGTTTCAGAACAAAGGGAGAAGAGTGGGTTGCTTAATTTCGGGTCAGGTAGACCCAATTTACGTTCAAGGGTTAAGTGGCAGCATTGCACGGTTAAATAGCCCGCCGGCTAATTTTGATCTAATTCGCGAGCAACTCGTTGTCAGAGCTAACCCAGATTCAGTTTACACGGGATCTGTGTAGAATGCGGAGAGTGGGTCGAAAGCGCTTATCGTCGGAAGGTCGGCGATGTTCGTCTCCTAGGGGCCCGGGCTCGAGATTTTTCCGAGCGTTCCTCTCCGCAATTAAATCGTCCGCGTTTAATTGATCATTCGGCCGTTCGGTTTTATCGGACGTTGAAACTAGCGAATTCGGCGTTCGGCGGCCGTCTCGAACTTTCTTCGATTCACTTAGAATTTTCGCCGGATTATCTGCGGCCTGTTCGTCGCCGGCGGATCGGAAAAACGCGGCAAGTAATTAAGAAAGTAGCACGAACCACTCCGGAAACATAGCTAAATTACTCGGAAAAATTTAATTCTCTGATAATATCGGTCACGTGCATCGTTCCGCGGGTCTCGAAACTTCCGACGTTCCCACTCATCGACTTTCTTTTGGGTTAATTCCGCCGCTAATGATACTCCAGCCCCCCCGAGTACTTATTTTGTAAATGGCCGGAAGTTTAATGAAAATATTTATCGATCACCGTGGCGCACCGCTGATGGGATTACGCCGTGTCCTTTTCTCCCGATTCAAGAGGTTCTACTTCATTATTCTTAATTATGCTCGCGCCGGAGTGGAAACGATCGCAGCCCATACAAATGGACGGAATTTGTTTGCCATTTATTTTTCGGATAAATGAACTAGTCGGCCGCGCCACCGCGATTCATTACTTTCGACAGCGTTTCATTCATTCGCGGAGGGCTCGTGGATTTCTCTTATCCGTCGACACTAAATTGAAAAAGAGTAGTGTTATTTAATCGTTTCGTTGCGCTTTTCACGATTATTTTGAACGATGCAATAGTTTATCTTTATTATTCAGTTTTTGGATGCGCCGACAGAATTTGACCGCGTCATTTATTGAAATCCTTCCATGCAACATTTCGTTTTTATACGAGGCGCAACAGTTGCACGGAAGCTCATAATTTTTTTCTGTTAACGAACGTGAAATTAAAAAAATTATGCAATACCATCTGCCGCTGTATCCTCCTATTGTTGTTCTGGATGATGTTTCATTATTATTTTCAGAGATGCAAACATTTATTTAACAAAATGGGTGGAATTGTTATTTCAATTCATTGAAATTTGATGAGATATTTGTCATGTTTGAATCATGTGGTTGGATTGCAATAAAACCGATACCTTAGAGTGTCTCCCAAAAATAAATGATTAATTGTCTCGATAAATTGTCTGAAAAATTTCTCACATTGAACCTTTCTTCTTGACTTTTGTTGAAAATATTGAAGCAGTGGTTTCTTAAATTAAATTACATTAAATTAAATTAAATTAAATTACATTACATTACATTACATTACATTACATTACATTACATTACATTACATTACATTACATTACATTACATTACATTACATTACATTACATTACATTACATTACATTACATTACATTACATTAAATTAAATCAAATTAAATTACATTCAATTCAATTCAATTCAATTCAGTTAAAGTATAGAACTTAAATTAAACTACATTAAATTAAATTACATTAGAAAGTATAGAACTAAAGTATAGAACTATACTTTAACTTAATTGAATTGAATTGAATTGAATTGAATGTAATTTAATTTGATTTAATTTAATGTAATGTAGTGTAATTTAATGTAGTTTAATGTAATTTAATTTAATGTAGTTTAATTTAAGAAACCACTGCTTATATGTATAGAACTATACTTAAACTACAATAAAACTATTACTTCGATGTTTCTCAAAGCAAAGTCGAAGTCGCCTAAAAATTGTGTGAATAATTTCTGCATTATCTCGAGAACTTTACACACAGATCTGCAATCAACAAATGTTCATCACGTACCTTACGTATTAAAGATTTCCTGTCGACGTTGCAGAAAAACAGCTAAAGAGCACGCACGCGACCGTAGAACATTGAAAATGATTCGCGTCGCGCGAGATGACAGTAATGTTTTCGTCGGGATACAACGAGGCTGGTTTTCCAGGCATCGGACGAGTTAAGCACCGATCTAATTGACAGTAAGCCGATCGCAGGGTGTTCCGTAGAATAGGCTCCTGTTAAGTGACAAGGATGAATTGGGGAAACAGTCGAGTAAAAGAGGAGTTCGCGTGGAAAATAGACGCAACTGCGTCTCCGGTGTGGCGTGTAACAGCCCGCAAGGGGGGGAGGGGTGCTCACGAACCTTGTCAAATTAATATGCTCTCCCGTGTCTGTCAATGCAATTACAAAGTTATTTCAGTCGACGCAGAGTAGCGATCTCTACCTCGCCTCTACTCGAAGCTTCCCAAATATCTGAAGTCAATTCGAAATTACTTAGACGGCTGGTACATCATAAATTGCATCCTCGGTTTCGTCGAACGCTACAACTTTCCTCCTTCCGTTTCGTTCAATTTTCGATATAAATTTAATTACGAAATTACCATTTGCCGGGTAAATTGATAATATCTCTGATATTTTGATTTTAGTTCTACAATTATAATTAGTCTGTGTCGATGTATTTAACCCTCCGCTGTCACGTTGGCTGAAAATAGTCTACATCTTTGTTCTCGAAAAGCTGAAATTAACAATTCAGTACACTCGGAAGTGAGGAATAGAGTTCTAATAATGGAGACGATGTCCTAAATTGTTCAAATTCTATTTTCAAATTTTTGGGTCTCGATAGTGTCGCTAGTTCTTGAGCGACAGCTGTTCGAAAACTGTACGACGCACGTGCTTCGCATAGCAATTGTCACAGCGGTGGGTCAAAAAGAGCAGTCATCATTGCTTTTCTTTCTTTGTGTAATCAATTTACGGATTAATCATCACGGATTTTATGCATTCGTGACAACGATGAGTGACTGTAATCTGAAACGAGGAATATCGCGGGTTTTAAAACGTCGATATACCATTTTCGATTAAATTATTTAATTTAATTTCTATTAATAATTTAATTTTGTAATTAAATTATTAAAGAAAGGATGGAACTTCTATGGAAGTTTTTGAAAGTTCATCTTGCATAAAGATATCATTACTGTACCAACATTTGTGCTACATTGATAATTAATGATGCATAATTTTATTTTTACTGTGAAGAAACAATCCACTGGACGGTGTATTACAATTGTAATTAACTCTTGTCAAAATAATGTCTCATTCATGTAGACAGTTTCCACCGTAACCGCGAAATGAAAATCACGTTTATTCGCTTGGAACGTTATATCAGGAAACAATGTTAATTATACTAGAAAATGATCGTCGTGGTGTGCAACAAAATTTTTGTCTGCTTAATACAATTTTTACTAACGATCAACTCGTTGCGGGTTTTTCATTGATAGTAGCAAATATCTAGCATCTTCGATACAAACCAATGAAAAATAATTTTCTCGGATAATTGCAAAGACAACTCGTCTTTTTCCCTTACAAATAAACAATAAATACCAGCGTTTATATCGACCACGAAATGACTAAACAAAAGCATGGAATTAACCCTTACACGTCATTCACGTCGAACGAGCACATCTAGTATACCATGGAATATTTATTCGACTCCAATCTCGTCCACAAAATTTGAACACGGCCCATTGTTGAATTCCGTCGCCAGTAAACTGGATTTCGATGAGACGTTAAACTTTCACAAAAACAAAAATTCTTCATTCGTATAATCATCTTTTAACAGAAATTGTGCTTTGCATTTTTAGTGGCATCGTTATCTTTCTTCAGCCAATTTTCAAAATCCACATTTATCTCAACTTTGGAACGAATGGATTTACACTGATTGGCTTCTGAGCCGTGCGCGCGTTGTTCTAAAAATAAAAGTGACATGCACGTCCGACGCATGAATTTGTAATCGCGAGCACGGTGGCACCGACCTTGCGCAGTTGCGGTCGATTTTCATTTCCAAAAATCGATAATTACGCGGGCGATTGTTGTCGCAGCGGCGGCCATAAATTTCCGCGATAATCCAGCGGTACATCTGGATCTCTAATAAGCCGGGTCACACATGGAGCGTCGGACGCGACGGTTCCGCGGGAATTAAAATGTCCGTCACACCGTTCCCGCGAAGAGCGGTCGGTGCCCGTCATGAATACGCGTTCCGATGACTGCAATAACTGAAATTTTGGGGGCCGGGTACGGTGCAGGATATTTGATGAAGTGGGCGCCGGCCGCTTGAATATTTCAGTTAAATATTTCGGCGTGCCCGTAACACCGTATAACGCGTTGCGGCTTGCGGTTTCCGACTGATTTATACAATTGCACCTGGCTGTACGCATTCGACCGTAGAAGTCAAGAAGCGGAGCCAGTCGCGCGAATTTTCTGCCATTTCAGATATTGCCATGTCATGCGCGCGGGCCGCGGCGATCCAAATATTTTCGAGAAAAAAGAAGGGAACCGGCGACAAAAACGCGGCGAGACCCGCGTTTCGCGAATTCCTATGAAATGGTCGCGTCGACTAGAAGATTATCAGCGGCAACTGTAATGGCAGGAATTCGATTGCAATTTAATTGTAATTCAACTGTAAATTTACTGTAACTTAAGCGTAAGCTTTTGTGAACACAAATTATTTAGTAAACTTTCAATTTCTGAATTATTTCGTTTACCGTTTTAGGATAACTTTTACATCAACGCTTTAATTCTGTTATAAAAGCTCAATTTTAATAGTTACTTTCAATGTCCAGAAACTGTTGCAAAGAAACACTTTTTATCGAACATGATTTTGAATATTCCCTAAAAAGTTACTTCTTCGTAACATCTTAACCCCTTGACATACCATTTTCTTCGCAGTTACTGCGATTAGAAATTTTTCGATTGCAATAATTTCTTAGAAGCGAAAGAAAATTGCTGCTTATTGTATGCCTAAATTCACTTGAATGCTTAAACATTGATAACAAGAGATTAGAAATTTATTGCAATTTTAAAGGACAGAATAACAGCTATACTCGATAAATTATTACTAGAAATTTTCATGACGAATCGAACTCGTCAAAGTATGGCAAGGGGTTAATATATTTAGCTATCACTTTCCAATATGATTTCTTGACTTTCCGACGTTCTTTTTCCTATCTTTCTATTCATCTAAATCATCCTATTATTATCGCATGTTGTTTTTCGGATTCGATTCGAGCTCTCAAAAATATGATAATTCCTACCGGAATAGAATCTACAGTTGATTGGAGATAATAAAAGTGCTATCATTTTTATCCTGAACAAAGTTGAGGCTCTCCCGATCCATTTTGACACGACCTCGATTTTTATGTCAATTTAAGATGATTCTATTTAGTAGCTTATTCTCTCAGCTTCAATTTTAGCCTCCGGATGTTTAAAAGATACCTACCGAATTAACAATGACGATTTCTCGACGTTTTAGATACGATTTTTAGTTCCCATCTGTGAATAACATCCACCGCAATAGAGATAAATCGATTACTTGTACTTAATGTCGCATGGATTATTAGCGGTACCCATTATACAGCGAATTATTATGTACATTTTATGCGAAATAAAAATGTTCTTTCATCATTTTAGCAGATCGGAAATAATGTATCGATACTCTATAATTCCTGCGAACTTTTTCTTTTCGAAATCGCATCTGCTAATTCTTGCCACGAATCCATAAAATTCATAGTCCAATTATTTCACAAGGAGGGATCGCCGATATGGGTCGCCGATTCTGATCAGACTTTTTCTGACGAAGCCGGAGCAAAATAAGCCGACCCATATTTTGTCGATTCCGTCAATACTCATTATTAGATCGCGGCTTTTATACGTTTCTGAAAATATGTACAGCTGAAATGTAAAATTGCGCCATAAAACTCCGCGATCTACTTATTGCTTGTCAAGATATTTAATACCGAATCTTTGTAATTTCATCGAATACTGGTTCAACAAAAACGTATTGCAAACGAATTATTATAAATTATAACATATAGAGTGTTATTGATTAGTGTTATCGAGTGTTATGAATTATTATAAATTATAATATATATTATTATATATTATCAAATAAATAGAGTAAACGAAGAAAAATTTAACAATTGGATGAGAAGAAATCGATTCGCATTCGCTGCCATAGTTATTGCAAGACATTTCTATAAGTCCGTTATTTTTGAAAATCGTAAAGATTAAATCTAAAATATCCCCATAAATAATGAATATCGACGAAAAACCGGCAAAACATGGGTCGTCGTATTTTTGCTTGAGATTGTTCGGAAAATATTTTTCCGAAAATTACGTTGCTTTCGAGAGAATTTCCAAGTGTATTATTTGCCACCGCTCTGCGCGGTTTGTAAATCGTTTCCGCTCGTTAGCAAATGTTTTTAGATTAATAGCAGGAATACAGCCGACTCGGCGAATTCTCTATAAAATATTGACTCTCGACTCTACTTCATTCGGCGAGCATTGTTCCAAGAGTGCATGGTTAGCGTATTAGCTTGATATTTATGAACGAAAATATGGTTGTATAACATGACGCGAGGAGATCAGGCAACGTGTTACGTAAATCATCGGTCGTTCCTTGCTGAAAATTCATTTAGCAGTAACACGATTTTCCGAGGCATAAATTTGGCGGTGCTATGGAGGTTTACTGCGCCGTCCACGTGCTTCGCCAAAGTGCCTAAATACACGGTAAACCGTTTTAAAAATACGGGCCGCCGTAGTCGTACTATTGACCCGGATTAGGGTTGCAACAAGCTCGGGTGCCCTCCAAACTTTTTCCTCTGGCGCAAGCACCTTAAAAAAAAAAAGCAAGTGTAATTACTAAACTGGACTGAATTATACTCTGCAACGAAAGCAGCTGTTTTAAACGTACAATAAATTTTCATGCGAAAGAGAGATTGTTTCTATGCACGGAGAAAATTCAATTAATTACTTCCTCTTTCATAAAGCTAATTTGTCCGCCCCCTAAAAGTATTTTCGACTTCGTAGGAGCATTATTTGACACCAAATTACAGTTTCGCGCACAGCCGTAATTGCAGAACGACCAGCCGCGTCGGTATTTTTACAATGTAATAGCCTCCGGGCTAAAAGCGGAATATACCGTAATTACAAGACGTACTTTTTAATAGTAATTTTCAATTTCCAAACAATGCTTCGATCGTAGATAATACGCCGGCATACCAGTTTTCCGATACCCGCGTACAGTAGCGTACAAAATATTAGGATGTACAGAAAGAGAATAATATTTTTTCGGCCTTCGTGCTTCATAATGGAATCTTAATTTGTAACTTTCATTTTTAATGTCGAGGCTGTTTGCTGTGCCAGTCGATACGTTAAGAAAGTGCATCTCGCAGACTTCAAATCGAAACGGACTAAATATTTATTTAGCTATAGATTACAACAGTCAAATTAACAGTTATAAATTATAACAGTTACAAATATTGACTGCCAGGCTAACGACCATAAAATTAAAAATGAAAATTAAAAATGAAAATTGCAAATTTAACTTGTACGGCATCGATTGCTCTTTCAACATTCTTACGTTTCGCGGATTCAAAATAAAAATATCCTCTATACAGGAATTTCTTTCTGTTATCAACTATTTTAATAACATATTGATACTCTTCAGTTATTTCAGTGTTTAAAATTGCAGCTATTAATTTTCGCCATAAATGCATAAAATCCGCAGACTAGTTATAAAATATGCGTTCAAAACAGAAAATTAAATTCATCGTCTTGAATTGATGAGCGCTATTGTACATTATTAATATTATTATTATTATTATTATTATTATTATTATTATTATTATTATTATTATTATTATTATAAGTAAACTGCGGATTTTTCGCATTTATAGTAAAACTGGTTAAACGCGATTCCATACGGTGAACAGATTAAAGTAATCTGAAAATGTCAATGGCGCGATTGTTAATCTATTGAAACGATTAAACAAACAATGAACTTGCTGCTTAGCTTGAATTTCGTGCAATCGACGACTATTTCTATTTCTCATAAATAATCCGCGGTCCACAATTATCAGATAATTATCTCCCGGCCGGGAGATAAAAATTGGAGGCAAAATATTATAGTCGCAAAGGAGCTAATTAACCCTTTGAACTCGAGGGCTCCGCTACGGAGACAATGCAAATAATTTTCAGTTTTTAACATAAGAACAAAAACAAATCGTAAAAATTAGTTATAGGATGTTTCGCTGTTGGTGACAAATGACGTTTGTATCCATAAACAATAAAAAAAATAATAACATACAACGATGACTTTTCTTTTAATGCTTATATCATGAACTTACATGTGAATATGATCTTTTCACTAAAATGGCTTCGAGTTGCTGGTAATATGACTCAAAAAAAACTTCGAGTGCAAAGGGTTAAAAAGCACCGTGTGTTTATGGTTGTTCGCCTAATTCCGCGGCGTTCCTCTGCAGAGGCAATTCCCTTGGCATCGAAGGCTGCGTGACTTTGTTTTCGCGATAGTTCGGCGCGTAGGAGCGAAGTAGAACAACGCGAACGGAAAAGGTTAAAGCAGCATCGCCGCGCCGCGCTCGTAGGAGATAGGGCGGCTCCTCGTGGGAGTCGTGCATCAGCACCGAAGAAAGTCAAGCCAGGTGATCGGAATGACGTATCCCTTTGGATACGGTCTCTCGTCAGAGATACCGTGGCGCCGCGGTCGCAGAGCTATAAATGCAGAGGGAATTCTGCGGTGCGGTCGAACGATCACGTTCCGCGGTCGGGCCGCGTGTTATGTATGACAATCTACCACGTTCGTGTATACGTACCGAATTTCTCCTTACCCGCCAGCATTTGTTTCGAGCAACTGTTCGCAGCACGCGAAAGTTCATAATAACGTGCCGGCGGCGCAATTTTGTACCGAGTGCCGCATGCGGTACTCGCGACAAATTGTGAGAACCGTCTACCCGCGTCGAATTCCGCACGGCTCGCGACGCTTCTGGATGAGGTCGGCCACGAGCCTAGCGTGATCGCTTTATTAAAATACCGTCGTCCTTTTCCACTCGCGATCTATAGATCGTGCTGAATTTTCTGAAAAAAATTCTCTCTCCGACCGTGGGAAAAAACGCGGCGAGCCGCGATTTTAGGAAATTTCAATTAACGCATCGATCGAACTGTAGCGTTACAGCACTTACGTATTCGCCAGGAAAAACATCGCGAAAGCGAATTCTGTGGACTCAAGAAAGTTAGGCAATTTGGAACGCTATCAAACCTTTGCACTCGAAGCTGTTTGAACTGTCGATCTAAAGTAATTTTTCTGATTTATAGCGTTTTCATTTTATATGACAAAGTGCATTTTATGCGTGGGAAATTGAGTCTTGCGACTTTTCACACAACGTTTACGCTTTTAACAATTTTTAAAAATCTAGACTTTGTTAATGTAATAATTATCTTAGAACGTGATATAACGAATTTCAGTGGTGCCTCAGAGTCACCACTCGAGTGCAAAGGTTAGTGTAAAATATAATATATAAGGTATATAATAATATATATATATATATATATTATTATATATATAATATAAAAGGTTAATATAAAGGATCAGCGATAAGTGGACTGCGGATCTTTATGCGAAATAAAGATTGTCTCCGTTAATTGCACGGTATAATTGAACTACAGACATGTGCTACTTTTTTTTAATAATTTTAGCAAATAGAAAGCAATGCAATCCTATTTTCAAATTGTTTCAATGATTTTGCTATTTTCCACTTGATTTACCCGCTTTTAACATAAATGCATAAAGTCCGCGGCCACAGAATGAATTGCAAGCGACCTCTTAAACAGTTATAATTAGACTGCGGAGTTTATGCATTTGTAACAGAATTGGGTGGTTATCGATTCAAAACGGAAGAAAAATTAAAAGCATCTAAAAATGTCAATGTCTTATTTTTAATGTATTAAACTGATTAAAGAAAGAATGAGGTTACTACATTTAGCTTCTGTTTTGTCCGTACGTTCGGTTAGTCGCCTAACGTACATGCGCGACCGAACTATTGTACGCTCGATTCGCGCTTCCTACGGCAAATTAATGACGTGGAAGGGTCTCTAGTAGTCTTAGAGAACTTTATTTTTTGTGTTGTACTCTCTGCGAGCGCTGGTGGAAGAATGCTCTTCCAACGCTGGAAAGTCGTGGAAGAGCACCCGTGGATGGAGGTAGATTGTTTATTATTGGTCGAGGCACGAATCACCCCTTGGAGGGGGGTGTCTGCCTTGACCCTTGTTGGGGCCTGAGAGGGTTTCCCCAATGGTGGGACCTTTTTATGGCCCTTGTCTCTGGACGCAACAGCTTCCATTTCTTACAGCTGATGCAGGCAATTTTCATTTTGCATTAGGTTATGCAGTCTAGTTATTATATAATACAGAATAAGGTAAGTCGTAATGAAAGTACCGCTCTAGTTTTTAATCTTATTACTAACATTTATTTATTCACTTAACTTAACCACTTAGCTGCTTTTATCTCTCGAATTTCTGTTTCGATCGAAATTAAAATTAATCAAAAGATTCGTGGTCTCGGAAGCTTGAAAATACCTGCGGCAAGATATCTTAAAGTTCCTTGGAAATAGTTCAAGCGCTGTCATTTTGGTGTCTGAGATAACATTGAGAACTTCCCGATGTTTTTGACAGGATTTCGATCTTTGTCTGAGGCTAAAACGGTTTTATCCAGAATTGTTTTATCCCAGCTTTAATTTTAGCCTTGGAATATTTAAAAATTCATTTGTATGCATTTCATGCACGTGGAACGGGTTATTGAAAAAGTCATGAGTGATACGGGTCAGTTTAAAATTAGATTTGATAATTACGATATTAACCCCTTGCCGTACTTTGACGAGTCCGACTCGTCATGAAAATTTCTAATAATAACTTATCGAGTATATATGTTATTCTCTCTGTGTGTGTGTGTGTCCATTAAAATTTGAATCAAATTTTAATCTCTTGTCATCAATGTTTAAGCATTCAAGTAAATTTAGGCACACAATAAGCATCAATTTCCTTTAGCAGTAACTACGAAGAGAATGGTATGTCAAGGGGTTAATAATAAATGTGGCCACAGAAGGAAACTGTGCATGCGCGTAGTTCGACGACTGTCCTTCGATCGCGTCGTCCGTTCCATCGTCTGTTTTTGGAAATCTTCAATTTCCATTCTCGTGTCCACACACACACGCACACGCGCGCACACAAATTTACTACGCGCGCACTTTTCTGACGCTACATCTGAAATTCGATTCGAAGTAACCCTTTAAAGTCCAGCCACTTCACCGGATCCATCGTCCATGACTTATCGACTTTTCCACGTGACTTCATATTTTCCGTAAAACCGAAATGCATCTGTCGTAAAGTACGAACTTCCAACTTTAATTCAACACCCGAAAAGTTTAAAAACTTCTACGGGAATATATTCTGAAATCCGTTCACTGTAAGCCCTCAAAATCTAGTAATTTTCCACCAAGCTAACAATGGTGATTTAATAATTTTTCGGTATGATTCAGAGCTTTTCCGGAAACTAAAGTGCACCCATCGTAAAGTGCATTCTCTCCGCTTGAATTTGAGCGCTTAAAACTGACAAAAATTCCCATACTTTCCAAAATCTACTGAAAATAGTCCAACAAAATTCATTCGTTTTTCTTTAAGTATCTTCCTAAGTCGTCTTCCTTTTTCTCGTCGTATATATACATATAAATATTATTCGTTCTTCGACGAGAGAAAGGAAGACGACTTTTCAATGTTTAAAATGAAAATATAAAACTTTTTAGCTTCTCTCCGTTTTTCATTGGTCAAATACTGGATCCACGTGGTTTTCAACGAGAAACTAAAGAAATGTGAGATCAGAAAATTAAAAATTTTCACGGGAAAACGAAGGACGTTCATTCAATGTTCAGAGTAAATAATTATTCAATAATTATTCATTATAATTATAATTATAATAATGTTTATAACTATGAATAAATATAATTATAATTTAATAATTATTCAAAAGTTCTACAACTTTTTCCCATTTTTCTGGTAGCTTTGAGATTTTATGCTCGCAGAGTTCCTGTTTTTTTACTGAAAAAATCTCGAATCGAGTACTTTTACGCTCGCGAAACGAAATCACTTTGAAAACCGGAACAACTTTCCGAACGACCCAAATAAGATACGTTCAATTTCCAGCGAGCCTAATTGAAAAACCGTCTGGAACACGTGCTAGAACTGCCATCGGTTTAACGACAGCGATGCTTCCGATGGTATCGCTTATCTTTCACAAGTTGCACGTGTATATTAAATGTCTGTGACAGTCCATTCGGGTCGTTTAACAGTTATCTGCGCCGTGGTTGCGGATATTACGAGTAGCAAGCGCAAGAGGATCCGTGTCGGTCGGTCGGTGCGGCGGCATGCCAGTCCGATTCTTTGCTCGATAATCAGCGTATTACGATAATTAAAGCATCCACCGGCGGTCCTGCAAGAGGGTCTGATACGGTGCCGCGATATCCGGCCTTCGCCGCAAGTTCCAGACTCATTACCGTTCCGCGTATCGGCGCAGGAAGGGAAAAGGGCTGCAGCTGCGGCGATGGGCGAGAAATCGGCGAACTGGGTCACCTGCAGAACCGTACGTATCACCCTCGCGGAAATTCGCACGGTCTTCGTTGTCCTTCGGCATTACCAATTTCGCCTGCACGGGAATTACGACACGGCTGCTCTCCGTGCGCCCCGTCATCGGTACTTCATTTGGCTAATGAGTCCACTAGGTGGCAACCCCGATGCTGCCCCGTTTTCTCTTGTAGCCTCCTTTCCCCCTTTTTCCCGTTTTTCACATTTTTCGTCCGACTCGCAGTGCGAAACTTGGACCGTGTGTACAGGGCGCGACGTGTAACTGTCGCCACAATTTTTCAAGCACTTTCGAGAGCACTTTCACAAAAAAATCTTTCCAATGAAGGTCAATCGGTATTTAGTCGGCCACACATTGGAATATGACAAACTTGAAAAACTATTGTTTATCGCCTAAAAGTCAAGGTCACCTTGACTTCATTAAACGGCACCCGGTATTTTTGACTTTGCAGGCTTATCGCCGACGAGAAAATGAACTCAACGACCTACTATACTATGACCTTCGGATAACCTGGACTTCAGCAATTTAGGGTTGAAGCGTTAGTAGAAGCGTTCATGTCGAATGCTATTTTATTTCAAGCAATTTACAATAAGTTTTCGTCTATCTTGTTACATTAACTTAGTCTATTAATCAGCATTTGTATCATGACAGGCTGCTAATTGTAGTTCGTCGGAAATGAAACACCATGAAACACCCTCGTCTATACACTGAATTGTAATATTTTGTTCAAACGTTACCAATCGTAAACTATTGCCATGTATATCGTCGAAATTACGTACAATTAAAATTATAAACTCACAAAATTGCATAGGCATAAGCACATCTTTAAACATTGTCCACCATTAACATACTATTTGCACGCGTGTCTATTTGCCTATTCACGAAAGTCGCGTTCGCTGCGCAACGCGGCACACTTATGCATTCCAGAATGCAAATACCGTGGATTTTGCTGAAACTGTTCATAGAGTCGTCCAAAATTGGCAGAAAGTTGATGAAATTCGTTACAATTTTTTGAATACATATTAGTTAATTGAAAGGTTGACGTAAGTTCCGCTAAATTGCTGAAATCTCGCACCGTGCGCGGCGTTCTTTCTTTCTGTTTTTTAGGAGGGAGGGGGTCGCAACCAAGAAGAAAACTGTTCCGCGAATAAACGCCGAAACTTTCGGAGTTTGTCCTTCTTTTTCGGTATATTTATCGCGCTGCTGGCCACTGTTTGTTGACTTTGTCAGGGAACAGGTGACGACCGTGCTGCGCGCGCGAAAATGTTCGCGCATTTGGAAACCGCCGAGGCGACGGTGGATATTGTTCTGCTACTGTAAATTGCGGATTCGCTGGACGTCCGTTCGGTTCGATCATGTGCTTTTGTTGCGTTCCTGATCGTATTGCAAAAGGCACGGTTGGACTCTAAACTTTTCTCGAGTTCAATCGAATTTTGCGACTCGCGAATTTTTACTTTATTCGCGAGAATTCACGGTCCGGTTATTAGTGAATCTGTGTACGAGGTATGGTTAAATTATTGAAATCAATGGAAAAATTACGCGATTAACACGTTCCGTGCCGAGCTTTTTTACTCGAATCTTCACACTTTGATATTTTACTAAAACTTGATGTATTACGTGCAATTATTAATTCTCGTACACATAACAACGTAACAAAAACTTATCAACGCCCATTCTTGCGGTGGAAATTGATTCTTCGGTTCTAAATTTCTTGTAAACAATTTATTCAGTTCACTAAGTAAACATGCAAGCGTGTACCATCGATGGTACACGTGGCACGGAACGTGTTAAAGATGTAGGGATCGAATAGTGAACAAAATTCTAAAATAAAATTCACACACGATCGAAGGATATATAGTTTCAGGTGGATATACTTTCATACACTTTCAGGTGTTATACATGGCAACAGTGAGACCTGACATCGTTGATTTACGAGTTTGTTCTTGCTTTGCGTTTGCCCTGATTACAACTACCACGCAATGTTTAATTTCGTAATACCCATTAGGCGGTCCTTTATCCAACAGATCGATTCTTAAGTTCGCGCGGTTTTAGTTTCGAAAATAATAATTGCCAAACGGTTACGTCTCGTGCGTCATTCGACGGCTTTGATTTTCTCCTATAGCGGGATCGTTTATTTATTCGTTCCATGCGAGTAACAAAGCGATGAATTGTTTGAAAACTGTGGAGTTGTCATGTTAACAAGAATGAATCGAATTCGTAACAAAACGATGAATTCGTTGAAAACTACGGTGTGTTGTGTTAGCAGGAATCGACATTTACGGTTTTATTGTACAGCAGAACATAGTTTAAAAAAGGATGATCACCGCAAAAAAGAAAATCACAATTATTGAATCACGTACGAGACATGACTGTTAGGCAATTTTTTTTTATTCTGCAGTAAATTGAAATCGAAATGAAAATCGCCCGAACTTGTGTAACGAATCAATCGTTTCACACCTCAGAAAATGTAGATTTCGCAAGAACTTGCAAAATGACTCGCGAGTTCCTGTAACGATTTTTAACCCGAGAAAGATAACCTACGTCGCAGAGGCGCCTGCGAAGACTGTTGATTTTTGTTAATTTTTCATAGAGGTCTAGTGATTTAAGTTTAAAATTACTTACAATATAAAAAAATATAATATAAATGCATTTTATTTTTACAATAATGCCAAACCTTTAAAATGACTAGATTAACTTAAATAAATATCCATTGTTAGTATAAAATTGACGCCTTAGAAAAGCATGCGCCTCTGAAGCGTATGGTTATCTTTCACGTACGTTGTCATATGGTTATCTTTCTAGGGTTAAAATAGATTTTTGATTTATTACACATCGTTCGATCGTAGGATCACATTCGACCGAAAGAGCAATTTTTGAGAAGAATCGGCTGAAAAAGTTACGGCGGACAGAATTGTTGGCCGAGGAGCGTCGCAATTTCCTGGAACAGCTGTAGACAAGAAATATATGGGAAATCTGTCTCCCCGAGATTATTTTCCCTGTTGCGTGATCACGATCCGGATTGAATTTTAATAACCACTTCGTAGATTTCCCCTGTGAACCATTGAAACTGCACCGCGCATGAAAAAGAAAACTCTCCGACCCATCTGCCGGCCCTTGCTCGCACTATGCCGGACTTTCGTTTCGATATTCATCCGGAAAAAGACCGTATGAATATTCCAGGATTTCTCGCCGCAGCTGTATACACGTGAGCGTGTTCATTTTAATATCGCTAATTACTTCCTCCGCGCTCTCCGCTTCGCGACTCCCGCCGCGCATTGTCCACGTAGATTCGCGATCGTTTCTGATCGATTCGCGATTTTTTCGACGAACGGTGCCCTGCTGTTTCAAGAAACTCGTCTGGAACTATCGCCGGTTCTATTTATTCGAGGAATAGCCCTCACCTTTAATCGTTCTCAAAATTAAGTTAAAAAATACGCATTGAGCTGCAGAGGGTTAATCATTTGCACTCGAGCGGTGACTCTGAGGGGTTATTAAAAATTATTAGATCGCATTACGAAATAATTTGTAGATCGTCAGACTTGTACATATTCCAAAGAACTGTTAAAAGTTTAAATATTGTATGGATCACAAGGCTCAATTACATATGCGTGAAATGCAATAAATTAGATAACGTGGAGATTTATAGGCCAGAAAAGCTATTTAAGATTTCGAGTCAAAATAGCTTCGAGTGCGAATGGTTGATAAGTTGAAAAGTATATGTACATACGCCCATGACTTTTTAATTCTTTTTCTATTCTATCTTCCACCTGCTCATTTCTGTTACAAATACATACGAGTCACGTTTTCGAAACATTAGTAAGACGAGAGGAGATCAGGGGTTATTTTTGTTAAGACGGTGCAATTAAATGTTCTGTGTAAAATTAGTGTACGATGATATTATTATCAACAGAAATAAGTTGTATGTTAACTATAAATTAACTCAATTGTAAATTAACTCAATTGTAAATTAACTCGATTGTAAATTAACTCAATTGTAAATTAACTCAACGGTAAATCAACTCAATTGGAAAGTAACTTAACTATAAATTAACTCAACTGTAAAGTAACTTAACTATAAATTAACTTAATTATAAATTAACTCAACTGCGAATTAACTCAACTATAAATTAACTCAACTATAAATTAACTTAACTATAAATTTAGCTACTAAACAATGACGTTTCTTGTTTCCCCACAATGAGGAAAATCTGGTTTACACCGTCATGATATTGACCCGTTCGTACAATCTATTATTTTCAATGTTAAATTCTTGAAAAAAATCGCTTGAAACAACCCTTCCAATAATTTCAGTTTAAGGTGCACTGTTCCCCGAAAATAATTTTCGTTTCTTAGGTTTCCAAAATATTACAATCAACACTGTCAATTCACTGTCGCGCTGAAACAGTGATCATGATAAAAATATCGCAACATCCTCCTGTGTGACAGTAACTCCTGCTTACGAAACTAATATCGGAGCACAGAATAAAGGGAACCGCCAAACATCGAGAGATAATGAACGGGCTAAACTTTGGGCCCTAAAGACGAAGATCGTCGCATCGTGGTTCATTGAATCACCGTGAACCAATCATATTTAACTGTCGACAAGGTCGCAAGAAAGCGCGTTTAATCTCGCAAGAGTTATGTTTCGCGCGAACCTGTGCCACGGCAGAACCAATCGACTGCCATCCGCGGCAGTTCGTTTAGCTGACAACACAGCGGCACAGCGCGATTGCGAGACCGCGGCGAGGAAACGTAATCCTCTATTGTTCTTTATCAGAGCGCACGGACCGATGGTTACAAGGGGGTGGCTCGTCTGTTCTAACCAGCGATGTTGTGTGGGGCGGCTTGGAAGAATTCTGTCAGGTGAGGTGACAGTGGGAAAGGCGCCGATAAAAGAGAATGGCGGGAAAAAGTGTCTCGCGCGAGCAGGTTAGAGAGCAGTCGTCTGTAGAACAGGGGTGGAGAGGCGAGCGGCTGCTAGGACGAGGAGAAAGAGGAAGAAGAAGGGGACGAAGAGAAAAGCGGAGGTGTCAGAAGAAGGACGACGTCTCGTTCCGGGCAATAGGACGATCGAACCGGCGGATAAAAAACAGGAACGAGGGGGAATACCTGCAGATAATTACCGAGATCATCCATCAAAGCTTCTCCCCCTCGCCCCTACATCTTAATCTTCTTCGTCGTCCCGCGTTTTTGCTACTCTGCTTCATCCACGCTAAGAACTACCGACTGTAGACAGACGCTGCACCGAATAGGGGATGAAATACAGAAACCATTCAATATAAGATTTCCTCGCTTCGATGGAATCGTCTCGGCACCGGTCGCTGATCCCCAGACTGCGCACTTTTCTGCAGATATAAAGAGAGAGGTTCAAAATATTTGAAAATGTCGATACACGCGGCGCTTCTTTCATCCGGCGCACATTCAAATTAGTTGGCTCGAATCGTAGCAGCGCAAGTCGCGTTTTCCTCGTGTGAGAAACAGGGGTTGTTGTTGCTGTTTACGTACACGTGTGTATCGATGAAATTTATCGTCAAGATAACTCAGAGTAACAGGTAATAATTTCATTCAGTTAATTTATCGTAACTTTGTTATTTATTTCACTGGTCTTTTTAACATTTTCGCGTGTACAGATTACGTTGTAAGATTACGTTGTCACTTGCGCTAGAATATCGTCGACTTTTCTCTGATACAGAAAAATATTTCGGACAATGTGTCACACCATAAAACTTTGTATTCGACCATTTATTAATATGTTATACCGTTTTGGAAATATTGACGACAATAAGGAAATTCGTAGTGTCTTCGAGGGGTTGTTTTCACGTCTTTCCGCAGACCTTAAAAATTGCTTCATTTTCAGGACGACTTGAACTACAGTTTTTGCAGAGTTGCAGATTTGTTGGAGTTTTTCCAATTGAGCCGTTTATTTTGAAAGTGGCATAAGTCACTTTGTTTTTAAGTCGATATATTTAAGGGTTTTTTATATCTAAGATTTACTTGTATTTGCTATCTCAGGATACTGATATTTTTCTCAGTATATATAATTTCGTATAAACATTAAAAAATCACCACTTTTCATTACGGCAAAGTGACTTATGCCATTTTCAAAATAAACGGCTCAATTGTCGATGTTTCCTTCTAAGTTAAGTGTACTGTAATTATTAGATTCTTCTTTGTGATTATTAAACTGCGAATTTTATGCATTTACGACAAAAATCAATAGATCGAATATAAAACAGTGGAAACGATAAATGATTTATGAAAATACGATCGTAGTATTTCCAAAACGTCAAGATCATCGAAGAACGAAATCAACGTCTACGTAGCTTCTGCGTTTATTTTGAAAGTGGCATAAGTCACTTTTTCAAAAAAATCGAATTAATGGTAACACTAATTACAATTGAACGGTATCTTTTCATTTTTTAAAAATTTGCAATCAATGAGTTGAGAACTATTGAGATTTGTTCGAGAGAAGTTTTGCTAATTAACGGTATAACAAACATGTTTATTTTGAAAGTGGCGTAAGTCGCTGTACTCAGGAAATTAATTGCGGGGCTTAGTGTAAAAGAAATAGAAACGTGTGATAAGTGTGCGCGAAGTATCGTTTCGAATTATCTTCAGTATTTTTAAAACAGTTGTGATCACACTGGACTTCTTTTTATAAGTGCGAAAGAATAGTGCAGTTTTGTAACTTATATTATAGTGATAATATCCATATTTTGAAACGTGTTAAAACGCAAACCCTTAAATGTATCGACTTAAAAACAAAGTGACTCTTATGCCACTTTCAAAATAAACGGCTCAATTATCATTTGCATAAAAATCGGCCGCCTAGCGCTTGCACGTAATCAATTTCGAATTCCGAAATCTAACAGTCGATCTTCGTGTTTTACTTTGAAAGTGCTTGTCTCGTCTACCAGAGGGATCGTTTTACGTCAATTTACACAGATTGGAGAGGCGTTTGGTAGTTCGGGGACGGCAGCTCGTGCGATAATAAGTGCATCGTGACGATGCGATGCATCGTGCAGCATCTAGCGGGCAAAGTAACACGGAGGACCGTGTGCGGATATAACACCGGCGGATTGAAATATTTACGAGGCCATGTATTTATCGATCCGCTCGGTCGCGTATATCGTCGAACGATTCGAGGATACGTGGAATACCATTGTCAATAAAATATTAGGCGGACAATGTACGCTCGTCTCCTTCGAATCAATTGCTGTTGGCTCCATCTATCCTCGCGACATCCGGCCTCGTATCCTTCCGTCGTTGAAATACTGCGGTTTCGGTATCGCGCCGGATAAAAGGAGCCTTTCGATTTCCATATTATTGAAATACAAGAGCAACCGCGGAATGAAAGAGCGCCCGATCGAACGGTGTTATTCATGGCGCTGCCAACAAGAAACTGTTCCTACGAAAATATAGAAAATTCGACAGTTCCTTTTTTTCTCCGTCGCGTTTCCTTCACCTGTATCTGTTGTTTTCTTCACATTTTCTTTTTCGCATTTTTCTTTTGGCAATATTTTTCTCGGCCGTTTTCGCTCTCGCGGATTTTTTGGTCGTTTCGCTGTTAACGTTTCGTCGGATGTGCAGGGGGACTGAAGAGAGCCCGGTTATCTTGTTCTACCATTATTGATTACTTTCTGGAACCAGGTTAATGCTTGTTATCACGGACCATGCTCGAACCGCAACTCTTTTTTTCACTGCTTTTTGCTTTCCTTTGAACAGCGCACGGTTTTAGTTGGATACGACTTGGAAATAGTCGGACGAAAAAATCCTTCGACGGTGTTCACGGATCATTGTGTTACACTTTCTCTCATTCGATCCATTCTATTTCACGAGTGATCTAATATTTTTAATTATCTGATCTAACATTCAGTTACGAAGTGTACGGAGGTCAAACGTTAATTTTGCCGGTCAGTTGGCTGTTTATTTTCGTTCAGGTACTCGAGGGTATATATTTCTCCCTTTTATACCATGATTTTTACTATTATCGTGTTATTGACAGATTGCAGATTTTGTGCATTCGTTGCACAAAATTAATAGACGATCGAACGCGTATTTCTTTTCGATTCCTGCATCTCGTAATTTCTTCACAAGATTTCGTTTCTTTGTACAGTAAATTCTCCCTAATTTTCCTTCAGCTTGTAAACGAAAATGGACAATTTGGGAAAAAGAGACACGATTATTCGAGGCTCGCGACTCATTTTTATAGTTGCCAATTGTCGACGATTACAAAAACGAGGCGCGAGATTCGAATAATCGTATCTCCTCTTCCCAAATTGTCCATTTTTGTGCGCGATCTGCTCGCGAATTAGGGATAAATTACTGTAACTCTAAAACCGAGAGTGCAAGGCTCAAATAATCGCGTCTCCTCTTCCCAAATTGTCCATTTTTGTGCGCGATCTGAGCGCGAATTAGGGAGAAATTACTGTAACTATAAAAATAAGGGTGCAAGGCTCGAATAATCGTGTCTCCTCTTCCCAAATTGTCCATTTTTGTGCGCGATCTGCGCGCGAATTAGGGATAAATTACTGTAACTCTAAAACCGAGAGTGCAAGGCTCAAATAATCGCGTCTCCTGTTCCCAAATTGTCCATTTTTGTGCGCGATCTGAGCGCGAATTAGGGAGAAATTACTGTAACTATAAAAATAAGGGTGCAAGGCTCGAATAATCGCGTCTCCTCTTCCCAAATTGTCCATTTTTGTGCGCGATCTGAGCGCGAATTAGGGAGAAATTACTGTAACTATAAAAATAAGGGTGCAAGGCTCGAATAATCGTATCTCCTCTTCCCAAATTGTCCATTTTTGTGCGCGATCTGAGCGCGAATTAGGGATAAATTACTGTAACTCTAAAAATAAGGGTGCAAGGCTCGAATAATCGTGTCTCCTCTTCCCAAATTGTCCATTTTTGTGCGCGATCTGCGCGCGAATTAGGGATAAATTACTGTAACTCTAAAACCGAGAGTGCAAGGCTCAAATAATCGCGTCTCCTGTTCCCAAATTGTCCATTTTTGTGCGCGATCTGAGCGCGAATTAGGGAGAAATTACTGTAACTATAAAAATAAGGGTGCAAGGCTCGAATAATCGCGTCTCCTCTTCCCAAATTGTCCATTTTTGTGCGCGATCTGAGCGCGAATTAGGGAGAAATTACTGTAACTATAAAAATAAGGGTGCAAGGCTCGAATAATCGCGTCTCCTCTTCCCAAATTGTCCATTTCTGTTTACAAGCCGAAGGAAAATTAGAGAGAATTTGCTGTACAACAATCCGCAGGGTAATTAAAATATGTTAAGAATTTTAATTTTCTTTTTCCTGGCGTAGTTTCTAACGTAATTAGACCGCGTTTCTGCGTTTTCGAAGTAAACATTCTGCAAGATAATTTTAATAAACTAATCATCGTATCATCGTGTATATCGTATCGTCTTTACAGTTTTCTATCTGTCTAATAATATTCGATCGTATACTTTCACATCTTATACATACGTTATCGATGGTTTTGTTATTTTTATTTTTATTTTTACCGGAAATTCTAGTACATTGTTTACGGTATATTCGGGTCGAATGATTTAATAGGAACTGTAAATCCGAATCCCACCAGAGAAATTAATTTTCACCGTGCAGGTCGTGCCACAGTAATCCCTTTTATCGGCTTTGTAACCGATGGTTATCGGATTTGAAGTTTAAGATAATTAGTGCTGATTACGTTTCCTCGCGGAGAAAGCTATGGCGCCACGTTCGTGAAATCTTGTTTCGTCTCCGAGGGCGGCGCACGATGTAAATGCTGCCTAAATGGACTTTGTGCTACCGAAGCGTCAAACAAATACAATTTCCACATTACCTCTGGTTATTCTGAAAACTGGGTTGCTATTGTTCCAATCGACCCCGAAGCTGCCTCACCGTGCTCACCTCGTTGACTTCGAATTAAATCGACAGTTGGCGTCTTTCATAAATTTCAATGGTTTTGGCAACGTGATCCGTTAGACGCATTTCATTGAACAATAATTAATAGATCGTGGACTTTCACGTGTTTAAATCACTTGTTGAAATTTTGTATTTCTACGTTGTTTCTGCGATTTTAAATCGAGGAACAAAAATTGTTATCTCGCGCCAAGTTTCATAAAATATTTCATGAAAATGAATGCTTTCGTGAAAATCTTCAGATTCAGGCCGTTTGGGAAAAGTAAACGCTCAACCGATTTCACTATGAACTTACGATAATTGCGTAATCGCGGTTCGTACTTAACGGTCGAGAAATTATTTTCGAACTTACAAGAAAAATTAAGTATTATTTGTACAAGATTTATGACAATAACAAGCATCTGTTTCGTAAGTTGTCCAAATAAAGGGCAATAATTGAAATGATAAATATATGTAAAAATAAATTCGTAGAATAAAAAGTATTGGGTTGGCAACTAAGTAATTGCCGATTTCAGTTATAGATGTATCTCACTCCCATTTTTGTGATATCCGTAAATGTTATATTATAAAATTATTATTATTATTATTATTATTATTATTATTATGTTATTTTTTATTATCCGTGAATGTTAGCAGCTGGACAAATTGAATGCAGCGGTCAAGGAAAAGCGAGCAGAATTGGTCAGTCGTAAAGGTGTCATTTCCCTTCGTGGTAAAACTTTTAACGATGATGACGCTGTAAAATCTCACTTAACTCAGTTGTTGGCCGAAAAGGATCAGACTTTCTACGAGCGTGGAATTTTCAAGTTGTCGGAGAGATGGCGAAAGGTCATCGAACAAATATGGAAAATACATTACAGATTAAACTTCGTTCCAAGTAAAAAAAAATTTTTTATTTCATTGAACAAATCGGCAATTACTTAGTTGCCAACCCAATATATTCTTCGCAACTTTGTAACATTAATAGAAGAAGAAATAAATCTCTGTGCGACACCCACTTCTCGCAATCGATGCAGACAATTTTTAATCTGCACGAAGATTATATTAATTCTATTAATAATATTAAAAGATATTCAAAGTGTCTAGTCATTTTCAAGTTAAAGTATCACTAGATAATTGATGTACGAAATTGTGTACATCCAAGTTTTCTGCGATATTTGCACGATTTTGGAAAAATTGTTTCTTCTCTAAAATAATTTTGATCAGCAATTACTTAGTTGCTAACCCAATGCTTCCAGGAAATGAGGGATTCCCGAGGACATTCGAAGCAACTTTCTCCTTAGCGCAAACGCAATCCGCGGCTTCGTTTACGAGTTATTAACGAAAAACAGTGACCAATGAGAGGCGAGTTCGGCTGGCGCGAGACGGCCGAGCCAATGAACGAAACTGGACTTCGTCCGCCAATCGAGCTCGCCTCTCATTGGCCACTGTTTTTCGTTAATAACTCGCAAACAAAACCGCGGATTGCATTTTCGCCAATGAAAAACTTGCTTCAAATGTCCTCAGGAACCCCTCATTTCCCGGAAGTACCATAATTTTGGGACACTCCGTATAATAGAAATTCATCGAATAATAAATTCTCTTTATTACCATTCGTTCCCGACAATAAACATTTTCATGCCAAATCCATAGAAATATAGTCTGCACTTTGTAAAGATGTTACAAAAAGAATTATTTGCGTTATGACTTACATTAGTCTTCAATTTCTTCGTTCGGACACGTGGAATCTTCGACAGACGTTTTCATGGGCCTGACAACAATTCCATCCACGGTCTTCCGGGCTGCGGCACTGCTGGCGAGACTTAATTAAGGGATTGTGTTTCAGTCTCCGTCCATATTTCCCCTCTTCTTTAGTCCCGAGCCATGTTCGAGCAGCCCGTTGTCCGACAGACTGCGGTGCTCGATACCGACGTTATCTTATTTTCAATTAACTTCTTCTGCCACCACGATTGCCACCGGTTGGTAACATGCCGGGGAAACAAGGGACCGGAACTGGCTGCCAGAGGTGGACATCTCCCGTCCACGGTGCACGCCCGGCTCGAAATAATCCGCTCGATTAAAAGCGGCTCGCCGCACCGGAACGGCGAACAAATTCGCGTACCGGATCAAGGAAAAACATCAAGGAACATCGGGGTCGCAAGAAAATGATTTTCACCCTGGTGGCCATCGCCGGAAGTAAATAGAGACACCTGCTGTTATTTACACTTTTATTGGACGCTCCTCGAGAAGAAAGGATTCCGCGTACAGTCCGAGGACTAAAGCCGAGAAAGTTAATTTTACCGTTTCATTGTTTTCACGAGGAATATTGGATCACACTGCAGGCGGCATCTGCAGTCAGATATATCCTTATCGTCCGTTTTCGAACAGAAAGAATAAGTCCGACGAACGAAGCTGAGATTTTGAAATTAATTTTGTCGTTTATTGTTTTCTAGAGGGATATTGGACTATACTCTGTAGACATCTGCATTCATTTATATCTTTATCGACTGCTTTTCAAGATGAATTTGAATTTGAGTAAAATGTCGTTCGGATCAGTTGTTATCCGAATACATTCTCATTCGACAGTGTCGAATATACGGCTGTGATGCCGATAATAATGACTAAAATTGAGATAATTCGAACAACGATGAAGTTTTCCAGCTGAAGATTTCACTGCAGTTCGCGTGCACGATGTTGGAGAGAATTTGATTACGGATTTTTCAATCCGATCTGTTTGCATGAAAAGGAAATTTGTTGATTCTCAAAATGATTAGTTGGCAAAATAAATTGTACATAATTCGAATAAGCGTAAAAAATGCTATCAAACCGTATATTCTCAACATTTTATCTGGAAAATTGTTGATTTCTCCCTGAATGCCCTCCCATGAGGGAATTAAATCTTCTGCACACGAAACACATATGCAAATGCGTCACGTGTGACCAATTTGGGAAATTTAATTAACGAATACGAATTCGTGAAAATTGTATTATATTTTATAGCCTCCGAATGATGAAGCAAATTCTAAGAATTCGACGAAACGAGTACGGAATGCGAACGATTCGTCGGAGCGCTGTTCTAATCGGCCGTAAAATTGTTTTAATCTCTTCGAATTAATCGGCGGTCCTATTGATCGAATGTAAATTGTCGGTTACGCGGTACGTTGTTACAGTGTCCAGTAACAATACCAGCTAGAACTATTCCAAAAGCTTCGCGGCGACTCTCTTTAAACGCTCCCGAATTTATCTTGCTCGAAATGAACCGAAAACTCCGGAACGTAAACACGGTTACCCCGGTTTCACAAAGTTCCTGGTCGGGATAAACCAATTCTGACTGGCAGCGTAATAAAAATAAAAACCGGCGGACGGCCGGACGTTTAAATGAGTCCGATGCTAATCCCATTCGACGATCCAGAATTAATTGTAACGGCCGATATTTTCTGGACCGGTTTGTTAAATACCGTCGAAGTCGATCAAAGAAAAACGCTCGAGCAGAAAACACGAAAAAACATTTATACTGTACATCGGGAGTTTCGGGTAAATCTCTCTGAATCGGGGATTATTTCGCAAACTGTACCTCATGGTCGATCTATCTGCATGCATTTTAATGATGGCTGCAGCACTCCGCGCGCGCGCGCTCCCGCGCTCGCTGAAATAAATGCGCGTGTATTTAGGGAAAACACAGCGGTGGACCATATCGGCTTCGAAAAGAAGAATTACCCGGCGAGAAAATATTTTTAATGGGTTTCGCGTGTTATCCGAGATCGTCGCAACTTAACCAAATATTTAATTTCGCGGGGACAGGATATTAATACTTTTTATTACACTCTTCTGCACGCTTTCGCTTTTTCTTTTCGTTTCTCTTCTTCGCGTTCGTCTGCGTTTCTCATCGATTTCATACCCATTTATACCTACCGTTTCGCATAATGTTAATCTTTTACAATGGCATGATCAACGATATATTGTCCCTTTTCTTATAATTTCATTAGAAATCTTCATCATGAATCATCTTTCAAAGAATCATTGTGTCGAAACATTCAATTTAGAAAATTCCGTGATAACTCACGTATTATTATCCGATTCTGACATTGCTTCTATCAATGATTGGCCATTTCAACCCCTTTGAAATAATTAATGCTGCTCTGTACCATTCAAATATTTATTTAATTCATGTATGTCGTTTTATAATCTTCTGACGTCTTCCTCTTCGTCATAGTAACTTCGTCCTGACATCGTTTCCTTGTTCTTGCACGATTGTAATAAATATCTTATAATAAATATTGTTATATAAATATCATTACGTAAATATTATTATATAAATATCATTATATAAATATCATTATGTAAATACTATTATATAAATATCATTATATAAATATCATTATGTAAATATTATTGTATAAATATTATTATATAAATATTATTGTATAAATATCATTATGTAAATATTATTGTATAAATATTATTATGTAAACATTATCGTATAAATATTATCATATAAATATTATTGTATAAATATTATTATATAAATATCATTATGTAAATATTATTATATAAATATCATTATGTAAATATTATTATATAAATATTATATAAATATCATTATGTAAATATTATTGTATAAATATTATTGTATAAATATTATTTATAAACATTATTATATAAATATGATTATGTAAATATTATTATATAAATATTATTATTAGAAGTACAGTAGTTTATTAACAATTTTGCGAGCAGAATGAATTTGTAAAGACCGATCGCAATTCTCCGGCGAGGAAAGCGGAGATATCGCTAACCATGAATGATTTCTTTCCGTTTTTCACGAAACTCGAAACATAATTTTGATCGATGGAGGGGGTCGCCGTGCATTCAACTTTGTTATCGCTGCATATCAATCAGAATAAACGGAACATCCCCCGAATATGTAAAACAGCAGAAACCGTTCCGTCAAAACGAATCTTGTGTTTCCGTTTCTATCTCCCCGGACTTCTCAGATCCGGGGCTAGTTTCATTTCGCCGACGAGGCCAGAGGCTCCCGCTTTACCCTTGTTATCTCTGGCGATCGATTGTTTCCGGATCAGAAGCGTCACGCTGACCCCGTGTACGCAAGTGATCGCGACGTTTCGAGACAAGAAAAATGCGGAGCGGCTTCTAAATACGTGCGGCCGCTCAAAGAATCGCCGGTGAACATGGAAAGTATGTTAGACCATGAGAAACGTTTGATCGACGTTGTTCCGGAAGCAGCTGCGCAGAATGCAGAGCAGACATCTTACGAAATAGAAGGAACGTTTCCGTACCGATACAAACAGTCTAAAGGATAATAAAAGGAAGCGACGGGAACGAGCATCGCCGAGCGGAAACGCGAATACGAGCTTGGAAATGATGGGGGCAAAGAAGATTCGATTCGAGGTGTCGAAACAATGGAAGTCACATTGTTTTCGAAGACCGTGGTATATTTGTGCACGTAGTTTTAACTTTCGCACCGGTGTGCGATAAACTAAACGCAACAACGTTCACCAAGATGTATTTGTCATTTATGTTTCTAAGCGTCCCGTTAAACCTGAATATCGTATTCCATTCTAAGCTAGAGTATAAAATATTAAAAACGCGAGAGATTCGAAATCTTTTTTATTCAACGCTAGAACTACCGAACCAGTCAAAATGACCGATTTTTCATTTGTTCTTTTACAATTCCCGATGCTGTAAAAATATTTTCGTTTTATACGAGCCTCATCATTCGAGCACATACTATAATAAAAATTGTAGGAATTCATTTAGGGAGGATTTGTATAAATCCATTCATGTCATTGTTATAAATTAATCTACATTAGTCACGATCTAGTGTCAAAGGATTATTATGATAGATATTAATTTTTCAGAGAATTTTCAGAGAATTTTCAAGAGAGAATATCATTTTTCAAAACTCACCCCCGCTATACCCACGATTTGTCGAAGTTTTGATTTACTACGACCGATTTAGTACTACCTTTTTCATGTGTCATACAGAGTTTCAAATTCTGTCATGATGTCTGTCAGATTTCTCTTCAGAATGAAGTCATAGGAGTGCATGAAAGGTGACAGCCGTACGACTGATCTATTCTACGGGCCGATTAGTAATTTATGGTGAAACCAAGAAGGAAGTATTCGTGCATTAAAAAATTATACGAAAATGGTGAAATATTTATGTTTTACTCGGAAGCGAATTAGTGTGAGTCCATAAACATTAAAATTGAGATCAATAAGTACTTTGTAAATTAGCTGCATATAAAATAACAATGCCGCTAATAATGCAAAGCACAATTTTTACTACGGTTAAATAAAAAAGATTTAATATTAATATTTAATTATTCTATTTTTAATTCTTCTGATTTTCGTCAACCGGGAGCCTCTTGATAGAATTTTCAATTATCGTGCTATCAATTCTTTTCAACACGATAATCCCAAACGAAATTATTAGATAATATTATTGTGGACAACTAATATTATTAGAGAATATTACTTTGAACTGATTAGTGCTGTCAAACAATTTATTACGGACTTTTCAATTAGAAATTATAGACTTACGGAAATTATAAAATCGTCGCCGTTAGATTAATTAATATTAATATTTAATTATTCTATTTAATTCTTTTGATTTTCGTTTACCGGGAGCCTCTTGATGGAATTTTCAATTATCGTGCCATCAATTCTTTTCAACACGATAATCTCAAACGAAATTATTAGATAATATTATTGTGGACAACTAATATTATTAGATAATATTACTTTGAACTGATTAGTGCTGTCAAACAACAATATTATTAGATAATATTAGTTGTCAGACAACTAATATTATTAGATAATATTATTGTGGACAACTAATATTATTAGATAATATTATTGTGGACAACTAATATTATTAGATAATATTATTGTGGACAACTAATATTATTAGATAATATTATTGTGGACAACCAATATTATTAGATAATATTATTGTGGACAACCAATATTATTAGATAATATTATTGTGGACAACTAATATTATTAGATAATATTATTGTGGACAACCAATATTATTAGATAATATTATTGTGAACAACCAATATTATTAGATAATATTATTGTGAACAACTAATATTATTAGATAATATTATTGTGGACACCCAATATTATTAGATAATATTATTGTGGACAACTAATATTATTAGATAATATTATTGTGGACAACTAATATTATTAGATAATATTACTTTGAACTGATCAATGCTGTGAAACAATTTATTACGACTTTTCAGTTAGAAATTACAGACTTTCGGAAATTATAAAATCGTCGCCGTTAGATAACGTGCCATTATCGAATAAAACTGTCGCGTCAGATCGTGACGCTACACCATTTCCACTTCTCGCCGTACCCACAAGCCACGCGAACCTGGCGTATCTTCCGACTCGTATTAAACGAGGCCTCGGATGAAGAAAAAAACGTTATTCCTTTCTCTCGGCTTATTTTTGCATATAGAACCGCCCCGTGTCCCGTGTTGTCCCATCAGTTACTGACCACCCACTATAATCATCTATCCCGATATCCGGAGCACCGGGCGGTAAACCGAAACCAGGCATCGCTACCAATTCACCGACCGATATTAACCCTTTGCACTCGAATGGCGACTCTGAGGCGCCACTAAAAATTGGTGCACCATTTTTCAAAATCATTCTAAGCGCATCGGACTCGTTTCTACTTGAAAAGAAACTATTAACCCTAGAAAGATAACCATATGACAACGTACGTAAAAGATAACCATACGCTTCAGAGGCGCATGCTTTTCTAAGGCGTCAATTTTATACTAACAATGGATATTTATTTAAGTTAATCTAGTCATTTTAAAGGTTTGGCATTATTGTAAAAATAAAATGCATTTATATTATATTTTTTTATATTTTAAGTAATTTTAAACTTAAATCACTAGACCTCTATGAAAAATTAACAAAAATCAACAGTCTTCGGTTTATGGGAACAAATCCCGTAAAATATCACAAAAAATAGTGTTTTATCCTTACAAACTAGTAGACTATAATATAATCAGTGTAAAAAAAACTATAATATTATAAAAAATTTCTTTAGAGACAGTCATGACAAACGTCTTTCTTGTGTTCACCACAAACTGTCTTTTTGCATTTGGCACAGGTCATCTTTGACATTCTTTTCTTTTTAGACGTGCAAAGACTGCAATAACGCCTTTTTTGGCTGAGGGTTCTTCTTCATCATCTGTGGAAGCCTGTACAGCAGATTTTGGAAGAATATTTTCAATGTTGCTTCGCACATGCCTTGGCAAAGTGGGTGCTTCCAGTCTTTGCGTCACCCACGGTGCAGTCAGTTGTTTATTTCGCAGGCGCCTCTGCGACGTAGGTTATCTTTCTCGGGTTAAAATTGCATTGTACTTGTCAACTTGTCTTCTGTAGATCAGAAATCATGTTTTGGATTTCGAATTCGAATAGCTTCGACCGCAAAGGGTTAAAAACTTTAATATCGAGTGAATGACGAGGGTAGAGGTGGAAGAGGGAAAAAAAGTGGAGAGAACGAGAGAGAGAGAGAGAGAGAGAGAGAGAGAGAGAGAGAGAAAAGAAAGCATATCAAGTCGAGTCTTCGCTCCGTGTGTACGTGTTTCTGACGGCGTCGTGTGTGCCTACGGTTGTGCATGCGTGCACGTCCTGCGCGCGTGGATACGTTGGGCCGTGTGACCGCGTAAAAAGCCACGGATAAAAGTGGGTATATGCGTGGTTGTTTGACGAGTAAACGCGATCCATTGTGGGCTTCCGGCATTCATAGCCCGTCGTGTGTGCGGAGCCGGCCGTGTGCGTCTACACGTACACGTTAAACGTTCGTCTATGTGCTGGTAAATACATTCGATTTATTGGAGAATGCAATAGGGCAGCTCGTAGGAAGAGAGAGGGAGAGAGAGAGAAAGAGTGGCATACGTTCCGTGCTCCGCGCCGACACCTAAAGCCTCTTTTTCCGTGGAAGCCGCTCGTGTTTTGCCATTGTACTTTTACTATCAACTGTCTCCTCCGACAGTCTATGCAATTTTTGCCACTGCTCCGACAAAGGGTAAAGGAAGTGACGTATTTACAATCGGAAATTGATGAATGCACGCGAAATCCGACTGCGTCGCAATCCCTGTGCCTATTGTTTGCTTTCGGGCTCAATTAACTTTATATTTATCCGATAAAACGAAGGAAGAACCTCAAAGAATTAGAAACTAAACAAAACGAAAGAATAGAAAAATTAAAAGGATTAGAAGCTAAGCGAAATAAAAGAATACAAAATTTGAAAGAATTAAAGACTAAACAAGATAAAAGGAGATAAAGTTTAGTGTACATTGTTTTATAATAATGCCAAGATTGTGTTTATTTAAACACCGTTTGAAAGAAAATCAGTTTTTTTTTTTTAAATTGGACCGATTGTCTCGAATATTTTTCAGATATTAGAGGGACCAGTTTTCTAGACAATGTCTGGAATAATTTGTTCCAATTGAAATTGTTTGGAATGACAAGTAAAATAAGAAACTCACGTTCTTTGCCTTTTTTATCCGAGTCTGGAAAATTTGACTAATGCATTTTGTAAGTACCTGTAACTTACATGCGTGCTGAAAATGTCATCGAAATCATTTTTCAATACCAGAACACCGCGGCAATCATCGCCTTTCAATAATTTCTATTGAACGCTCAATTTTCGTCAAAGAGGTTAAAGGGCATCCTTTAATCATTTTTAATAAAAATTATTTCCCATGCTTTCTATGTAATCAGTTCTTGGTTTTTTCTACGGTTGTCGCAAAATGAATTCGTTAAATTGTCTAATAAGAAGTATCGGTAATGATAATGTTAAATACAACAAAAAGATTCACGATTTTCGGCACGTTCGACCGACAACGGTAAGAAATCTCGAGTCTTTTACATGTTTCAATGCCCGCAGCATGACACAAATTCCAATTTTTATACTCTACACAGATCAAGATGCGAGACAAATTCAGTTTGCCAATTGGACGATTCTCTCCGACAGAAATTAAACACATAATTAGCGTAAGTCTTTTAATTCACCGACTAAAAAATTCCACACGCAAGACATAAAATATCCATTGTCATCTCACGCGTTGTAATTTACCAACTAGAAAATTTCTTATCCTAGAAATAAAGTGTCCGCAGTCACGTCGAGAGTTCCGATTGTATCACAAAAGCGTGTAAACCCATCAAATCGCGTCCTAAGCAACCCAAAGTTTCGCTTTCGCCGCACGATAAAATTACCTCGAAAAATTCATTTCCACCGAAACCGCAGCCTTCGAATGCACCGCTACAGAAACAATTATCCCCGCAATCGGCTTGGCGCGATTAATAATTGAAATTGCCGGCGTGGCAGCTCGCGGTTCATAAATCACCGACGATTTATCGCCGCGGGAGCAAACGGAGCGGAGATCTGTCCATCTCGCAAGGCAACATCGCGAAACCATATCGCAGCTTATCAATCGGTCATATCGGCGCGCGGCGGTCGTTCTTCAGGTGTTAGCCACCGGTGGACGAGGAAATGAAATGTTTTCGAGCCAACCGGGACTCATTGATCAGAGCCGGAAAGGGGGGTGGGAGGGTGGAAAAATCGTTGCCCGCTGCGTTACACCGCCGCGGACAGTGTTTTTAAATATTTCATTAACGCGATAAGGATCGCGGCGGAGTGGGGACTGTTTCCTCCCGATTCGCGCAATAACGGAAATAAAATTGTCCCCGCGGCGGAGAAGCGTACAACAGCCGCTCGTAACTTTTCCCTGCGCCGACAAATGGACGCGTTCGAACGTCGATAACAATCAGGGCTTGGGGTGGGGGTTGCGGAACAAAATACGGAACGCACGATAATATTCGAACCCGCGCGGGCCGCCGGCTATCCGTTGGCCGGCTCTAGTTTAACCGTGGATCTTTACGATCCACTAAAAAACAGATTAATATTCGAGCGCGGATACCTTCGCAAGACCGTCTCTCTCTCTCTCTCTCTCTCTCTCACTCTCTCCCTTTCTGTCTTGCTCGTTTATGCATATTGCATCCGCGAAGGGTTTCGATCGTAAATCCGTGGCACCCGTGGGCGAGCTTGTAATATCTCCGTAGGGTGTAGCGACTCCGCAATTGTCTCGTTGTACTTCTCTAATGGATATTTATCGCGGCGGAAGGATATGGAGCACTCTGCTCGACGGGTTCATCTAGCATTCCAATTATGCCGCGACGTAGGAGCCATTGTTCTTCCTATCTCTGCGTTTAGAACTGCGCGAAATTCGAATAAAGCGGTCTCGGCTAGATTGATTTCTATTCGCGCAACGAAGCGACAGACGTCGCTCGAGAAATTGCATTTTTACGCTTTGCCTATCGGCGGTCGTCCAATTTTTCTTTGGAACCTGAACCGAGGACATCCGAAGTCGCCATAATTACTCACGAAAATATGGTCAAGGACCAACATATGTGGACACCCTTTAAAACCGTCTAATAATTTTTCTTAAACTGGACTAAAATTAAAATGGAGGGACTGGTTTATTAGACAATGACTAGAATGCTGTATTTTTTTTTAATTTTGCTGCTGTTTTTTTTTCTTCTACAGTTTTTAAAATCTCCCAATGCTTGCAACTTGATCTCGCGTTATCGGATCTCAATGAAATTTTCAGCATGCATTTGAATTGCCGAGATCAACGAAACGCGTTTTTTAAATTTTCGTTACAGGCTCGGGTGAAAAGAGTTAAAAAAACGACAGTTTTTTTTATTTAGTTTTGTCATTTGAAACGATAGCAAAATTAAAGAAGTGCATTTTAGCCAATGTCTGGTAGACTAGTCCCTCTATCATCTAAAAGCAAATTCAAGTCGTTTAGTCCCGTCTTAAAACAGTTATTCCGTTTTAAAAAGTGTTCGAATGTCAAGAAGGATTATTGTATACTTTTAAAGTTTTATCTGGAAATTGATTCTTGCCCGAGCGCGTCCTCCCTTAACCAGTTAGCCGTGGCGCCTCCTTTTCAAGCGTCAAACTTCGTCGTAGAGTAAATGTCGCTGTTAAAATATTGGATCAAAAAGACGGTTTAATTTTATAAAATTAACCATTTTATTGCTAATATTTATTTATTCACTTAACGTTAACATATACTATTTACATGATAAACGAAAAATGCGGGAAAATCAAATAAGTATAAATGCTAGAAATGGCAATTTACACACGTCGAACACCAATATCGCGATTCTTTCCTAACCTTATTTTTACAACAATGTAAGCACCTTCGTGTAGGATTGGCCTCAAAATATTCGAAACATCTTGAAATTCGAGAACATGTTTTTGTTCTCACTAAAATTACAATTTAAATAGCCTGTAACGCGATGTGTTCGGGGTACAACGGAAGGACACAGAGTGAAATTGCACTAGATTTTATTCGGAGATGTATATAAAATGACGCGCGGTGCGGATGGATACGAGATGGAGCGCGGCGGAATAGTTAAACGTGTAGAGGCTCGGCGCAATGTTTAGACGAGAAGATTTTCAGTTTCTTGCCGCTGTTATTTATATTATGTCCCCCAAAAAGGCCACGCCTTTTTGGGAGACTCGCTGTCTTCTTTTCCCCCGCTTAGTTTGGCGGGGGAGGCAGCCATCGTCGAACCCTCGCTGTAGGGGCGCGCTGGCCGTTCGGCCGGGTAGCGGTACGCGGCCGGCGACTTTCTCCGCGACTAGGCCTGCAGTGCATGTGGCAGTGATAAAAAATAAAGAGACAAAGGAATTTCCGGGTCTTGCAAACGTCAAGGACGTTTTCTCTCTGTCGAACCCTTGACATCTGCAAGCGGACAGTTTTATGGTTATTACGGTCGCCGACCGTGTGCCGCTACAAGCCAATGGTCGCTACATTTTACGGGTATACTCGTCACGATACAAAGTACTGTCACTTCTCCGCGACGAGTATACTCGTCGAGCACAACTAACTGGCTAAGAAAGATCTCCAGTCGAGCGATTGATCGTCATCAACCGGAGATAACCGCACGTCCATGAAACGTTAACAATTTCGGGGCGAATTTTCCCTCGAATCACAGTGTTCCCAAAGTAAATGTTTAAAGAGACTACTTTCGCTGGCCTCGGACGAGTTCAGGGGTCGCGTGTCTCTCCTTCACCTGGCACTGCCTGCCGATGTAACCAATATACCAGAGCTCTCCCCTTCGCGCGCGCGCTCGTTTACGTTTCTACCCTTTCTTTCCCCCGGTTCGCGGAACCAGCAACCGCCGCGCCGCGCCCCGAGCACGGAATTACAGTTATCCGTGAAAATAACCGGCCGTGCTTCATACTTGTTCGATTTCGTCTCTAATTTCGGAAGAGCTCAGCCCGCGGATCGTGCTTCCCGTGTTATCCCGGCAACATAACCCGTAAAGTTACGTTCCCGTGTACGTATATGCATATCCGCGGCGCGAGCCGCTTGATAAAGTATGTACCGCTCCGGGATTTCCATATCCGAGGGTTCAACGTAAGCGTCGAAATCTTTAGCAATCGGCCGACTTTGCAGTCCGCGCGCACTCGCGACTTATTTAGACCTTGACGAACACGAGCCGGCTCTCTCTCTGCCTCCGTTGAATATATTTTTCGGGATTTCGTTTCAATGAAATTCAGTCCTTTCACTAGCCCGGGTAATGCCATTTTAAATTGTTGATACGCTGCCGGGTTTGCCTCGGTTTCGTGATTCGCGAATTTCGAATGCAAATCTCCCGCCCCCGGGCAAATAAATGGCAGAAGGAAAACTGAACTTTCGGTAACTTTAGTAAACGAACCTTTAGTAATCGGCCGACTGCGATCTCTGCGCGATTTATTTAGACACTGACGAACGCGTGCTGCTCCGATTCAGTCGAATTCAGGGGTAGCGGACGCTAAACGGCGTACAGTGACGACCGTGCACTTAAGCACACTCGAAAAACGGTACAACTTTTTCTCAAATTGAACTAAACGACTGGTATGTTCGTTAGATCGCGTAAGGACTAGCTTATTAGCAGGACTAGCTTAGCAGCGACTATAATACCTTTTCTTTTTTAATTTTGCTGTTACTCGGAATGACGAAAGAAATATAAAACTCGTGTTTTTCAACTGCTTTTTTAGCCGAGCCTGTGGAGAAGATTGAAAATATGCATTTCGTAGATCTCTGAACGATACTTGGGTGAAAATCTGAAGTCGAAATAAACAGGCATCTTGTATCGTGAAAAATATTCTTTCGTTTCACGAAATGTTTTAGGTATTTTAGGATCACTGCCGAATTAAAATGATATATTCAAAACGAGTGCGAGCAATTAGATAAAAAGAAAAACAATTAAAGAACTCTGTAAATCTTTGCTAAACAGAACGATGGCTGTTATTGCGTACATATGAAAAAGAAGTCACAAAATTTGAAGCATTTAATATCATTCGTTGATCGATTGCTCGATATAATTATCAGTTAAATGTGATCTCATTTTGTCCCGCTATATTTCCATAAAAATTCTTCTTTCGAAATCAAATTGTTTAGACCGACGAAATTCAATTCTATTTCATTCGTGTACGTTTATAGCGATATTCTGCATGTCCGTATGAAAAAAGAGAATCTCGGTTTTAACGTTAAGTAAATAAAACTTGCGTTAATTTTAACAACAAAACCTACCGCGGTCAAAGTGACCGCTTTCTTATTTTGCAATTCTGCAAAGTTCCGAGACTCTTTCGTGGAAAACGCTTGAAAAAGTTATATTATTGGAGCAAGTTTTACAATAAAAACTTCACAAATTCTAAATAAATTCGGTTTTCTCACTTTCGTGAAGCAGTACATGCCAGTTAGTATTACTGCTTGGTAGGTTTAGTGTTAAAAAGCAGGCTACTTTTGGGCAAAGATATCCTGCGCGTGCACACGTCGGCGATACTATTTTTCAGTTTGGACCATCGCGAATTCCATCGCGGGCCTCCTCTGTTCCGCTACAAAGATAAAAAAGGGGCTGGAAAAATTGCCGGGACCCTGAAAAGCGTCCTTTGATTTTCATCGCGGGCCAGGATGCATCACGCCGTGGGCCATCGAACTAGCGCAAAAAGTATTTCCATCGTTCTTCCTTTTCAGAGGTTTTTTTCAGCGGATTTGCGCCGGTTTCCGGGCCGCGTGTCTGTTGGCAGCGCGGCCTCCGCGCACCAACGAATGAACGAACCGGTGAAAAAGAACAGAGAAGAGAAAGGAAAAACGAGAAAAGAGAGAGAGTGAGAGAGAGAGAGAGACAAAATAAAAGCAAGAGGGTCTCGTAATCCGCGTTGCCTCATTATCCGCGGGAGAACACCGCGATTTTTCGTTAGCGTACGCTTGTTCGCCGGTGCTTGTTCGTGTGCGCGACCTGCGGGGATGTAAGGGCTGCTGGAGGGTTGAAGGAACCGGAAAACTGTGTTCCGGTTCTTAAAACACTCGCTGTTCTCTGCGCAAAATGGTTTAGTTTCTTAGAATGCGCGTAGTTAGCTCTGTAAATGTTACGGTTAAATTTCGATTCTTCAAAAATTATTGTTATTCAACGTAGAACGACGTGCATCCACCTCTACCGGGGCGGTCAAAATTAATGGTTCTTTAAATTAACAAGTCGTTTAAGACAAGATGTAGCATTTTATGCGTTTTTACGTGCAATTTCGTGAGCAATTATAGCCTATTTCATGAGCGAAAATTGATTATAAACTGGATAAGAATAATAAGAATAATTAGAGAAGACTTGGACCCTTTTTCTTCTTCTATGCAAAAGACGACATCGTTCATCTTCACTGCCAGTATCGGATGACTCGCTTGTACCTTCGTTGTGCGATGGTGGATATTCATTTTCACCGTCTACTATTGGGTTGACAACTAAGTAATAGCCGATTTGTTCAATGAAATAAAAATTTTTTTTTTACTTGGAACGAAGTTTAATCTGTAATGTATTTTCCATTTTGTTCGATGACCTATTGCCATCTCTCTGACAACTTGAAAATTCCACGCTCGTAGAAAGTCTGATCCTTTTCGGCCAAAAACTGAGTTAAGTGAGATTTTACAGCGTCATCATCGTTAAAAGTTTTACCACGAAGGGAGTTGTCCAGGGATCGAAATAAGTGGTAATTCGATGGCACGAGATCAGGGCTATGTGGTGGGTGTAACCATCAATTCCCAACCAATATCCATCAATTTTTGCCGAGTGGACAAAGACGTGTGCGGCCTAGCATTGTCCTGCTGGAAAATGACACCTTTACGATCGACCAATTCTGGTCGCTTTTCCTTGACCGCTGCATTCAATTTGTCCAGTTGCTAACATTCACGGATAATAAAAAGTAACATAATAATAATAATAATAATTTTATAATATAACATTTATGGATATCATTAAAATGCGAGTGAGAGACATCTATAACTGAAATCGGCAATTACTTAGTTGCCTTAGATCACATGACTCGTAGTCAGTTTCGAAAGAATTTCTTTCCAAATTATTTATTTCTTCCTTCGCGAAAATATTCGCACAGTTTCCAAGTAATTTTATGGGGGAAAAGGTTATCGGCGAAGCTATCAGAGGATTGCGTCACCCACCGCAGAAAACAGGTATCAAACCCTATGAATCATGTTGCCGTCCCTTTTCTTCGATTCAGCAGGACCACCGGGTCGCTGAAAGTATCGGGCTAACCCGCGCCTTCCAGAAACAGCCTCCGGTCGTTTGAGGAGCAAGAAAAGTAATGTAGGTTACACGGATTTTGTTATGTAATACCGTAACGTCGGCGACCGAGTTTCTCGCGGGCCACCGAGAGACTTCTGAAAGGGTTCTATTTCGGGAGAGGCCACCGCTGGTTCCGTTCTCTACGTGACGCTCGAAATAATAATACAACACCCCGGTGTAACGGGCCGACGATTGTTATTGTGTTACGTGGGCTTCGTTCCTGGCAATTCCCCTGCAGTCTGCTGAATTCGAACCTGCGCGCTAGAACCGGTCGTGGGGATTTATAATCGACAGTTTCGTTATTGAACGTCGTCGCGATATTAGTTTTCGATGCACAGGAGTGACTACCTTAACTGAACATTTATTTTCGCAATGTTCTGAAATCCAAACGTTCCATTATCTAATATTTCTATCCATTTCATATCCATTATCTATTATTTAAGTGTATTATGGTCTATGAGAGAACCTGAATACAATTTTTAGATAACAGAATGTTTTAGTGTCAGGATATTACAAAAAATAAACCTTCGGATAAGAGAGGTTCTTCTGTAGTGACGGATAAATATTTATCTAAGATAATTATCTTAATGAATTGCTTTCAGTCGAATATTTTATTCGAATAATTCATTATTCGTAATAAATTATTTGAATATTATTTATTCGTAATAAATTATTCGAATACTATTTATTCGAATGATTCTTTATTCGAATAATTCTTTATTCGAATAATTCTTTATTCGAATAATTCTTTATTCGAATAATTCTTTATTCAAATAATTCTTTATTCGAATATAATTCTTTATTCAAATAATTATTTATTCGAATAATTCTTTATTCAAATAATTCTTTATTCGAATAATTCTTTATTCAAATAATTATTTATTCGTGTAATTTTTTTATTCGAATTATTCGAAAAATTCTTTATTATACGAGTTGGAATTACTGCATTGTCATAAATGCAGATTTTGTGCACTTATCATAAAAAAAGAGTAGGTAAAACAGAAAAAAGTGAAAATATCAGAAGAATTGAATACTGTCGCGTCATTGCCCCGACTTATTGAAATTATTCAAATCTAATCTAATAAAAATTGAAGTTGCTAAATATCTTATCGATCGCTATTTTTCTTCTTCCATCGATGATCGCTATTTTTCTTTACGATCCTGGTAGCCTATCGATCCTATTTATATGTACATTGTAAAATATTCATCTGCAGTAAAATAAGATTGTTATCCAAACAATGTTAGGAAAGGTGCTTTTCTCTAACGGGATTTCGTCGCGACTGCAGTACAGGCTTCCGTAATTTTTAGGAACAAGTCTCGGAAGAAAGATAGTTCTACTTATAAAGCCGGCTTACCACTCATTACGTTTTTAGGTCAGAGCACGGGCGCCTTCGTCGCGAAACGTTAATTTGCATCTCATAAACACAGATTTCCGAACGCGATCGTGCGCGCGCGCGCGCGCGACGATTTACAGCTGTTGTTGATTCCGAAGTTCCTGTAGGCACGTTAATATTCGCATTATAACTGCGCGAATGCTAATTAATTGCTATTTAGTCAAATACCGTGAACCGGCCCTTGTTGATTCCGTTAATTACGTTTTTATCGACTCTAGTCTCGTGTATCTGTGACACCATTTCCCAAAATTTTCGATGGTATCTTTACTGTTTGCCGATTTGTTGACTTCGTTACAACGAAGCACGCGTCGTCGTCTCTTCTCGTTATTAATTAAATGACGCATTATACGCGATCCTCAATTTATTAGTTGTTCAGCTGATAAATGCATAATCCTGTAATCGCTTTCTCGTGTTTAAAAGAATCGTGTAATTTGGTATATCGTTCTCGTTCAATAAAGCGTAGTATTTCTGTACAATACCGCCCACATTCACTCCTGTTGCTGATAATCTTGGTGCGTTTATTTTAATGAAATTCAGTAGAAGACATAAATAGACGTGATTTGATTGTACCAATGAGGTGTGGCGCAATTAAACTTTATACGCGCATGCGGAAAAGGGAATGCGGATAAGCGAATTACTAATGAGATACATAAAATTACATATGAACGGTCTGACCGCTCACCGAAGTCATCGTCCTGTCGTCGTGCTCGCATTATGTATGCCCATAACGTCATTACAATAATGATCCTTGGACCATTGTACTACTTCTCAAACAGTGACAAAAGGAAAGAAAATCTGAACGAGACTCGTTAGCGACCTCGAAACAATATAGCCGCATTCCTATGGTCGGCGATAAGAAGATTAAACTCAACTTACCTCACAATTAATTTTCATTTCTTCTCCGTTGTTGTCGAATCCAACGAATCTGTCATTTTTACCAATATTATTTCCCGATCATTACTCGATGCTTCGTTCGATGACTATCATTTTATTGCGATATTTCTTCAAATATTCAATCAGTTTTATATTTTTATTTATTTTATATTTTATCATATTTAATCAGTTTTCAATTTTTCTATGTTTGTCGCAAGCAAATTGTTGGACGTTCTGTTGCCTTTTCGATAAAATTGCATCCAGCGACGCGCTCTTATTTTACAATTTTACAACTTTACAATTCTACTTATTTTATTGAACAATTCTTTCGTGGACAATGCCTCGATAAATTACATTATTGAAGGAAGTCTCGTAATGAAAACCGTTCAGAATTGAAATGAATTTCATCTTCACAGTTTTGTGAGGCAGAAACGCCGTTATCATTGCTCGACAGGTATAACGTTAATTTTCTATCATGGCTCAGTATTTGCATAGCGATAGAGAAGTCAATTATTGTGCCCTGTTGGTGGATTTCAGGAGTTTTCGCTATTAAAAACAACTTTAGAAATGTAATCGACATTTTTTAAGAACTCAAAGGTAAATTTCGAAGTTCCTTTTATCGATATTAATTTTCTCGAATGTGTAACATACTTTAATCAATTTTATTTTCTATGGAAATATAAATGTAATACCATAATAAGTCATTTGAAAGTTCACATCATACATGGCTGCTTTAATAAAATTTTATATTTACGTCTCTCTTTAAAACCATTAGAAAGATGATTCGATGTTTATATTATATTATATTATATTTATATATATTATTATATATTATATTTATATTATATTTATATAGGCCTACCTTGTGGTAAACGGCACAGTAATTAACGCATCCAGTGAAAAATAGGTTCAATTACTGTACACCGCACAGATTCAGTTGCTGTATAGCGCACAGGTTCAATTATTGTACAGTGCACAGGTTAAATTACTATGCAGTGCACAGTAAATAAACTACTGAAATTGAAACTAGAAACAAAAATTGAAACAATCAAATAATCAGTAATTGGCTAGCTGACACAGTAGCCGGTCCCACTACTCTACTCATCGACCGAGCGTGCACGAAAGTTTCTGCCTCCGAAAAGCAGCCGTCCAATGAATCGCTCAAGGAAAACTAGCTCGTTCTTCGACGCGTCATTCCCACGATGAAAAACAGCGCGGCGAGGACACACGTTTTAATTAACTGTTATCTCGCGGTCTTCTTTTTCCCTCTTCGCGATCCTCCTTTCGCGTTTCCCGTCGGACCAATTACGCGGAGCCGAACCCCGGGGATGAGTTTACAGTTTAAAGCGGCGGAATATGTCGTGAAACGGGAGTTCTCCCGTTAACGATTCTGTTCGCCGGAATATGATAAGACGGCCGACCGTTAACGGCCCTCGAAAAGCCGCGGATTCGCCGGCGAAAATTTCCCGCCGCCGCTAGCAGAGCACAGAGGCCCGCGTTTCCATTTGGAATTCAATGAACCGCTGAACTGATCCATCACAGGTGAAAGCCGCGGGGCTCGTTCTTTAAGTAATTTCAGTGCCGCCGGCTTTCACGGGGAATTCAGGGTACACGGCCCGTAATAAATTGCGACGAATTTGTTGCGTCGCCGCTATGAGACTTTTTAATGGCCGCGAGACGTTTTACAGATTGAAGCCCGCCGGTTGCCCGCGAGATGGATCGACCGAATGCGTACAACCGTGAAATATTAGATCGCTTCCCGCTTTCTTTTTTCTTCTTCTTCTTCTTTTTTCGTCGCCGCTGATGAATTTTATTTGGCCGCGGAACGTGCGGCCGCGTTACGCAAATATTGCTTTTCGCACGGCCGGGACCGCCGTTCTTCGAGGTTCTATTCGAAACGGCTTCTACGACGACGCTAAATCCGTCGCCTTGCATCGAAACACGGTGTTGACGTTCAATCGTTGCAATGTTTCTCGCGAAAATAACTGACACTTCGGGGTCGCGACGCATCCGAAATAAATAACAGACATAAAGATCCGCGAGTCTAATTCCGGACGAAACGTGTAGATTTGGAACTTTCTATGACGCGGAACTTTCGGAACATTGTCTCGACATGACACGGCGCGAAAATTACCATAATTCTGTTCTCTTCGCGGTTTTCTTGGAACACGATTATCTTCTGGCGCAGCTCGCATTGGTAGCAACAATGTTTCCATCGCGTCACGGTTTTCGTTGACACAGATAATAATAAGTAACGCGTCGAGTGAAACATAGGTTCACTTACTGTGCAGTGTAAATAAACTACCGAAATTGAAACTAAACAAGCAAAAATTCAAATAAGCAATCATTGTTTTGATTTTCCGTAATCTTGATACGTTTTACCAATACGATCGACATGTGTTCAATTCTTTAGCTTCGCGGAAAATTTCGCAAGATTATTATTTTAAGAACTTCCGTCTTTCGCATATACGTATTGATTTTTACGAACAGATAATTAAATCGAATTCAAATAAAAAAGTTTGATACGTTTTATTCGATAAATATAAAGTTAATTGCGCTTGAAGATACAGTAAATTCTCTCAAATTTTCTCTCAGCTTGTAAACAGAAATGAACAATTTGGGAAGAGGAGATACGATTATTTGAGCCCTGCACCTCGTTTTTATGATTGCTGACAATCGGCAACTATAAAAATTAGCCGCAAGGCTCGAATATAATTAAATCTCCTTTTTCCAAATTGTCCATATTTGTTGCAAGCTGATGGAAAATTACGGTGAATTTGCCGCAAACGAAAGTCACCGTAATTGTCATAAATAAAATCGCATAAATAAAACTAATTTAGTAGATCGTTCACAAATCTAAACGTTCGTACAGTGATGTTGCTAGAGCATTCTACTGTCAAGAAAAAATTCTGCCAACTTGTAACAGATAAAATAATCAAACAGAGAATGAAACATTGAATCTCCCAGTCAACGAACAACGCTTATAAACTCCAACATAAATTGTATAAATAATAATATATATAATAATAAATATAAATATAAATATAAATATAAATATAAATATAAATATAAATATAAATATAAATATAAATATAAATATAAATATAAATATAAATATAAATATAAATATAAATATAAATATAAATATAAATATAAATATAAATATAAATATAAATATAAATATAAATATAAATATAAATATAAATATAAATATAAATATAAATATAAATATAAATATAAATATAAATATAAATATAAATATAAATATAAATATAAATATAAATATAAATATAAATATAAATATAAATATAAATATAAATATAAATATAAATATAAATATAAATATAAATATAAATATAAATATAAATATAAATATAAATATAAATATAAATATAAATATAAATATAAATATAAATATAAATATAAATATAAATATAAATATAAATATAAATATAAATATAAATATAAATATAAATATAAATATAAATATAAATATAAATATAAATATAAATATAAATATAAATATAAATATAAATAATAATTGTATAAATTGTATGGCGCATTTCATTCACCTTCTCCGGCCGCATCGCATTCTCCCCCTTCAACGCCACTCGAAATCAAAATAGTCCACCGGTGCCGTAGAAAATTTCCGTTAAAAAAACGCGCTACCGACAACGAGATCCCGTCATCGCCGCAAAAAGAAAAACAAGTACACAAATTTGCCAACTGTATTCAACATTCCCCAAAAAGACCGCATTCCATTTCTACGAAAATTTGAACGGACGCAAGTGCTCTCGGGGCAATAAAGTTAGAACGAGCATCTTTACTATCCACGATACAACGGCAACGTGCAGACATTCCGTCGGCCATGAAAATTTCAGGCGGCATTTATCTGCCGTCAAATTCCGCGCGGAAGGCGTTCCATCATTCTCCCCATTCCTTCTTCAACGAGCCGCCATTGTCCCGGGCCCGGATAATGGCGGCACGTACTCGGGCAAACAGACTTGTAAATTTTAATCCTGTTCGGAGGGACTGTCGCGTCCGGTCCTAACCCGGTCCGAGAGGGGTTTGGCAAAACAACTGCGTGCAAAGTGTCGTCAGCGGGGACGTCGTAACCGCTGCGAAATGCGGTCCACGTACGAAAGCACCGGTCGCCGGATGTTGCCATCAGTTTTCCCGGCGGTTGGCTGCTCTTTCCACGAAGGATCAACCGAATCACCATTTGCCAGACCGCTGTAAAACTGCCGGGAATCTGCTTGATCCCCGGTGCGGCGCGGTGCGGCGCGGCGCGGCGCCGCGACGCGCGAGCAGAACAGAAGGGACACCGTGGGAAACGGCGGGGGTGGCAAGGGGGCTGGAAAAAGCTTCGAAGGCGCGAAGAACAATGGCAGCAGACCCTCCCCCGTCCAAGCGGCGCACTTTTCTCCCCCGGGAAAGCTGCTTCTCCTTTCTCTGCTTGTTCGCGCACCGTGCGCCGCCGGGAGAAATAAAAGCAGCCAGCCAAGCAAGGTGACGCTTTATCTTTCGAACTGTAACCACGCACGATCCTAGAGAACCGATACGCTCGTCGACGCCTCCGCCTGCGATACTACGTGCACGGGTCTACCCTTCCGACACACTATCGCGGAATTAGGCCAACCGGAGATTAAATTTATTAACCCCTCGGGTCGTGAAAGCACTTGAAAGCGACGCGTCTGCGAACCCTTCGGAAGCGGCCGCCTTCGGGCATTTTTCTGCAGAAAATTGGGCGATGCGGAAATTCGACAATTTCTGGGCTCGTTGAGCCGTGTTTAGGCAGTATGTTATATCTTTTTTTTGGCATGCTAATCGCTTTCGACATGATTTTTAATCTGTGGAAGTTCAACCATCTGTTCGAGTCGGATGAACAAAATATTTTACGAGATTGTAATGCAGGAGAAAATGATTGTAATAATATGTTTATATAATATAATATGTATATATAATATATGTTTATATAATATAATATGTTTATATAATACAATATGTTTATATTATTTATAATAAAATGTTTGAAGGAGAAAATATTGCTTCGCGCGAAGAATATCTTACTTTGTTAGGTGCGCGGTTGATGTATATTTTAATTAGGAATCAACATCGAACTCGTTTCTTTTACTAAATATTGTGAAACAATTTATTTCTAGCTATCTGCGTTGTAATGTGCACTTTCCTTCGAATCGTGACATTATAAATCAAACGTATTTCTGTTGATTCAAAGCGCAAATTTTACGGATTTGATTGAGAGACGCGTTTCTCAAGAAGTGCAACATAATGAATCGGACTTAATTTGTTGACTCAAATTGCAAAATATTTCTATTTCTATTTTTACTCCAAGATGCACCATTTAAGAAACGCGACATTATAGATCAAACATAATTTCTTGCAACATAATGAATCGGAGTTAATTTGACTTTTACTGTCAGATGCATTTTTTAAAGAAATGCGACATTATAACGCGAAGATAATTTGTTGATTCAACGTGCAAAATATTTATATGCATTATAACTAGACAGCGAATTTTGTGCATTTATCAGAGAACTTAGTAGATGAAACCCGGAACAATGAAAAGAGTTGAAGATTTTAGAAATACTATTATATTGCGTTCAATTGATTAGACTTATTGACAGAGGAAATATATTTTTATTCGACTACTGTTTATTGCAGTCGAGACAGACGATCTTTATTTTGCATAAAGATCGACTGTCTAATTATGAAATACACTTTTTTAAATGAAAGCAACATTATGAATGAAATACAATTTTTCGATCCACAGAACAAAGTATTTCTCAACTATTTCCTACGAGATGCAACATTCTACATCGAACATAATGCATTGATCTAAAGTGCAATGCGAAGACAGACGAAGCATCATCTCGGTGTCTGTTGCGCAACTATGTAGAACAAATTAGCAGCGGCAGGGAGATGAAGAGAGAGAGAGAGAGAGAGAGAGAGAGAGAGATAGAGAGAGAGAGAGAGAGAGAGATAGATAGATAGATAGATAGAGAGAGAGAGAGAGAGAGAGAGAGAGAGGGATAGATAGATAGATAGAGAGAGAGAGAGAGAGAGAGAGAGAGAGGGATAGATAGATAGATAGAGAGAGAGAGAGAGAGAGAGAGAGATAGAGAGAGAGAGAGAGAGAGAGAGAGAGAGAGAGGGATAGATAGATAGATAGAGAGAGAGAGAGAGAGAGAGAGAGAGAGAGAGAGAGAGAGAGTGAGAGAGAACTTCCACGGAGCGATTCGCAACAATTTACGCAACGCTTTCAGGTAGAATGGATTCCGAAATTAGCCACGGCGTGGATATTCCGCGTAGACAACAACGGCAGGGGCAACAACAAAGCTGCGATCACCGATTACGTAAAGGAAGTAATGAAACAGCGCATGCGAGCAGAAGGTAACACAGAAACGGGCGCTGTGGAAGCGATTCCTCATATTGAAAGGAAGCCGAGAAAAATCTCTCTCCCGATGTGAAGATGGAAATCGAGGAAGTTGTATCGCGAATCGAAATAGAAATGGAAAAGTGGGGGAGAAGTCATCGTTTCGCAAGTTGAACGTATCGGAACCGTGCCGCATGCGACAAACAATTTCGCATGTACATATTAGGCCGCGGCCTGCAAATCTACGGTTCTACGTAACGCTTCTCAGACAATAAAATATTAAGAAACAAATTTCATAATCGTTCGAGCGATTCTCTTTATTTCCAATCTCTCACTTGTACCGTTTCTAAATTTCTAATTACTCCGAGAAAGAAATTAGCATTTTGAATCGGCGGAAATGAATTTTAGAAACATTCCCCCCCTTTCATAGAGATAAATGAATCTAAAACTAAAGTTCCGTGAATTTCGACACGTTGAATAATTACAGATAGATTTACATATTAATATTTTTGAATATATGAAATTTTAAGTGCGCACACGACCAAATGAATTTAAATATTAATATATTTGAATACATGAATTTTTTTTAATAATTACAGACAAATTTACATTTTAATAAATTCGAGTGTATAGAATATTCAATCTACGGGAAGATAAAAATAAATTTATATACTGTTTTTGTGCGAATGTTATTGCATTTTTAATTCGAATTTCGTAATCAATTTTCTTTAAGATGGATGTTGAATGACAATTTTATGGATCCCAATGGGAATTCGAATTTTCGAAGGAATGTTCGAATTTGAAATTGAATCAATGAATTATTCGAATCGATAGCGAATATTCGAATTTTTCAATCGAATATTCGGATTATAGAAATATTTGAAAATTCGTATGTACTACTAGAACTTAAAACCCGATGATTTTTTAACGGAGGAAATAGGAGAACCAATTGTTTATTCAACTGAAAATTTAAATTCGAATGTTCGAAATTGAGTATAGCCATTTTGATGAGATCCGTACGATTCGAATAAATTGAAAAAACGTGGACCATAAAAACTGTGCGGATTCGAACTCGGATCGAATTCATGGAGAAGGTGGAAGTCCTACTCGCTACCCTAATGGGACTTCTGAGAAAAAGTAGATAGAATTTCCTGAACACATACTCTTCCTACTCCCCATCCGCTAGCTTGCGTAAATTTCAACCATCTTATTACTTTTTCATTCCACTGTGAATTCTACGACCAACCGCAACTTTTTTTTAAACAAATAGATAAGATTACGCATGCCCAGATGATTACAGATAAATTTACATGTTAATACGTTTCAATATATGGAAATTCAATTTAAATATATTATAATATTATATATTCAATTTAAAGCGTTTCGAATATGTGAATAATTAAAAATAAATTTCGTGAATTTGATGGATTTTATTTTATTTTTGATCGTATAGAATTAAATGTTTGATTACATGGAATTTTACCTTTTTCGATGATCGAAAAGTTCAAACGTTAACATAATTTTATTAAAACCGACTCAAGTGTCGACACATTTTAATTCACAGAATTGCAAAAATGCACGAATCTCTCAAGATGAATTTAAACGATATTTCACTGAAATCGATCTCCGAAAAATCTTCTACCCCTAAAAATCTTCTCCCATACTCAAACAGAGCAATCTCGGGACCAATCCACGAAACAAATAATGCCTTGACGCAGTTTCAAAATTGATTCCGGATACTTATTGCCTCGGTTCGATTGCAACAGGTGTTCAACCGCCCTGATTCTCGGTGGATAACGTCGAGACGGTCTAGCAGAAGGCGGCCATTTTGAAAAAATTATAGAACCCGAGCCCGGAGAAATTTATACGGTCGATGGAATCACTAATGTCCGTCTGCGGAATGTAGGTCGTGCTGGCCAGATTAAATGTTGTTACCGGAGACGCTCGTAAGGATGGCGTAGCCGCGGTATTTCATTTCTTATCGGCCAGGTATATGCGATAAATCGAACGGCCGCCGGTCGGCTCGGTGCAATCGGGCAACATGCACCACACGCTGCTATATTGCGAGAACTCTCTGCAACAAGCTCGTCGAGGGAAGAACTAAATGCAGCTCACTCGTGAAACCCGCTCGCGATAAGACTTCGAATTGAATAAACTGAATCTATGGTTCCCGACAAATCGTCGATATTTGGCCTGCGATCATTTCGTAAAAACGAGTCGCACAGCAACAATCTTGGACTCGTTTTACAGCTCGAAGCTTCTACTTTCGCTACGTGTTATTCAATTTTTTTATATTCTTCTAAATGATATAGCAGGGCCAACAACGAAGACACAAGTTTAATAAAAAATACTACGAATTGAAACGTCTCCAAGAACATTAGAAAATTTTCTTCAAGAACGTATCTACGATGAATTTAAAGATTGAAGCATCCTCTTCACAACAACCCCTCGAACTTTGGTGCACGATTTCTTTTTTAGTCACTTCACCGAGCTTAGAATTAAAGATGTATTGTCCATTTTACAGTAATACAGGAGAGCTTTACTCAGTCAAACATGTTCTCAGTCTCTGTTCCATAAAATTACTAAAACAAATCGTATACCAAATTTTGAATGGTCGTTGTAAAGCAGAAGCTTCGATCTTTAAACGTGTCTTACGCTCGGTCGCAAGAAAAATTTTCCGACGAATTTGGAGACCTTTCAATTTGTAGTATTTTCGAGCAGATGTGTGTCATCGGTTCACCGTGTACTGTATTTTGTAATAGCATGACGGGGAAAATATGAAAGACGAATCGTGAATGTAGAAGCTTCAAGCTTTAAAATGTGTCCAGGTTCATTGTTGTACGACTTGTTTCAACGAAATTGTAGCAGTTCATAGATCGACGATTTCCGGAATGTCGAAGCTTTTGTTTCACACAATTCTGTTGTAAATGCGTGGAATCCGCAATCTAACAATGAAACATCTTTTTCTCTAGCTTTTCTTTTCAGTCTTTACACTATGTAGATGACTACATAAAGTATTTTGGCTTTAAATAAAAAGTAGACCGCCTATTTGATGCATTTATGACAAAAATAGCTAGGTGAAAAAGATAAAGAATTTAGAAGTGTCAAATTCAAGATCATAATCTCAACACTATTATTTCACTCTTTCTTTTTATTTTCGAACAATTGTAAAAATAATGCATTGAAAACAAGTATCACTATTTAAACAAGAGATGTTAATTTTCTCACAAACGTTCAAAGAAGTCGATGTTAATTAAATCTCTGCTTCTTGCAAGCGAACTAAAATTAGCCTCTGTTCGCACTTAAAAAATAGTTGCATCTTTTTGTTTCACATTCGAAATCAATAGATTCTGTATCATTTATAATGCCACATTCGGAGGAAGCATATTCTGCAATGCTAAAAGAACAAATTTTAACGTTTCGTAGCGTTCAGAAGTAGAAGATAGACGAATGCACGAATTTTAAAACTGTGTCAAATTTTTATCATCTCTTCCGTGTTTCATCGTTCATGGGAAATTGTCGTCAGCCCAAAATGCACAAAAATGCAAGCGAAGAATCGTTCGCTAAACAGCAGGCACGTATTTCACTATTCCTAGAACAGCGAGCAGTTTCCATCAGTTTCATTGAAATTTATGCTTTCGACTGCCGTGCTCGCTCGAATTCTCTACAAACACGACGAATCACGTCGGCGCTTTACACGAGCATTTAGAGCAAGCTCTTATTTCGGAAACGACAACGCGAGCCGACGTCCCGAGACATCGTCGTCGGCGGAACAGCTCGCAAGGTGAAAATCCGTATATGTATATCGAAAGTGTGATCGGTTTACGGCGGCGTCCCTGTGACGACTGTTTGAAATCTGCCTCGCAAAATCCACGATCGTGTAAATCAGACTGTAAATTCCCGGCGCGCACGTGTCGCAATCGGCGGATAGGAAACCAAGAATCTTTCTCTGCTCTCGGTTTTATTGCTTCCAATCTTCGGAGGAACTGCGAACGCAGCAGAGATTCCGACTGGGGGGACTGGGGGAAAGTATTGCGGTGCTACGGGCGTCTAAAAAATATTTTTTTCGGCCACCGTGAAACTCGATCGAAGTTCCCGAAAAATAAAAGACAGCATATTCAATTTAACTTCGTAGCGGTTTCATTCTTTACGATGCTGTGCCTTCTTGAATACTCTTCTTTTTCTTAGAAATTCAGCTTAACTCCGTGTAAGACCGAATTGTTTAAATGTGTCCGAAATAATTATATAAGTCAAAACTGTCCAAGATGGAGCTCTAAGTGTAAATCAACAAGGAATTCGTAATTTCTAATAAAATTTGTTGACGATAAGAGAGAAACGTGACTCAAAAGTTGCACAGAGCAATGTAAAAGGTTGAAGAAATAATTTTTTTCTGTTGCCAATTGTTGTCGGAAAATGTTAAATAAAATTTACGAAGTAGAGGAAGTGTGTACCTTTCAGCTGTTTTTTCGATCGTTCGATTATCTTCAGTGGTAATCGAGAGAAAAATTTACGAAGTTAGGGGTTGTTTTTCTCACATTTTTCTTATATATCGAGTTATTGGTTCTATATTAATTTCACTTTCTACAATGTTTAATCGGTTTGATTTTTACAGGATTTATATATATATATATATATATATATATATAAATATATTTATATTATTTATAGATACCAAATTTTTAAATAATCAATTTTTTCTATAATTAATTATTGTTCTAAAATGTTGTTCGATATTTACAACGTTGATCGCACAATTTACAACGTTAGCTGCTCTATTATTCGTTTCAATATTTTCAGCAATAATTAATACATTTTAGTATGTTACATCAATGTATTTACATTTGTACGTTTATTTATAATGTTGTGAATTGTTTCACTTTTTAGTATGCTCGACCATTCTAATTTTTCTTGAACTCCCGTTAACTGGACCATCCTCAAAAAACAATTATCTTCCATCTTTAATAATTGTTCTAAAATTATGAGCGCAAATTACATAAAGTAAATGTATATTTTTTTGATATTTCCGGATTCGTTTGAGTACTATAAATAATAATTGTTTCAGAAATCTATAAACTTCTAAAGTATAATTTATATTTATAATATATTTACAAACTTTATAGTACTTCTAAAAACGAGCTACATACGATCATTTTTTTCCACCCTTTACAATCGTTCTAAAATGTTGAATAAAATTCACGAAGTAGACGAAATGCGTACAATTTATATGCTTCTTGATCCGTTTAAATATCTGAAATAGCAATCGAAAAAGAAATGTTTAAAATTGGGGGTTGTTTCTCGCATATTATTTTTATGATATAAATAAAAGACCTGAACATTAAGACAAATTCACGCGATCCTGAAAATTTTTACCATATAATCTCCCTTGCCGCCGTGAAAAGTTGAACGGACACAAATCTCGGCGTTTCATCCTTGTCACAAAACACTTCCCCACATCAATTTGTGTGTCCTGCCCCTCGCGACGTGCCCTAGGTAAAGCGAGCGTTCTGCTATCAAAAAACCCGTCTTATCGTCTAATCCGGATACAGGATACACCATAACCACCCTTCCTCTCCTTTTTACAACCCTCGAATGTTATCGCAACAGCAGCCGAAGTCACCGTTTTCGAGATAAAGCTGAAAAAATATTTCAGCCCCCCGAATAGGCTCGAACGATATCAAATATTAATTCCAACCGTGATGCAGGCTCTGCCGGGTGGTATCTGGCCAATAAAACGAGCTTTATCATAATGAGCCAGCACCTCGGTGGCAAGAGCATGACATCCGTAGTAAGAGATCTTAGACTGCGGGGGTGGCGTGGCCTGGCTCGCGTGCAATAAGAGGTCCGTCCGCGAAGTATCTTTATTTGTGGCATATCTGGCGAAAGGGTTAATCTTCCTTGATAGTAACCGTGTCACCTTCAATGTACTCTCCTTGGGATACCAGAAACTTCTTCCAGCGGACCTCTCTCCTGCGGAAGCACTTTCGAAATTCATTTGTCGGAATTGCCAACAGCTGCCGCGTCGCGTTTCTTCAGCCGTCTTTCACCGCGAAGATCAGGTTTTTGTCTCGCTCAGGGTCACAGCCGTGGACCCACATTTCATCACTTTTAACCTTCAATTGGTGTTACCGAGCTGGTTCGATGTCAGTTGCGGTGACGTCGCGTCAAATTGACTCAGTATCGATAATGGTCACTCGGTGGTCAAATTGATTAGAGTATCAATTAATGGCACCATTAACGATATAGTCCGTCCGATGTCAAGTCATCGTTAATTGATACAGACTCGATTCGACTTCAGGCCAGCGCTATCCATAGTCAATTCGACTTGAAGTAATTATTATCGATACGGAGTCAATTCGACTTCAAAGTCGTCGTTATCGATTCTTTAAAAACGAAAGCATAGAAAACCCTTTTATTTAACAATAGAATGTATTCCTATAATTTAATTCCTAGAATTGAATAATTCCTCGAGCGGTTAAACAAATTGAAATCGCGCGCGTTTCAAAGTGCGCTATCTTTTTGTTCCGATGCGCGGTAAAACCAATAAAACGAAGCCTCGTGTTCCCGAACAATCGCGTTACCCAAGCGCACCCCGCCTCTTTCGGGCGAATACCATTTTTGTTTCTCAAGTCATCGTTAATTGATATAAACTCGATTCGACTTCAGGCCAGCGCTATCCATAGTCAATTCGACTTGAAGTAATTATTATCGATACGGAGTCAATTCGACTTCAAAGTCGTCGTTATTGATTCTTTAAAAACGAAAGCATAGAAAACCCTTTTATTTAACAATAGAATATATTCCTATAATTTAATTCCTAGAATTGAATAATTCCTCGAGCGGTTAAACAAATTGAAATCGCGCGCGTTTCAAAGTGCGCTATCTTTTTGTTCCGATGCGCGGTAAAACCAATAAAACGAAGCCTCGTGTTCCCGAACAATCGTGTTACCCTTGCGCACCCCGCCTCTCTCGGGCGAATACCATTTTTGTTTCTCAAGTCATCGTTAATTGATATAAACTCGATTCGACTTCAGGCCAGCGCTATCCATAGTCAATTCGACTTCAAAGTCGTCGTTATCGATTCTTTAAAAACGAAAGCATAGAAAACCCTTTTATTTAACAATAGAATGTATTCCTATAATTTAATTCCTAGAATTGAATAATTCCTCGAGCGGTCAAACAAATTGAAATCGCGCGCGTTTCAAAGTGCGCTATCTTTTTGTTCCGATGCGCGGTAAAACCAATAAAACGAAGCCTCGTGTTCCCGAACAATCGTGTTACCCTTGCGCACCCCGCCTCTCTCGGGCGAATACCATTTTTGTTTCTCAAGTCATCGTTAATTGATATAAACTCGATTCGACTTCAGGCCAGCGCTATCCATAGTCAATTCGACTTGAAGTAATTATTATCGATACGGAGTCAATTCGACTTCAAAGTCGTCGTTATTGATTCTTTAAAAACGAAAGACTAGAAAACCCTTTTATTTAACAATAGAATATATTCCTATAATTTAATTCCTAGAATTGAATAATTCCTCGAGCGGTTAAACAAATTGAAATCGCGCGCGTTTCAAAGTGCGCTATCTTTTTGTTCCGATGCGCGGTAAAACCAATAAAACGAAGCCTCGTGTTCCCGAACAATCGTGTTACCCTTGCGCACCCCGCCTCTCTCGGGCGAATACCATTTTTGTTTCTCGACGGAACGAACGGGCGCGAAAATGCGTTGAAAGGACGGACACTTTCCGGACAGGTCCCGCGAAGCTGAAACTCGCCGGTGCAACTTTAGATGAAGACGAAGGGGACAGTTTGCCAGGCTGTGCTCGGGGTCTGCTTGCCAGTTAGCACGGCGGCTGGCGGTGTTAGTGTCTCTTCCGCGGTGGGTCGTCAGCCAGACGGATTACGGCGACGGAAACTCGTTGGTGGAATTCCGCAGTCCTCCTAGTTACATCCAGCCGGCAGCGAACCCTTGAGGAAATTATTACCGAGCCAAGGACGGTAACGCTTCCACGATCGCCCGTCCTCCGGTTTCACACCCGCAAGCTTTGCATATCGTTATCGCTGATCACCGCGGCCAATTTCGGCGAACTTTCCGAATATTTCAGGAACGAACCAAACCGCGGCCCGCCGCACGGAAAACGTCGTTCCCGCTGAACACGGGCGGAGAGTTTGCGAAGTCGACCCATCCGGCAAATAATAACGCTAACTCGCCAACGCAAGTTCCCCGGAAGCCGCGGATTCCCGACGTTTCTCTCGGCGGGATTGGAGTTTCTTTTGTACTCGATGCGCGGCTTAACGAACGCGCGGAGTTTCGTAAATAATGTTTAATGGAATATTACGCGGGAACGATAGGGGCGGGAATTGATAACGGAACGGACGCCTATTACGTGCGAAAATATTAACACGTCGCACCCCGCGTCGGGCGACGTTAATTTTGAACTGGTTTTCAGGATTCAGTTTTATCGCAATGCGATAAACTGAGCTGAACAAACTGAGTTTTACCGAGACGTTTAGGACGCAATAAAGTTCGAAATCCGTCGACTATAATCAAGCTTAACTCTCTAATCTCGGTTGCATTAATTACTTAGATTTTGTAGGAATTTTTGAGGTCGTTCTGCGGCACGCGACGCGTCGATAATAATCGAACGAAACATTTCGCGATTATTTTTCGCGACTTTTTGCGATTGTTTTATTGTTAGCATTTGTTATTTGTTATATGAGCCGTTTATTTTGCAAGTGGCATAAGTCGCTTTACCGTAATGAAAAGTGGTGATTTTTTAATGTTTATACGAAATTATTTATACTGAGAGAAATATCAGTATCCCGAGATAACAAATACAAGTAAATCTTCTCGAAAGTTAGCATCCATATTTTTGAGCGTGTTAAAACGTAAACCCTTAAATATATCGACTTAAAAACAAAGTGACTTATGCCACTTTCAAAATAAACGGCTCAATAAACGTTAACAACAACGGTGCGATAGAATAGTATAAAACATTGATAGACGGATATGAATGGAAACGTAATAACATAAATAACATTTAAACAATTGAGCCTTGTGAGAACAAAGCGGTGTCAGAGTTGAAATTGAGTAAGAGAAGTTGTTCGTCAGCATCGTTGGGTGATTCTAGAGTTTGTTTTTAGAGCACGACGCGTATGTAAAAGGAATTGTTCAACGAGAATCGAAACTAGAAAGTTAAAATTTGTTATTGCGAATATAATATCAACATTGCGATATAACATCATTCGGATCTTTCGCATTCTAAAAATTCTCATCGAATTTAACACGTTCCGTGCCACGTGTACCATAAATGGTACACGTTAAACTTGACCATCAGGCCACGTGTACCATAAATGGTACACGCGGACATATTTATTTAAAGCGCTGAAGACATACATTTTGTGACAAATTTGATTGTATAAAATATATTTCCACCAAAAGGATGAGAGGCATTGTAAAAAATGCTGTATAGAACAAAGCACATAAATTTGTTTAATCGTTATATACACAATAACTATTAATTACAATGTTTGACTTTTTTAAAGCAAGAGCTGCATAAAAACGGTTGATTCGGGCAATCACTACTTATCTACTGATGATATAATGAAATATTATGTGATAATGTATCAATCTTTAGTCAAAACATCAAATGGCCTGAACGACAAGTTAGGCAAAAATGGCTTGGCACGGAACGTGTTAATTGATCCGAGAATATGTCGGAGTAGATCGATTAAAATATTTTTTGAGTCACTTCTCGTGAAATGTCTAGTTTCTTTTAGGTTACGCTGCGACTCATTGAATCTTTTTCTCAGCGAGACAATGATCGTCCACTGGAAAGTTAATTGTTCGAAACGAGTGAAATCGGCAGCATCGAAGTTCGGCCGAATCAATTAATTTTACCGTTCGGCACTCAGACTCGTTTTCCATACTGGATTATTTTATTTTTATATTCTGTTATATTTTATCGTCTGTCTACGTTCGAACGTGAATTTTAATCATTATCACCACGGTCGCGCTCTTTGTTTCAACACGCTGCAATATTGTTCGTTGATTTTCTTATAATTTGATTTTCGCATCAATACCGAAATTACAAATCGGCAAACAAATAAACCAAACAGCATCGTATTTCGATCAGGTACTTTGGTAATTATCTTCGCATAGCTGGCATCGTTAACGCGAAACTAATTTAATCATTATAGATATCGTATATTTCAACGTTTTTCAATCGCGTGTACATGTACAATATTTGCGCGGAGTCGTCTAAAGTGCTTTCAATGCCGCATGGAAATTCGATATTCCACAATTGAGAAATCTCATTCGTGATAAACGGAATCGAAGTTCTCGGTATTAACGAATACGGTGATCGAATCGCAGCTCTATGGAAGTTCACGCAAGCTTCCCGTGAAAATCGCGGAAACGGCCGAAAATTCGAATCGAAATTTCGGCAGAAAGAACCACGCATATATAAACAGTAGTACACGAAACTAAATAAACCCGTGAAATCGGCGATACAGTGCTAAATGGAGCAACGCGAGCAAGTATATAGATCTCGCGAACAATGAATTTCTGAGCGGTCATAACAACTTGAAGCTTTATAGTACCGTTTTACGGCGCGGCTGCGACACCGCAACCTCTGGGGACTCATCAATCATTATTTATCTTCGAGCCGAATAGCAGCGCAAATTGGAGCGTTGACCAGTTATTTTCGCGAAATTCGAGGAACACGAGCGCGCGTTAACCGGCCCGGCCACGGTTAAATAGGTTTTTTAACGACCTCGTTAGAATCAGAGGGTCGCGCCCGTGCGCGCACGCACGCAAACGGAGCCCAGAAAAGCTCCTCGAGCACCCCTCCTGGAGGTGTGCGAAACAGAAAGATGATATTTTTCAGTTAGATTGTCCCGCGTTAAGCCGCGACGAAGTCGGGAGACAGCCGAGCAAAGTCGGAAGGCAAGGAAACCGCACGGCGACCGTGGACGTCAGCCTCCGAGCCTTTTCCGCGCGCAGGTTTGTCAGCCAGGACGATAGCCGGAGATAATGAGGCAATGGGTAATCTGCTTGCGGATTTTTCGGCTTCCGGGCTTCCTACGAACGTCGGGACATTTTCCCTACCGCGGATTAATTTTTAGCACTGCTGTCACTTGCCCCCACCGCGAGAACAGTCTCTCTCTTTCAACGAGTACATAAATACATTCCGAGCCAATTGTAAGCTTAGAACGGCGTCGGGCAAGCTCCGAACGGTTACGAGTATAGATATTAATCTGAAATAATTATTCGAACGAATTCTTTGTCGTCGAATATTTTGTTTAAATATTTTATATATTTGTATGTATTATTATATACTATTATTAGTAATAATATTATATTATTATTAATATATATATATATTATTATATATTATTATTAATAATATTATTAATAATTATATATTATTATTGTATGTATTATTATATTTTATATATATGTATTTAAATATTTTGTTATCCGTTGTTCGTCGTAAATTATTCCATCTCTTTATTCGAATAAGCATTTTTTCCTCGCTGATAAATAAGAGATTATGCTATAATAAATTATCCGAACAAGAGATTGTAAATTTTTATTATATACAATAAATAATGTATGAGTAATAACGCGAATAATTCTTCGTTGATCTTGTTCGTACGTGATTCTGTAATTGTACCGATGATATTGTACGCGCGTTTGCTTCTTGTTTTCTCGTTGTTTCTTTTTATTTTACAGAAGAGACACCTCGAACAACAAAGCGAACCAAACTACCGCGCACGCGCGCGTAAATCCATTTCGTAAATTCATTTGAACGAACTTACGGAAGTGCGAATTATCGGATTTTTCGAACGACCGTAAAAGAATTATTATTTAATCGAGCGTATCTTGCCGAGCAGCGTCGGTACTGATGAAACAAGTACAAGAATTTGTGTACAGGAAGTGTCCCCGGCGATGGTCGGGGATGACTTCGGAGTGGTTCCATTGTTCCCTTTTCTAATGGGTGACCGTCTCAAGAGTCAAGCACTTGCAAGACACGCTTCCGAGTTACGTTTCAACAATAGCGAAAGAAGACAATGGAGCGTTCGACAACTCTGTCTTCTCTGTCCCACCGTAATACGTTCCTCTATAATTAATACGAGCCTGCAGGCTTGTAAATCACAAGCGAGAAACTTTCCCTCGAATTCAAATATAGCCACTTTAAAATCATCGCATTTTGCACGTTTACTTATTCAACTCGCATCCTTTGTCTTCTTTCATCATTGTCTTTGCGACGTAATTCATACGATATAATTATAAGCATAATATACAATTGTAATTATAATTGTAATTGCGATCATAATATATAATTGTAATTATAATGATAAGCATAATACATAATTGTAATTGCAATTATAAGAACATTATATAATTATAATTGTAATGATATTATACAATTGTAATTGTAATGATAATATACAATCGTAATTGTAATTATAATATACAATTGTAATTGTAATGATAATATACAATTGTAATTGTAATGATAATATACAATCGTAATTGTAATTATAATATACAATTGTAATTGTAAATATAATATACAATTGTAATTGTAAATATAAGCATAATATATAATTATAATTGTCATTATTAGCACAATATATAATTATAATTGTAATTATAAGCACAATATATGTATAATCATACGTATATTACAGCATTATAATTAATCTGTGGATCTTTATGCGGTATATATATCTTTATGCGGTATGTTCAGATTTTTTAAATGCAAGGAAAAATCGTGAATCAACGAGTTCTAATAGCGTTTTTATTTTCCACACTTCTAACGAGTAATCTTTTACTCGACGGAGGCAACGTCCCTTTAACTCTAATTTTAATTGGTTTAAAGTAAATAATGAAACTATAGTTATACATATAAAATAAGTAATGGAATTAGCTGGGCATATAAAGTAGACAATGAAACTGCTTAGACATGTAAGAACGTCTCGTTGCATTATATATTTCAGAGTTGCATTTATATATTTCAACAAGATCGGTAATTTCCTAAATAATTGTTTCGCTAGGCGATCAAAGATCGCAGTCACGGTTAGAAGCTTCGATCGCGATCGTCGGGCTAGGTCTCAGCTGGGTCGCGACGTTAGTCCCGAAGCTGGCAATAGTAATTCGAGAGTGTGTGAACTGGCGTCGCGTCTCCGCGTAATTGCGGCGCAGCCGAGTGACGTGTAATAAACTGCAGCTGTCGATTCCTTAAATCGACGTCGATTCCATATTCAGCCGTATCGGCGTGGCTCTCCCGACGGCGCAGGGCTGGGAACGGTTTTCCGGTTCCGGTGCCGGCACGGTAAATGAACGTGTTAACGTAGCGGCGAACACGGGAGCCAGGATCCCGAAGAAGCGGCGGCAATCTCGATGCCCGGTGTCCTCCTTTTTCCGAGGCCGGTACTTTCTAATTACGGCCGACTCCCCCCCTCCCCTCCCCCTGCACCCTTACCGAATCCGTCGTCGCATCGTTATTCAACGGGGCTGCGACAGGTACGCTCAACTTCGGCCTACGAGCGATTCCGCCGTATTACCGGCGTGATTACGAAAGTTGTCAACTTGATTAAACGTTCTGCTTCGACAGAAGTTCGCTCAAAGGGGTAATCGTGCGAGGTGTCCGCCCGGAGGTATTCCCGAAACTTTCTTAAACTGCCAGCCCCGGCGCGGTGCCGGATCGAAAGAGTCGTCTTCGTGACGGGGATTCGACGATGCTGTTTCGTTCGTCGCCGAGTTTTGTTCCGATTGGCACGGCGATAGCTGCTTCGCTCGCGCGTCTTCGAGTTACTTCGCTTTTCGTTGGTTTTATCGGCGAGCATTCCGCCACGTTGTTTCCATTAAATGGCTGCAAATTGAATAGTCGGAGAACGAATGAAAAAGAAACGAACGGCGATAGAGATTGTTATTAATCCTTTGCACTCGGAGGCTTCCTCTGATATTTCTACCAATATATATTTTGTTATAATGTACGAAAGGTTGAATCGAGATAAAAATCATTATACATACTGTGAAGTCTTATACGAATTAATAAATAAATGATTTCGCGTTCTTATTTATGTACTTCATATCGCTGCAAAATTCACGTTGTCGTTCCATCGAATTGTAATTGTTTCATACATTTCATTATTCAGTAATCGTGGATGAAATAAAAACACTGTTGCACTATTTTCCACTCATGAAAGTGATCGAAGAACGAAATGAATGTCCATCTGTCTTCTGCATCTCGTAATTAGCGCAGACAATTTTTCTTTTGCATGAGAATACGCAGACTGCTGATAACTGGCAGGAATCGATAAGCCATTATTTGATTCTATCCGAATGATTTCTAAAATATTTTAAAATATATTAAAAAATTTATCAGAATTTTTCATAGATATTTAAATCGTGTCAGATCTTACAATAAGAATTGAAACGAATACAAATTAGAATGTTGTTTTCTATACGTCGTCCATCGATCGGACTGACATCTCGAACAAATTGTTTCGTGCAATTTCGGAAGAAAAATTATCGCGTTCGAAAAGGTGTCCCGAACATTAACGTCTGCGCGGCGAAACTCCGAAAAGTCGGGATCAGCTAAAAGTAACGAGACGCGCGAATGAAACGCGAACGGACGCGTCGGCCGGAGCGCGCGGGAGGAAAAACAGGAAAAGCCCGGTTCCGTGGGTATGTAGCTGCACTCGGTGAATTAAAGTGCGATTCGATATATATTCCACGGGATTCGCACGTACGTACGTAAATACCTGTCGCCGGCGCATGTAAACGTTTACGCCCTTGGAAATTGACTAAGTTTCGTAGGTAGGGGTTGCACGGCCGTGGAGTGAATTGCTCGGCAATTTATAGCCACGCTATTTAATAACCACTCTCCCGACGTCGGCGTCGACGTCGACGTCGTCTAAACCAACCCTCCAACCCGCCCTCAGGAACTGGCCGGCTGCTCGTTGGAATCGTTACGGGTTCATTTTCAGATTTCATTTCCGGCCGTGTAAATCCCCCCTCGAGTGCTCGGGACCTGCGAATTTACCGGCGTGGCTATTAAGCTTGCAATTTTTTTTCCCGCGCGAAGCATCGATTAACTGTGGTCCCCGTCCGGCTAATACCGGCGCCCGATATTGACGGACATTCAAAAGCCTATCAGGGTTGCGGGAGATTTTTCGATCGACCGTAACTGCGACCTCCCTGCGGAAACAGTTTATTCGAAATAAATCGGATGATTTTCATTTTTTCTTTTTCTCGTGGGCTCGCTTCACGTCGTCGGACACCGTGGAACGTGATCTTTTTGTTGGCATTCGACGATCATAGTTCTCCTTGGCGCCCACAGAGGCATCGTCACTCCTCGGCCGTTATATTGCGTGCGTTGAGCTTTTTGTTTCAGTTGCACGGGTCAAACAGCGCGTTCTAGGCAGTCTGTCGCAATTATACAAGGTGTTCCAGGTTTTAATGTTGAAACTTTGTCGGTGTATTCTACGGCAGAAAGTAAGAAAAAAATATTATGTAAACATGGGTCGTATAGAGCTTTATTAACACGTTCCGTGCCACGTGTACCATCGATGGTACACGCTTGCATGTTTACTTAGTGAACTGAACAAATTGTTTACAAGAAATTTAGAACCGAAGAATCAATTTCCACCGCAAGAATGGGCGTTGATAAGTTTTTGTTACGTTGTTATGTGTACGAGAATTAATAATTGCACGTAATACATCAAGTTTTAGTAAAATATCAAAGTGTGAAGATTCGAGTAAAAAAAGCTCGGCACGGAACGTGTTAATAAGTTATAACAAAAATTCAGAATAGAAATAGTAATCAACTTGCTGTTAATGCGAGCATTGGCTTGAATAGATCAGCACATGCCGTGTGTTTATGTAAGCTGTGTTTATTAATACATTTCGAAATGTCTACCGTTGTTGACAACACATGATTGACATCGATCGAAGATCGAATTTATGATCGTGCGAATTTCGTTTCTATCCTCTTTCATTTCATTGAACGCATTATTAATCCTATATTCTGAATTTTTGTTATAACTTTTTAATAAAGCTCTATATGACCTATGTTTACATAACATTTTTTTCTTACTTTGTGCCATAGGATATACTGACAAAATTTGAACGTTAAAACCTGAGACACCCTGTATAAACGGATTTAACACGTTGAATGCCACGGGGGTTACCGGTGACCGGCACTTAACTTGGCGGTGACCGGCGCGCTCAAATTGATAGAAATATACATAATTTAAAACGAATGTCAATATCTAAAATTTTGTATTATTATTTCTGTAAAACCGGCGTGGCATTCAACGTGTTAAAAGAACACTATATATATATATATAAATAGTACATACTCTGGATAAAATATATTTTTTTCTTACTTTGTGCCATAGAATACACTAACAAAGTTTAAACATTAAAACCTGGGACACCCTGTATAATATATAATATATAATATAACATAATATAATATAATATACATATTATATTATATTAAAAATAGCTGCTACGAAGAAAATACCAAAACGTCCGAATCACGATCAGATAATAATTTGAACAGAATAATTCGACTGTGTGATCTATGCACCGGCTAAAAATCCCGCGAAGAACTAATCCGTCCGCAAATAAAACCATAGATCGACAAATTGATCGGTAGCTCTGTGCGAAGCGTTCGATCCGATCGAAATTTCGTGGCCGTTCCGTCGCAGTACGGCAGCTAAGTTCATTGGGCTTTCATAACTAACTATTGCGGCAAGAAGAAAAATCAAACGGCGGCGCTTGTATCTATCCCGATATCGGGTTCCGATGGCCTTCGTACGAACCGCTTTACGAACTTTCTACCGCTGATCTGCCCGAGAATCAGAACGAGGTTACGACTAATTCAACGAGTCGGGTGACAGAGGGGTGTAAAACGGGCCGAGGCTGGAGCAGAAGCAGCGCAGAACCAAAGTCGCGTCGATTAAATAACCGTTTCGACTTGAACGGGCTGCTCCGAGAGCCGGGTCACATTTTATGGTATTTATGGCTTAATAACGCGCCCGAGGGTGGGGGTGAGGGGGGAGCAATGGTCTTTATCTATGGCGAAACTATTAGCTGCGAGCTTCGGTAATGGTTTGACACCGAAATCGAATCGACTTCTACCTCTGGATACTCGGCTGCTGACCTACTGCCGCCTGATCGTCGTCTAATTTCTCCGAGCGACGATTATCTCGGGAGATTTGGCCAACTATCGTTCGCCGGAGCTGTTGAATTTTTTATTAATTAGCATCGACCGGCTTTCTGATTTCTTGGCAACGGCGCGGCGGGCAATTGTGCTTCGACACGCGACGCACAGTTGCTCGTTAAAATATACGGACATGTTTTGACACGAGACCTAACAGGACGGTCAAACAACCGCTTCGCTTTAAACTTTCAGCAAAATTTTTATACTCGATGCCTTCGCTTCTGCTCAAACTTGCCGCACGAATTTTTCTATAATTAATTGGTGTTTAATGCGAGAAGCAACTCTATAGATTTTTGTATCGTATAGCAACATTATACGCGAGGATTTATCGCAAAACAAAAGTAAAATGTTTCTGTTTTCATTTGTAATGTGTTTATGTAAATGTGAACACTATTATATTTATTATGGAAGTGATTAGCAATGCTAATATTAAATAAAATTTTGAGAATATCATTTTCGAGTTACAATGAAATTAAGGACAAATATTCTGAACATAATTGAAAATATTGCGAACAATATTTACGAACCATTGAAATTCCTCTTTAATATCATTTATTTTCTAATCACTCGTCATGATTATATTCGCACAATTTTAGACGGAAAAGAAGGCAGAGGACCACGTAAATATCGTAATAATTCTTTTTCTACAGTTGGAAGAAAATGGTTTCTAAACATTTAATCGACATAATGTCGTTTGCAATAGGGCAGATTAATAAAGCAATGGCGATGTTGAATAAAAATTGAAGAATATCCTTTTTTAGTTAGAATGCAATTAAGAACAAATATTCTGAACATAATTGAAAATATTGCGTACAATATTTACGAACCATTGAAATTCCTCTTTAATATCATTTATTTTCTAATCACTCGTCACACATGATTATATTCGCACAATTTTAGACAGAAAAGAAGGCAAAGGACCATGTAAATATCGTAATAATTCTTTTTCTACAGTTGGAAGAAAATGGTTTCTAAACATTTAATCGGCACGATTTCGTTTGCAATAGAACAGATTAATAAAGCAATGGCGATGTTGAATAAAAATTGAAAAATATCCTTTTTTAGTTAGAATGCAATTAAGAACAAATATTCTGAACATAATTGAAACGATCGCGAACAAAAATTTACAAACCATTTAAATTCCTTTTTGATATTATTTATTTTCTAATAATACAATAGAACTATAACCACGCAATTGTCGATACAGTAATTTCTCCCCTAATTCGCGCTCAGATTGTGCACAAAAATGGACAATTTTGGAAGAGGAGATACGATTAATCGAGCCTCGCGTCTCGTTTTTATTCGGTAATTATAAAAACGAGCCGCACACGGCTCGAATAATCGTAACTTCTCTTCCAAAATTGTCAATTTTCGTGCGCAATCTGAGCGCGAATCAGGGAGAAATCACCGTAGTTCTGTGCCAGTCTAATTCGACTTTGTCCCAGACAATGCTTGCGTGCAAGAAAACATGCGCAAACCCGAAGCTGGAGCTCGAGAAATTTGTCAAGAGAGCTTCGCAATCTGTGCTCGCATCCGGGGATTCTGATTTTCGCGTCCAATATTTTTGGGACGGTCCACGGCATAAAATCCGGCCGATTCTCATAACGCAATTTCCCCTGATCCCCGACCCCGAAGCTCGTAATTTCCCTGGATCGTACACGTTGAGCCCGTAATTTTTGAAATATCCCGCGCTGGTACACAAGCCAGCGAGCTGCTCGACTATTCCGAGCCATCGATCTTCGCGGGGCTAACGACATTTTATGCGCACTGGTCTCTCTCTCTCTCTCTCTCTCTCTCTCTCTCTCTCTCTCTCTCTCTGGATTGGGTATTAACTTTTTTATCGTCGGTTGTCTGAGTACGGTCGTGGTTGCATATGATAATACATGGTTGATGAAATTTATCGGTGACGCCGATATTGCTGTCGTTCGGTCTGGCCACCCCTTCTTGCCTGCCCGGTCACGGTCCTCTGTACACAGGTAAAAGGGGGTCAAGCTCGGTACACGGGAGAATCGAGTGCTTTCGGACGGCTCCGAGATTGAAAATGCTGTCCGAATGAATCGGAAAATGTCGATATGTTCTGCATTGTCCAGCTTCTTGTTGCTCCGCGGGGCGAGGGGTGGGGGGTGGGAGGGGGCTTAAAGAATATTTCAGAGGGGAATTTTATGGACGATAACCGGCTTGGCTTAGCCCGTTGTGCGCTCTGATTAGTCTACCTACCGGCATCGCAGTTCGAATGCCTGCATTACGGTCCACAACGAAATTGAAGATTGTCCACGTATTCTCTCCGCTCCGCGGATTTGGCATCGAATTCAAGATAATCGTTTAAATTTCAAGAATACATACGTACGTATGTTCGATATTATTTGATGGTAGTTTCCACGGTCTTGCGTTGCATTTTGAATGCTCGCAGCTAATAAACATTCGTAAATTAGACAAATTTATTTTACCAGAAAATTCGACGTAATCGATCGCGTACGCGTGTCTCCGTTCGATGTACAACGTTCAATTCATTGAAATTATGAACAAATGAAATTTCTTATGCTTGTTGCACAACATTTTTCTTCTGCAGAAACATCCGCGTTCTGCTGAGTATTAATTGTAGGCAGTTACGACATTATTCAACAGACGCAAATTGTAAACTGATTAACCGTGTTCGTAAATTCTTCAACGAGTTCATTGATTAATAAATCGTTGTGTTTTCATCACGATGTTATTAGATTAATTATCTGCAAAATGAGGCAATGTTATTAATAGTAACTATTTATTTCGATGATTGGGCTCTACTAAATATTTTATTAATTAAACGTTGATGAACTATCTCTTCGTAAAATGTCGATTTTACTCTCTAAAATCGGAACGAATACATGTCCAAACCTAACACTTTGCAGTAATGTGTGCCAGAATACATATATTTATTTTTAATGCCACGCTTAAGTATTAGGAAGATCGGACGTACTCCGAGTTTTAAAATGCGCATTTCGAGTGCACTTTCAAATGCATACTGACAAACGTGAACGTTCCATTAAAACCAAGAAAGAACGCCAAACATTTTAACATCGGTAGCTAAAGTTCTACTTTGCTATCCGCAATATGCGCAAGCCGATGGTAATTACGTTCTATTAAGTTCAATGACGTCACATTTATTTGTTCAGAGGTAAGATTACCTTGCACTTACTTAGACTCGTCGACATCTCGGAACTTGTTTGATTAAAGCACTGCAACCGATATCCCGCGACGCCTGTCGAAACATTTTTACGCTCCATAATTCTCAAATAATCGTACTCGCAGATTTTTACCGACTTCTATAAAAGCGCCGATACATTTACCCTTCGCAGGAGAATACAGTCATAAACGCGGCTGCGATAAAAATGTACGATCGCGTGTTGACAAGTACCGGCTATAAATTTTAATTTAATTTTTCTACATAGATCCTCGCGGTAATACGCCGCTGGGGTTCGCTTGTTTATGTTCTCCGAGCTGGACGAATGTTTAATGAATTCTTGTTTAAATATTTACTGTTAGATGTTAAATAGCACACTGTGAAAAGATAAATACTACACTGACTGATAAAAGTTAAGTAGTACACTGACTATATTAGAAGTTGAATGGAACGCTAACTATTAGAAGTTGAATAGTACACTGATCATTAAATGTTAAATACTTGACTGACTATTCAAAGTTGAATAGTACACTAACTATTGGAAGTTAAATAGTACACTGGATATTAGTAGTTGAATAGTACCCTGACTATTAAGTGTTAAATACTTCGCTGACTATTAAAAGTTGAGTAGCACACGGACTGTTAGAAGCTAAATAGTTACACTGACTATTAGAAGTTGAATAGTACACCGATCATTAAATGTTAAATACTTGACTGACAATTCAAAGTTGAATAGTACACTAACTCTTTCTATTAGAAGTTAAATAGTACACTGAGTATTAATAGTTGAATAGTACCCTGACTATTAAATGTTAAATACTTCGCTGACTATTAAAAGTTGTGTAGTACACGCACTGTTAGAAGCTAAATAGTTACACTGACTATTTGAAGTTGAATAGTACACTGATCATTAAATGTTAAATAATTGACTGACTATTAAAAGTTGAATAGTACACTAACTATTGGAAGTTAAATAGTACACTGGATATTAGTAGTTGAATAGTAGCCTGACTATTAAGTGTTAAATACTTCGCTGACTATTAAAAGTTGAATAGTACACGCACTGTTAGAAGCTAAATAGTTACACTGACTATTAGAAGTTGAATAGTACACCGATCATTAAATGTTAAATACTTGACTGACAATTCAAAGTTGAATAGTACACTAACTCTCTCTCTCTCTCTCTCTCTCTCTCTCTCTCTCTCTCTCTCTATTAGAAGTTAAATAGTACACTGAGTATTAATAGTTGAATAGTACCCTGACTATTAAATGTTAAATACTTCGCTGACTATTAAAAGTTGAGTAGCACACGGACTGTTAGAAGCTAAATAGTTACACTGACTATTAGAAATTGAATAGTACACCGGTCATTAAATGTTAAATACTTCTCTGACAAGTAGAAGTTGAATAGTACACCGATCATTAAATGTTAAGTACTTCACATGTCTATTAAAAGTTCAATAGTACACGCACTATTAGTAGCTAAATAGTACACCGACAATGAAAATATTAAAATGTTTCACAGCATAGTTGCTCCAAATCCATTACTTTGTGTCTTGGTATAGTCAGTATCAACGTACATCATGTAAATTGTACGTCATTTTTTAATGTGCTTTCTGTGAATTATTTTTACATACTCGAAGAACGGTTATCGTACTTTATCTAATTTCAGAGTTGTGCAAAAGTGAGAATAAAATCTGACGAAGACGTTTAACGACTTGAAAATGCTTCTTAAAATTGTGTTCAATTTTAAAGTAACGTAAAAGGGACAGAGAAATATTTCGAACTCAGTTTGAAGAACGTTCAGGCGCGAATGTAGGAATTTAAAAAAGAGAAAACTAGATTAAAAAAATTTTCAATTTTAAAAGAAAAGATTTTTCTATTTTTTTTCTCTCGTTTCTCGTTTTATACCCTGTTTAATCCAATTCCGAGGATGCATCTGCATAACAAATCGAACCAGCCCGCGATTTAATGCCGAAAAATCAAAAACTCGCTCGCGGTTGGAGGATTAACATAACAGCGAATGAAAACGAGGCCGCCCTTCGGGCGCAGGATTAACAGCCGATTCGCGAAAAATTGTTCATCGATTTCGCGCGGCACACCTACTGGCAACTAAAGCACAGCAATTCCGTAATGCTGCTTAGCTTCTGCATTTATATTTCACACTTAAATTGGCGAGCGGCGCGTGCTGCGCGGCCGGCCAGGTTCCGCAATTTTAAAGCCTCGTTAACCTGCATATTTCATCGTGCGCCGGGCCCATCGCGTCGCGTCGGGCGTGTTTGATTTTTCAAGCATAGGAGGGCCATCGATCGAGGGTCGGACCGGACCCGGTCGCGTGCTCACGCCTCGTGAAATTATTGGCCGATTAACCGGCGGCAAAAATTTCGGTCCCGTCCGGTTCCTACGAAGACTGCAAACAAACCCCGAACACGTACAATGGCCCGCGGTCCGTATAATTTTCAGCAATAAGTTGAGCTAACTACCTGATGGGCGTGCTGGTGAACAATGCTACGTAACTCCTCCATTTTCTGATTACAGAAAATAGGACATGTGTGACAGTTGACCCTCAGCGAACCGAAAGTACTACTTCAAGCCATTTTTCATACGGAAAAAGAAATGATGTGCCGAAGCTTCCATGTCCAATATAGAAAAAAATATTTATTTCATAAAAGTTCATCGATATATACATGATGTCCCAAAAATGTCTCGCAATCTGAAAGTGGCAGGTTTCTCGGGTCATTTGAAGCAACTTTTTCCTTTACAAAAATGTTCTCCGAGGCACCGTTAACGAGTTATTAACGAAAAACAGTGACCAATAAGAATTGAGTACGGCTGACGCGTGGCGGACCAGCCAACCAGCGCGCGAAGCCCAGTTCCACTCATTGTCTCGGTCGCTTCGCGCCAGCTGAGCTGGGATTCGACCGCCACGACCGCTTGCGCCGTTGGCTCGGCCGCCTCGCGCCAACTGAGCTGGGATTCGACCGCTCGACCGCTGGCGCCGTTGGCTCGGCCACCTCGCGGAAGCTGATCTCGCCTCTCATTGGTCACTGTTTTTAGTTAATAACTCGTTAACGGTGCTTCGGAGAAAATTTTTGTAAAAGAAAAAGTTGCTTCAAGTGACCTGAGGAAACCGCCACTTTCGGATTGCGAGACATTTTTGGGACACCCTGAATATTTTCATCAAAATTATCGCGTCCAGTCGATTTTAGTCGATTTTATTAACCTTTGCCGCGTATATGGCGACATTCGACCGTTAATGGTTGAGTCGAAATACCGCTTAAGTATACTCTATAAAATTCGATCGCTTTATCTCAGAATGATCCGTGAAACAGAATTTGAGAGTTCGCTACATTTTTAAGCTTGCGCGGTGCGGTACAAGTCGCCCGAAAATAGGTCGACTTTAGGAATTTATTATAGGAGAACTAATAAATGATGCAGCGGTATGAAACCGTTTGCAACGTGTACTCGGCCATGATTCAGGACTGTGGACAACATTTTTGTTCCGTACTGCAGTCGACGTTATTTGACGCGCGTCACGTAAACATTGACTGAAAGTGTAACAAAAAGACCATAACCGTGATCTAATATGTGGCAGAAAGTTTCTCAAGCTTTCGGTCGTTCGGTACCATGATGAATCCTGAAATACGATCAACTGTTTTGCGTAGACACTGTTTTATTGTAGACACCTATAACAAGTACCATTAGCCAGATAGCTGTTGTGATCTCTTTGAAAAGTGTTAATAGGTTACTGTATTTATACTGCTTTTATTATTATTTATTTATACTGATGTTTTCATATTTCGTTTAAATACAACACTTTTATAAAATGTATAATTTAATTTAAAAAAAAAATCAAAGCATATCCTTCCCTGTGTTACGGCGAGTAGACTAGCCAAAAACAGCTAACTGGTTAACACTAAACCAACCGACCTGTAATGATGATTAGCGTGCATTGACTCATAAGAGTGAAAAGATTGAATTCACTTGGATTTTGTAAAGTTTTAATGATGAAACTTGTTTCAATAATATTATTTATTCAATCGTTTTCCACGAAGAAGTCTCGAAAGTTTGTAGTATCGTAAAATAAAAGATCGGTCATTTCGACCGTGGTAGATTTGGTGTTAATAATTACAGCAGGTAGCAAACATTTGTCTGAAATGTGGTCACATTAATGGGAGTCACTGCATGTAAACGTAGGTACGTATCAGCCGTTTCAGCGATCGAGAAGTGACCCTCGAAACGGCCTCGATGTCACGAGTTGAATAATTTTTACGGATGTTCCAAATGTCCTCGAAGTAGACATCACTCGGGCCACTGCTGACTCGCTAACGAAGGCCCAGGAACTCGGTTATCGTTCGCGCTAATCTGTTTCCAAGGGTGGTCGACGAGTTTCGTCGCGAACCGCGCAGAGGCTTTGGCAAAATCGTTCGCTGCCTTTGATACAAGTTATTTGCGCAACGTTTGGTTTAAGCCACGCGCAACTGGCCAGGAGGTTCCGGACTATCTACCGAATTCGAGTTCAACAGGGGTTCCCAAAGCCAAACAGCGGGTGAAGCTGCTTCGACGCGGCGTCTCGCGGCGTTCGGAAAGTGCTTCCGCTGGGTCGCGAACGAAACTACCCCGATACCGAGCTCTGCGGATGGAAATGGAAATGTTGTTGCGCGAAACTCGAAGGTGGCCGAATATGGAACCCTTATACCATATACATATACTGGTATACCATATGCTACGCTACGTTCATCGAGAACTGGCACAAATTGTAAACAGAACGTTTGCATGATCGGTGCCGCGGTTAGATGTTTTCGACGAGCGCAGCGGTGAAATACAGTAATTTCTCTAAGAAATATTCGGAGGTCGGAATTGAAACCGGCAGATCTGAGAATACTAAGTCGCGATTCTTCGAGTCTCGCGCGGCTGGTTTTTATAGAAACCCGGAGCAGTCAGTAAAAAAAGGCAGCGTGCAATGGCAATTCGAAGCCCACATGCCACGATTCGAAGGTAATTCGAAGGCCACATGACACGCTTCGAAGGCAATTCGAAGGCCACATGACACGATTTGAAGACAATTCGAAGGCCACATGACACGATTCGATGGCAATTCGAAGGCCACATGACACGATTCGAAGACAATTCGAAGGCCATATGACACGCTTCGAAGGCAATTCGAAGGCCACATGTCACGATTCGAAGGTAATTCAGAGACCACATGCCACGCTTCGAAGGCAATTCGAAGGCCACATGACACGATTTGAAGACAATTCGAAGGCCACATGATACGCTTCGAAGGCAATTCGAAGGCCACAGGCCACGCTTCGAAGGCAATTCGAAGGCCACATAACACGATTCGAAGGCAATTCGAAGGCCACATGACACGATTCGATGGCAATTCGAAGGCCACAGGCCACGATTTGATGGCATTTCGGAGGCCACATGCCATGCTTCGAAGGCAATTCGGAGGCCACATGACACGATTTGAAGACAATTCGAAGGCCACATGATACGCTTCGAAGGCAATTCGGAGGCCACATGCCACGATTCGATGGCAATTCGGAAGCCACAAGACATGATTCGACGATTGTGTTGTCTTCCGGGAATTGCGTCGCGTACCGCATCACACGCTTGACCGACTCCGTCGACCCTTAGTATCGACGTAACAATAAATCACATAGGCGTAGGACTAGCACAGGGAAATTAACAGCATCCCGAAATTTTGCATTTCCGGGTGAAATTACTGTACAATTAAATCCCCCTAATTTTCTTCTAGCTTTTAAACAAAAATGGACAATTTGAGAAGTGGAAATACGATTATTCGAGCCTCGCACCTCGTTTTTATAATTGTTGACAATCGACAACTATAAAAATTATCTAAAAAATGATGGATCTTTTTATAATAAAATTATGCTTGTTTCGTATGAGTTGATACGTAATTATGGCAGACAACGAATTCTTTTATGCCCAAAAAAAGCAAGCAAACGTACCGGCTGAGAAAAAGTCATACATTTCTGGACTGAGAAGTCCATAGTAATCTGTCAGAGAGAAAATAATCGGCAATTCTAAAACTACCGAAAAGCTTGAACATTTTTAGTGACCCTAACTCGATGGCACGGGAGTGTAATTTGACCCGCTCGCATGATCAATTGATCCGAGTAAGATATTCCTGCAGTAAGATGTTTCAACACCGTCCGTTTAATTTCCATTAATCCAGTAATCATGTTTTCGGACTCGCACCGCTTCCGCGGCAAACAATTCCATCGAATAGCAGCAGCTCGCGAGGAACGTATCACGAGTGTTGGTCGACTTCGGTCGAGTCTGAAACTGTGCAAGCGTTTTTAGGGATGCAGCAATCTGCGGGGATGTTTCGTATGCATCGCGAACAGCTCGCAGCCCGGTTTGCCGTTTACGTTCAAGATAATGGATAGCCTGTCAAATTATCTAATTTCCGTGGAACCGCTTGATTCACAATTCAACGCACAATTATCCTTTGTCTCGCGAATATTAGGTCTGCGGTGCAGTTTCAATTATTCTCCGGAATGAGACGATGAGGCTGAACCGCGATTTCCCAAGGAACGCGTGCGCCCGTTTCCGACTACAAAGTGAAAGTGGAACAATTTGGCTCTAAGTATGCGTTAAGGGGTTTTCATTAAGCGTCCTCGTTAGCAACCGGCAAAGGGGAATTTTAAATGTATTCAGTTTATTCGCCTGTCCGGAGCCTGGGCCCTCTCTCCTTTGTCCGTCGGGGCTGTTTGAACTTCTTCGCGTCTGCGAGCGATGTTGACGCTTTGATTGTGCCGGCAAATGGGCTTTTCGGTCACATTTCTTCTGCGCTGTTGTGGAAAGTGCGCTCCACCAATTGAACGAAATCGCAGTCGCAGGTACGCGGAAAATGATTTTCTTAACGCGTGGAGCTCGGCTTAATGGGGCGCTAAACTGGATCATAATCATGCGGCGAACCCAATTTGCCGGTAATGAACTCAACGATTTCTATCTCGTTGGAAATGGTATTCGAAATTTTCTGTTGTTTGAAATTTACGCAGACTGATGTTGCGGTATAAGACGATAAACCGATTGCTCGTAACGCGGGCTCCCGATGCGAATAATTCGCGCAGACGTTACAATTTGAAATCCACGGATGAGAGTTTTCGTAATACGGCTACACAGAGTACTAAAGAATTCTTATTATTTCATTGCACGCAATGCTAAACAGTTTCCGGTGTGAAAGAAGGAAATACGTACTCCTGAGCACCCAAACAAATATAAATAAATAAATAACTAGCTACAAAATGGTTTGTGCCTGATTAAAAATAATGCTTGCGATAAGGATAGTTAAAAATGATTTTCCTGTAATGGACTTGCATATTCCATAAGAATTTAGTCTTATTAAGAAATTGTTATTTGCAATCACTGCTGTACAACTTGATAGAAAAATCGGACCGCAAAAATTCATTGACCCACAAATAGTTGAACTTGAACTACTATTTCATATTTTGTACTATTCTCTTGGTCTGTGTGCTCATGACTTCTGTAAATATTAATATGTTTACTAACAATCAAATAAAATTACTCGAAAATGATTAAATTAATCGACGAATGATAGTCATGTTGTCCGGTTCAAAGGTTATGTCAAGGTTATGTATTCATATTTTGTACTATTCTCTTGGTGTGTGTGCTCATGATTTCTATAAATATTAATATGTTTACTAACAATAAAATAAAATTACTCGAAAATGATTAAATTAATCGACGAATGATGGACACGTTGTCCGGTTGAAACTAAGCTGCATCGTAGAGCAGACGAAAAACGCGCGAGCATAGTGCGCAGTGACTTTAACCTAAAAACCAAAGTTCGTTGACCACAAAAAATGTAATTGAACGTAACCACCTGAGTTAAACAGTTCGATATAGTTAACACGTTGAATGCCACGCCGGTTTTACAGAAATTGTCCGTGGCGCCACGACGAATTTTCATTTATGCGATACATATAATGTTGAAATATTATCTGCGATAGATAAGTTACAGTGTATAACCATGTTTGACATGTTAATTGCGACAGGGGTCACTGTTTGAATCGACGATGGTAATAATACAAAATTTTAGATATTTACATTTGTTTTAAATCATATATATTTCTATCAATTTGGGCGCGCCGGTCACCGGTGGCCCCCATGGCGTCACCGCCAAGTTAAGCGCCGGTCACCGGTGACCCCCGTGGCATTCAACGTGTTAATTGACTCGTTTCATTTCTAATTTTATATTCCGTTTTTGTCCCAGGCTCTCATTGTCCCATACGGAACCTTGACATAACCATGTTTGACATGTTAATTGCGACAGGGGTCACTGTCTGAATCGACGATGGTAATAATACAAAATTTTAGATATTGACATTTCTTTGAAATTATATATATTTCTATCAATTTGGGCGCGCCGGTCACCGATGACCCCCATGGCGTCACCGCCAAGTTAAGTGCCGGTCACCGATGACCCCCGTGGCATTCAACGTGTTACTTGACTCGTTTCATTTCTAATTTTATATTCCGTTTTTGTCCCAGGCTCTCATTGTCCCATACGGAACCTTGACATAACCATGTTTGACATGTTAATTGCGACAGGGGTCACTGTTTGAATTAACGATGCTAATAATACAAAATTTTAGATATTTACATTTGTTTTAAATCATATATATTTCTATCAATTTGGGCGCGCCGGTCACCGATGACCCCCATGGCGTCACCGCCAAGTTAAGTGCCGGTCACCGATGACCCCCGTGGCATTCAACGTGTCAATTGACTCGTTTCATTTCTAATTTTATATTCCGTTTTTGTCCCAGGCTCTCATTGTCCCATACGGAAAACCTGTTTGTTTACCTAGTACGCGGGACAAAGAGAGCTAATTACTTCGTCTGTTTACACGCAGTTTCGAAACCGGCTCGAATTATTTTCAAATGAGATACTTTGAAATCGTACAGAGAGAAAGATACGCAACCATAATTAAAATTCGTGTCTCACTATTTCCTTTTTACCAAGGGAAACGTTTCCCACCCTTTTTCAAACTTTCCCGAGCTAACTGCCCCGGCCTTCGCCGTCGAATATTCAGCGGTTTACAAAGTCAGGGGTAATGGAGTCATCAGTTCGGATATTCTAGCACGAGTTGCAAACCGTTACACGGTGGTTGCAGCTCGCAACAAAGCGAACAGAGGCAGGTAGCCGCGCGGAGCAGCTGTTATTTCAGAAAACAGTCGGCGAACGGTGTAGACTTATTTTCCAAAGAACCGGAATGCAATGCAAATGTCCATCGGCGTGGGACAGGACGGATCGAGGCCCGGATATTTGCCTTCCAATTTCCGTCCGCTCCGGTGCGGACGTTAAAATTACAAGGGGGGCCGAGAGGGGCGAGCCGGCGACGGCCTGGGGGGTGAGGGGGCTAGGTTGTTGAACGTCGTGGGAGGACGGCCGGATAATTTGAGAAATCGTCGCAGCCGGAATCGCGTGCAATTCGATTCTGTCGCGAAAGGACATTCGAGACTCGTGACTGTCAGCTGAATTTCGTTACACGGAACGGGGACAGCCAGCGATCACGGTGTCGGGACCGCTGCGTCCCCTCTCCTGCCCCAACCCCCGTGGAAACGAGGCGCGCGAGCGCGGCCGGTATACAGAAATTGGATGGAAACTGCGCGAAGAGACGGGAATATATATTGTAAACTCCGGTGACAAGTCCCGAAATCGGTTAGCAGTCTACAAACTTTCGTCATATCCCGTATGCGAACGGCCAACGGGGCCGAGGATTTACGGAGACGTCGTTCCCTGCTACGTGACGATAAGAAACGCCGTACCCAGAGACCCCATCAATTCACCAATACTTATCTCGTTTGCTGGAACAAATGCCCCGACCATTTTTAGTTCCCCCCGTGTTCGGTTTCGAGTTTGCTTTCTGACTTTCGGATTTTCCATCCGATAAGCGGCCCTCTTTCGGCCCGTTTCCGGTGGCCATTCTGCGTCAGTCTGTCTCGTACAGAGTGTACGAGAATTACAGTAAATTCTCTCGAATTGTCGCTCACCTTGTAAACAGAAATGGAGGAATTGAAAGGAGATTATTCGAGCCCCGCGGCTCGTTTTTATAGTTGCTGACAATCGGCGACCACAAAAACGAGCCGCGAGGCTTCAACAATCTATCGTACAGAGTGTACGAGAATTACAGTAAATTCTCTCGAACTATCACTCAACTTGTAAACAGAAATGGAGGAATTGAAAGGAGATTATTCGAGCCCCGCGGCTCGTTTTTATAGTTGCTGATAATCGGCGACCACAAAAACGAGCCGCGAGGCTTCAACAATCGTGTCTCCTCTTCCTAAATCATTCATTTCTTTTTACATGTTGAGTGATAATTGGAGATAATTTTTCTGTATATGTGACGATCGCTATATCGCGATTCTATATATCCGGATCGGTGAAGATCTGCCAAAACAAAAATGGACCAGAAAATTGTTCTTGAGCTTGAAAATTAAGATCGAAGAGCCGCGAGGCTTCAACAATCTATCGTATAGAGTGTATGAGAATTACAGTAAATTCTCTCGAATTGTCACTCAACTTGTAAACAGAAATGGAGGAATTGAAAGGAGATTATTCGAGCCTCGCGGCTCGTTTTTATAGTTGCTGATAATCGGCGACCACAAAAACGAGCCGCGAGGCTTCAACAATCGTGTCTCCTCTTCCTAAATCATTCATTTCTTTTTACATGTTGAGTGGCAATTGGAGATAATTTTTCTGTATATGTGACGATCACTATATCGCGATTCTATATATCCGGATCGGTGAAGATCTGCCAAAACAAAAATGGACCGGAAAATTGTTCTTGAGCTTGAAAATTAAGATCGAAGAGTTAAATCTGTAATGTTTGAAACATGAAAAACGATATTAACGTTAGATTTACAGAGCATAAAAACAGCTGTTCTATATTATTTTATAAAAGTAACGATAAGACATTTACTCTGATTTTGAACAAGTGTTATTGTAACATTTGCCGTAAGTAACGTATGAATTGAATAAATAACTCATAAATGTATCTGTACGACATGAATAATCGTAAATTAAAAAATTAGTGACCCGTCATTTTGACCTAGTCATTTTGATTCTAGTGTTAAAAAAGACCTAACTAAAATTTGCTAGATCGTTTCTCGAAATAATGTTTACATCGTTAAATTGATCTGTATTCGATAAATCGTTCGAAGTGTACAGGAGCAAATGGGATCAATGTTGTATGTACAGGAAGAAAACCAATTAGCAAAAATATAGATACCATAGGCCAGAAGTATTGTTATGGTTTTGCAGTTAAAATAGACTGTAGAAATTGAATTGAAGTTTTTGATAGCGGAAACTTGAGTACAGTCAGGAACGAGTACACCATAACAGGATTCACCGTAAACAGAACGGACGAATAAAATGTACAACGAACACGTTCGCATGACAGCATTGTTCGGCGGTAGCATACGGCGCGTCCTCAAGTTCGACGCAAGAATAAATTGGAAACCAAGATGTCGGAACTCACGGGGTCGCCCGGGTTGTCTACACATGTCTGAAACTCTTGCTAACAATTTCCCGGGACGTGCAAGACAGTGAAGTTCCCTCGGCTTATCCCACGTGGAAAGGATCATGACCACGAATTTAACGTATGCACTTTACGTGATGTGTCTGCTAATAAATTCGGTATAAACTTTTGCTTTATCACCCGAAAACGAATCGCTTCGGAACGTGATCGTATTTCGGCTCTAATATTATGTTTCAAATGACGCTCCAACTTGGTGATCGAGAACTGTAGAGTAGTACAGTTACCAAGCGACTCGAACACATTTAGCTGTGTACCCGTTTCGCACGATGTTCGGCATCAAAATTTATTGCTGAATCTCTGTCACCTCGGTCTGAACATTTCTAACCCAATTGCAATCCATCTTAATTATTATATGCTTTTAATTATTGTCAGATACAACTCTCGAGATTTTGCGAAATCTTCTATATCTCTGATATTTCTTTGATTATTCATATCACTTGTGATCTATCGTTTCTTTTTGTTGGAATCGTTTTTGTTATTATTACTTATGCTCTTTTCCGTTCGGATTTCGTTCGTTCTGATTTTCAATGAAATACTCAGTAGATAGCAAGTCTAATCTAATTTACAAACGATGGTCTATTGTCACTGCTAAAAATATTTTCGTTCTACGAGAGAGATTAGAGTGGGAGATCTGACGTAAAATCATTTCAATTATATTCATTATTAGCGGATGGATAAATAATTTATTACTAAAGTGGATATCTTTCGATATTAACCCCTATTATAATAAGTTTTACACTTCGTTATGATTACACTTTCGAATAACGTTTACTACAAACATTAACAAACCGTCTTTCATCGTTTCATTATCTCGTAAAAATTTTAAATTTCCATCTTTCCAATTTTCAATCTTTTAATTTTTTAATGATCTGTTATTTTATCTACACCGTTTCGATACTTTTCTGATGGCTTTGAAATCTCATGCTCGTATAAATCCTATTTTTCATTTTCGAAAATAGATTTTTGAAACAGTCAACAGACTATAAAATATTTTATTAAATATTTAAATAGCAGTTACGTATGAAAATGGCATTTTTAATATATGATTGAATGATGCTATTTATTCTATTACGCGAACCGTTCCGTTTATACAGGGTGTCCCGAAAATGTCTCGCAATCCGGAAATGGGAGGTTCCTGAAGTCATTTGAAGCAACTTTTTCCTTTGCGAAAATTTTCTCCGAGGCTTCGTTTACGAGTTATTAATGAAAAACACTGACCAATAAGAGGCGAGCTCGGCTAGCGCGCGGCGGCCCAGCTAACGAGTGCACGGAGCCCAGTTCCGCTCATTGGCTCGGTCGCCTCGCGCCAGCTGAGCTAGGATTCGACCGCCTCGACCGCTGGCGCCGTTGGCTCGGCCGCCTCGCGCCAGCTGAGCTGGGATTCGACCGCCTCGACCGCTGGCGCCGTTGGCTCGGCCGCCTCGCGCCAAATGATCTCGCCTCTGATTGATCACTGTTTTTCGTTAATAACTCGTAAACGAAGCCGCGGATTGCATTTTCGCTAAGGAAAAAATTGCTTCAAATGACCTCAGGAATTCCCTACTTTCGGATTGCGAGACATTTTTGGGACACCCTGTATTTCGTTTTCAATGGGCCAAAAGAGAAACTGGCGGCCGCAGACGGGGGGAATTCAGAAATCCCTGTCGAATTTCCGGCGTATCGTCTTGAAACAAGGGTTGGGCAGACAGACTCGGAACAGCTCTGGATGAAATTATTCGGGATTTCCCTCCGCTGTTTAACCTTCGTGCTTGACTTGGCCCGTTGCAACCGAGGGCTCGAACGACGACAACGACGTCGACGTCGTCGACGAGCGCAGGGTTTGAAGGCTCGGCTCTCTGTGAACCGTCGAGCGTACTGACACGAAACAACTGCGTCGGGATTTCAGGGTGAAGGACTACATATACGTTTAATGGGTCTACCTTTTTCAAACGGAGAATGAGCTTGATGTCGCGTTTCACGGGTTCGTTCATTTTTTTCGCTCTTCCCGGCTCTCGTCGCCCTCCGTTATACTTCTCCCTTAACAACGTTCCGACTGAAGCACCAGCGGGAAAAACTTCCCCGTGAACATCAGAATTCTTGCACGGGCGCGGCCCGTTTTTATTCCGCCGATTCGCAGCTCTTAAGTTGCAATCATTGTGTCGCCGAGGAATCCCGACGTGCTCTTAGCGCGCCGTCGTAGAGATCCGTCTGCGAGATTTTGATTCTTCCAGACGGATCACGGATTTTACGCGTTTATGATAAAAACGGACGGGCAAAATTTTCAACAATGAAAATGTTGAGGGAGTTTGAGAAATTTTCATTTCGTTCATCTTTGTGCTGCGATCGACGAAGATAAGTTCTATTTTGCGCGAATCTAATTGACACGTGACGACTATTTGGTTCATGTGTTAAAACGACGAACGACTAATTACGATCAATTGTGTGAGAATATTCGAATGATGGAAAAGAATCAGAGATAAATGAGCCGTTTATTTTGAAAGTGGCATAAGTCACTTTACCGTAATGAAAAGTGGTGATTTTGTTAATGTTTATACGAAATTATTTATACTGAGAAAATTATCACTATCCTGAGATAACGAATACAAGTAAATCTTCTCGAAAGTTAGCATCCATATTTTGAAACGTGTTAAAACGCAAACCCTTAAATATATCGACTTAAAAACAAAGTGACTTATGCCACTTCCAAAATAAACGGCTCAAATGCTACATTAAATTGAAACGTGATTCACCACTTCGATCAAGAAAATTTAGCGGATACAGTGTATAAATAATCTGAATCGTGAATGAAGTTGAAACAATCTTATCACTTCGATGAACAAAATTTAATAAATAGATATGATTAAGAATTAATTTGAACACTCACTGAAAGAAAAATAAACGTGCCTAATCACGCAAGAATCTACAAAAGAATGCGAGCAAAGCATATCATGAATGAAGCGACGATTAAAATTTGATAAGTAATTGGATCAATAATTGAAAAAAAAGATAATCACAACCAATTTTATGCAAGGCATTAGGAGTCGTAAAAATAAGTGAAACGAATCATGAATAAAATTGAAACGCGGTCAATCAAACCAACTTGAACTCTGCCAACGATGCTTGCTATTTAGGTAACAGCGTCCTTCGGATTGGGCTTTACTAATCATGTTAGCCGCAGTGTTAAGCACTTTTCGGCCGCAATTAACGCGCTCTCCCGAGAATCGTCGCACTTTTAAAATTGATCGCGACCGGCCCGTCCTTCGACGCGCGAAATCACGGAATCACTGAAAATTCGTTAACAATGCATTTATCTTTTTCCGGCGCGGCTAATGGTAGTTTACCAGGACTAGCGCCGGCCAACAAATCATTTTAACGAGTCACGGTCATTTCGGCCGTGCTTAATAGTGCTTCAACCGTGGCGACGCGCAATTGGAGTGGCTCGGAAGTTGAGCGCGTACGACGCGCCAACGAACAACGCTGCCCAGTGAAATATTCGTGGAAGTCTGGAAGAGAAATTAACACGTCCGTGGTGTAGACACCTTGGGTTGAACCGCGTTTCTCTGCAGATGCCCCGTGGCTTTCTTAAAAATCGTAATAGACGAGCAATTAACACGTTCCGTGCCAAGCCATTTTTGCCTAACTTGTCGTTCAGGCCATTTGATGTTTTGACTAAAGATTGATACATTATCACATAATATTTCATTATATCATCAGTAGATAAGTAGTGACTGCCCGAATCAACCGTTTTTATGCAGCTCTTGCTTTAAAAAGTCAAACATTGTAATTAATAGTTATTGTGTATATAACGATTAAACAAATTTATGTGCTTTGTTCTATACAGCATTTTTTACAATGCCTCTCATCCTTTTGGTGGAAATATATTTTATACAATCAAATTTGTCACAAAATGTATGTCTTCAGCGCTTTAAATAAATATGTCCGCGTGTACCATTTATGGTACACGTGGCCTGATGGTCAAGTTTAACGTGTACCATTTATGGTACACGTGGCACGGAACGTGTTAAATGTAACTTCCTGCTGAAAATTGGGGTTGGAGAAACTGGTGTTTTAGGGAATTTTTTGACAGAGAAACCAATTTGCGTAGACTCGAACGACTTTCTGCAACGTATCCGAGAAAGATTCATTATTGTAGATGAATTTTTGTAGCATGCTGTACTTAACGGTGTTTGTTTTACAGGGCGCCGAAAAGTACCCTGTCTATGAAACGTGTAATTATCCATAGAATTGTCTAAAATGGAAATAAAAATGTTTACAAAACCGCTTGTAAGTGTGGTGTGCTACAAAAATTTGGCTGCATTGAGAAATCATGTTCGAATATATCGCAACAATTTTTTCACAGCCCCATATAAGTTGGTTCTGCCATAATAAATTCCTAAAAATCGTTTGTTTCGATTTCGAGAACACCGATAAAATTGAAAGTTTTTGTTTCCGACTAATTTGTTTAGTCGAGTAGTGAAAAGTTGTTAACCGGTGTTCAACTGCATCCTAATCCAGCCTTCGCGCGTTGTTTATTTTCTAATTTCACTAATATTGCGAATAATATTACTAATATTACGAAGTTTTTCTAATACTTAATATATTATAAATGTCGAAGTTATGTAATAATATTTTCCACAACGTCTCATGGACAATTAACTCGGCTTATTGTCCGAAGCTACTTATATGATCCGTATCCGATTAAATTTACAATTCGCCACTTCGGTGGTAAATAGTTTAATACGTTCGAATTTTGAAACAGATGCGATCGCGTTGCAGCCAACTGCATACTTATGCAACTATGGTGCGCATACTTGGGGAAATTGAGGCACTTTCTGTCTATCGGAATTTCTTCGTGTGTAATCAAGTTACGATAATTCCTTGCATAGTTTCTGCATGCTCACTAATAATTCTACGCGTAACACCTCGTCGGACGATCGCTCGGAAACATTCTAATCTGTATCATCGGAGAAATTCCATACGTTCATCCGCGTGGCTAAACTTGAATTTCGGTGTACGTGTTGAATTAAACAAGCCGGCACACTTTGGAACTTGGATTTACAATCTTGTGGATTCTTGGTTTCACGAGCGACTTGTGTAACATCGTTTTAATTGAAATATTTTAGTTCTTTTTAAATTGAAATATTAATAAACTACGCATATGAGCCGTTTATTTTGAAAGTGGCATAAGTCACTTTTTCAAAAAAGTCGAGTTAATGGTAACACTAATTACAATTGAACGGTATCTTTCCATTTAAAAAAAGAAAAAAAAAGTGACTTATGCCACTTTCACAATAAACGGCTCATATTAAGGTATACGTATTGAATTTGTCTTTAACCCCTTAATGCACAATTTAAAAAAAAAAAACGACCAAAAAAAATCAATTTTTTTTATCTAAGAAAATACATATTTGGACCTTAATTTCAATAAATATTTTAAAAAAATGCAAAAATTACTAAAAATTCAATAAAAATAGTGGATAAATAATTATAGTGAATATTGAATCGCATTGCAGATCGAATTTTGTACCCATCGTACTGTTTTTCATATATTCGAATCTGAACATTTTAGCGACATAAGTTACGACACCGACCGTATATATACGGGTCTGCACATTTTGGCCGGTTTTGCACGCCCGTGTTAATACGTTTCTGCGCGTTAAGGGGTTAAACGACATTTTTGAATAACTTTAAAATATACGGTAATTTTTGTTTGAAATGTTCTTTCGTCGGCTCCCCACTCCTCCACCGGCAAGAAACCTAATTCACGCGTGTCATCTGACATTCATTCGCACTTGGCAGTCACATCAACATCCTTGGCGAGCAGTTCAACAGACTCTACGCCTATCTAGTTTCAGTACAGTTCCTAATGAGTCGACTGTCGACACATTAATCATACTTTCGCGCTGATAGGGATACACCTCCGTGAAATTAATCGCCGACTAAATAAGTCACGAAGCGTTACGCTTAATTACGATATGATTGCGACAGAATGATAAATTTTTCGAAGACGATCGATACGGGGTCTCGTCGCTTCCACTTTAAACAAGACAGTCTACGCTTCGCTGATAAAGTTTCCTCTGAATCATTAATCGTAGCTGATTCTCCGGTAACGCTGCAAGATTATTTTCTAAAATTCCGCGCCTTTAAACGAGAACACGCGGAAGTTTCTTATTCATAGAAATTTTCAAAGAATGTTGTCCCGGAACCGGGCGAGGGGAAACATTCGCGTCGAGAGGTGGGTTCGTTTTTAATCAACTTTGCGACCAACTTTCCGTGTAAGAAAAAAGAAAACATAACGGAGCAGTGAAGTTTATTTTCACGTGCATAGTTTCTATACTGTGCAGCCGCCAATATTCCAATATTCAAGCGTAAAAAAGGATAACTGAATTATCAAACAGCGTATCAATGTAATGAAAGATCATCGCAAAGAAAATTACGCTAGTCAGTTATGAAATTACCTATAGTCTTTCGATCATAATTAGACCGTTGATGTCAATTTTGAACGGAAATTCCAATTGAAAAGGAGATAAATAAACTGCTGGATATATATCTGTAAATATATATATATATATCCAGCAGTTTATTTATCTCCTTTTCAATTGGAATTTCTTTTATTCCACAGAACAATGCAATTTTTAATTTTTAATTTTCTTCTCGTGCGTTTTGTAAAGGAACTGCTATATATTAATTGTTAGAAATCACCATTGTTTTAATCATTGAGAAAACTATTCTCCACGTCTAATGTGCGATTAATTATTACAATAGTCGTTCGGATTGTTCTATCAAATATCTCGTGCGAATTTATCGATCAAATAAACTCACGTCAGGATAACTAAATAAGACACCATAAATCAGTAGAACACACATTATTATATATTGTATTTCATGACAGTTGTTTCTACGATATATTGTTTCAAAAATAAAGTTACTTCGGAGGAATTCCTGAGGTTATTCGATTTCATCATTTCCTTAGCGAAAATGCGATCTGCGGCTTTGTTTACGAGTTATTAACGAAAAGCACTGGCCAATGAGAGGCGAGCTTGACTGGCGTAAGGCGGCCGAGCCAATGAGCGGAACTGGGCCGCTCGTTGACTCGCTCAGCCGAGCTCGCTTCTTATTGGTCAACGTTTTTCGTTAATAACTCGTGAACAAAGCCGCGGATTTCATTCTCGCTGAGGAAAAAGTTACTTCAAATGACCTGAGGAATCCCTCGTTTCCCCGAAAGTAATATAATTTTCAAATAATTAACACTTTATCGACCGCTAGCCTATTTATCGGCTTTTCGATTGCCAATGTTTATCGATCGCTAGCCTATTAATCGGCTTTTCGATTGCCAATGCTTATCGACCGATAGCCTATTAATCGACTTTTAGCTATCGACGGTTTTCGCTTCTTTACTGTTTTGTTAGTAGCTGACCTCCTGTATGCTGACCTCCCCATATCCTTATGAATTATAATTATAATAATTATTATTATTTATTATTATTTTTAAAGGAATAAGCACAACACAATGAATAGCGAAAATTTAGCCGGTACTGGGAGCAAATGCGCGCGCGACTAAGCCAGTCCTTACTGAGTGGCAGCCTCAACCACGACCGGACGATAAAGTGTTAATATATATATATATTTCTGTGTAATTTGAAACAGTAGAGAATTAGTGGAGATAGAAATGGTAAAGAATTCAGTGGGCCAATAATAGCGAACGAAGATTCGAATAAAGATTGCAATAGAGTATTCGAGCAGCGACGAAATTTCTTCGACCAAAATGAGTGTCGCGATAAATATTTCGGTTTGACAATTTTCCCGGCGAGAACCTGGCTTTGTGATTCGCAGTCTAATCACGACGCGGGTTTCTCTCGGTCTATGAATAAACAGGGGCCGCGTTATTTGTATCCGTCAGTGTTAGGCGGAGGACGATTGAACGCGGCCTTTACACATGTTAGAACACTTCCCCGGCTGCACGTGGATACACATTTCTATAGAACAGTCGCTATTGATTGTCCTGACGTGAGAAGAATCCGGGTATCCGCATACGGAGCATCTGCCACCCCTTCGCCCCTTGTTCCTTTCTTACGCCGCGCAGTACTGTTTCGCGTCGTGCTACGAATACGGGACAACGGGAACACGATGCTGCGTCACCAGATAATGTTTCTCCCCGGATCGCTGGAAAAAACTCCTCCGGAACAAAACAAGCTGTGTTCCCCTGGCGATCGAGGAACCGGATCATCCCGCCGACGAATTTTATCCGGGCCCGCGGACGAATTATTCGCCACTATTCCTATCGCGATCCATTGAAATCGTGATTAACACGTGCAATATCGCCCCGAGGAATTCATTTCAGTTATGAAACCGAGAACAGAATTTCCGAATTTATCTGAACGCTTTCGCGTTTGAGAAATTTTCAGGAAAATTCGCTGAGAAAATACGGTTACGGTTTAAATACGAAAATACGAACGTTATTTAATAGAACAATTACGTGTGGATTAAATCCTTCATTTTTATAGTAAATATATGTTTTGGGTTTCTTTTGAAATTCACAGTCTAAACGGTGTAGTTTTAAATAACGTTTCCTTTGTTGTCACACATGAAACAACCATGCTTTCAATCTTTTCAGGATAACCACAACCAGGAATAGCATGATTTGTCGTGCATATTGCAAATAGATATAAAAATTAAATTAAAAATCTTTCGATAAAATGTTCTATTTTTATCTGAATATTTATGTCCGTTTGTAATATTTTTTATAATGCCTTGACGATTTACAATTATTTTTCCGACCAGAAGTAACATGATTCGTGCGTGACAAATCATGCTGCTCCTGACTGTGGTTGTTATACTGGAAAGATTGAAGGTATGGTTAAGAAAGTAATACACGACTTCTGTTCGTAGTTGCCTTGAATAGTAATAGTCGATAAACGCAAAGATTGAGAGTATGACTGAGACATCAACGATAATTTCGCCTCTCGGTTACTACGAACAGCGTAAACGTTCAAATGCGTAAAGATTGAAAGTATGTCTAAGAACATAATTTCTACTTACGGCTCCATTGGTGTAAAGATTGAAAGTATGTCTAAGTACATAATTTCTACTTATGGCTCCCTTAGTGTAAAGATTGAGAGTATGTCTAAGAGCATAATTTCTATTCATGATTCCTTGAATAGTATAAAAGCTGAAAAGCGTAAAAACTGAAAGTACGACTAAGAACATGCTCTCCGGTTATAGTTTCCTTCGCGTAAAACCTGAGGAGTGTAAAAATTGAAAGTACGACTAAAAACGTAATTTATGCTTATGGTTTCCTTAACACTAGATTTAGGGAGCACACACACAAAAAAACAGGTATTTCATATTATTTTATAAAAGTAACAATAAGACATTTATTCTGATCTTGAACAGGTGTTATCGTAACATTTGCCGTAGGTAACATATAAATTGAATAAATAATGCATAAATGTATCCTTACGACATGAATAACCGTAAATTAAAAAATTAGTGACCCGCCATTTTCACGGGTTCCGTAAATCTAGTGTTAAATAAGAGTGAAAGCTCTGAAAAGCGTAACTTCACTTTCACTTTAAAGTGAAAGCGAATCCCTAAGAATGAAAGAAAAATGTGATATAAATTAGACACGAAGAAACGATGCGACTTCGGGAAGTACCGAGTGGCAATTTACACAAGCAAATTACAAGGTGCGAGTGTTGTTGCAACTTGTTATCACGCAAGAATTAATTGTCTCCCTAGGCGAGTTTAATGTTTGTGTTGTAGATTGCGTTTGAGGAATTCGCGCGCTCTTGGGAGGAGGTGTTGTAGATTGCGTTTGAGCAATTCGCGTGCTCGTTATAACGGAGGCATGACATTTTGTCCAGACGTCTTTTGTCTGCGACGTGCGTAACTTGTATGTACTTCCTTCTTCCGTTCCTGTGCGTTCGCGTCGGCACACGTGCTTTTGCTTCAGTTCCTATTGAACACTTACTGTTTACCGACAATTAACCTTTTAGGCACTGTTTTGTCCGTACGTTCGGTTAGTCGCCTAACGTACATGCGCGACCGAACTATTGTACGCTCGATTCGCGCTTCCTACGGCAAATTAATGACGTGGAAGGGTCTCTAGTAGTCTTAGAGAACTTTATTTTTTGTGTTGTACTCTCTGCGAGCGCTGGTGGAAGAATGCTCTTCCAACGCTGGAAAGTCGTGGAAGAGCACCCGTGGATGGAGGTAGATTGTTTATTATTGGTCGAGGCACGAATCACCCCTTGGAGGGGGGTGTCTGCCTTGACCCTTGTTGGGGCCTGAGAGGGTTTCCCCAATGGTGGGACCTTTTTATGGCCCTTGTCTCTGGACGCAACAGGCACGACGCGCCACTATAGTGGTTTTCGCGGATGTCATCTCCTCTGGACGACGCGCCACTATAGTGGCTTGCTCTAGTAGTTCATTCGCTCATCGTTTGAATCAAATAATCGTCTTCGTATGCATTGTTTGACGCTTCTTTTGTCTTCACATCGATTTACAACAGTCTACAGGGTGTCCCAAAAATGTCTCGCAATCCGGAAATGAGAAGTTTCTGGGATCATTTGAAGTAACTTTTTCCTTAGCGAAAATGCAACTCGTGGCTTTGTTTACGAATTATTAACGAAAAACACTGACCAATGAGAGGCGAGCTCGCCTAGCGCTAAGTGGCCGAGCTAATCGGCGGAACTGGGATTCGACCGCTCGACCGCTGGCGCCGTTGGCTCACGCCAGCGTATCTCACTTCTCATTGGTCACTGTTTTTCGTTAATAACTCGTTAACGGTGCCTCGAAGAAAATTTTTGTAAAGGAAAAAGTTGCTTCAAATGGCCCGAGTAACCCGTCACTTTCGGATTGCGAGACATTTTTGGGACCCCCTGTATATACAGTATCAGACTCTGTACAGTACACATCAGACTCTGCCGTCCAGAGAAATAGTCTCGCGCAGAATTCAGCCGTACCTAAAAGGTTAATTTGCATCGGTTCGTATCAAATTCAGTTTATTGATATTAACGCTAGATGTACGAAACCCGTCAAAATGACGGGTCACTAATTGTTTAATTTACGATTATTCATGTCGTAAAGATGCATTTATGAGATATTTATTCCATTTATATTGTTACGAATTACAACACTTCTCCCGCGTCGCGGCATTTTATTTACAATAGAGAACACGAACTATAATACAACTGAATTAGAATATGTAAGAGATCTTTGAATTAGATGGTGTTGATCGCTCGACGGTCCGATCCCGACTCTCCGATTGTCCGTTGATAAAACACCTCCGTGGCAACCCCTCTCTTCTATTTTTCTTTAAGGAGTTGCTCACAACAGGGCAGTTTCACATTACAGCGACTTGATTTGGACAAGTCGCCGTAACAATATTATATTACTTACGGCTAATGTTATAAATGTCTTATTGTTACTTTTATAAACTAATACAAAGCAGCTCTTTTTTCTGCTCCGCAAATCTAGTGTTAATAAAACGACGTTAAGATATTGTTGCAGATGTATACATCCAGACAAAACAGTCTTCGTACAACGTTTGAAACCTAATAATTTTTTTAAAACTGCACTGAATGACTTGATTTTTGTTTAGACGATAGAGAGACTAGTGTATTAGACAATGACTAAAATGCTCTTTTTTATTTTGCTGGTACATGCTTGGAGTGATAGAAAAAAAAATAGGGAACTCTCGTTTTTTAACTTTTTTATCTGAGCCTATAACGAAAATTTGAGAAACGCCTTTCGTAGAAAACGTAACTAACTTTTTATAATTCTATACAGTTCCATATTGTTATTAAGACAGGACATTGTACAGAAATGTTAAGAGAACAAGCGTTAACAAAAGAAGCAATCGGTTGTTCATCTGTACAAACGAAATATTCCCGTATCGCGAGTCTGTTTGTGTATTACACACTGAAGTAAATTTCCCTGCGGAAATGATAATGTACCGGTACATTACAAATTACGTTATATTGGCCAACTTATTTTGCCTTTTATACGTTCGCGCGAACAATTAATGCGCCGTCGTAACTTCAAATGCTCGGCCTTCATGTTTAAATTTTAGTAAACATCGCGCGAATAAAATCAAGATAAACAAATAATCGCTACAAAGGGAACGAATAAAATCGAAATACACACACACGAAACGAACAGTAAATTACACGGATAAATTCTTACAACAATGTACGTTCACGTAAAAACCACTTCTGTTAATACCTTCGCATTAAATCGTTAAGATCTGTTGAAATCTCTAGCTTATAAATTCTAGACGAATAAAATCAAAACGAACGCATGCGAGCGACCAAAGCTATAAAATCGAGTCAAATGAAACGAACGTAGTAAATTCTTGCATAGCAAATTGTAGCCAAAATTAGTTCAAAACTTGCGAGTTCCGGCTGAATGATCTCAAAGTAAAGGAACTGCAAAAGGAATGCGCCGAAAAAGAGAATCTTCCAAAAATGTGCGAGTTCGCGTGCAATCGCTTTCGCGTTAATTCGCCACAAAAATCGATAATCTATGCCGAAGTTCGTAGCTCGTAAATTTCACTCGAAGCGGAAGCGGAGAAGCATTTATACAAGGAAAAAAGAAGCGGCGGATTAAAAGAGGCATTAAATTATCCGAACGGGTCGGTGTAACAGGGGTGCAATTGCGCTTTCGTAACGATTCTTTAATTAAGAAGATTTAGCGACGCGCGCCCGAGAGACAAGCGATAAAAACTCAATTGCCCGGACCGATTACAACTAAGTGCCTGCAACAACCATTATTGAGAACGGACAGTGAAATTTGATTTCGCCTGTCCCGGTATCGTTTTTCGCCGCGTGACACGGACCCGCGGCCTGAATCCGCAATTCTCCTGGAACTGCGTGTTACTGGCCGCGGAGTCGCGCCGAGCCGAGCCGAGCCGCGGCCCGCCACACCGTCAGCTGATACAAGTGGCTCTACGTGATCCGGTAACGGAATGCCAGCCGAGAAGTATAATTGAATTAATAAACTACGACGAAATCTGGCGAGCAACTTACTTACCGCGACGCGTCGCTGCGCCGAGCACTGCGGAGGCTGACGAAAAAAACGTTTCTCCTTTTTGGCTTTTATCCTGCGTTTTCTGGACAGTGTCTGGCGGATACGCTGTGGCCGTTGAGTACACTGCGGATTTTTCCGCAAAATACAAATTGTCTGTATCGACTGCAAAAAATCGAAACTAAACAGAGAGTTCCACTGATTTTTTTAATAATTTCGGTGGATTAGAATAACACACACTGACAGTTTCAAGTTCTTTCAATCTTCCTACTATTTTAAATGGCAACCACTTTGCTGTAAATCCGTAAAATTCGCAGTCTACTGATGAGAGTACGGTAATATAGTGCCTAATGCGCCTTTCTTTTCTTTTAAATTATAACTTCCGATTAAAGGACACTTTTATCAAACGTGCTATAAGTACGTCTAAAAATTAGAACATGTATTCTTTTACGATCTAGCGGAAAATATTTCATTGCGAATTTGAAATATACTTTCATTATTAATTATTCTTGATCGTGGGGATATATGAGAATGGATTGGCTACTAACAATTTATTCGCGCAACGATCGATTTATAGGTAAAGCTGATTCCTTAAATAGAATGACAATACTAGCTTCCGAATTCGCAGAAACTCTAATATATGAATTCTACGAATATTAAATATTCGTACAAATATATTCTTCTAAAATTACGTAGCAACAAAAACAGTCAGCAATTATTCTCAATATCGTTCGAATGATTTTATAATCTCTATTCGTATAATTTATTTCGAACGAAGAATGATTTCAATAACTTTCAATAGATAGAATAATTTCTGACGACTAATGAATGCAATCGTTACGGGAATAAAATATTATCTTAGACTAATATTTTTTCGAAAGAATTCGAATAATCCTCAACTCTGATTGCCAGCGATACAATTTAACCCGAACACTGTGCCACAGCGGATTCTTTCCTGTCATGAACCCACCCTCGGCCGCAATTAAAATGCGGAGCACCGGTTCAAAAATGTTTCCCCCTCCAACTAATTCACGGACGTCCGCAGATTCTTGGCCGTTTGTTCAGCGCGCGAAACGAGCGGGTTAACCGCGGCTGCTCGCGGCCCAACAATTTCCGCAAATAATAGCCGGAATGTACAAGCGGCCGAGTAACAGCGGTCTTAACAGCGAGCGTGTGAGCCTGGCCGGAACTCTCGCCGAAATTCGGCTTAATTAGCGGAAACGCCGTCCAAGAAAGCGGACGCGTGACAGGCCTCACATGGTTCATTTAAATCGATCGACGGCGAACCGACGCCTTCTCAATTGTTCCACGATACCGTCACTCGAGTTGATCTAATTCGAAACGTATTATCGGAACTGTTTTACTTTTTCATCGGATACGGACAAGCAACGTTGGAATTTCAATTAACGACTTTGGCGACATTCCTGCAGGTTTCTAGGAGCATGAAAAATTGATGCATCTTGCTGTTGGGAGATGCCGTTCCAATGGCGACGCGACGCTGCTGGATTTTTCCGTGTAATAACGCGACGAGGATGTTTTTCTAGAAAATTAAAAAACTATTAGCAACGGAGAGAGAGAGAGAGAGAGAGAGAGAGAGAGAGAGAGAGAGAGAGAGAGAGAGAGAGAGAGAGTAGCTGCGATTATTTCAAACTCTGTCCTTATGCAGGGAATAATTGAAAATGTTTTTGTATTTTTTTACGTAAATGTGCACGCATCGCGATTAAACGTAACTTGTAAATAATTATTAAAAAGTGTATTAACGGGCCTGCGGTAACTAAAATGTTAGAAAATTATTTACCGAAAGAACCAGTAGAATAATAAAATTCTAAAATCACTTTTTACTAAAGTTCTTAGCTGAAGTAACACTCGATAAATCGTAGGATTCTTTATGTTCGCCGTTGCAATGCGAATCATCATTTTAGCAGGACTGGGTAAAAATAGATGTTTGAACTCTAGTAGATGGACTATAAATATTATTATTATTATAAATTATATTATATATAAATTATTATAAATATTATTAATATTATTATCTTCTCACGTAATAGAGAATTTGGCAAATAAACTTTTTCTTTAAATATTACTCGCATATGGACGTCGCGTAATTGAATACATTTGAGACGCTATATACACATGCAACTAGTATTTCAAAAAAGTTTATATGCCAAATTTCGTATTAAATGAGAAGATGAACATATTTATAGTCTATTTAATTCGAACATATTTACAGTCTATGTAAGACTGAATAAGATAGAGGTCGGATGATTTATACGAAGCACAGCGCGACAGCGGTTTCAGTAAAAAAAAAACGACGTGACCGAAGGAGATCGAATATTTCACAGAAATAATTATCGCAAAAAACGACAGCCTCGAATTTGCATAGCTGCGCTCGAAGCATTTTTAATCCGGCCGATCATGGGATTCCACGGAAGGTCGGAGCCACCGTACCCGTAAATTCTTCAAAATGGCCGGGTGCCAACGATAGAGAGATCGCCGGTTCAGTAGAATAATGAAGTCGAGTGACACGGCTGACCTGGTGACCCAATACGCGCGGCCAGGGAAACTGTCCCGAGACGAACGAGTTAAAAACTCTGTTTCCGTATACGGAGAGAAGCTCTGCTAACTATAAGAGAATGGAAAGAAGTCTTTAGGCCTTGTTCTTCCGCGAGAAACTAGCTTCTGAAGGATTTCCCTCGGAGGCGCCGCGAGAAAATGGCCAACATAAAGAATGCAACGGCTGCATAAAGCGTAGCTCGCCCTGTTACGTCTGCGAAAACTGAATTTAGTATGCGGACGATTTAATGATCCACGTTGGTCAGCGATCTTCCTGGAAATTGCAGCTGTAGAGGATTTTTCTGGGCCCGGAAGTTCGCGCCTGATAGATTGACCGAGAAATTTTGATCGCATCAATTTTCCGCGAACTATTGCTAGAAAATGTTTTCCTTCGGTTGTATTCGCGATTTGTATACAATTGTTTGCTATTGATAATAGCAACGATCGATGATGGCACGTATAGACTACAGACATCGTACATATCCCATAATTATGTTAACACTTGGAAAGGGGCGATTCCTGAGGTCATTTGAAGTAACTTTTTCCTTGGCGAAAATGCAATCCGCGACTTCGTTTACGAGTTATTAACGAAAAACAGTGACCAATCAGAGGCGAGATCATTTGGCGCGAGACGGCCGGACCAATGAGCGGAACTGGGCTCCGTGCACTCATTGACTGGGTCGCTACGCGCCAGCCGAGCTCGCCTCTCATTGGTCACTGTTTTTCGTTAATAACTCGCAAACGAAGCCGCGGATTGCGTTTTCGCTAAGGAAAAAATTACTCGAAATCACCTAAGGAACTTCTCACTTCCCGCTTGTGCAATAATTTTGGGACACCCTGTAGGTACGTATAAAAGGAAACTATCGTGTATAATATGCAGAGACATTAGGGTTTATCGTATAATATACGTGTGATATACGTGCAATGTACGTTTACGTATGACACGCGTTAATTTCGTCGCACAGTTGTATATAGACATCGCGGAGTTATGACAAAACTGACTGGGTGAAATTTTAGACAGCTGCAATGTGGAAAGAATCTTACTGGAATGTTTGATTAAATTTCCACATGGATTCTCCTTTTTACAATCAATGCAAAGAATTCCTATTTTCCATGATAACTGAACTGTAAATTTTTATTTTCTAGTAATTGAACTGCACATTTGTTATGCATCCATGGTATTTGCAATTGTACGAAATTCAACGAAACCTGCAGCGCGACGAAAATAAACGGAATTTTCGTGTCATCGTGATCACGCAGAATAATTTCTTTGTTGAAGACAATTTTTGGCGATAAAAGCACAAAGCACGATTTACCGATTCCCATAAAATTTCCCAGCAGCGTAATGATTTTAATTTCAATTAGACCGTGTACAATGAAATCACGATTGTTGTGGAAAATTTGCTCCGAATTGCTGACAGCTGTATCAGAAAAATCGTCCGAGTGTAAAGGAATAAAATTGAGAAAGAAAATGATATATTACATTGCGACCAAAATGTCGAATTAACTATCCGTATAGTTTATATTAATTTTGACGAACGAAACGAAATTTTGATTATCGAACGACACTTTTTACAGCTCTCGGCTGCCTCTTGTTTCATAGTGCGCCGGGGGAAAAAAATACAAGATCCACTTCTACGCATTCTGAATCGCTTTTCAGCGGTCACACTACACCCCCCTCCCCCCTCCCCATCGCATGGTCGAACAAGAGGCGATAGAGCCTCTCACTGCATATTTCTATCATTCTTCCGTGTGACGAGCTCTGATATCGATTTCTCATCACTTTTCGCGCGCCGCGCCGCGCCGCTCCGGTCCGCGCGCTTTGATATCCGCAGATGCGATAACGTTACTTTCCATTATCTGTTCCAGAGTTTACGCAACATGATGACAGCGAACGCGACCGATGCCTGTGAAACGCGTGATCCCTGCCAGCACGGCGGAATCTGCATTTCCACCGATAGCGGGCCCATCTGCGAGTGCCGGTCCGGCGATTATGAGGGCGCCTATTGTGAAAAAGGTGGGTTGTTCTCCCGATCTAGATATCATTGTTGACTCATTGTTCGCAGCCGTTGTGCACCGGGTTCCGTGCACGTGTATCCGGCGTCCAGCGTTCGTAATTCCGATCTTGATCCTCGTACGTCGTGCCTTTACGCCGACTACTTTTACGTCGCGTTCTCCGGACAAAGTTCTGTTGGTCGAACATGCTCGGAACGACACTGATACCTCTGTTTTAATAAGCGGATTTAATTGGTAGAGAATTCATTGAAAATGTCGGATCGACCGGGTATTTTTGTACAAGTCGAGGTGGGATAAGTGCAGAATGATTTTTGGAATATTATGAAAATAAAAGAAGTCCGTATTTAATGGAAAAATAAATTTCATGGACGTAGTTGATAATAATAATAATAAATAACAAACGTTTATCGAACAGTATAATATTTTAGAACATATTTTCATGACTATAATAGAAAAATAAATTTCATGGACGTAGTTGATAATAATAATAATAATAATAATAATAATAATAAATAACAAACGTTTATCGAACAGTATAATATTGTAGAACATATTTTCATGACTATAATAGAAAAATAAATTTCATGGACGTAGTTGATAATAATAATAATAATAATAATAATAATAATAATAATAATAATAATAATAATAATAATAATAATAATAATAATAATAATAATAATAATAATAATAATAATAATAATAATAATAATAATAATAATAATAATAATAATAATAATAATAAATAACAAACGTTTATCGAACAGTATAATATTGTAGAACATATTTTCATGACTATTGTAAGCATGAAAAAAGTCCGTTTCTAATGGAAAAATTAAATTTCATAGACGTAGTTGATAATAATATCACCACTCGCGTCAAACGTTTATTAAATAATATAAAATTCTCGCTATACTTATTCCCTACTTGATAAAGAATTCTGATTTATTTAGGATGGACAAATGTTCGCACAGATGTTTATGGACTAATTTATACGAATTGAAATCAAAACCGTCGTGTTCTTCCTTTTATTAGACTTCTTTCTATTTAACGACAGCCTGTTAAATAGGAATAATATTATTTCGTTCTTTCAAATGTTTCATCGTTCGAGTAAATGTAGCCACACGATAAACATAAATTTCCATTCTCTTCCAACAAATTATTACAATAGAACAAATAACGGTACTGTAAGGGATTGCAAATTCTATGGAACGTTTATCCACGCAATTTATCCACACATTTATCCACTCAATTTTCGCGTTATCACGAAATATTTTTGTTTTACACGATACAGTAATGTCTCCCTTACTGACGCTCAGATTGTGCACAAAGATGGACAATTCGGGAAGAGGCGATACGATTGTTCGAGCATTGCAGGCTCGTTCTTATAGTTGTTGACAATTCGTAACTATAAAAATGAACCGCAAGGATCCAATGATTGTATCATCTCTACCTAAATTGTCCATTTTTGTAGACAATCTGAGCGTCGATTAGGGAGACATTACTGTAATTTGCAATTCAATTGCGACGCCAGAGGCCAAGGAACACGCTCGCAAAGCTCTCGCTTTGAATAACCGAGCTCGCCAAAACTGCGCAACGCATAAAAGGCACGGAAAGTTCTGTAAAAACCATCGTCTAATTATGACAATACCGGTATCTCGGATTTCCCTTTCCGAAAATCGAGCCCGTAAAGCCGGACTCCGCCGAGGGCTTCCCTCGCTTTTAATACTCGAACGCGTCCGGCCAATATCGACGGACGATCGGGTTTTAATGATACCGTATCGAGTTACCAGTGAAAAGAATGATTTATCGTCGTATCGTCGGCGTCCGATATTTTACTAATATTTCACGAGTCCTATATGTACAATCCAATTAATCGCGACACGGACACGACCTCCTTTCGCAATCAGCTTTTTGCACCACCACGCTTTCCGCACTGTTAATCCGTTAATCTCGCGGCACCTGAAACTTTTCCTGAAAGCGATATTGATCATCGGTGACGCCCGTTTGAAATGCCCGTTCCCAAGTAGGGGGCATGGAAATATGAAACACGGATGCCAACTGTTCCATAAATCGTGCCAATGAGAAACTTGCTTCGAAACACTCGCGATCGCATGAACATTCTTTTTGCCTTCTACAGAGCTGATCGTTACGTAACGGTGTTCGGGCCAGTGAATTTGTAAGGAACAATGTTCGAAAACGTAGGTGGAATTTTTATATCCATATATTGTCACGTGCTCTATTTATCGTTTATTGCATTCTTTCGATGTTCTTTCCATCGCGTTCTGTCACAATCGAGCCGTATCTCGCTTTCGCGATGAATAAGTAAATTCTTATCGACAACAAAATTCTGATAAATTGTGATGAACAACTAAATTTTGGTAAGTAACTAAATTTCGTATAAATTACTAAATTCCGACGAATAACTAAATAATGATGAACGAATAAAAATGGTTCGCGTTTTATTTACAAATTCCGGATTGCCTATTTTCATAATGTACGAATAAGTTTCACGGGACTTTTTCGAATAAATAGATTCGCGAACGCCTGGCGTCTGCGGAACGAGCGCTGGATCTAATTCAATATTCGCTCGGCCTCCCAGAGGTGCTTGCCGCTCAATTATACGATCCCGTGGATCATTTCGACTCTTTTTCTTCGGGACGGCCCCCGAAGAATGCGAGATCACGCCCCGGGCAGATTTAAAAGGCCGCGGCGAGCGGTTCTGAGCGAAATTCCATGTTTCTCCGTGGATAAGCAGCCGCCGAGATTTACTTTAATTGCGATTTACTATGCGAGATAAAACTCCGAGGCTCAGGATGCACTCACGGCTACGCGTGCTAATGCAGTCCCGTCCCGTCATCCTCCGCGTCCTTGCATCCCTCCTCCTTGACGTTTGCCGAAAGAGAGGCTCCGCGATCGATCATAATGCATTTAGATCGGTTTGGACTTTTTATTATCGCAGTTCTTCCATTGGTCATTGGATTTCTGGAATTTTTTGCCACGCGCTCTAACTGCAAGGACCGTTAACCGATCGAGATACTTTTTAGTTCGCAATTTAATTATCCGACATGGCTAGGTTCATTTTTATATTATATATTTATTTTATATATTTTACGATACTACTCGCAATTTATTTGATATCTCAGTGGGTTAGAATCATACTGTCGCATTTTCTTGATCGCAGAAAACAAGGTGTGTTATTGTTTGTTACACTAACATGTGTATGGTTTACAAACCAAATATTATTGTTAAGATGATTTAGCGTTCAGTTAATTTGTAGTAACTTTGTAATCTATTTCACTTGTCTTCTTAATATTTCGGTACTCACGGATTACATTTCGAAATATGTGTGAAAATTTTCGAAGATGCCACTTACATTTTCATAATGTAACCCTCGAGATATTTTTCTGTTAATTTCAATGCTGCTCTACAACCTCACATTGTGGATTTACTTCGTTGCTCTGACGTTTTATTTCCATTTGTATTTTGTGACTTTTTTTTATTATAAGTTTATTGGTCGCGTATTATGTTATCGTTATGAAATTGGCCAGAAATATCTGCCATCATTTTATACGAAACGGTCGATTCGGAAAATAATACGGAACGTGACAAGATACGTACGTATAATTAAAAGTTTCCATTTAAAAAAGTAAATCTTATCGGTGTTAAAATCATTTTGAATACTATTGCAAGTGTACTTACCTAAATATGCGTTTAATACATGTCGTCAGTCTGTCATGTGTTTTTAATTGTATATCAGAAACCGCGAAACGTGAAACTATTGAAAAAGTAATTAATATTATATAGAACATAATTTTCCCATCGTGATTCGATTAAATAAAATATTTCGATTTCAATGAAATTTTTACGGGATGTGTTTTTTCGGGGACGATTTTTCGGAAATACTTAAAGGATGTAAGCACGACAGCCGAAGTGTTGCGAAAACTTTAAGGGAAGAAACGATCAAATTGGTCGATCGTGACAGCGACCGAAGATACATCTGAATTTTTCGTCGTCAGCCCCCGTATACACAGAAATTACAAACTGACTTCGAACTCTGAGAAATCGAACGTCACAAGCAGGCAGCGCGTTCTCACATCCAAGAAACTCCATTTCACCGTCCGGTGACAGTTCATTTTGGTGTCAGTCAGTCATGAAATTCTCCCGATGCAAATTCTCCGGTTGTATCTACAATAGCGCAAGCGGCCATCATTTATTTTACATGTAATCCTTGCGGTTTATCCGTGCTAGATACGCTGCATCAAAAATGCGGAACTTCCTTCGCTGCGATCGTTTATAAAAGTACATGGTCGTTGCTTGCGGATTTTATGTTTTTCTAACGAAAATAAGTAAAAGAAGTTGGAATAGTAAAATTGTTGGGGCGTCACAGCGTCGTCAATAATAGCGACGAATTATGACGCTATATTTGTGGACTGTATAAAATAAAGAACCGGATTCTGCCTGCTATTTTGTATTGAACCCCTGACTACAGTACACCCTTGGTCAGGATGTCTTGTTGCTACGACTTGTATTGGAACTCTAGTCTCTATCAGAGAATACCCTCGCTCGCAGCAGACCACCATCCCTCCAACGCACCCACATCACTCGCCAATTGGTCCTGCCCGATTTTGGCAATAGCCAATCAGCTGGTCCATCTCAAAGCAGACGGCCGCAGGGCCCCGGCAAAGACAGGAAAGCTCCTCCAGGCATGACCGTCATAAAACAATGTCAGGCTGACCCTTCGGAACCTTTCCTGCTTTATGACTAGTCCCGGCCATCGAGACCGAAACGATTTCTCAAAAAACCTGGGCTCGAAAAACAGCCGGTTATGCACGTCCGTCTCATAAAGACATTAGTGCTGTGCACTAACAAAAATGATCGGAGGAATTTAAAAAGATTCTCGTATTATCATCGATTGATAATACATATTGAAAGAAAAATTAAATCTCTTTCGTTTCTGCTTCATGCAATTGTTATTGTTATTTTTATGTTTGTGCAAAATAAAAACGGGAGTTACGTGGATATTTCTTTCGTACTTCTTACAAGTAAATAAGTTGAAAATAGTGCAACAGTAGTTTTGTACTCGATTAACTAGTTTTTCTCATAAATGCATCAAATATGCAATCGAGCGATCACTACGATCACTACGTTTACGACAGAAACAAATACTTGAATTATAAAACGTTAAAAACGTAGTACAAAATCACAAAACACTGTACAACAGAAGAAATGAATTTTTATCTCACTTCGTGATTCATGCAACTGATGAAAAGAATTGTTTTGCTGCAATCTATCCCCGCAATCTGTCTCGGTAGATGACTGATTTCTATGCAAAATGAAAATTATCCAAACTGATTGTAAGAACCATAAGTTCGGTGAAAAAGTCTTTCCCTCTTTTAATAACTTTAATACATTGTATATAATATACAAGTACTCTAAAATTGTAATGCTCTCGCAATTTTGTTTTCAGCCTAATCATTTTTCTTAAAAATGCACAAAATCCATTATTCAATTATACCAATAACTGGAGAATTTCTACGCAATTTTAGCGATGGTATTTTCCTCCGATCTAACCGTACGATCAATTCGAATTAATAATTTATAACGTTGATCACGGTAAAAGTGAAGTCGCCGAACAATGATGTCCAATAATTAACCGCCGCATACTAATTACATCAATTCTCGTTGCGCTCGGTCATGATTGCATGAAATCAACGAAGATATATTGCGAATTAATAATAGCGCGCTATTTAGTTTCAAATTTTCGTGACACGAGAAATTATTGAAAATCTTGCGGAACCAACGACGCATAGTGCTACCTATTCCCGAAAAGCTGGTCAAAAAGCAATTTTCGAAATATAGAGGGTGCCCCAAAATTATCGTACAAGCGGGAAATTGAGAGGGCGTTGTTTTTCGTTTTTATAACTCGTAAACGAAGTCGCGGATTGCATTTTCCTTAAGGAAAAAGTTACTTCAAATGACCTCAAGGACCCCTCATTTCCCGATTACGAGTGACTTTTGGGACACCCAGTGTTATAATACAAAGTAGAGAAAAAGTAGAGAAAAAGTTGCTACAGTGATCAAAGGATTCTCTAACAGAATTCAATTCGTATTTTGACCGCTCACACCAACAACGTTGAATATATCGGTATTAAGACCGTCATATTTTTTATTCAATTATAGCTAAAATATCGTGGAATTATTGACAAGAAGAGACAAGACAAAAATTATTATGCCTTTATTAATAAGCAATATTATTATTATAATATTATTTTAATATTTATTATTATTATTATTATTATTATTATTATTATTATTATTATATTTATTATTATAATATTATTTTAATATTTATTATTATTATTATTATTATTATTATTATTATTATTATTATTATTATTATTATATTTATTATTATAATATTATTTTAATATTTATTATTATTATTATTATTATTATTATTATTATTATTATAATATTTATTATTATAATATTATTTTAATAATAAAGCTTATTACGACAGTAATGTCTGATTTTTCATTTTTGATAACATATTAAAATTCAGCGATCTCGAAAACATAAAGAGTACTGATTTTCCGAAAAATCCTGCGAGGCGATGAACAGTGATCAACTTTTTGGGCGAAGCTGAAGTGCGGGAGGTTTCGAAAGTCGAAACACAGAAAGATCGCCGGGCAATTTCTGGAAAATCGTGAAAGTTGTAGGGGACGTGCCAGAAATTCTGTCTGCTCGGCTCTTCGGAAACGTCGTTTCGCCGAACAAGTCGGCGCACTCGCGCGTAAAAGTTGTTCACAGTCTTCGTAAGTAATTTCATTATTTTCACAGCGGTTGCACACACCTCGAGCCGTCATTTTGTGACTGGCGCGTAGGCACGCGTGAATTAGAAATGATTTACAGCGGCCACGTGTATCGCGTCCTCGTGATCACGCTATAAATTCGCGGCACGAGCGCCACAGTATTTCATGCAACAATGAGCCCCGCGAAGGGACGAGATTCATTTAAGGCATTGACACGTCTTTGAATAATAATACGGGCGACGGGGCGCGTCGGAGAAGCCCGGAAAAAGCCGAGTTGACTGCTCCCAAAAAGCCGTTTTAATTAGAACGAGTAGGGAACTGTTAAAAGGCGTAATTAATATTCTAGCCACCGGTGTTCCATACACGAATTCGATCATTTTCTTTAGCAGCTTCTCCTTCTATTTTCCTCTCGCGAATGTTATTCTCTGGTTAAGCGAAGATCGAACGACGATCCAGTGTTTTCTGTTTGCAACAATTCCTGCAGTTATGGTACTTGAACGATTGTTTATGTTGATCATGTTCTAGCGATTCAAGATTATTTTGAAAACATTTTCTTCGGTTTTCTCCTGCTGAAATATTTTTGTCGTCTTCTTTAGTTCGATGATGGACATATTTAGGCTGAATGAGGGAACAATAAGGTTGTAATAAGGGTGCAATTAAGATTTTATAAATAAATCTGAAGGATCGGCGAGGATTTTTAATCTTTCGTCGACAATACCGTTTGTTCTCTAATTTGATTTCTTAACCCCTTGACATACAAATCAAATGGAATTTGATGCGTCTGAAAAATACTATTTAATTTAATAAGCTGAGAAAGAGAATGTTTTATTTTGAAATTTGGATCACTGATTTGTGGATGTAACTTTGTTATTGCTACTGTCGAAAAGGTGGGAGGGTGGGGCGTCTTGAACATTGTAAACAAACCAGAATCGACGCACGAGCGAAGCAGCCGAGTAATCTAATTATATACTGCACGGCGTCCACCGAAAACAGCTCTTGACGTGTTGGACTCGTCAAAGTCTACAGAGGCACATGAAACGAATGACGACCCCGATTCGTCATTGTATGTCAAGGGGTTAATGCTCTGGTCTTTACAAAGCTCTAATCCATAATTTCTAATTTAACATAAAATTAGACAGGTATCGTTAATAAAACTGATTATTAAATAATATAAAAGAATATGCATTATTAATAATAACAATTATTACATAATATAAAAGAATTTACACTATTAATAATAATTACTATTACATAATAATTTACATAAATATATGAATCGCGACCAAATTGTAAGAAAGTAAAACACAGGAACGAAAATGAAATAACGTGATCGTGTCAAGCGATTCTGTTAATTAATCGAAATCGTTGCGTTGACTTTATATTTTTATGCTGAAGAAATGTATTGCTTTTTACTTCTCGCATACCGATTTTTGACCGCCAAAGCGAAATTCTACATCCTTTGCGCGCAGAAACCCACGGTGTAGTAATTGGGAGACCTCGATTATTCGGCAACGAATGTAATTGCTCATCAAAAATCTTCTCGCGTCGAGAATGGCGACATTTTCCGCGACACTTTTTCTGTCGCATTAGTCCCGCCATGCCTTCCGCGGTTCTCGAAAGAGGAGCCTTGTCAGTTCGCCGTGGTATTTGTAAGAGATCCCAACGGACTGATTATTCTGACCATAATAAATCCTCTACTTCGTTTTTCTTCGCCGTGGCCTCTAGTACCGGCGCGGCGCGGCGCGGCAGGCGTCACTATTTCATCGTCCGTTGCTCGTTTTCTCCGTGAAAGTCTGACACGGAGCTTCAACATGGTTATTAAACCAGCGAAATTACGTTATATCGCGTATAACGGCCGTTTCCGTCCACCAGGAGAGACGGGCGAAAAAGTGAGGGAGAGAGAGAGAGAGAGAGAGAGAAAGGCGTGGGAGTCAGAGGGGAAGAGACAGAGACAATCGCGACCAAGGAAAAGGCTGTTAACGGGAACGTTGAAAAATTAAAATGAAATTCCAGCAGCCTTAGACCTTGTTGTCACCGCCTGTCGCTAATGAGCCGGAACTGTTAACTTACGCGGCGAGAAAACGCCTGCGTCAAAAATAATTCTATTCACTGCTATATCGTGGCATTCAGTTAAAGCTGCCTCTTTTGCCGAGAAATTGGATCTTTCGTAAGATTAAGTTGAAATTGGAAACCTCGCGGAAATGTGGTGTCGTTCTCATCCTTTTCTCTAAGTCACGTCTTCGAACGACAACGATTTAATTGTTTCAGCCTGGAAGGAAATATTGTTGCTAACAATTTCTGGCCAATTTTATTTTGTAAATATCTTTTCGTGAAGATCTTCATAGTTTCCTGCGTCATTTGTAAGAGACAAAAATTGAAGAAGGATTTTCTTTTGCTAATAGTTCTCGTAGATCGTAAACGATCCAAGGGTAATTTTTTATTTTTCTAAAGTTTTTCCTATTTTCCATTTTGTTAACCAATATTTTATTATGCACGTGTATCAGATATATACGCGTCAAGTCAACAATTTATAGAATATCGGTATGGAATGAGTATAGAATATCAAAACAGTGAATATTAAAATAACTGTTCTCGCTTTGGAATTGTTTAGAGTTTGGGGCAACGAAGAAGTTGATAATTGAACAATTACGAAAATAATGGAAATTTACATGAAATCGCAGAAAATAGTCGCACCATTTTTCGTGACAATGAAAGCACGGAACAGACGCACGGATTCGGCAACCTTCCAATAAGCCAATTAAATTGTATTATTCGTTTACATTCTGTAACAAAGAACTGATCGGAAAATTAAGCGAACAAGATGTTTCTGTAGATCGATGTCTCGTATCGATTGGACTTGAGGGCGCACAATACACAGTGGTACAGAAATGAGAGTAATGCGAATACTTGTTGCATATTTTCGAACATATTTCGTGCCGCGATATTAACCGATATTACGAGGGACTGCAGAGTCTCTATCGGCACGGTAACGAAGGCACAGTAAATTGGGGTATTCATTCCTGTATCGCTTTTAATATCTTCTAGTTTTTGGTCCGCGGCGTGATTAATATCTTACAAGCCAGAAATTAAATGTGTCAGCTACTCCGTTGAACGGGAATTCCTCCTTTGATCGTTCGCATTCCCCGCTGTAAAATTCTATTTCACTTCGAATTTTACGTTTCGTATAATTTCATTAAAAGATAATAGATAATTCTGCTTCGAGGAGAGAGAGGCCAGGACTAAAAGATCAGAATATCATGTTGCAAATTAATTAATTGAAGCCATATCAGAAGTTAAATAAGGATATCGTCGCAAATACAGTTTCCCTTCACTTACGTTAAATGCGAAATTAATTTCAGCAGCTACTAATTAACGTTTCGTTGCTACAAAAATACTGTTGTTACGTTCTTCTTCGTTATCTCTCTGCTCTTACTGTATCAGTGAAGCTTGCGAAAGGAATGGTGACGCAAATGTCTGAACGCAGAGCTGGACATTATTCGAATTTGTTCTGAACGAATATTTATTCAATATAATTATCCGAATAAATTCTTTTTAGTCGAATATTTTATTCGAATAACGATCATTCATTATTCGTCATAAATTATTCTATTTTTATTCGAATAAAGAATTGTGCGAATAATTTGATCGAACAGAGATTGTAAAATTATTCAATTAAGCAATATGAATAATTGTTGACTGTTAAAAATATAAATGTAATTTTATAGGCATATACTTATACGAATATATTAAGGATCAGTTAAATTTTAAGTACATATAGTGCAATAGTAACTTTCTCACGCAAGATTTAAAGAAGGAAATAAATCGACAAACTACGAAAAGAAAACACTATACATTGTATTATTTTTCTCCGAATCGAATCTTTTCATATAAATTCTTATTCGATAGAATTCTCATTGGAATAAGATCGTATTCAAATGAATTTCTATTCGAATGAATTCTTATACGAATAACATCTTATCTTGATAAATGGTTATCTAGATCAATCCGTATTCGATTCGATATTGTCGAGTAAGATCGTATTCGTTAAGTGTTTATCTTTTATCCGTCATCCGTACAAAACTTCGCCGAACTCTGAACGAGCTTAATCGGCGTTTAGCTAACAACATCACCCGTCTCCGGCGATTATTGACGTATTGCCAGCTTAATGCGATCAAGATTAAATCGTTCCGGGCATATGGAGGTGTGCAGCGTACTGCCTAAGGCGAACTGGGTCGACAATCAACAGTCTTGAGGACGGGGATGTACCACCCCCGCAATAACGAAGCCGACGCTCGAATTCCTCGCTCACCTTGTACGCCGTTTATCGTTGACATCCCGCTCGTACCATTTCCATTCCACTCTCCGAGACAATCGATCAACACCCAAGATTCATTGACCGATCCGGCTCTCCAATGTACTGGGTGTCCCGACAGTTAAACCGTCAAACCTCCGAAACATCGGACAAAATCGGTAAAAATTTGATCAATTCTTCGTTCCCAATCTTTTTTGACAACACACGTACTCCTTTGCATTTACAACATTTTCGCTTGCTATCAATTCATTATGATACGCAATCCAATATTTAGAAAGCATTTTATTCGTTGCTGTTCCGATCTCATGCGAACAAATCTAATATTTGAGAAATTCTTCATTGCTAATTTTGGCTACGATACACATTTCGTTCCTACGTATTGTCGATTATAATTAACACGCGATCGAATTAGTAGCTAACAAATTGTTCCTCGATGGTTTTCTACGAGTAAAAATCTTTCTAGGAAATTCCACGTCGCTAATTTTTGCCAAAACACATATATCCTTGCAGTTGAAACGGTTTTACATTATAATAAATTCGTCATGATTCGCAGTTTAAAAACTGTCCCATTCATCTGTTATGCGCATCTCTTCTTGAATCTTTAGAAAAATATTTCTCTTTTAAATTTCATCATGGTAAAATTGGAATGAAAATACTGTCGGTGTTTTAGTGGTATAAAAAGATTTCAATATTTTTAAAATTCCAGAGCATTTATACGGGCTGTGGATTCACAAAAATCCGCGGTCGAATGGGGGAAAAAAAATCTTTCCGACAATTCCTCGCTGCAAAATCACTGCATACATATGGGATCGAACATTTTGAACATTTTTACGTACCGTAGTCTCATAGATATCCGCAGTTCAATTTGTAGAAAATAGAGAGAGTCTATTCATCGACGTCCTAAATCGATGTACTGAGTTCGAATACAACTTTTGTAGAGACGAAAGTTTTTAGAATTTTCGATGAAAAACTCCATTTATCCGTGCATAGGAAATAGCAGTGCACCCATTTTTTCGCAGAATGTTGCACAGGTTTCCTTGAAAAAAATACAATCGGTATTAACGACCGATCTCTCTCTCTCCCCGTGACTGCGCCTTTCGTCGAAAAAAAAGAATGTTCGACGATGATACTAGCAAGCGAGTCGTGTAAGATATTTCTGTTGAAAAGCATACAGTTCAGAAAGAATTCTAATCTTACGTTGACTACACTCGAAAGACATCGTTGGTAGACAAGTGGAAAGATGGTATTCAAGATAAGATTTCTTGATAATAATATATATATATTCCTAATATATTATTATCAAGAAATCTTATCTTGAATACCATCTTTCCACTTATCTACCATTATTATATATATATATATAATAATAATAATAATATAAAATTATTATATATTATTATATATATTATTAATATATATATATATATATATATATATATATATATATATATATATATTCCTAATAAATTATTATGTATTATTTTATATTATTATTATTATTATTATATATATATAATAATAATAATAATATAAAATAATATATAATAATTTATTAGGAAACGATGTTAAGATATAAATAGAAATTTCTACGCTAATATCACACGCAATATTTTGATACACACGCAACAATATCAATGACCTCTCACTTCTCACTCATCGTCCGATCATTTGACACATCGACTCTCACTTCTCTCACATCATCAGATTATTCGATTATACCATCTCAATGAAAATAAACTCACAAAATTCTTCGACGCTTCAATACTTCTAATCCAATCTACTATTTCATACCAAATTGTATTACATGGATAATGCACATACTGGATATATCTTTAAATGTAAAAGCATTAATCACCATATCTCACTGTTCCTTTCCTACGTTCTTTTCATGCATCCGGAGAAATATCGAGATATTAAAATATCTATATTTATATAGATTTCTGTTATTACATTTATTTATATTTATGTTCACTTTATTTTCTCGATATACACTAGTACAGAATTTAGTGATGCTAATATTTCATTATTTTCGAAAACCAAATTATTATTAGGAAAATAAAACTTTAGGTACCTCTTTCTCCTTAAACTTTATTATTTGGACATATCTCAGAATTTGAGCAACGATATGATACTGCTCCTGTCTTACTATGATTAAAAAATTCGTTATATTTATAACTGGCGTACAAAGAAGATTGTTGTTTCGAAGAAACGATCAAATACCTTTTCATCTTCGGACGAACAGTTTCTGCAGCCGCATTTACACGCAGCGTCTACAGGTCGTCTATGTTTCTCGAATAAATAGCGTTGAACTGGTTCGAAATTATAGGATATTTCATCGGAATGAGCGCGTGTATAATTCTCCGTGCAAAAAATTGCACGGACCTTCGAAAAATAGCTCGGTGGAGGCACGTGTGTAATCGGAACTGATGAAAACAGAGGGAAATTGGATTAAATGTTTGACGAAGGACGGTGTATGATAGCGCGGGCGATATGAATCGGAGCGTTGTTTCTCGCAGTGGAGAAAATGAAAATGAATCGTTAGAAAATTTGTCGAATATTTCGGATGCGATATTGCCGGTTCCAGTAAATCCGCGCGACGTTTCATAATTCCGGGTTGGTATTACCATTGTTATGATCGCGCGCGGACGACGAAAAATGGAAGGTTTCCCAGCTTCTGGCGAAAATATTTATGTAAAGCGAAATGCATTATGGAGAAACGGTAACCCGGTATTTTCTCGTTCTAAAGTATCGCGGTGCACACGTCGAAACGATTCTTTGTATGTACGGTGGCTGGAAAAAAAAAGTATATTCGGACACCAAAGTATTCGGCATAACCTTTTCAAAACTGAACTAAACGAATTTTCGAGATGTTAGAGGGACTAGTTCACTGCACAATGACTAAAATACTTTTTTTTTTCAATTTTCCTATTATGTACTTAGAATGACAGAAGAAATGAGAAGCTCACGTTTTTCCAACATTTTTCAGTCAATTTGCAGAAAAAGGAATTAAAAAGACATTGAAGTGATTTGATACAGTTTGAAGAGTTATTGCGTCTTAAATGATGTTCCTTAACTTTCGTCGGTGAGTGTATTTTGAAGGCGACAAAATCGATGGTGATAAATAAATAAGTGGAACAATTTTGCTGTAATTAACTTTACATTTATCGAATAAGACAGATGAAATTTTCTTATTCAGAAAGAAACAAAATAAAAGAATTATATTCATCGTATAAGACGCATTCAATTTTTCTATTCAGAAATAAACAAAATAAAAGAATTATATTCATCGAATAGGACATGTTAAATTTTCTTACTGAAAAATAAACAAAGTGAAAGAATTACATTTATCGAGAATAAGACGTATTCAAGTCTTGTATTCAGAAGTAAACATAATAAATTCAATAAATAAGAGAAGTAAACGAAAGGAAACAGAGAAGTAAACGGAAATAAACAAAATATTCGATAAATATGAAGTCAATTATAAATGGAAACAAACCGAGGGCACAGCAATTGATGATCCCACGATAACCGGCTCCGCCATCCTAGCTCGCGTATTGTTCGCGAATTTGCGAATTTGCGAGACCGAATCAAATGACGGATGAATATTATTCTTTTGTTAAACTATGCGGGGGGAGGGTGAAGGGGAGGCGGGTCCAGAGGATTTGGAATAACAAACAGCGCGCGGCTGTTTATTTTGCCGAGTTCAACGGGAATCCCGGTACGGGGCGCGAATACACGGCGAAGTTATACAGTGAATTAACAAAACATTTGTCAGCATAATGAAATGGTTAAATGAGATACACGAATTAGTGGATGCTGGTAAATGAGAAACGCGAACATCAGGCTCGCTAAATTGCGGAGGCGGTATTTCCCTTCGGAAGACCGTTGATTGTTGGCCCAGTTCTGGATACAACTGTGCAGCGCAGACACGGGTATACCTCCTTCGTTCGTGGAAGAACTTCATTTTTACGGACTAATTTATTACGAGCGATAGTAATCGCCGGATTCGCTGCTTTACGCGATCGCGGCGTTCTGCTGCGTCGAAGACGAGAAAATATGCAATCTGATAATTGCTGAATGCAAGTTTGGTACTCTCGTTAAGCAGATTATTGCGGTAACGATTATATATTGGTGGGAAAGAGTTTAAGTAATTAGTAGACACTCTGTGGATCTTCGCGCGATTTCCCGTTCTCCGAGAATTTCACGATTGTTTCTGACAGACGGTTTTTTATAGCAAAATTTGTAGTAGCAAGCAAATAGCGCTGTTCGTCGATGTCAAGATTTTCTTGCATTTGAAATGTTTGCTCGTACCGTAAACGCGTAAAGGCTCGTAGTGTAGCGATTGGTCTATCGATTTAGAAATTGTTCTAGAAATATACGGTAAAGCTATTCCTAAACATTGCTGTTTTCAGACTTTTTTCATAAAAAATGACGGAAGTAACTAATTAGTAAAATGCACATACATATATTCGCCTTAATTTTGTTTATCATTGAAACGTAACGATTACAGAGTTGTTTAAGTTATCGATGTACTCCTCGTTGAATTATTTGAAAATGTACAGTAAAGTTTCCTTCAGACTTTACAGTTTTCAGTTTTCAATGATTTATGGAAAGTGACGCAAGAAATAGTATTTTTATCTCGATCGCTATAATAAGATACGCAAACTTGGTCGCGTCCCTTTGTTCGAATTCTGAAAGATTGTTCCATTCGAGCGTCGTATGTGACTTGATAAAATGATTTTTGGGATATAAAAGCATTAATTAAGTAATTTGTTCGAACGTCAGAAGCTGCGGTATTTGTGGAATCTGCTCTTCATTCGCTGTAAATAAATCTTGTGACTGAGGAAGAGATGACTAAAATACGTGACGCTATGTTTCATAAAGAATCAGGCTTTAGTTGGCTCGTGGCGTTGCTGCCAATTATCTTAGTGGAATCCTCTGTTTCTCTTGCGTACAGAAACAACTAACTCTTGCGCGGGTAACTTAACGATAACATATATATATATATATATATATATATATATATATATATATATATATATATATATATATATAACATATTGGTAACGTAAAGTATAGTTTACGACTCATTCGGAAAATTCTGTAAATCCCTAAAGTGTACATAATGATTTTTAATCAACTTAATCGAATTCTTATTACAATTTTCACGAACTTGATAAAGTCACACAATTTCTCATGCGCGACGTAAAAATCACTGGTCAACTGATTTAAATAATTGGGCAAAGTGTGCAATAAAAATATTAATCGAGCCCGCATTATTATGTGGAAACTTGACGAAACGAAACGGTGAAATTTCACGCAATTAAAATATTAGTCGAGCCCGAATTGTTATTTCGAAACTTTGATGAAACGAAACGGTGAATTCTCGCACAATTAAGATAACTAGCCAAACCCGAATGATCATTTCAAAACTTAATGAAATAAAACAATGAAATCTCGCACAGGTAACTAATTACTACACTATTCATGGTGTACCACTGCGATTATTTATGACAAAGAAAATACTTTTCGACCCGTTTGGAGCATTGTGCAAACTCCGGAATGCTTGGTGAGAATAGTAATTGACTGAATCGAGTTCTAATTATTATTAATCACCAGATCAACGAGATCGAACTATAGTGGGTCGAACAATAATCGAATTCGAGCAACAATGGACGGGATTGCCGGTAAATCGGTGAAAGGGGAGGGAAATGTAAAATGGCTCGATGACTGGTGGTAAATAGGGGATAGAATCGTTAATTCCATTGATATAGACAGGACCAGCTGGGGTTTCCGATCCCCCGAGACACTTGATTGTTGACCCACTTTTCTTGGCGCCGCCGGGGATGTGCGTACAGTTGCACCGGAAATGCATCTGTCAACTTACGCTGGCCACGAACACGTGTCCCGGCACGTTTCCTTTCCGAGTCGCATATCCGAATTACGTATCGCGAATTCTAATCGCTCGGAATGCTGTTTGGGACCGAACAAACTTTACTTTGTCGGGACACGAATACTTTTCCGTTGAAACGTTTTTGGTACGAAATGAAACATTCTCTAAAATCGTTCGCTAACACTTCAGTGTGTGTGTGTGTGTGTGTAATCTATATTCGAATGATAATAATTCGACGTTCCTAAAATATCAATTTTTCTTGCGAATAAAATCCGCTGAATTGGCTCAACTCGTCTCACGCTAATACGAGGAATAGTTAAAATAGAAATTACGATTAAATTGGAAAAAGTTTTCAACGATGAAATCGCTCATTGAAATTAGTATTTTCTGTATTTGTTTCGCAATAATATAAGGGCGGTTAGATTACAAACGTTTCTCGTAAAACGAAGCAAGAACATAAAAAAGAATTGTAACACCGAAATGCATTTCTCATAAATCAAATCAATTAAGATACAAATAATTCATAATGCTGGAATATTTCGTTAACACCGGTATGTGTAATTTGTGTTTACTTTAGACGGAATTTGTTTCGTTAGCAAGGTAACGAAATACGGTTGAGTGAAATTTGGCAGCGCAGATTTTCGCAACATAAATTAGTTGGTATCAGTTAGTCACGGTTGGTCCGCTGAACCATGATCTGATCGTAATTCCTGATCGTACACGCTCAGCTAATTCAGGCAAATAGTCACGTCTCGTTAACAGATTTTATTGGCAATTCCACGTGGCAGTCGATTTTCAATTTGCCGCTGTTTTCTGCGTGCGCGTTTATCCGAGCAGAAGATACCGAATTAATCGCGGGACGATCTCTCGCATAATACACCCGCTTTAGAAAAGAATCATCGCTGGAAAAATTACTGGAATCTTGATTCCGATACCGGATCGATTTTCTTTTCAATTTGATCTTTACGAAAGAATCTGCGAAAATTCAGATATTCACGATGATTCGCGGTCTAATAATAACGTCCTCCACGATTATCATTTAAAACGATACTTTTTCATTGCTATCCGACATAATAGAATCATTCACACTGGAACTACCACCGCGAACTTCGCACGATTTTTATAACAATGTATGCTCGAACAAAGAATTTGAATTCGTAGAAACGTGTTTGGAATTTCGTAATTCAGTAATTCGAGGTGTTAAGATTCTCGTCTCGGTTTAACCCGACCAAAGAATTACAATTGAAAAATGCTTCGCAAAGTTGATGTTGTGATTTATTACTCAACGAAATCGAAATTTCGAAAACGAAATTAAAAACGGAATTTTAATGAATTTCGAGAAGTAATTGCGATATTCACAACGAAAGAACGAAAATGGAACGTGAAGTGAAAAGTAAAAAGAAGCTAATTAAAAATTGAAAGTAAACTAACGTAGAAATGAACGAGTAATAACAATTTGTTCCGACGCATTCGCAAATGTTGAGTTGCGGAATTATGAATTGGAAACTACCGTTCGGACGTTTTCCGATAAAAACTAATTTCTCAACGCAGCTATTTCCGGTAAGCGCAGCTGCGGAACAGTAATATTATTTGCGAAGAACGTAGCGCGCGCGGATCGAGGGAATTTGTAGGGTTATATCGGTAGCGTTAGGGGTGGGGGGCTAAGGATAATTTTATTACCAGTTTCCCTGTATCGCGGCGGCCCGGGTAAATTTCGAACGCAACACGCGTTTCAATTCCCCCTACATATTACAGCGCCGTTAACGTTCCCAACAGATCGAAAGCGAAAACATTTCCGTGGAATAGCAGCCTCGAGGGGCGTACCAACGCGTACGTGAAATCAGTCGAGGGTGGTATATCATCGATTCTAGGGGAGTGGATCGTATATGACCGAGGGAACGGATTATGGTTTTTACGAGGCACGGAAATGCGATAACTTGTCCTCCGCAGAAGACCGAGCGGAAAATATATTTTCGGTTCTTCCCCCCTCCTCCTCTCTCTCTTTCTCTCTCCCTGTATAGGGGGGGGCCACTGAATCGTTTGTAAAAACCTGTTGTATGACGAGCGCCAACTTTTATTCGAAACAACGTTCCGTGTATCATTTATTATACGACCGCCGGGTATTTACGAAGATTTCTATTAGGTCTACCGGATAGTGTCACTTCAAGTTTCAATCCATATGCACATGTTGATTTGAGACATATATGACTATCTCTCTTTATCATTGCATTTACACACATGTAAATATTTCCGAGTAAATGAAAGAAACGTCTGCTATTTTTATAATGGAATTCAATCCTGGAATTTCTCCACCGATTAATAGATAGATTATGGATTTTATGCAATTACGATAAAAATGACTGGAAGAAATACTAAAATGTACAGACATTGAAAATCTTTATGAACACAGCTATCTTCGCTTCGCTTCATTAAAACAGTTAAAAGAAGAGATACGTTTTCATCTCATTTCTGTTTCTTACAATGAAGTTAGACAATTTTTATTTTTCGCAGAGACCCGCAATCCGATTATAAGAAACAGAAGTCACATTAAAATTTCGTTCTTTCTTTAATAATTTCGATAAGATCGACCTGATCGACACATTCTTCGATTCGATTAGTCCTCCCTACTGTTCCAAATTACACCCACCCCACCAAGTATTAGGTCTACCGGAAAATACTGTCCGATAGTGTCACTTCAAGTTTCAAACCATATGCACATGTTGATTTGAGACATATATGACTATCTCTCTTTATCATTGTATTTACACGCATGTACTCTCCTAAATAAACTGAAACAAAGATGTCTCATGTCATTATTAAGCGAGACGCGATCGTGAAAACATGGCTACCGATGATAATGCCAGGCCACATGCTGCTTTGGCGACTCGTCAGAAAATCGCAGAGCTAGGCTGGGAAATTCTGTCGCATCCACCATACTCCCCAGACCTGGCACCCTCCGATTATCACTTGTTTCTCTCTTTGCAAAACTTTTTACAGGAAAAAAATTCAAAACTGAAGCTGATGTCAACCAAGCACTAGTCGAGTTCTTCGCCTCTAAAAATAAATCATTTTTCAAAAATGGCATTTACAAGTTGCCATCACGCTGGCAAGAAGTCATAAGTAACGATGGAAAGTATATTCTACAATAAATATTATTAAATGTATGAAAATTGTGTTATATTTCAATTCAAAAACGGACAGAACTTCCCGGTAGACGTAATACTTTCTTGAATTTTGCGACTCTAAAGAAAAACGTCGCAAGTCACAGTCTCAAATTGAAATTGATACATTAATTGAACTGTATAGTACAGGATGTATATATATATATTTACCAGAAAAAACATCGTGAAAACAAATTCTATAGACTCGAAATAATTATACAATTTGAAACACTGCTGATACGGAGCACAGAATTATCTCGCCGAGTTCGAATTTTAACAAAATATACGCTCCCGAGAAAAATGAATTTGCTGAATTAAAACTGGTGAAAATTGTTTCTGTTAAGTGAACATATTTCTTCCTTTTGCAACTCGGAAATGTTCTCAAGCGAGTCAATTTATATCCACGTTACGTTGAATTGTCGCGGAATGAATTATCAATTGTCTGTTTGGAAAAGATGTTATTTAACATTAGATTCACGGAGCCCGAAATGACGAGTCACTAATTTTTTAATTTAGTTTTCGGTTTTAGGAATGGAAGAATGAAATAATTAAATTATGAATAAATCATGATATTAATAATAATAATAATAATAACTAGAAGATGTAGTTTTGCATGAACAATTCAATGAAACGTATGCACCAGTAAAAATCATTCGATAAAATGAAGTTCTATAGTGCAGTATTTAATACATATAAATCACTAGAATTTCGGGCAATAATCAAATAGAAAAGGAGATGCTTGGATCGCGTTGTTTCACGTAATCCACTAAAACATCGAGCGATAATTAAACATAAAAATGGATGGCTGTGTCGGTCATGAAGTGATGGTGTTAACGGTGCCCGTGGCCGTTGTCACGGTTAAGTGCGACCTTATCAGGAAAGCTGCGTAAAAATCACGTCGCCGAAACGCGTCAACAAGAACGTTAAATAAAGGCTGTGGAGGAGTCCAGGCCGAGCCAGTATTTCACAACAGAAAGATATGGACAATTAAAGTTGTCCCTGGGGAGGGATGCACCGTAAAACGTCCACGGCGGAATGCACGGAGCTTCGTTTTACGGTCTGCCTCGGTGGTCAGTGGTGTGGGGACGGCAGAAGGGAGGGGGGAGGCTTGATGTTGTGTTCGACCGACGGAAGAGATTATTGTTTTCACACGGAACGCACCGGACGATAACTTGGCTTTTTTGTCGGCGCCTGAAACGAAGAGACAACGTTCAAAAAACGATTACTCACTGACTGGTGAAAACTCGCGCGAACACCCCCGTGCCGCAACGTAAAAACGCTCTCCCTTCCGGTGTGCTGGCTTTCCTAAATTGCGTCTGCGTTTCAAGTGGCATTTTTTTTTTTTATTCGGAAGGGATTTTATTTCGTTCACCCTAGGCGACCACGAATAACAATTCCGTATCTTGATAACGTTTTCTTTTTCGTCGGCCTATATTAACTTCTTGATTTCTTTTTCTTTGTTTCTAGGCTGAGGTCTGCGAAGAACAGTTTCCCGATTTAAGCGCTCTTTTTGGAGAGAGTCGTTTATTGATTACTGGACTGCGGATTTTTATGCAAAATAGCGATTGTCTGCGTTGATTGCAAGATTCAGGCATTTATTCCTTTTCGTAATAATTTTATTGAGTCGACACGGTAATAATATTTTTTAATAATTATTAATAGTATCAGTAATCATTGTTGTTATCAGTAATTATATCAGTAATAATGTCAGTAATACTGGTAATATATCAGTAATAATATTAATAATATAATTTTTGAATATCAGTAATAATATTGTTTAAATATTTTTGCTATTTTGCATTCGATCCACTAAGTTTTATAGTAAATGGCATCAAATCCGCAGTCAATTGATCACAGATCGTTTCAGCTATTTCAGTTTGTTCGTATCAATCTTTTAGACTAGTCAAAATTAGAAATTAAGATTAGAAATTAACACTCTGACTGCAGCGTCTCATTAGCGACGCAATTATTTAGTCAGTTTCGAAAATGACCCGTAAATCGTAAGAATATTGAAAAAGTAATTGCTGTCATACCATTCAACTTTTCAATTTGAATTTGATTACATAAAATAATTCAGTTCATAATTTCAATACGAAGAAGGATTCTACGAGGATTTTTCTATCGTGTTTCACACTTTTCGGGAAAATTCGTTGCATAGACTCATCGTAGGCGTGTTTCATACTAAAAATTCATATGAAAACATATGATATTTCTCTCCAGCTGGTGTCGATTGAAAAATGGTTGAATTAAATGAAATTTTAAGTCTTCGTTCCGCATTTATTTAAACGTAATTAAATATCATGTGGCAAGCGGGAAAACGATGGGAAAACACGATACCGACATTGTTTCCCAACTGAAAATTAAATGCTTCAACGATACAGGAATCTTTTTAGTTGTTTTTTTTTTTATTCTGTTTATATTTCAGCAAATATGGTATAAAATTAAACTTTTGCCATTTCTAACCATATGCAAAATACACAAAATAACGAAACCATAAAATTCACGTAAACGTAGACGGTAACTGAAATAAATTTTCCAAGCATGTTTCATTAATGAAAATCATATCTCGAATTCACGAAGTTCGAGTTCGAGCCCAAAGATTCTGTCCTCAAAGATTTGATCATCGTTTCTTCTGTTCACGTTTATAGTTTGAAGAAAGAAGAGTATAAAAGACAACACAGGCTAGTGATCAGTAACAATACACTTCTCTGTTCATTTGTTGGTTTGCTGGAAAAGTGTAATTGCCGCTCTCGATCAATCATGCAAATATCTGTTCCCTACGATTCTGCCGCATCATTGCCAATCTGTTTATGTCCGGATTAACAATCAATAACGCACTTACGAGCAAAATGTCAAATACAAAACTGTGAACACATTGAAATTATTAATGGACATTGTTACATTGCTCTCGACTTGTTAAAATTGTTCGAAGAAAAAAAAATGACCGCCAACTTGCAGAATTTCTATTTCCCATGAAAATCCACGCAAATTTCGCGAAGAATTAGAAATAATCTTCCTGGAGCGTGGCTGAGAATCCAACTAACAATTTTCCGAGCAATCCGACAAATGGATTACTTTCAGGCACAGTAAAGTTCTGCGGGACAACTTTAAAGCGTTTCCGTAGTATCATGTATCTTGTCTTATCGTTTGAATTTTCTCGCGCGATCGTTCCCGTCGCGATACTGTCCGTCGATTGGACGGGGCTTTTCAATTAATTTGCTTCGTGAACACACGTTCAAGCATGGTTCAGTTGTTTACTTTCTTTTATTCGTTCTTTCTGTCCACGCATAGAAGCATGGAGCACGGTGCTGCCTACGGCGGGTGCTGGTGATTACTGGGAATACTGTGAGTCACGCTAATTACTAAGTTGAAGGGTCCACGGTAATGTGACCGGTACAGGTAGACCTCTATACACCTAATTATCGACCGGTAGATCGTAGTCTCTCGCCAATGCATTCTCCCCTAACCCGATGTCTTCCCATATGTGCACCCTGGAACCAACTGTCGCTTGGCGAAATCCCTATCGATCTCCGCATTATGCTCCATTATTTAGTAGAATAAGGTCTAGTGACGCTATTACAATTGCCCTATCGCGTCTTGGCTGGAATCGATCTACGATACGAGGTAGAAGCCGTTGTTCCCCCGTTGTTGATAGCAATCGGAATCATCAAGAATTTCCAAATAATTCACTTCGATCTACATATTTGCATACAGTTTCCCAAGTCGCGAATTTTCGCAGTTCCTTCTTGAATCGATGAATTCTTCTTGCATCGGAATAATTCTGGGAAACGAGATAGAAGTCGCTGTTCTCATTCCTGACGACGAACGGAAGGATCAGTTCATGGCAGTACCGAAATTGATTTGCAATTTCACAAATTTCATCTCACAGTAAACTTATCTTTCATCTTTGCCGAAATAATTTTACAAAATTAAGTAAATGCCATCATTTTCGTTACGTAGATACTGTGCAGAAAAGAAAATGGTGATTTATAAATTGATATTTACATTTATTTTCTAGCTATTTTTTTTCCAACGCTCTGTATTCCCTTTAATTTGCATAATGTAAGTATACGAGCGTGTAATTAGTATACATATATGTTGGTAGATGTTTTCCTCTATATGGTGTAATTATTGTAATAACTATTATCGATGTATCTGTTCGTTTAGTAAACGGTGAGACCGATTTTCATTGGATTACAATGGCTGAAGGAGGAAATTAGGTGGATAAAATGCGCTGCGAAGTTTTGCCGAGAGATTAATCGGCTCGTTGTATTCGTTCTAATCTTATAATTAGCAACGGCGAAGCACAGCGTAGAGCAAGATATATCTCTCACCTCGTTACCTTGATGAATTGATATCCATCGTAGACTACATAGACCCGTCTCGATAAAGATTATAGCTAATTCTAAGCAATTCATCGTAGCTCCTTCAGCATTCCGTCACTGTTCCATGATGAAGGGCGCGCGAAAGCTTTCACAATTCGAGAACTGGATTTCACGCGATGCATACTGCTTCCAATGAAATGGAACTCGTAATTTCATCCGGCAAGAAAATGCTTCCCGAAACGTATGATACACGATCGGATACGTAAAACTCGACTAATCGATCGAAATCTTATGCATTTTGTAGCATGCAAGATTGTTCGCGGCACACGGCAGTATGGATTCGTGGGTAGTTTACAGTTTATTTGAACCCTGGTGCTATACGTAATAATTTGTACAGATTGTCAAGTCGATTTTGGTGTTCATTTTTCTAAATAAACATTTATTTACATAAACGTCCCACGACTTAGAAATAATACCGGCAACGTAGATAATCGCAAGGGGTAAGTAAAATTGTAAAAACGAGTATGTAATGTGTACAAAAAGCATTGAAAACGATGTATATAGTAAAATCTTGCACGATTCTTATATCAACACGTACCTGGATAAATGTGTGTGTGTTCAATTAATTTCCTATAAATGTCTTTTTACAATCTCAGTAATTCGAAAAGGAAGAGATAGAAATTTAAAAAAAGAAGTGATGCAAAACGTCTGCCATTTTATCTCGAATCAAATCTTTAATTTTCGATGAACCAATACTCAGCAACAATCGTGTACTCGGTGCAAATATACAGCCATAACTTTGCAAATGATTGATATTTCTGTATAAAATAATTACGAGACATTTCCTGCAACAAGCCATTCGAAATACAAAAATTGTTGTTCCTCGAACTGTTACAGTTCTCGAGAAAAAAATTCCCAAAGATCACGTCTTTTCCTATCTCCTGACCGATTCGTCTCTTCAGCATGGCACAAAAAGGTTACGGTACAATAGAAACAGTTTAAAGCGTGAAGGGATAAACTGCACCTGTTATCTTCGCGCTGAGATTTGTTGTAAATGCAGACGCATCCGGGGCGAACGTACGCCGGTGAAAAGTTTGGCCTCCGCGCGGTAATTGGCCTCGTTACTTATTTAACGTCAGTTTAACGCATGCGGCGCTCGCGAGCATAATTTTTGGAAGCCTTCCGCACCGCAACATTTTTCGTATTCCACAAATTCCCGACGAATTTATCTCATAAACTATGGGCGCCACGAGCGGCCGAACAACAATGGAATTATCAACGAATAATTCTGCGCGCTAATGGATGAAGAACAAACGGAATTATTGAATGCGGAATACTCGATTTTTGGAATTGTTGCAAAATGCAGGAAATTATCAATTATTCGTACTTTCGCGGAAGTGGAAGCCGATTATTAGAACTGCGGGCCAGCTTTTAAAATTATGTTTGTGCATTTCGAGCTGCGAAAAAATGGATGTAAAAATGATCGTTGTGAGCACTTCAAACTTTCACTTCGGGAAAATTGTGGGATTATACATTATTTCATGAAACTGTTGATGCAATGTTTAAGCGCGGTTGTTGAAAGTGGAGAAAACTGGGAACCGGAAACAGGGAGTCGGGAAAGAATGTTTATTATTTTTTGGCGCGAACAAAATTGCTTGTTAAGAAAGTTTGTTGGTAATAAATTTTCGTATAGAATCGTTCAATTGCAAATAATTAGCAAGTGACGTAATAATAAATTTAAATTTATTTAAACCCCTGTTCTCTCATTGAATGTACAGAAATACAGAATTTTAAGAATATGACAGGCTTTCAATATTTTATAATATTGTACAATGTGTTCAAATTTAAATTCGTATAATTACAGTTAAAATTACTTTAGAAAATCCTTCGAAGATACAAATTGTTAACCTTTACTTTCCTCTGCTAATTTACACATTTTCACAGCGTAGTAACAAGATTCACGAATGTCTAAATTATCGAAAGTACAGGATTCACATTATCAGATAATTTGAATCAAATACATAGCATAGCTGAAAATTTATTTAAAAGATTCTGTGGCAAACTCGAGACAGGGGAATTAAAAAATTGAAGCTTAAGAAGCAAACAAGCCACCGTTTCATCTCCGTTACTTTAGGGACATCCGGACTATAGTAACGCAATGCATAAAACTGTGAGGTTTCAACAATTCCATAAAGTTTGTATCGTTAACACCGTGTAGATTTAATTCGCGTGGTTTCCACATGACATCAACAACCCTTTACGCCATAAATAAACAAACTAAAATTGAATTAAAAACATTTGCGGTATCTCTAAAACTCAGTGTTTGCGGTTTCAATTGTTTGTTCCTTTCTCATCGTTCACTTGCCTTCAATTATACGTTTCTTATCTTATAATTTCAAACAAATTTGTTAAATTAACCTCGAGCCAGCTTTTCAAAAATACAAAATCCTCTTACGTGTGAACTGTACAAAGCAGCGCAACTGGAGGGAATTCACAATTCAAAATTCGACGCCCCAATTTTCTCCGTAAATCCACGAGAAGAATGTTTCGGGACGCATTTATCCCGGCAATCTACGGCTCAGCAACGGAGGGTCCTTTATCCCCATGGTAACGGTGCATCTCCATAAGAACCCGATTTTAATTATCTGCAGTTAACATCGGGGTAGCGCGCGCGTTTTACCTGCTGATACAGTTTCCGCGCGGAAACAAGCGGGGCGGTTTTCGTCGATTTTTCATCGAGCCGCGCCACTGGAATCCCGGCCCGGTTATCCGGCTATCCAGCGAGCCGGCCAGCCAGCCAGCCAGCCAGCCAACCCCGCGAATTTCTGCGTGAAAAACTTAATTAGCGACCGTCCCGGCGTCGCCTGCCCCCGCCGTTCCCCGCAAGACACCCTCTGTCTCCCACCGCGGGCCGTACTCGCGTCAGACATCTGCTAACAACGCAACAAAACGACCGTTTATAATCTACGAGCAACCCTGTCGGTGTAGTCGAGTGCACCACCAACCAACCATCCCTTCCACTCCGTCCGCCCCGCAATTTCTCCCACCACCGTTGCCGCATAAATCCCGAGCGGAGAGAATATTACGTTCTAGCGGCCTTCCGCGGGAGAACTTCCACTGCTGTACCGTTCGCCCCCCCCCCCTGCCCCACCATCGCTACGGACCACGCGAACTAGCTAAGCCGCGTTTTCAACTATTCCCAAAGATCCACCGCAACCTATTCCAACTCGAATGCTTTTCTTTTTTTCGTTCCCTCCCTTTTCAGTTCACAATGCTCGCGCAAACCTGCTCAACGAATTTGAAGCTCTATTCGAACGGTTCTCTCAGATTCTATTTGCAAACTGTTTTTCCATACCACGTGGAGTTTTTCGGAGAATCGTGCGATGGTATGGCGCGCATTTTCGAGAATAAATGCCGTTTTACGGGGCCGAGTGTACTGGCTGCGAGTTTCAGATGGGATTGCTTTTTATTTTTGGAGAATTTAATTGGAGCGGCGAGATCGTGGAATTTCCGTTGTTATATTGTGTTACTAAATTTTGTATCGCATCGTGCAGAGTCTTTATAATAGATATATATATATATTGGGTCTGGCAAAAAGTTCGTGGCGTTTTCCCGATAGATGTCGTCAATTGTTAATAACTCACGAACAACTTATTGCAACGATACCACTAAACACTTCATTTAAAGGTGACGCATTGAACGTTATTTTGGGCGTATAAACATCGTGGTGGTGCAGAACTTGGGAAGTTGTTGGCGTTTGAAAATGGAGAGAAGTAGTTTTACTATGAAGAAGTAGTAGAAATTTTGCTATGTTTTACAACATTATTACGACAAAGGGAAGAACGCTGCGCAGGCTTGTGAAAAAATTTGTGCTGTGTGTGGTGAAGGTACATTATCAAAATCAGCTGCGCGGAAATGGTTATAATAATATATAATAATATAATTCCTAGACCTAATATATTTATATTATATAATATAAATATAAATATAATATATAAATATATTAGGTCTAGGAAAAAGTTCGTGGCGTTTTGTTAATAAAATTCAACTGGATTTCTTATATCATGAAAATGAATTTATTTAAACAAAATATGCTCCATTATTATTGACAATGTTTCGCCATTTTTCGGGTAGAATCATGATGCCATCGGTGAAGAACTTCTGCGGTTTCTGGTTAGAAAACTGAATCAAGTGATTTTCACGGGCTTCTTTTGAAGCCAGTTTAATATATATATATATATACAAGTGGTCGGCAACTACTATCGAGCAGATGTGACATTAAATAAATAAATTAAATATATATATATTAAATATATATATATTTAATTTATTTATTTAATGTAAATTTAATTAATAATTTAAAATTAATTTAATAAATTATATATATATATATTAAATATACATATATATTTAATTTATTTATTTAATGTCACATCTGCTCGATAGTAGTTGCCGACCACTTGTCGGACCGAGATTGTAGGATCACACGTGCATGTAATATACCGGATGTCCCAAAATTATGTTACCTCCGGGAAATGGCTCGTTCTTGAAGTGATTTGAAGTAACTTTTTCCTTGGCGCAGATGCAGTTCGCGGCTTTATTTGCGAGTTATTAACGCAACGCATCTTGACGTAACCTTGACGAATAGACAAAGAATTGTTAACGCGTTGAACTATTAAAAATGTCTGTTGTCTATTAAAGATTCATTTACGGTAGAAAGAAAAGGGGCGTGGGGCGACAAGCCTTCCAGAGTGCGAAAGTTTCGTGCAACGCCTATCGAAACACAAAGACGTGTCGAACACCGGGGTCAGAACTGCGAAAAAATGAGCGAACTTTGCCACCCTTTGCGCGGCTCGCGCTTTATTTTTTTCTTCGTACGCGCGGGGAAACAGCAAAGGAGAGGAGATCAAAGTGTGCTTTAAGCGGAGAGAGCTTATAGTTTGCGGAGGAGATGCTTCTTTCTCCGTTCTTTGTCCTGGTGCTTCTTTTTCCTAATGCCAGTTTTTCGCGCGTTTCCGCGCGACGCCGCGCCTCGTCGCGATGAAGTGGCGGACTGTTTAACAAGTGCCGCCGAGTTTTAAGGACGTGTCCATGATCTCGCTGATATCGACGCGGAACACCCGCCACCGGATTCATACCGCAATTACGTCTCCATTCGTTCGAAACTTTAGCGCGGATCACGCGTACATGCCGCATGCTGCATATTTGATCGACGCTGTAACATACAAATCCGTTCAATTTTGCGTTGTTTACATATATTCGAATCATTCGTAATTTAAATCGGTTATAATTCGCGCGGGCTTTCGGTTTAATCGAAATACGATTATGCTCGGCTTCACTTCGGAGTCATCGCCGAGTAATTGCCGCAGCTTTATTTCACTTTACATTCGCTGTGCTGCACAGTTTTATTTAATTTTAAATCCATCGTCGCACAGCTTAACCTAACATCACGTTCGCTGTTGCAGTTTTGTTTAACTTCGCTTTAAATTCTCTGTTGCGATTTGTTTTACTTACTTCCAACTCGATTCTAAAATTGTCCACGGTTTCTCTAACTGTGACAGTACTACAGTGTTTGAGCAGAGTCATTACTATCCAGTTGAATGTGGATTCAATCGTTGCGAGTCTCCGACAATGAAAATCTAGGCAAGCAACTCTGTCGAGTCTTCTGGAACTTACAGTTAGCTGTAAAAAGACGGAAGCGCATACAGAGACGTAGAAGTAGATATTCATTAATAATAAACGCAGAATGAAAATATTGCTCGATCGTCCGAAGGTTTTGACAAGAGAAAAAACTCTCACAGTATAAACAAAAATTGAACTCTTCATCGATTGGCTTCCGAGGTCTTCGCATAATGCTATTGCATAAAGTGCAACATTTCTTCATGTGCAGCAAATTGATCGTATATGCAAGTGGTTACATGTTAGTTGCATGTTCCCACGATTTTTTCGAAGAGAAATGCTTTTATTGGAAATGCATTGGCATTACGTTTTCACACGTTGAGCGCCGCGTTGGTCGCATATAGGTGACACGTTAATTTTTGACTAATTCGCAGAATTCATTTTTATTGTAATACAATCGAACAATAATCGAATCACATGCTTAGATTATTTGGAAATTTTTAGGGTTGATTTTCGGTACATAACGCGACAATCCTTTGCGATTCAAAGCGTTCGAACCCTTGCATTTGAGAATTTGCTATAATGTTACGTAATTGAACCGTGTTCCCAGTTTAAAACAGCTGATCGTTCTTATATACCGTAGGATTGCACTATTATTCATGAATACAGTATAAATCAAAGTTGGACGAAATTTTATTCGCGTCACGGATGAGAAATGAAGGACTAGCGAATCAAATTTTATTCGAATAAGAATTTATATGGAAAACAATTGATATGAATAAAAATGATAGAATTTAAAGTGTTTTTTCATAGTTTATTATTCATAGTTTTTCATCGTCCATGTTCGAATAAATAGAATAATGAAGGGCGAATAATGGATCATTCCAATAAAATATTCGACTGAAAGGAAATCATTCGGATAATTATCTTACATAAACATTTATTCAAAACGATCCGAATAATGCTCAACTGAAATGTTAGAAGTCAGCAAAATAAGTTGTTATTAGCGATCAATGTCGAAACGCCCCTTTCTTTCTGTTCGAGTAATCATGTTTCCTGAGACAGAGGATTCGTTAACAGCCCCCAAAATGACAGAAACGTATCGAACGATTCAAAGGTAATTCGAGTTAACTTATACACTTAATACATTCTGTATTAACACGTTGAATGCCACGCCGGTTTTACAGAAATTGTCCGCGGCGCCACGATGAATTTTCTTTTATGCGATACATATAATGTTGAAATATTATCTGCAATAGATAAGTTACAGTGTATAACCATGTTTGACATGTTAATTGCGACAGGGGTCACTGTTTGAATTGACGATGGTAATAATACAAAATTTTAGGTATTGACATTTCTTTGAAATTATATATATTTCTATCAATTTGGGCGCGCCGGTCACCGGTGGCCCCCATAGCGTCACCGCCAAGTTAAGTGCCGGTCACCGATGACCCCCGTAGCATTCAACGTGTTAATTGACTCGTTTCATTTCTAATTTTATATTCCGTTTTTGTCCCAGGCTCTCATTGTCCCATACGGAACCTTGACATAACCATGTTTGACATGTTAATTGCGACAGGTGTCACTGTTTGAATTGACGATGGTAATAATACAAAATTTTCGATATTGACATTTCTTTGAGATTATATATATTTCTATCAATTTGGGCGCGCCGGTCACCGGTGGCCCCCATGGCGTCACCGCCAAATTAAGTGCCGGTCACCGGTGACCCCCGTGGCATTCAACGTGTTAAACATTAAAATTAGAGAAATAATAAGAACGACTCTGCAATACGTTAAGTAGTACGAGACAGTATACGGTCAGCCTTGTTACACGTCCGATCAGCATGAAACAGTTTAATATTTAATATGTGATTCGGTAGAGCGTAAATATTGCTAAAATCTAACTGTGTTTAAAGTTTATGTATCGTCAGAGCCTAAATATGTTTAAAGTTTAAATATTGCGCCGGTCACCGGTGACCCCCGTGGCATTCAACGTGTTAATTGCACAACGTATGATGCCTCTGATGCCTAATTTTCCGATTCGAATGTCCCCGTCCTTTCCAGCCACATACTCAAACACGCAGACAGAATAAGTTAATCGGGGCGAGTCCCTACAGCCCTCCGAGCCCCAGCAACAAGCCCGGCGCCCTTTAACTCGGTCAGGAGGTTGTTCCAGCCCGGGTTCGATTGAGCCGGCAGATAGAGAGCTGGTCTGACAGGAGGCGTAGCGCTATCAGTCACTCAAGGCCGTACGTGAACCACGAAGCCGACGACAGAACGGCCGTCATGCTTCCTCCGGCTGGGTGCTGGGAGCTATTGTCGGCTACCGGTGTCGCGTCTCGTCCTCTGGCAACCGTCGTTAACCCCTCCTCAACCCTCGCGCGAGTTCGGATCGCTCGGGCGCGTGTCTTTTCGTCGAAATTACGCACGCGGACAGCCGCGCGCGCGCGGAACGATAGCAACGCGATAAATAAGTGGTTAATCTCCCGTGCAGAAACCCCCGCGAGATGTGCACACCCTTCCGCCATGGTCCGCCAAATTTATGGGGCCCCGGTCCCTCACCCGCCCCTCCTCTGGCCTCAACAAAGGACTTGTTAAAATGTATGAATTACTTCATTCCGCGTCACGGCCGCTACTTTCCGCGCGGTTTCCCGCCTGATTTAGAAACGACGATTTCAACGGTTTTCGCTTTTCGTCCGGCCGCGGGGGAGCCGTTTTGCGGCGGGCTGCGATCGCCGCTGTCTGCTTATGGTTCAGCTGAAACAATTTTCGCAGAGATATTTTTCGGTTATTCCTCAGAAATAGTTTCAACGTGTTCCGTTCTCCTAGTCGTGAATTAGTCACGACTGTTCGCAGAACGAATTTTTGTGCTCGAAACGCGTTGGCGGAAATGCGCGCGAGCGAACGGACGCATATTTCCGACGATGAAGATGCTCGTTTCGATCAACGTGGCGATTTTTCATTCATCTTTCCTATACGAACAATCCGATGTTTCGCGATGAGGGAGAATTTGCACAAGACTTTTTATATTCGGCAAGATAACATATTCTTGTTGGGGGGTGCGGTTCGGGATGATTTTTCTTCGAAAGCGTTCTATTGTTACCAATTTTGTCATTTCTGGAGGGGAAACATTGGTAACTACACTTTGCGCGTTATACAGGGTGTCCCAAAAATGTCTCGTGATCCGAGAATGAGAGGTTCCTGAGGTAATTTGAAGTAAGTTTGTTCTTGGCGAAAATGCAATCCACGGCTTTGTTTACGAGTTATTAACGAAAAAGAGTGACCAATAAGAGGTGAGATATGCTGGCGCAAGGCGACCGAGCCAATGAGCGGAACTGGGCTTCGTGCGCTCATTGGCTCGGCCGCTAAGCGCTAGGCGAGCTCGCCGCTCATTGGTCAGTGTTTTTCGTTAATAATTCGTAAACGAAGCCACGGGTTGCATTCTCGCTAAGGAAAAAGTTATTTCAAATGATTCCAGGAACTTCTCATTTCCGGTTTGCGAGGCATTTTTGGGACACCCTGTATAATATTAGTAATGTTTGGAAATAAATATACGACGTTCACGATTGTTATTGAACGACGAATCTTAAAGAGAACATCGATCGCGTTTCGTATTTGTGGTATCGAATATTTGTTGCAGACACTTTTAATTATTCGTGAATTGAATAAATTTGTGTTCGATGTGAATTTGCGGGTACCTCGTACCTGTATAATTGCATAAATCGTTTTCTTAGAAAAGAAATTAAAATTGAAATGCGGGTATTGAGAGAAACACGAAAACTTTCCAGAAACAGTTTTCCATCGGTCAAACCGCTGCAGTAGAATTTATTTTTAGACGCTCTGTGTCAGCGTAGTATAGATTTTCCCATTATGCATGGAAAAAAAAGAAGTGGCGGCGCAAGTTGCCATAATCATAGCCATGAAAATACGAGAAGCTTCGTATCGGTAAACAAAATAGCGAACCGTTACGTCCATGTACACGTTCGTTTCCATTAATTCGTCGTAGACACGCCATCTACTCATAATTCTTTCGAGAAAATGTCATTTTCTTCCATACGCTCGCGGGCTGTTGAAATATTAAGTAAACAAATTATATGCACGAAGATATTAAACAAAATTATAATCGCAATTTTTCCCTTGTTCACGAAGCCTTTGCTAATTAGCTGCTGTAGCAAAGTAAGCACAAATATTCAGGGTTTGCACGTGTACGGGGCTTATATACATAGGTAATACCTTGTTTCTCACGTTTTACAATTTTGAGCGAAAAAGCCGGGATTACTCGAATGTTTAATACATGCGCGATATTCGAAAACATTATCAAATTAATTTTCACTTTAAAGAGACGAATAGTGGAGTGCTCCGGAATGTGCATACTTAAAACTATTTCAATATTCGCGTGGCGGGGCCTGGGTCCATTTGGACCCACAGTTTGAAATTTGCTCAAATAAGTCTATAAAGGAATCAACGAACATAATGACGGATACTTTAAAAACTGTGCCGAAGAGATTGATAAATTGAGTTATAATAGATACCAATGCCACGAATATTACCGTATAAATGTCAAAATTATTGCGAAGTTCGCCTAAATATATTTACAAACACAAAATGTATGCAATTGCCAATTCCGCAAGTACTAAAAAGTTTCGCATTGCCAGACTGCGGACCTTCGTGCAAAACGGAACATCTTTCCGCGAATTGGAACAAATCAATGATTTATCTGGTATAAATTTCTTGTTTTCTTTAACAATTTTAACAATCACTTTGTCTACTCATTTTCGTCGTAAGCGCGTAAATGTGGCACGTTGCGGATCCTTGCCCGAAGATCACGAGGATCGGCTGAGAACAGCCTTTAGGCTGACTCTAGAACAGATGCAAAATCCGGCGGGAGGCTGTCGGTGGATCGAGATTAACCCTTTCGCTACGGAGCGCTTGCGTGAAAATGTGATCGCTGCGAACGGAGCGTATTATTGAGTAGTTGGCACTGAAGTACGGAATGTATTTCCGGTTCCAAGTTTTCCGTAGTCCAAATATATTCAGATTTTTGTGATCTCGAGCACGTTGCTGTTTGTCTTGCATGGCAAACGCTTTCAGTATCGGTATTTTCACTTTCAGTATTTTCGCTATCACTCGTGAACAATATTCTCCTAAATTTTCTTTTCCCCATGATTTGATAATGGGTCTAAACAAATTAAACACTTTAAAACTCAACGTATTATCGCAAAGGCAGAAATTGAGTATTTACCCGTGAATTATTAAAATTAAGCCAACAAAATTATTTTAGAATTATAAATTCGTGTAAACCTTTTAATCGCTACTATTATAAATTGCTGGTATATATCCGTCGCTGGCAACGTTCTAAAGAAAACTGAAACTGTGTATCGTTAGAATAAAACACAATATCGTCTTGTCAATAGTGTTATATTTCATGATAGTGAATTGTTTAAGGCATGCAGCGTTGCCAGATACTCGATTAACAAAAGTATCTCATGTAAAGTATGAAATAAAAGTATATATATGGTATGAACATATATATACGCTCTTCGTACCCGCGCGCCCACTTTTCCAGAGCGTATATATACGCTCTTCGTATAGAAATGGTCATTCTTCGAGGGCGTATATATACGCCCATCGGAGCGAAAGGGTTAATCAGTAAGGCGGAAGGAAGGAAGCACGAAGTAAATTACAAATTATGCGGAATAATCATCAAAGTAGCTGTAACGGAGGTTTGAAAAGTAAAGAGAAGAGAGTCCTCGGTGGGCTGCGCGACGGCGCGACGGCAACTTCAAAGGAGAACTATCTCCCATGATGCTTCTAAACCATTTCAAAGGACACTTCCTGACGTCCTGCGGCTCGTAGAGCAGCCAAAGCTGCCGTATTAGCATGTATATTGCGTCACGTCGACACGACACGTGAGGGCATTCCTCACCGGGAACTACGGCTGGACCGGGCCGGAGCACGGGACTCTCTGTTTTACTATCCCATGCTCTGTCACGGCCAGCACGAGCACATTCTAGGTCCGACTACGACCTGGTCTAACTGAAAACGGAGTTTCTTTGTTCGAGCCGGAGCTGCCGCTTGTTCGCTCGTGAATTGTGACCTTGAGGGATGCGAAGTTGTGCTGCGACCTACGATGCACCGTTCTGGTCCGTTCTCGGGACAATGAAGACGCTCGAAGATTGGCCCATTAACCGGACGATTCAGATACCTTATGTGGATTAAATCGTTCTCACTAATCAACGCGACGGGTGATACTAGTTTCTAACCACTTTTCAATATTCGTTCTTTTTTTTCGTAATAGTTCAAACTCTCTTAGCGTCGACCAAAAGAATCGCGTGCGCAAAATTTCGCGCGCCCGCGACTTTGTAAAATTTCAGCCACGTTCCGCATCTTTTAAATGAAAGGGAAACCGGGACAGACGTCGATCGGTTGCAAACGGCATCTCCGAGAAAAATTTCACAAAGTCCGTGCATCTCGACGAATTTGGCAATTTTCTGTATGACAGACATGACCTCGCATTTAAAGGGTTACAGTGGCGAGGGTGCATCGGACTTAAAATCCAGGAACATTGTGTTAGAGCACAGGTTTCAAGTTTTAATTTATGAAAAAAAATCGTGAAGCTACGATGATTTCTCGCGAAATTATGGTCGATCGAAGTTGGCCAATTTTTATCAAAAATTTTTCAATGCCATCATTTGTTTGAGCAGCATCTAAACGAAGGAAATACGACTTAAATGAACATAATAGAGCCGGCGAGCTGTCATTGGCCAGGTCGTTCGACGCTGTCGTCATATGTCTCGCTGCAAAGTGCTCGTGGCCCACGGCGATCAAAAGTCACCGCGTTAATTAAGGCACCGATATTTTTCTCCTCGAGCGCCGAGAATGTATTTTCCTCGGAATGGAAAAAGAAACAAATGCTGCAGCATCGGTAGTTTCGCTGCTCGCGCAAACTTGGCGCGGCTGAAAACCCGAAGAACCGTCTAAATAAAAAGTTGCAGTTATGCTGGAGAACAGAAGCAGAGGCAGAACGTTCTGGCCCGCGCTGTAACAACGTCGCGCGAAACACGCAGCGAGAGTTGGATCCTCTTCATGCTAACAATAAGCGGCCGTCGTCGAGCACGCCTCGGGCAAAGAGGAACTTCGCACAGGTGGAAACTAAGGTCTTTTTCCCGAAATTTCCAGTGCGCGTGCGGCTAGAAATACCGCTGTAAATGAACGTCCAAAGAAAATTACGAAGCTCGCAATTAAATTAAGGGGCATTGAGATAGCAGCCAGAGAAAGCATTGTAGTAAGAGAATTGGAATAAAAATGGCACTTTCCAGCATCATTATCTCGAGCATGGCAGTACGATCCTTCAACCAAATCTGTGTCGCAATTATTAGACTGTGGACAAGCAGACCATTCTAAAAGAACTGCCTGTCGTCCATGCCTAACGCCTCCTAACATTGACATACGAGCATTTTGTCAGAACTATGCTAAATAGTCGCACAATTTCTGTCCCATCTCTGTGGAACAATTGTTGTCTGCATAAGCAGATGATCCTAAAAGATTGAGTGGATACAGCGACGAAAAGGAAATTTACTATTCAATTAATTTCTTTTATAAAGTTGACGTTATTTTATTATTATATTATTATTAATTATTATTATATTATATTATTATTATTATTATATATTATATTATTATTATTATTATTATTATATATTATATTATAATATATATCATGTATATTATAATTATAATAATATATATATAATTATATTATTATTATTATTATATATTATTATCGTTTATTTATTATTATTTTATTACTATATTATAATATTAAATGCGATTAACTTCGAAATAAATTGAACAAATTATAACAATTCAACTCCATATCGGTTTCTTAATTTTATTTAATCTTCTGCAAGTGAACTAATACTTTTGGAGAAGGGTGTACACAGAGATCCTTTCAGCAGGTTCACAAAATAGAAGAGTCTTTGCAGCAGTCTTGAAGGATTCGAATTAATTAAGAATAATGGAGGCAAGATCCACGAAGAAAGCAGAACTTGGAAACTTCGATGGGGCACCGTCGATGTATCATCGGTTCCGAAGAGAGCCCTCGAGAAGTTGCCTCGCGGGTCCTTTGTTCGCGCATCTCCGAAATTGATCTATCCCGGACATATTGGACGAGTCCGAGGACCCGGCTTCGACCATCGAGCACACAATTACCGGGCAAATGAATGAGAAGTGCATCGCACAGAAGCGATGCACCGAAACAGAGCCGAGGACTTTCGAGAGACGACTCGAACGCCGAGTTCTGACCAAAGACTGGCCAAGCCAGCATCGCCCGGGTCCTTGGTTCTGTCCGAAAACTTGCCGGCCAGAACTCCGTGATTCGCACTCGTTCGAGCACAATCAAGATCCCGCGGAATCATATCGATCGGCATAGAGGGTTTCCTAGTTTGTCCCGTTGTACGTCTCCAGAGATTCATGGCACCGGCTCTCCTCCTCCTCGGCGATCTACACTACTTCATAGACATCAAGAGGCCTTTGAAAGTGAACAGAGAATGTCCGGTTGGAAAAGGCATAGTGTGCCCGCGGATGCTGTTCGCATTGTGGTTCAAGTGCTTCGATCTGATTCGGTGCTTTCGAGACGACGGTGTCGATTTCCTGGGATATTGTCTTTCGCGATCTCATTGTCCTTGGATACCCGCGTATCGCTGCTACATTTCAAAGATACGATAAGTTCTCCCCAATTGTTCCGCGGCTTGTAAACAGAAATGGACAATTTGGGAATAGGGGGTCCTCGACTGTTCGAGCCTCGCGGCTCGTTTTTATAGTTGTCGACAACTTTCCAAATTGTCCATTTCTACGAATTTATCGTGTCTTCCGAATGTTGTCACTTTCGAAGCAAGGGTGCGATAAATTCCAATAGAAAGTGGCTAAAAGTCTGACTAAGAGATTGTTATTTTGAAGGGGCAAAATAAAATGGCTGCTTCTAGAGCTCCCTGAACCTGGTGCTAGGAGATAATAATCACGATTTGGTGGGCAAATAGAAATACGGAAGTCCTCGTACGAAACAGCAATAATTACCAGACACACCTAATCGCCAGAAATCTTCGCAATCATTAAATAGCAATTTAAGGAAAACAATTAGCACCAGCTTCTATCGATCCTCGCCCCCCGCCCGCCACTATTTTCTGATAGTGCTACACTAGAAAAGCAATTAGCTGTAGCTCCCGATCAATTAAACAGAGATTATCTCATTTATCATTTTCTAATTGGCCAGGTGTAATCCCAGAGAACGGATGTTTTTACTTGACGCCGGAATTATTCCATTAGGGAATGCGGAGTCACGTATCGAGGCTAATGGCGACCGTGTGCCGTAATTACAGTTACTTACCGAATGACTGTAATTACCTTATATCGATTAATATCTTGAATCGATGCGCGAGTAACGCTGCCGAAGAAATTATCATAAATAACTTCGTTAGTTATGCATTACTGTAACGTTCTGGCCGGGGCTGTAACGCCGCTAAATGTAACGGGATCGAGTTACCGGCGGTTTTACTTTAATGAACGCAATTTCAGATAAAAGCTGGAACACGCGAATGTAATCCTCGCTCTATTCTCAATTACTCAACCGCTTTCTTCTTCCGGAACCAAACACACCAATAATTTATATAGCCAGCCCATCGGCCCGGCGTTTTCGAATAGTATTCGCAATTAATTGATCGCGGATTCTACGCGTTTAACGCGATTCAAATTAAACTCGGGTTAATCCTAATTAAAATTAATCCTGCTGCCGCGGAGAACGCGGAATTCGCGTTCCACGCGTATATTTCGTAAAATATAGCGGGTGAAATAGTTTCTCGACTCAGGCTGTTTTTGCTACTTCTTGTTGAATACGATACGTTTCCCAAAAGTCTAATACGATATTAATAAAAATTCTTGTTTCTTTTTCATTTTTGTTTCTCTCCTCGTGTCGTTCTTGAACTAATCCATTAATAACATCCATAATAACATTATTATTATATTATATTATTATATTATTATTATATTATATTATTATATTATTATATTATTATATTATTATTATATTATTATTATATTATATTATTATATTATTATTAATAATCCATAATAACATTATTCACTAGAACTTTAGATTTCGGCAGAAACGCTTTTAACAAAGTATCTATATATAAAAAAGAAATTAACAAACGTTGCAATCCTTTCTTCATCGATCTTCAAACGCGTAAATGCAACTTTTATTTCGCAAAATATCCGCAATCCAATGATTAGCATTCTGTGCAACGAATGTCATACTTCAAGACTGTTACAAAAGCTATTAACGTTTCTCATTAAAAAGAAAAGTCACACGCATTTGCAACCCATCCTGCAATTTTAACAATTTCGAGCAAACGAAAATGTCGTTCGAGCCCCGACAATCGTGACGATTACAACAACAATCAATTAGAACAGGGGTGTCAAACTCACGGCCCGAGATGAACATTTTCGATGTCAAGTATCAGGACGTAAACAATAATTGAACTTTATATATGTTTATTACAATGTACTGGTCAAAATAAAAATATTTGTTTCTATGAACATTGATTCTTTTTTTTGAGGCCCACCTAAAGTTAAGCATTGTTTATTTATTATTATGACCCAAGTTAGCTTTTGAGTTTGACACCCCTGAATTAGTACAACGATTAATAACAATTGCAAACCCTTTAACTGCGTGCTCTACGCTCGCGCTTTCCAGCGAACAACAATTGAAATTTCGAAGTCGGAATCGGACGTGCCGGAGCCACCGTGCGATCTCTCCCCCGTGTGCGAATATTCGTGAAAATAGCCCAGCTGGGCGAAGTAAAATAATCCAAAAATGGGTATTCAAGCCGGATGGTCGCCGTACAATATGGACAAGCAAAAAAGTCGTGAAGTCCAACGTATCGTCCCGCCAGGACACTTCTGTGTGCTCGCGCCGCGTTATCGAGCGGCGTTTTGATTCGCGGAAATTCCGCCGCGCTGAAATCCGAGAGACGGTAGTTCCCCGTTCCGCCCGCCGTATCGTTCCCACGTTATCCCGACAGGGGGGAGGGGGGCAGCGGCGGCGATCTCCGAACAACCCCCGTGTCGCCTTTTTCAAGGTTCGTTTCCTCGGAACGACGCGCGACATTAACCGCGCGCAGAAATACCATTCGTTTCGCCGGAATATCTAAGCGACGAAGAACGCCCCGCGGAGAAGGCAGATGCGCGCTTGATAAACACAGGGTGTCCCGAGAATCTACAGCGGAGAGAAACATTTGTATGGACGAATTTTACGTTTGGACGAATCGAACAGTCTTCTACCATTTTGTACAACGAAGCTTCTTCTCTCGATCGTAACGTGACAAGCCTTTGTTCAGAAGAGAATTTTTTTTTAACGAAGAATGATTTTTTTTTCTGGGAAGACTGTTAGATCATGGTTGAATGTGCTTGCAACGTATCGTGATAATAACAGTATATATATATATTATTATATGCGGTAATATATATATATATATATATATTATTATATGCGGTAATATATATATATATATATATATATATATATATATATATATATATATATATTACCGCATATAATAACGCATAATAATAATTATGACAATGATATTAGAAAAATCTAGAAGATTGTTCTATAGCTGTTAATAAAACAATTCGCGTGTGACTATAATACTTTAACAGCTCTATTATACTGTTATTATATATATATAAATAAATAATTAATAAAACAATTCGCGTGTGACTATAATACTTTAACAGCTCTATTATACTGTTATTATATATATAAATAAATAATTAATAAAACAATTCGCGTGTGACTATAATACTCTAACAGCTCTATTATAATAATAACAGTATAATAGAGCTGTTAGAGTATTATAGTCACACGCGAATTGTTTTATTAACAGCTGTAGAACAATCTTCTAGATTTTTCTAATATCATTGTCATTATTATTATTATTATTGTGCGTTCATCGCAAGAATTCGAAGCGAGAGAAAAATTGAAAGCAAGTAATAATGATTAACAATGAAAAAAGAAAACAATAAACTTCTAAGTGACCTCAGCTTTCAGCAACGGGTGCAGACAATTTTTCTGTTGCACACAAAGATCCTCGATCTAGTGATTATTACAATTAGACCATGGATTTGATGCATTTATGGCAGAAACGGATCAATGGAACACAGAATAGCGAAGACGTCCGAGAAATTTGAGAACATCGTTACATCATTTCCAATTTTCTGGAACTATTAAGAGAAGAACAGGCATTTTTAATCGACTCCCGTTTCTTGCGAACGATGCTGAACATTTTTACTTTGCATAATGATCCGCAGTTTAATACGAATGTATTATGCTGATCGGAAGTTGGACGATCAATTTTCAACCGTTAACGGTACAAAAAGTTTCTAAATGTTTCTAAGTGGTACATGATCTCTTTATTTGGACATATACAAAGGAATCTTGTTTCCATTGCATTAACCCTTAAATGCATATTGTTGCCAATTGTCTACATTCCAGTTCCACTTAATTTGATTCAAAAACCTGAGTATGTGCGTTTCCGAACACACGTTGATAACAATAGACAATAGACCATGTGCGAAATAAAAGACTTGACATTACTTTTGGCGAGTAAGTTATATGTTTTTTGACACTTGAATGTGGTGGGTGATAACTTCCAGGTTGCAAAGGATTTTCACGGACTGAGTGCATCAAATGCAAGGTTGCTTTGTGTCACAAAAAAAATCGCAATTGCTTTGCTGCATTTCATTTATAAATAATGTGAAAATTCCTATACTAATAGATAATATAAATACATGACCATTTGTTTACGTCTACAATAATTTTAGTAATAAACGCATATCGTTGCCACAAGTCTACATACAACTTTTTTTCAAAATAAATACTCAATATTATTACCTAGATTTTTTTATTTATTTTTTACGTAACCTACGACAACATGCCTACAAAAAAACGATTTTTTAAAAATTCAAAACAAAAAATCATGCATTTAAGGGTTAATACTTTCGGGCCACTCTGTATTATGAGTCGCGTGAATATCGTTTCAGAAAAAGCAGAAGGAGTTTTGTAGTTTCCGGGGACGATAGCGGACAGTGCGATCGACTCCGTGAAAACTGATACTTTGCGTCTAAACTCTTGTATCGAAATCGGTGACGATATTACGTTTATATTATGTTCTCGATGATAGCTAGCGATGTTTGATGGCGTTATAAACGTGACCGTTATAGTTGCAACGTCGTTGCGAGCAATAGGGGTCACTTTGTATTGTTAGGAAAGTGTGTATTGTGACCTCGTTTTCGGCAGTCTTTTACGGATTCGATAAGAACCGCCCAGCCAAATGGTTGTGGAACCCGAAAAAGTACTACGGAAAGTACATGTTTTTTAGTAGCCATTTTTTATAGTCAGAGGCCGATAGTTATACTGCGGATCTTTGTGCAAAATAAAACTTTTCTGAATCATCCGTGGCAAGAAACAGAAATTGCATGCGACATTTTTCCTTTACATAATAATTTTAATCATTTACGAATAATACAATCAAATTCTTCAAGTCTCGTCCGACATTCTCATTATTTCGTGTTTCACTGATTTTTGTTATAAATACATGAAGTTTCGCAGTCTTATGTTAACAATTTTAAGTAATTCGAGCTGAAAGGAGTATCTTCAACGGAACCTATACTGAAAATTATGAAAATTAGAAAACATAATCTTCTGCACGCCTTTGTACGAACATTATATATATATATATATTTATATAACTATTAATGGTGCTGTTCAAAAATGTTCGTACAAAGGCGTGCAGAAGATTATGTTTTCTAATTTTCATAATTTTCAGTATAGGTTCCGTTGAAGATACTCCTTTCAGCTCGAATTACTTAAAATTGTTAACATAAGACTGCGAAACTTCATGTACTTATAACAAAAATCAGTGAAACACGAAATAATGAGAATGTCGGACGAGACTTTAAGAATTTGATTGTACGCCTTTGTACGAACATTATATATATATTTATATAACTATTAATGGTGCTGTTCAAAAATGTTCGTACAAAGGCGTGCAGAAGATTATGTTTTCTAATTTTCATAATTTTCAGTATAGGTTCCGTTGAAGATACTCCTTTCAGCTCGAATTACTTAAAATTGTTAACATAAGACTGCGAAACTTCATGTACTTATAACAAAAATCAGTGAAACACGAAATAATGAGAATGTCGGACGAGACTTTAAGAATTTGATTGTACGCCTTTGTACGAACATTATATATATATTTATATAACTATTAATGGTGCTGTTCAAAAATGTTCGTACAAAGGCGTGCAGAAGATTATGTTTTCTAATTTTCATAATTTTCAGTATAGGTTCCGTTGAAGATACTCCTTTCAGCTCGAATTACTTAAAATTGTTAACATAAGATATATATATATATTATAGAGAATCTTAAGTTCGCAACGACTTCGCAACAGTAACGAAATTCCAGTGTATATTATAAAATCTCAACTGAGATATTTCAATTTGTCGTTAATCAAAAGAACAGCTTAAAGCTGGCACGTAGCCCAAGAAGCGGCGAAGGAGCTTCAACTTCGAGGACCGTTAATTCCTGATAAAATTAAAAATGTTCGAAGAATGTAGATAGCGGCTCGACCCTCTCAGAAAGCTGAAGAATAGTTGTAAGTTGCCGCATAGTTCGAGAAGGAAAGAAAGAAAGTTCCGCGAAGCTGACGCGTCCAATTTTTCGCGACGTTCGACGTGTTAATTTACTGTCAAGTATGTAGTCCGTAATTGGATCCCGGAAAGCACAGCACCGTCTAAAGGGACAGGTGAGTGGGCACGAGTCCGAAATCTTTCGTCGTGTCGCGGCGCTAAAGAGGAATCGAACTTTTAATGACGAGGGCCACGGAGCGTCCCTACAGAGACGAAACTTTGGCCGGAACTTTTGATGTCGGTGTCCCCAAATTGGGGGACCTTGGGACACTACTTAGGGACCAGGGTTGCTGGTTTTTCGTCGACGCGTATCTACGCTCTCCGTCGGCTGAAAGGGAAGGAAGAAGCTGTGTGCGAAGTATTCAGGCCGTTTCAAAGACCGTTGAAAGCGCCGCGATATTCAACGGGTACGCATTTGTAGCTGTGCCGCGGGTAATGTTCATGCAATTTCTAGTTTTTGTGGGAAAATTTGCGGACCCTGACGTCAAATGGAAAATCAGTGCCTTTTAAACAAATTTCTATATATTTCAGCCACTTGAGAAATAATACGTATAAATGCTTAAACATTCGCAGATTATAAAATACGACATTTTATATTTCCGTTTGAATTTTAGTTAAAAATGAGAAAAATTGCAGCTGGTGTGTGCAACGAATTTTAATACGTTCTAAGCGCTGCGACATTTACGCGCAAATCTTTTATCTGACAATTCTTTGTAACTAATTATAATATAATATTTTGAATAAAAATGAGAAACAATGTAATAAAGGATTTTCATTATGTTCCAAGTACCGCGACGATTACAAGCGAAACTTTGATCTGAAAATTTCCTCGTGAAATAATATTTTTGTTACAAGCTTTTTAAATTTGTGCGTAACATTTTTGTGTCACTGCTTGTACAGTGCTAGGCTGTCCTTTAATACTTGCATGATACTTGACTGTCTCTTACTATTTGTCCCATACTAGACTCGTTTCTTCTACTTGTCTGCTATTAGACTGATTCCTACTACTTGTCCGACGTAGACTGTCTCGCACTACTTGCACAATATTACACCGTCTTCTACTCGCTTGTCTGATACTAGGCTGTCTCATATTACTTGTCTGACCGTAGACTGTCTCCCACTACTTATCTGATACTAAATTGTCTCCCACTCTTTGTCTGACTTCACACAGTCTTATACTACTTGTTTAATCACAGACGCTCCATCAATACTAATCTCATTCGATGTCAAAGTTTCTGTTCGTCGCCTAATATTTTCTAGGTACTTAAAATCTGCAAAAAGAAATACTACACAAATTATATAAAAATGCATCGATTTCACCAATTTCTGGCACACGATAGAATTTATTTTGCAACTGTTCGCCATCTGACACCCTAATTAAATGATCTGTGAAAAAATGGGTAAAAATGATTTTTGGAAAAGCACTGACGCATCAACCAGCGGACTGCTCTTTGCAATAAACACCAAAAATAGTTCAACGAGCTATATTGTTAAATTCAGCTTTTCGTCTTGAATAGTCACGCCTGCGAAGCGAGACGGATAAATAATAACTCAGCGTCCGGAGAGTATTCACCATTTTTCTTGCATCAATAAGGTATCGGATCTCCCGGCGGTGTACTTTTATACGGTGGAACTGTGTTTCTTCTACTTATATTTGGACGAGGCGCCTCGGCATCGACGGCTCGCGTACACTGGAAATCAATTTTCGAGAAAGTCCGCCCGAGAATCGCCGGCTTCCTTCGTTTCCGTTGTCGAAGGACACGCGGATTAACTCGATAATCCTTTGGATGTATGGTCGATTCGACAAGGAGAGGAGGTAGAAAATAAATCGGACGACGACTTTAGTACACCTTTATCCTCGTGAGCCATCGAGATTTATTAAACGGGGTAACATCGATCCCTATATAGTTCCGTTTTCGCGACGAGCTCCGGCCTTAAGCTTCTAGATAATTTATTTTATTCGAGGGCAGAGGTGGCGGCGGCGGAAAGGTGTTGCAAGTGAAATAAAATGGAGACGAGCACGGCTCCGATATTTATTCCGTTCAACTACCTTGATTATCGGCACCTGTACAACTTCCGCTTTAAGAGAGACTCCCAGCCCCGGCTCCCCGAGCGATGAAAATCTATCTTCGAGGAATTTTATAGAGTTGTCTGCCGGCGAACTCGATTGATTATCAGTCCGCCGATCGCGATAATAAGCGTCCGAGGGATTTTTATCCGGTATTAGAAGCTTCTCCCAGCGTTGCTCGCCCGCATAAAAATTCGCGATACCGTAAAGTCTGAATAAAATAATAACGAGCTTCGACATGCTACTTGTGGTCGCGAACAAATATATATATATATATATATAATCTTAACAGAAGATAGTTTAATCGAACTTTATATATATAAAGTTCGATTAAACTATCTTCTGTTAAGATTATAATTAGCTTGGAAAGAGACAGAAATGATGTTTAAAAAAAAGTCACGTTCTTCAACTTTCACGTCGGAGCTTGTAACAAAAATCTGAACAGTGCATTTTTTAGGTCCCAAAAAATATTCAACCCGTCTGGTCTAATTCTTAAGAAGTTATTTCCTTTTAAAAAGGTGTCTACGCATATTTGTTGTTCGAAGGTGTCATTTTTATGATTCGCAAAGTACAATGCCCGGAGAATCATGACCAATAATGATTAACCATTATAGAAATTATCGATGGTTTAAATTGTAAATAAAATGACAATAAACTCCGGACTATTTGTCAGCTGCAACAGGATGGACAGACATTAACTGCTATAAAAATTGTTAATCATCGAAATTATGGATGATGCAATAGTAAATTTTGAACCATGAATTACGTTGTTTGCCAGTGCCATTTGTATGATTCATTGTGTGCAAAGTGTTCTTTTTACTGTTCGCAAATTCCGAGTTTCTTATTTTCTAATTTTATTTTCTAATTTTATTTTCTAATCTTGTTTCTAATTATCTCGAGTATCGGATGCTTAATAAAAACGACACGACACGAACAATAAAGTGTACTTACTCCGAAACCCGTGATGTATACGTGCCGTCGTGTGCCGTAGTGTGTTATATTTGAGACTGCCGTCGGATAAACAGTTGAGAGCAGAAAATAATATCGTTCGTAGATCGATGCTGTGTGTACAGACTACTTAAAAAAGATTGACTTGCCTTTTGAAATTCTTCCCCGGGAAACATATTTTTCGAGCTTATGAATTTTCGCGAATTGCATACAATATTCCGCTTCGCACGGAATCGGCTTTGTTACGAAGCGCACTGCGCTGTCATGCAAATGGCGTTTGATGTGAAAAGAATATAAAGTTTGCTTTGTTAACTTGTCGGATTTGGAAATTCCCACAAAGTTGAATTTCATCCGTGTGGTAACGAAACTGTTGAATACGTACGTATATCGAGCAAACAGAATTTGTAGAATTATTCAAACATTAAATATATTTAGATTTTAACGATATTTGGACGTTAACAATATTTAAACTTCAAACATATTTAGGCATTGACGATACATAAACTTTAAACATAGTTAGACTTTAGCAATATTTACGCTCTACCGAATCACATATTAAATATTAAACTGTTTCATGCTGATCGGACGTGTACCAAGGCTGACCGTATACTGTCTCGTACTACTTAACGTATTGCAGAGTCGTTCTTATTATTTCTCTAATTTTAATGTTTAACACGTTGAATGCCACGGGGGTCACCGGTGACCGGCACTTAACTTAGCGGTGACGCCATGGGGGCCCCCGGTGACCGACGCGCCCAAATTGATAGAAATATATATAATCTCAAAGAAATGTCAATATCTAAAATTTTGTATTATTACCATCGTCGATTCAAACAGTGACACCTGTCGCAATTAACATGTCAAACATGGTTATGTCAAGGTTCCGTATGGGACAATGAGAGCCTGGGACAAAAACGGAATATAAAATTAGAAATGAAACGAGTCAATTAACACGTTGAATGCCACGGGGGTCATCGGTGACCGGCGCTTAACTTGGCGGTGACGCCATGGGGGCCACCGGTGACCGGCGCGCCCAAATTGATAGAAATATATATAATTTCAAAGAAATGTCAATATCTAAAATTTTGTATTATTACCATCGTCAATTCAAACAGTGACCCCTGTCGCAATTAACATGTCAAACATGGTTATGTCAAGGTTCCGTATGGGACAATGAGAGCCTGGGACAAAAACGGAATATAAAATTAGAAATGAAACGAGTCAATTAACACGTTGAATGCCACAGGGGTCATCGGTGACCGGCACTTAACTTGGCGGTGACGCCATGGGGGCCACCGGTGACCGGCGCGCCCAAATTGATAGAAATATATATAATTTGAAACAAATGTTAATATCTAAAATTTTGTATCATTACCATCGTCTATTCAAACAGTGACCCCTGTCGCAATTAACATGTCAAACATGGTTATACACTGTAACTTATCTATCGCAGATAATATTTCAACATTATATGTATCACATAAAAGAAAATTCATCGTGGCGCCGCGGACAATTTCTGTAAAACCGGCGTGGCATTCAACGTGTTAATCTCGAACTGCCTTTCATTCACTCGTCTGATCACAGCTAGTTTTACTCCAATTGTTAAATCAAACTGTGTCTTGCTACATGTCTGATCATCAACTATTTCTTACTACTTGTCAAATCTGGGACAATCTCCTGTTATTTATATTTTACTCTCGTACCTCTATCACTTTTGTCTGTCTTACAAAATTGAAATAGAAATTTCTAAATATATGAGAAGAATTTAAGAATATTCTTATGCTTTTTTGGCTATTTAAAATTACTCGAAGAAAAGGTTCATTTTTATTTCATTTCTGTGTCTCGTAATAGATTTAGAAAATTTTTATTTCTCACACAGATCGGCAGCCTACTTATGACTTGTCGGACTGCAGGCTATCGAATTTATTAATAATGGTAAAAGCCGACTCTTACGTATGAACGAAAATGGGTCAAGGTTTCAGGAGTTTTCTTCGAAATGAAGCCAGCATGAAAACCGGATGCGTGAATGGGTTAGTCAGAGGAGTCTGACCTGGAAAGCCTAAATACCGACGTAGGTACATAAGCGGAGCCCAGTTTTCTTTCGGGTGTCCCCAAGTTATTTCAAGCGAAATAATTGGAGAAGACGTTCCTTCTGAGCCGTGTTAAGAGGGGAAATTGCGAAACAATCTATTTTATTGAAACGATTTCCAATACAGATTGTCTGTTATCGCTTGTCTGGTTTTAGACTGACTCTCGTTACTTGTTCGAGTAGAGGCGGACTTGTTGCATTGTTCTCATCATAAACTGTCACTTGCAAGTCGTCTGATCCTAGACTGACGTTTACTGCTCGCCTAATTTTAGATTGGAATCGCAAACGAGTAGAGTAAGTTAAGCTTAATGCGACAGTATTTCTTTTTGGTGCTTATGTGTGGTTCAATGGGATGAATGTAGCCCTTGATACGAGTATTGTCTTTTTAAATTTAATATAAAATTTCCACTTGATTCCGATATCTTTATTTAATCTTCAATTTCATTTTCAATCCATATTCAATTTTTGATTTCTATTTCACATAAAATTTCTTTTTAACTTTTAATTTCTATTTAATTTTAAATATCTTCAAACAAAATTTGTTACACGCTTTTGTGAAGAATAAAACGATGCAATCTTTGTTTCTTTTTACTGAAATTTTTTCAAAAGCTCTATTTACGCCTTTAACACTTCAACGACGTGGCTCGGGTCAATTTTTATTCGACTATTATATATATTATATATTCGACAAATAAATATTTTTATTCGACTATTCAGTTTCTGAGAATTAATTTCGACTTTCACACGTTTTATTTTAATGTCTATAGAAAAAATATGTCTATAAAAAAAACAAATTATAAACAATACGATACAATACAGTCGGTTATATTTTTATGAAGATGTCTCGTCGGTTGAGCGTTAAACCTGACACCAGCGACGTCGAAAAAATAACGATTGCATTAGACATAACCCGCTCCGTTCGCGTACACTTTCATAATTCTCCAATTTCGCAGGTTCAGAAGCGTTCCTTGTAAGTTGACCCCTTGTTACTTGTCCGATCGTGCACGGTCTGATTCCGCTTCGATACCGTGCCGCTGCAAATACGAGTCCCGCGTCGATAGCTCGCGCGAAGATAATGAAAAAGAGCAATCGTGGCAGACACGCGGGTCCGTTTAACGAGACGATAAGTCCGGTTGCGGTCAGTTCGTGCCGCACCGGCGGCCGAAAGTAACGGAACTCTCCGGAATGCCCTAAATATTTATCGAACGTCGACGGTTGTTCGCGCGGAGAGTTCTAGGGAGGATCGTGGGAAGGGAGAGCTCGGGCATTTAACCGGTCGAAGCCGGGCCGGTGTCGAAGTCCCATTAAGGAATGCTCTTTCTCTTTCCCGCGTACGTTCGTCTTCGTGGAAAACCGAGCAGCAACTTCGTATTTAAAAGGAAAGAGAGTTTATTCCGGGGCTGAAACTTTTTTGCGCGTGCTGCCGTTGCTCCTCGAGAGCGGAGAGGCTCGGCGAATGAAAGACGAAGAGAGGAAGAGACGGAGTTGGACGGAGAAAATGAGAGCGAGAGAGAGAGAGAGAGAGGAAGAGAATGAGAGAGCAGGTGAAAAGGAACGCGGTGAACACGACTTCTTCCAAGATGAGAAAAGGTCTCCGTTCCTCCCGGGATCTCGTTACTCCCGTCCTCGAGGCTCTTCGAGAGATTACTCGGCTAATCCCGTATGGACGACAACGAGGGAAAACGAGGACGTCGCCAGATGAGATCGAACGACACAGTTAATACCGTTTTGATCGCCCCTCGAAGCCGGCGGAATTTATTAAAATCCTCCCGCGAGTTTTTATTCCCGACGACGGGGTTATTTCGCGGCGACCTCGTTATCCTCATTAATGCAATTCCATAATAGCAGTCATGGTGACGTTGCACGGTGATCGATCTTCATAGAAAATAGCACGTAAATGAAGAAGATGAATTCTTTTCCAAGTGGATAATTGTTGTGTAGCTTGATTTATTATCTTTCAATACACGCGTAAAATCGCGAATCGAAATAATCGAAAATTATTTGATGTTTCACTTTTATCAAAACGAGCATGCTCTTAAGGAAAACGCGTTCGCAACTTCTTATTAATAAATGTACAGTAAATTCTCCCTAATTGACGCTCAACTTGGAAACAAGAATTTGGGAGAGATATGATTATTCCCAAATTGTCCTCTTTTGTTTCCAAGCTGAGTGTCAATTAGGAAGAATTTACTATATCTTTTTTTTGTTCTTTCGAAGAAAGATCATTCAAATTAATTAAACACTGAAAATGTGGTTTCAAGGTACAGTGCCGCGCCATCGAATTAGGATGACCCATTAATAGTTCAGTTGTCTAAATATAATCCCGTGTTATAAATTGCACGATTATCCACGATCGCTTAAATTTGTGTTACAAAACTGAATAACTAGATATTTGTTTTATATTTCGCTCCTAAATTTGATACCGTGAAAGTGTCCAGTTACTATTGGACGCGAACGACAGCGGACCGAGCGTGTATTTATATTGCAGCATCGCGAGCAAAATATTTTATTCAATTCTGTGAAACGGACGCAGTTTGTCGAGGCAAACAGAATGGTTTTTTGGTACAAGTATTGTAAAAATTGTTAACTATGAATCGTGCATGTTAGTAACAAAATAAGATGTAAAATGCTACGCATAAATTGCAAAGATATAGAGAAACATTTGTATATCTGTATCTCGACGTTATGTCAATATTTTTGCGAGGATTTTTAATTTACATTTTTACCTTGCAGTATTTGCACAAAATTTGCCACGAATATTTACTCTCAGATTCACTCGTATTTTCACTATTCACTCACTATATATTCACTATATTTCACTATATACAGGGTTTCCTAAAATTATGGTATTTCCGGGAAATGAGGAGTTCCCGAAGTGATTTGAAGTAACTTTTTCCTTTACAAAAATTTTCTCCGAGGCATCGTTTACAAGTTATTAACGAGAAACAGTAACCAATGAGGGACGAGCTCGCCTGGCACTAAGTGGGCGAGCCAATGAGCGGAACTGGGCTTCGTGCGCTCGTTGGCTGGGCCGTCTCGCGTCATCCGAGCTCGCCTCTCATTGGTCAGTGTTTTTCGTTAATAGTTCGTTAACGATGCCTCGGGACAAATTTTTGTAAACTAAAAAGTTGTTTCGATTGACCTCAGTAATCTCTAATTTCCCGGAAGTACCATAATTTTAGGACACCCTGTGTACACATATATTCACTCACTTTCTATAACGCGATGTATTCGTGTTAGCAATTATCGACATCTTCCTTTCAAATATTATGAATGACATTCGACATACGAACGTTACATCTTTGTTTAAATCATTTCTCTACATTTTTCAGCAACCGTGAAAGCCATTGATCGTCAATTTTCAATCGATATTGTTGTTCGAATTAGCTAGACCCACGACACTAAATCTATTACACGAACTAAATAATTTAGTTCGTAGTTCCGCGCGCGCGCGCGTTAGTTTATAAACAAAATCTGTTCACCAGTGAGGAGAAGTGGAAGCCTCCGTAGCGTTACTGAAAATTGTAACGCAATCTACTCCCGGCTCTTTCTCTGACGTTCCGGAGACGTTAACGCTCAAAGCGAAGCATAATTTTAAATATTTTAGAACGGTTTTCTTCCCTGTACAATCGACACCCTCGGCCACGGCTCTTTTTCATCGGAGAATCCCGGGCTCGGCACTTGCGAGATGAGCAGTGGACGCTGAGCCAGCATTTACTTTTTACTATTACCAGTCACGATGTGCGTATCTCCGGGGAAAAGATAGGTCACGGCGTACCTTGATTTCTCTGGCGATGTATGTACAACGCTCGCGAGCTTTTTACCATTCGGCTTCGAAGCCTCGAGTCGCGAGACGTTCACGATTAAGGCCTGGAATGGTAAAAAATCTACATAATAAAAATCTAGTTCGGTTAACCGAGGCTCTACCGAATTGTTATTCGACCTACTATTGTCTGACATTTAATTGAGATTTTCGCACGCGTCGTTAACCCGAGAAAGATAACCTACGTCGCAGAGGCGCCTGCGAAGACTGTTGATTTTTGTTAATTTTTCATAGAGGTCTAGTGATTGAAGTTTAAAATTACTTAAAATATAAAAAAATATAATATAAATGCATTTTATTTTTACAATAATGCCAAACCTTTAAAATGACTAGATTAACTTAAATAAATATCCATTGTTAGTATAAAATTGACGCCTTAGAAAAGCATGCGCCTCTGAAGCGTATGGTTATCTTTTACGTACGTTGTCATATGGTTATCTTTCTAGGGTTAAAGTCTGTTAAAAAATTCGTCCAAAAGGACGAACTTGTCGTTCGAAAGGAGCGGCTTAGAAAATACGTAGGAAAAAGATTGCTGAACAAAATTAGAAACGATCGTGTCATACACCGCGTGTGGTTACATCGAGTGTAACATCGAGGAGTACACATCGAGCGTTAAACAATCATCATCCTAGCCGGTCGGTGTAACTTTTCAATCGTTCGTCGTAAATAATTTACGCGCGGATCTCTTTGAAAGTTTAGCACTGAAGGGAAGGTTAGCGAATCGGAGAGCGTGTTTAAGGTTACTATTAATGCAGTTTATTGAATTGCTATCGATGAGCGCGGGCGCGACTAGCGTGGTGTCGTAGGACTAGCAACTTAGGACAGACTGAGCTTTTGGAGTTGCGCGTTTGTCTCTTTTATACTGGAAGAGAAGAAAGGAATAGATGGACTTTCGTAGGAAAGGAGAAAGTTGGGAAAGTCCCGTGCGGGTCGAGGTGTCCAGATGTGAGGAGAATTGTTTTATGGAATTTTTAGGGAATTTTGAGGATTAGGAACGGTACTTGTTTTATTGCTAGCGGCCGCGCTCAGGTAGAGGGATGCGACGCCACAAAAGGAACGAAGTCGCGGCTAGATCGACGTATCGAAGAACTGGAATAAATTGAACTCGGAAGGTGCGGAGAGAACGCGGTGCGGAAACAGGGCGAATCGTGCGCGTGCGGATCGATGCACGCGGTTGTATTTTTATTAATCGTCCACCGAAAAGCATATTGGGCGGCAGTTCGTTACAGCTCGAGCTTACTTGGTCATTGTCTTCCAGTGGCGCGTACCCGGGAGTTTAGCCGTGAGATTTAGTGTAAAACGGGGCTGCGGTGGGGAGGGGAGGGGGGGAGCGACCGATTGATCGTGGGAGAGCGCCAGGTGCAGAACTACGCGGCGCAAGCAGCCCCTCTCCAGAGAAGGGCCACCCATCGCTGACTTCCTAATGAATGGTCGGCGATTAATACGGATTAGAAATGGTGTGTATCGTTCGCTTCTCTGCATAAAGGGATTCGCGTCTTTAGGTCGTCCATACGGATTTGTCCGGTAAGATGTAACTCGTGATCACGATAAAGTAACCGTGCAAGAGCCACTCCACACCCCGGAGGAACCGGCAGCTAGTGAATTAAGGGATTAAATTCTTTCATTACTTTACGATGCTCTGAAACTTTTATCCGGCCAGGTCGGAAAGATTTACCCCGAAAGACTTACCCGATGCCGGGGTATCAATGAATTTCGCTAACGAATACGTGCGAAACGTGCCAACGCTTCTCATACTGTCAACAGCTAAGCACGTTCGACTTGCTTCGAAAGATGCTTTGCGTTTCTCACATGTTCCCGATAGTTCGTGGTAATTTGTCTGTCGTGATAATTACTTCGAACACGATTTTATTCGACGTCTATTTTATCTTTCTATGCAATAGAATATTGTCGTAGATATTTATTTCATATCTATTCTATCTTTTTATGAAATGAAACATTGGTAAAATACGGGGTGTGCCATAATTGTGTTCATACTTAGAAAAGGATGATTTCTCAGGTTATTCCAGATAACTTTTTCCTTTACAAAAATGTTCTCCAAGGCATCGTTAATGAGTTATTAAGGAAAAACAGTGGACCAATAAGAAGCGAGCTCGGCTGGTCCAAGCCGGCCGAGCGAACGAGCAGTCGAAGCCCAGTTTCGCTCATTAGCTCCGCCGCCTCGCACCAGTCGAGCTCGCCTCTTATCGATCACTGTTTTTCCTTAATAACTCATTAACGATGCCTTTTGTAAAGGAGAAAGTTACTTCGAATGACCTCAGGAATCACCCCTCGCCGGGTGTTCATATAATTGTGGGACACCCTGCTGAATATTCTCACAGGTATTTCATTGACATCTATTTTATCTTCCTGTCAAATCTTCCAATCTGGAACGAAGTTCAATTCTTCCCTCGTCGATGCACCACTAGGGAAAATTCAAGCATTTCCAGTTATTTTAGTACGATCGTCCGAGATTTTTGAAATCTCATTTCGGCACCGTCATTTTTTTTAACTTGCGTACGTCTAATATTTTAGTTAGTAAGTAATACGTTTTAGTGTAATACTAATATTAATATTTATATAATATTATATTAATTATAATAATAATATTTATATATTATATTATTATACATTATTATAATATTTATATATGATATATATATTATATTAATTATAATAATAATATTTATATATTATATTATTATACATTATTATAATATTTATATATGATATATATATTATATTAATTATAATAATAATATTTAGTTAGTAATACGTTTAATATTCTCTCTCTCTCTCTCTCCCTCTCTCTCAATCTTAATTTTTAAGACATATTTAGCAAAATGATTAGCTGCTACCAGAAGCTGGTCGAGTAGTCAGAGTGATTTTTTTAATTATCGATACGACTGTAGCGTCGCAGGAATTTCGTACGAAAATGTCACGTAGTAGTCGACTTGATATTTTTCTAAATTCATTCATATTGTCTATAGAATGCTTATTCTTGTACATGTAATAGTCGTAGCACATAATTGTATTATTATTAATAAATGCTATTAACGGATTAATTTTATCACGTGCTCTTCTCGTCGCAAAAAATGAAAGAGTTGTACACAAATGTGTGATCTCACTCCGGAAATATTTTTCACCGCTTTTTGCGTGCTTGTTGCCTCGAGGTTCGGCGTTTCGATAAAAATCGGGCACAGGTTAGACGAAAAATCGGTGGTCTGAGGGAATCATCGTTTAATTTCCGGTAATCGTGATAAAACAACGAGCCGGGTCTTGCGCTTATCGCGGACGCCATAATTGCACGATATCCGACGGATTGGTGTGCTGCAGTCGATTTTGCTCTATTTGGGGTTATTTGCCACGGCATCTCGCACGTCCCTAAATCGAACATTCGATTTGATACTAATTTCCAGCGCTGAACGTAAGTATCGTGTAATTAACGCACCTCGTTCCGCCGTAATTAAGCCGCTTTCGCGCGAATTGAATACCCCGGGCGCATATACCGTGTGCCCAGTACACATCGCGCGCCCGGCTTGTTTAATTAATGTCGCAACTTTTCGCCGGAGTCACGAACATCCGGCAAAATGGCGTAATTGTTTAACAATCGGGCCGACATTGTCGTTTCCATTGGATTTTACACTGTAACCGGCACCGCGCTTCGCGTACCTGCACGCGTAGATATTGACTGAATGTTTGTCACGCGCCGGTGTTCCGAAAAGTTACACAAAATTCGTGCAACTTTGTGTCGCAGTGTACGAATTGAATGGATAAGATTTATCGAAGCAATTAGCAAGACTTATCGTAGCCTTCTTACCACTCGCAGATTCTAAGAAAATTCTATCCGATTAATGGATCGTAACAAAAATTAATTTTCGTATCTCGGGGACACAGTTTTCTTGTCCAGTTTTATCACTTCTATTACTAAATTAAATTAGTAAATTGTCCTTTTATTAAAATTTGCGAGGGCGTACTTTTTGGATCTCTGAAGTGGCTTTAAAATTGAAGAAAATGACTATGAATTGAATTTGAATGCTATAGACACGATTGTTTGAAATAATCGAAGTTGCATTGGACAGTGATGTAATATCGACACATTGATTGGTAAGAATAGAAAATCGTTAATTATATTTATGTAAAATTAACCTTTTGTTCAACTATAATTCAGTAGGCAAACTTTTCGGTAGAAAATTCAGTACAAAATTTTCGATAATAGTCAGTAGCATACAATTAATATCATGTACATCGTTCTCCATAATTATTACGCCCTCATAATTATTACGTGTGCATTTGCCAATAAAAATGAACAGATTCGGTATATTGTTCCAAAGAAGTACAGGAGGAAAATATCGGATGTACCGGTGCTAAGTAATGGTGTTAAATAAATGAAAGAAATGATGCTAAATAAAATGGGGTGCTAAGTGACAAACACGTTTCCCTGCGACGAGCATACCGAATCCGTGAAAGTATTCCTCGGCATTCTGGCATGCAATTTGTCAAACATTCATCTCGTTAGCAGCAGAAAATTTTATCCGGCAGCATCGGATGAAACGCCGGCAGAGAAAGTTTCTGTGAAAAAGTTCGTACGTTCTGCGAGGCGCCTATCGAAATTTCTACCTCCAGCTACGAATTTGCATTCCATTCCGAGTTTCAAAATTCATATCTCCGAAATTTGTTTCAACTTGCACGATGTTACGTTCACGGTGCTCTGATTTTGAGTTTCGATGTGTGGATCCATCTTCGTTCGAGCTGGCTTAGGATATACTTCAACGTTCTCGCGACACCACTTCTTCGATGAGAAAAAGAAATGAAATATTCGGTGTCTTTGAAGATTTTACGCTATCCTTTAATATCACGGAATACGGTTGGTTATTCATGGAAATTTTAATTCCTCCATCGAATATAGATTTACTTTAATTTTACTACTTTACTTTACTCTACTTTACTTTAATTGAATAGGGAATACTATACAAATATTGTAAATATTTTATATATTTTACAGTATTGTAAATATTGTAAATATTTCAATTGGGAATATTGTAAATATTTCAATAGGGAATATTGAAAATATTTCAATAGGGAATATTGTAAATATTGTAAATATTTCAATTGGGAATATTGTAAATATTGAAAATATTTCAATAGGGAATATTGTAAATATTGAAAATATTTCAATAGGGAATATTGTAAATATTGTAAATATTTCAATAGGGAATATTGTAAATATTGTAAATATTTCAATTGGGAATATTGTAAATATTGAAAATATTTCAATAGGGAATATTGTAAATATTGAAAATATTTCAATAGGGAATATTGTAAATATTGTAAATATTTCAATAGGGAATATTGTAAATATTGTAAATATTTCAATTGGGGGAATATTGTAAATATTGTAAATATTTCAATAGGGAATATTGTAAATATCGAAAATATTTCAATAGGGAATATTGTAAATATTGTAAATATTTCAATAGGGAATATTGTAAATATTGCCTAGCTAGCAATGTTTAATTATATAAAGATGTATTATTGCTAAATTATGCATGCAGTTGATGCATTCATTTGACGCGTAACATGTCTGAATTAGTCTCGCCTGAATACAAACTGTATCATCCTAAATAATTGCCTGATCTTAAACTGACATAGTCTACTTGTCTGACTACGGGCAGTTTTATTATACCTGTCCGATTATGGCCTACCTAAATCCACTTATGCGACCGCGCGCTGTCATATAAATCGTCCGATGCCATATCTCGGCAGCTATTCTATTTCAAACTATTTGTCTAATAACGTACTGTCACATAAGATTTATTACTCCACTCGTCTGGCCTCGAAGCATCTTCAATGCTATCTCATACTACTTGTCTGACTGTACGATGTCTTACAGGCTGCCTGTTACTACTTGTCTGATTATAAGGTGTCTCAGAGGCTGTCTCATACCGCATGTCCGATTATAGTCTGTCAACAACCACTTGTCTTATGACGTACTGCCTGATAAGACTTCTCATTCCACTTGTCTGATCATGGAGTGATTTACAAGTGTCTGATAGATCGTCTCGTATCGCTTATCCGACAATAGTCTCTCTCAAACCACTTGTCTTATGACGAACTGTCCGATAAGACTCCTCATTCCACTTGTCCGATCACCAAGTGTCGCACGAGCAATCCTAATACCACTTGTTTAACGACGAAGTATTTTCAAGGCTGTGTCATACTACTTGCTTTGCTATAAGGCGCCTTACAGGCCCTCTTACACCTGAGCATCGGGAATCTTATAGACCATTCGATACCAACTGCCTGACATTGTACTGCCCGAACAGACTGTCCAATTCTACTTATTGGATGCTAAACTAGCCTATTCTATTTCTGTGACCATAAACTGTCCTATCATACTGTATCCAACAAACGTTGCCTTATTAAGCCTGTCGGATGACACATTGTATCATTCTACTGGCCATAGACGCCCTATTTTACTGCGTTGGTTATATTCTTGCCCTACTTTCCTGCCCATACGTCAAATTTGTCTAATTATCTTATCACAGATCTACGATCTTCCCTTTATAAATTGAGACGAAAGAAAAGCTTCTCTGCTCTTTAATCAGACATTCTGTTACAGTTACGGAAAGCCAATCCCAGAAATTCTCACTAAACGAAAATGATTTAATTAACTCTAGCATGCTTAAGGGAGAATCAACAAATGACCACAGAATTTTAAGCATACGCTTTCGTTTTGACAACGTTCTTTCATCAATTTTTTATATTTTATTACCGCAGGTACCCGCATGTATTATTTCACAGTAACGCATAAATAAGTATACCTCAAACAGGGACAATAATACTTATAGCACTTTTTCTTACATGAATACGAAATGATCGTCCCTTAAGCAGGACTAAAAACCTTCTATTGGATTATTTTCTCTCTTTTGAATACTCAGAAGTTTTTCCTTCTAGCATATAAGTTACAAAAACGAATCGACGCCGAGAGTCTCGCCAGAGTACCATTAGATAAACAATGATTTCATATGTATATAGAACAGAGTGCTCTTTGTCTTTAGGTGACGTTTTTGGTTTCGTCTTTGTGAATAGTCTTCAGTCTCCTGGAGCAATCAGGAGAGTAAAGACGGTCCTTCCTCGTACATCAAATTAATAAAATAAAAGGGATAAGTTTAATTCACTGCGTTTTACTTTTATTTATCTACCCATTTCCAATACCTTCTAATACCAGAAGCGTCCTAGAGCTAACGAGACTGAAACTAGATAATTAGAATCGATCGCAGTGTGTGTCACTTGAACTCGTTCGCATTTGAAGCATCCTAGTCGAATTCAATTTGTTCGAGAACGTTGCGGTAAAACTGAATTTTGAGAACCGGCCGCGGCACGCAACGTGTTCGTGACGCAAGAACGCTGATCAACGCAGTTACGAAAGAGATCGCGGTGCAAAGGGTTGAGCAACGTGCGACCAAACGTGGTTCCGGCGATCGTTTGATTCGTCGCCGATTCCCGAAGCAGTTCATCGGCGAGCCAATTAATTTTCGGATCGAGCGGTGCCGGATCGTTCTTGATCGAATTACCGGCTCTCGTAAGCAGCTCGAAAATCGTTACCGAGCGTCACGAGCCGGGATTCTCGGGCGGAGGCGTCGCCCTCGCCCTTCGCGGATTGCTGGATGATTTGCGGTGATAATGAACATTTCAATCGACGACTCGGTGCATTCAACCCCGAAGCGGCCGCGATTTGGCGCCGCTCCAAAGCCATTAAAGCTCGTCTTATGGCCTTTTTGCCTGGCCTTGCCTCCGCGCACTTTTGTTTGGCCGCATGATAACAATGGGACGATGGAAAATAATGAGAGAGGTCTCGCCCGGCGAGCTGCTCGCCACCCTCGCCAAGATCAGACGTCTACGGCCGTACATCCGAATTGAAAAACCTCGAGTGTGTTTACGAAAAACGGCAGGAAAAAAGGAATTACAAAAAGAAGACCAATAAAGAGCAAAAAGAGGGAGAGACGGAGAGAGAGAGAGAGAGAGAGGGAGGGACGGAGAGCGTTCCGCCGCTTTTAATTAAGTCGAAGTTAAAGCCGACGCATCTTCGCCAGGGCTTTATTAATTTCGACGGGCGTGTTTCCATTTAAACTTCCGTCGCCGGCGGCCCTTCGAAAGAGACCTTTCTACGACGCGGACTGAACTTCATTAAATAATTAAAGGCACTGTTTATGATACTCGCGATAAAAATTTGATGTAGACGCGGCAACTCGAGTGGAACTGTTGTCGGTATTATTTATACGCTGGCGCCATTTCGATCACTTCTGTCTGAATTAATTAATCCTTTGCTCTCGGAGCTGTTTTAACTTCAAGACTAAGATATTTCTTCCGATGTACAATATTCTCATATTCATCTTGTTTTCGTATCGTTCGCATATGAAAGTCTGTTTATTCGCTCGTACAATGACTATATTTTTAATGATTTTTTAACTATGAACCAATTCGATAATGTTCAAATTATTTAGAAGAATTATATAGCAATTTTTAGCGGTGCCTCAGACTCGCCATTCGAGTGCAAAGGATTAATTTGTCCTGCGATAGGTGGAAACCTCTAATGAACTACAGTTTTACCTGAAACATTTCAAGAGAAGTATTTGCACGTGTAGAATCAGCGTCGAATAGCGAGCATTGAGATTGATTAGAAATCAAGAAATATATGATATATGATAGTTCGTAATATTTTATTGGAATCAATTGATTCTTTCTATGATAGTTTACATTCGTCTTTACTAAGACCAATGATTAGTGTGAGGTACTTTGAGGAACTCTATTTGGGGATGTAAAGACAAGAGGAAACTTAATAATGATCGGCGTGCTAGCTGCAATCAAATATTCAAGAAATATACATATACTGGTCTGATGTACATACGCATATGCAACGAACATTAATTTTAAAACAATTTTAGAGCTTGGTTGTAAATGTTGCCGCAATCATTCTATAATTAGAAATTCATTTATTCAGACCGTCACAACTATGCTTGACTATAATTTTAAATCCTGAGATTAACGTGCGAATATATTCTTTGTTCCAGATAAAGCACCTTCCGAGGCCTCTTTCAAGGGAACGGAGTACATAACGATAGACCTGACGAAAGGCGAGCAAATTCCCAGCACGCAGGAATCGATCAGCTTGCAATTTAAAACGAGACGACCGAATGGACTTTTATTTTTCTCCGGTAAGTTAATCAACAATATTTTCCTATTCTGTTTCACATTCTATTTCATTAAATTATCTTTATGCTCACATGCATTTAACCCCCTCTGCGCCTCAATCGTAACTTCGAAATCCCATACAAATATTTGTCGGGGTTTTTCAAACTAATTTAATCTGTCGGAACAATATGGCGAAAGCATCTATTTCTTCTTCGTAATTGAGAAAGTTATTCTGCGCTTCACGTATCAGTGTAAACTAAATTTTTGTTTAAATCGTGAACTCGTCATTAATTTACATCTCTGGATTCATATGTACAGATTTTGAGTTATATTAATTTTGTACAGTTATGAAGAAATTCGAATCGCAGTGTCAATCCTTGTTACCACTTCGTTTTTAATACGAAACTAAAATTTTTATAATACGGGGCTGCAATCTTTTTTTAAATATTTTCGTAATTTTCAGAATAGATAATATTTTCTGAAATTCCTATGAAATATTTAAATAAAATATTCCCATGAAAAATAATATCTCTTTAAAATCGTATTTATCGTATTTATCGTGGATATTTAAATAAAATATTCCCATGAAATATAATATCTCTTTAAAATCGTATTTATCGTATTTATCGTAAATATTTAAATAAAATATTCCCATGAAAAATAATATCTCTTTAAAATCGTAAATAATTTTTAACATCAAATAAGAAATTAACCGTATATCATTAAAGAAGCGTAACATGTTTATACGGCACGGTTCGCATTAATTCCGATCAAATTCATCCTGAACCAGCAATTTTAACGAGTATGAAAATCGCGAGTCAATAATAAAAAAAAGTCAACAAAGAAACGAAGTCCTTTGGATTCAGAACAACGCTAACACATTAAATCGTTCGCAACAAATTATTTTCAATAGACTTTCTCGACACGATCCGCTATTGTTAACGTTCACGTTAACAAGAAAAGAACGATATTTCGCCTCGAAACACCGAGTTCAACAGGAAACCGTGCCGTATCGATCTGCCGGCCGTCCGCGAGTAAATTTTTCCAGGGAAAAAATAAAACCAGCCGCATTATGTGCTCGACTATGTCTCTCCGATACGCTGTAACCCATGAACTCCGTTCCCAATACGCTCCGCGACATTCCAATATAAATTAAATATACATCGGACTAGCGAAATGCTCGCGGCGCGGCGGTCGCATTGCAGCTGCAGCTTCTTACATCGTTTCCCCGCTTCGAAAGCGAATCCGCCTCGGAATAGAAGAAAACCGCGTGCAAGTGGACCGTGAATTGATAAAGTACGGACAGCTTCCTAGACACCGTGAACCCTCTCTGTGAAACGGCAGATCGATCTTTAATGGAGAAACCCCTTTGCAGAAATTATGCGCCGCGATTGCAAGGTCGTTAATCGTTGCACCGAAGCTTTGCATCAACCTTGAGCGCTACTTTCGAGAATCTGCTGATCGTCGTCGCTAAATTATTAATCGTTGCACCGAGCCAGCAAATTGATAAGCGCGACGGTTGTTTCGAAGAGTGTTCCGTCGCGGTTGCGAAATTATTCATCATCGCTGCACTGTTCTGCGAGACAATTTTTTGGTGCGAACATTCGTGTACTCGTTGTTTTACTTATATCTCTTCGTTGGAATTGCGAGGCGCGATAGAAAATTAATACACAAAACGGCGTTACATATTTACAGAAAAATAGGTTTCAATACACACGTGACGGCTTTCAATAATTTCATATTAAATGATAATAACTAATATCTTGCAAGCCTAGTGTGCGCCAAGCTTCCAATAAGTTCTCGAATTTTTAACCCGAGAAAGATAACCTACGTCGCAGAGGCGCCTGCGAAGACTGTTGATTTTTGTTAATTTTTCATAGAGGTCTAGTGATTTAACTTTAAAATTACTTAAAATATAAAAAAATATAATATAAATGCATTTTATTTTTACAATAATGCCAAACCTTTAAAATGACTAGATTAACTTAAATAAATATCCATTGTTAGTATAAAATTGACGCCTTAGAAAAGCATGCGCCTCTGAAGCGTATGGTTATCTTTTACGTACGTTGTCATATGGTTATCTTTCTAGGGTTAAGATCGTCGATAATTTCTAGAAAATTCGTGTCGCTTTATGAAATTTCCTTGTATCAGCGCGGATCTGTTCATGTGAACGGTTTTTTAACAATATTTTAACCCTTTGCACTCGGGTGGTGACTCTGAGGCGCCATTAAAATTTATTATATCGCGTGCTAAGGTAATTTTTACATTAACAAAGCTGCGAGTCACAAAACTCAACTCCGTACGCATAAAATACATTTTGTCGTATAAAATGAAAATGCTGTAAGTCAGAAAAATTATTTTAGATCTACAGTTGAAATAGAGCTTCGAGTGCAAAGGGTTAAGTCCACGTGATCTGGTTCGACACCATGTAATGTCTAATTTCACAGTTACGTTTGCAGGATCTGTTTCGTTCGATTCTTAAAACGCACATTCGAAAGGTGCATTCATTCGGGCGAGATCAAATTAATATGATCCATATTTCGGCAGCCGAGGCGATCCGACTCTCAATACGGTTCAAACTGCGCAAGGAATCCCCCTTTAATCCGAGAGCATTGTTAGGAAAGGCCATTGTCTACTTGTGTCCCCTCAAAAGGCGAACTCATGATTTACTCCGTGAAATCAAAGTCCTCCTCGGAATGGAAACTTTCCAAGTGGTTAGATCCTTCTAGAACTATGCCTTTGTGCTATTGTGCGCGGTAACTGCTAATCGGTAATAGTGTCCTTATGTTTATTTGATTCGCAGTCGTCTAACCTCTACCTAAAAGGACACTGTCGGCCATCAAAGTGATTCTCGGTCAAACGACGTAACGGAATCAATCACCTTCACGTTATAATTAATCCTTTGCACTCGAGTGGTGACTCTGAGGCATCGCTAAAATTTGTTATATCACCTTTTAAGATAATTTTGATATTAACAAAGTGTAGAGCTATAATAAATTGTTAAGAGTGTAACTGTTGCGTGAGTCCCAAGAAACAATTTCGTATGCATAAAATGCATTTTGTCGTATAAAATAGAAATACTATATAAGTTAGAAGAATGATCTTATATTTACAGTTAAAATAGCTTCTAGTGCAAAGGGTTAACACTATGCCGTCCGGTGGCACCACGCTGGTGCCGTGCAAAAACTATCTGTTGTGTGCCGGTGGTACCACTTTGGTGCCATTTTAAAAAATTGAAATAACATTTGAACTATTGGATTGGCAACTAAGTAATTGCCGATTTCAGTTATAGATGTCTCTCACTCCCATTTTTATGATATCTGTAAATGTTATATTATAAAATTATTATTATTATTATTATGTTATTTTTTATTATCCGTGAATGTTGGCAACTTGACAAATTGAATGCAGCGGCCCACGATTTCTTTCACAACCGCGTCGACCAGCACTTCCTTCGTCTTCATAATTTCTCCGATCGAACGAGACAGTTCTAATTTCTTCTCTGTTCTCATCTACTGTCATTCCTAAACTTTGTAAAAACAGATGAATCAAATTTCGCTCTAATTTATTGGGTTGGCAACTAAGTAATTGCCGATTTCAGTTATAGATGTCTCTCACTCCCATTTTTATGATATCCGTAAATGTTATATTATAAAATTATTATTATTATTATTAGGTTATTTTTTATTATCCGTGAATGTTGGCAACTGGACAAATTGAATGCAGCGGTCAAGGAAAAGCGACCAGAATTGGTCGATCGTAAAGGTGTCATTTTCCACCAGGACAATGCTAGGACGCACACGTCTTTGCCCACTCGGCAAAAATTGATGGATATTGGTTGGGAATTGTTGTTACACCCACCATATAGCCCTGATCTCGCGCCATCGGATTACCACTTATTTCGATCCCTGGACAACTCCCTTCGTGGTAAAACTTTTAACGACGATGACGCTGTAAAATCTCACTTAACTCAGTTTTTGGCCGAAAAGGATCAGACTTTCTACGAGCGTGGAATTTTCAAGTTGTCAGAGAGAGATGGCAAAAGGTCATCGAACAAAATGGAAAATACATTACAGATCAAACTTCGTTCCAAGTAAAAAAAAACTTTTTATTTCATTGAACAAATCGGCAATTACTTAGTTGCCAACCCAATATATTTCTTGGGTGTTAAAAGGCAGCAAACTAGCTACAGCATTGTGCTTATTTAACCAAGAATTAAGTACGAAAATTCTTGGACGACATATCTTAATTTTAGGAATTTATATTACCGCCACCTTCGAAATTTTCTTTAAAATCTAAAATTTCCAAGCCATTATGCCGGCGTCAAACAAAAGAATCACATCTAAGACCTGCGGACGGCACAGTGTTTAAATACATTGCGCGATGATAATGCAACGCGTCGCATAATATCCGCAACTTCGTTTTGCCAGCTTGTTTCATTATTTCGCGTTGGTTTATGTCTTTCCGATTTGCTGTCGCGCGATCCATGTCAAAAAGTATTGGATACCGTCGATCATCAACGAAATTTGCAGTTAGAGAACGTGCGGGAATCAGTTCTCCACACACACGTGTTACATCAATATTCAACTACAGTCGAATATTGACATTAATAATGTTACACGTCCCATAATATCCAGAGAGCCTACAACTTCGTTTTACTAAATTCCTTTAATATTTCGCAACACGTTGCATTTCACGAATTACTTCGACGATAAGATTTTTACGTCGGATAATCAAGCTCCACGCTATGTGGTAGCATGTACAGTGGCTCGCGAGAGTGTTCGAGCACTTTTTAAAACGAAATAACTTTTTGAAGAATGGACCTTGCTTTCCAACGTATTTTTTTAAATTACTCGAATCATATTGACATATTAGAGGAGCTAGACAAAATCAACAAGAAACTAATAAATCCAAAGAGCTTGAATTTTCTCCGATACGGAAAACAAGAGTTGAAAACAACGACGCGTAATCTCCTCGATCATAAAGGAGATACCACAGAACAGATTACTTTGCTTGCCCGGGAATTTTCGGGGTTGATTTTCGGCACTGAAAGTATTAAGCGCCTCGCAAGCGCTGCTCATCAATTAATACGAAAAATCGTGAAGAAGCGAGCGTGCAATTCGTGGCGGATTCTCAGCATCCCCGTGGAAGTATATGTTGCTATAAGCAGCGAAATGGTCGCGTGGTTGCCGAAACAAACGGTGTTTCCCGTAGCCGGCCGGCCCGGGAACCCTAAAAATTTCGCGGCGCTCGAAACAATTTCGGCGCGGGCATATTTAACGATCACGGAACAATGCTCGGAGAGTAGCCGTGACGGGGTCACGAGCTTAAACTGCGAAACTGCCGGAAACGTAGCAGCCGGATGAGAAATGCAAGTAGGACAGAGGGTTGAGGGTGGAAAAAGGACCGGGGGAGGGAGGGCATAAGGCAGGAACGAATGGGCGCAGCTTCAGGAACGCGGAGGCGGAGAGCGCGAGCCGAGCAGAGCCGTGCCGAGAGAAAAAGCGTGCTGTTCATTACGCAGAGAATTTATACGAGTCGATGGAGCGGTTCGTTTCTATTTCTCGGGCGTACCGCGCCGGCACCGGCTCCGCAGAGCCATTGAAATTCCTTGCTCGCCCGCAAGGCCGGACGCGGTGTCTTAACTGGCCCTGTTTACGAAACAGTTATCGCCGAAAATAATCCTACGCTCGCCTGGCAACGAGTCTGGGGTAGACGAGCCGATTACTGTACCCTGTTAGCGGCCCTTCAGGGTTAAACTTTACTTTACGGGTCCAGAGATTTTTGGCTCTTTCGCGTATATTCCCGTAGATTTCGCCGAGAAAACTCCAAAAATTCAAGTCCCGAGGTGCGCAAACCATGGGTTCAAATATGATACGCGTCCAAAGTCGACGCAAAGTAACCCTAACTCTGACTCTAAAAATAAGGTTAGCCGCCGTCGGGAGTTTTCGCTACTAAACACAGTTCGAATGACACTTCTTAAAAACATTAAGGTAAATTTCAAAGTTTCTTTTGTCGATGTAAATTTTCCTATGGCAGAACTATCAAATCTCTTTTGAATATTAGCAGAAAGGAAAAGAAAAGTTCTGGAGCCAGTTACCGTGTGCCTAGAATCTACAAGAATCAGTTACTGTGCTCCCAGCCTGAATACCGTGCTTTGATTACTGTGCTTCACTTGCTACGCTCCTTTCCTGAATACCGAGCCCCGACAACTGTGCAGAATAAAAATTTAACATTTAACATACTTTAATAAATTTTATATTCTATACAAAAAATTTCATACAATGATAAATCATATAAAAGCTCATATTAGAGATGACTGGTTTAATAAAACTTCATATTCACATTTCTACTCTTTAAAAATATGACAGAGATGACTTGAAATTTGAGGTTATGTAGGCCTGATGAAAAATAGATTCATTTACTGTGCACAGTAACTAATGCATCGAACGAAATATAGGGTTCAGTTACCGTGCAGAATAAATAAACTATTGAAATTGAAAAAATTCCAAAAATTCAAATAAATAATCATTGGTTTGTTTTTCCGTAATCTTAATATGTTTTACATTGTTTTATCGTGATATCTTAGCTAGTACGATTTATTTTATTCAATATTAATCTCCATTTGTTCGGTATTTTCTTAAACATTTTCATAAGCTTGACAGAAAATTTTGTAAATTCAGAGTCAAAACGTTGAAACAATTCTTGTGATATTTTAAGAATTCCCGTCTTTCGCATGTACAATTGTAACAAGTAAATAATTCATCGAAGTTCGATGAATGTAACAAAATTGTGAAAATATACAAAAGGCAGAGTAATTGCGTACACCACAGTAACTGGGGATTAATTTTACATAGAGAATGCATAATCATCAGAAGAATTTGAGAACATTCTTGCTTCGTTCCTAATTTTTCAAAACTCTCAAGGAAAGCAGTAAACTTCTACGTAACTTTTGCTTCTTTAAATTCCTGCAGCAGTTCCAATTTGCATAAAAATCTGCTCTGTTCTCGTTGCAACGAAGACAATCTGAGGAACATGCGGGAATTAAAATTCTTCTGGAATAGCGTCCAAGATGTAAAGATGACGGAAATAAAACATGGTAGAAGCTTTTTCGAATAAGTTTGAATCCAAGAAGAGGCACGAAGGTCTACCGTGTTGTCGATACAACGGAAACAATATTCACATTGTGTACAAGAATTAATATTCTCTGAGAGAGTAGCTTTTGGAATGCAAAATGGAACGAAGGTTCGCTGTACGTCAACGCAGCAGGAACAATCTAAAGAAAATGCAAGAATTAGAATTCTTCTGGAATAGTTTTCAAGATGAAAACAGAAATATAAAATTATACATTTTTATTAATGTAGTATTGTCCTGATCTGCGTGTCAGACAAAATCGTGTCAAAGCGACGAAACTTTATAATCTTTATAATCTGATTGGTATGACATAAATGTTATAATTTAATAATATATTCGACAAAATCAAAATATCATTTTATTCATAAAAAAAATATCAGATACTGGTTCATCCGAGATAGCAATTTCGAATTCAACGGAAGAATGTGTAAGAGTTAAAATTCTTTTAGTACAACTTTGGAAGCGTGGGAATAAAGTAATAACTCATAATTGAACAGAACAATATATAGAACAATTTTGAAGGCACGAAAGCGAAGAGAATAAAAATTGGGGAAAGAACGAAACCCGAAGAATACAAGATGATAAGAGATAATAATCTATAATCTATCGAAAGAACATACAACAGTTAATATTCTTTTAGAACAACTTTAGAGATGAGAGAATGAAGTAGATAAATATTAATCGAAACAAAACCCGAAGAATACAGGTTGATCAAGGATATTAATTTATAATCGTGCAAAAGTTAAAATTCTTTTAGAGCAACTTTGGAGACGCGGAAACGAAGAAAATAAAAATTGAAGAAAAAAGAACAAAACCCAGAGAATACATTATTATAATAATATCAGAGATAATAATTTATAATCTAGCAAAAGAATTAAAATAAATAATAAATATAATATATACATAATATTATAATATATATAATATAATATAAATTAAATAATATAATAATATAATAAAGAATATATTATATAAATAATATAATATTATAATATAAAATAGAAACAAGAGTTAAAATTCTTGTACAACAACTTTGGTGACACAAGTAGAGATAAATGAACGGAAACAGAAGATAGGGAACACAGTGTAATCGTGGATAATAACTCAGAATTCAGCAAAAGGTAACTCGATGGCAATGTCTGACGATAAAACAATCGAGCCCGAGGTTCCGAAGTTATCTTTTGTACGTGTTTCCACGTCGGGCCGCCGCGCCGCGGCCGCCGCGCCGGAACAAAAATCCGGGCCGTGGAACACGGCTCGACAGCGTTGTTCCGCGTGCCGGGCAAAAATGTGCATAATTTAAACGGGCGACCATAGGTATAGCTTATCAGGAGAACAAATGAGCGACCAGGGGCTAGTACTGCGGAGCAAGCAGATATGCGATGTACCAAAGTAGAACGTGAACTATGCGAGAGCGTGTGTGTATTACAGCATTGCGGATCGCGGTCTCGATGCGTGGAAAACTTTCCAGTCCGGGTTGCTCTCCGCAGCCTCCTCTCGTTCTTCGTCGACCTTAGACCCACTGCAACAGACATTTTCTTTCTTTTCTTGCGACACCTACCTTTGCGGCCTCTTGATTTATTCTTTCTTCTGGTCGAAGAGATTTTTTTGGATTGAGACTTTTTCAGCGAGCAATATTGACACGTTCAATGCTGAATATCAAACTCAAAGATTCTCGCAATATCGAAGTAAAAAGCACTGTTGGAAAGCAATTATCTTCGTGTGGTCTAAAATTGGTATGGGTGACTGTAACGCTGGTGCGAGTATAAAAAAGAGAACGAATAGCGCGTGCGGAAAAGTAAAGGTGAGAAGCAGAATCAGGAATGACCAAAGTGCAACTACTCACTAAATGAAAAAGGAAACATTTCTGGTTAAATTCATTCTTCCATTTATCTGTTGCTGCAATAAGCTTGTCCTGTTCACGCAACAAACGTATTTACTATTAATTTAGCTTTTTTGCATTCTAGAAATCCTAGTAACATTCAGTTCGTTCGGATGTATAGCAATAGAAATGAACTATGAAACGTAGTTTGGAATTGGTTTCACGCATTTGCGATCGATGCGCGACAATCGAGGCGTTAATATATCGACACCTTTAGTAATGATAATTATACACCTTTTTAAATAAAGTAAACTTTTCATAATTGAACGTACTGATTTGAATTTTTTTTCTTTTTTTAGACGTGTTAGACCGATTAGTTTACTAGATGATGAGTGAAAATTGTATGCATTTGTGAGAAATATGAGAGGGTGCAATTTAAAATAATAAGAGGATTAAAAGAATTTAGAATTGAAATTTTTAATCGAAAAAAAAGAAAGCTATTTAAAATAGTAAGGATTAAGGATTAAGGATGGTAAGGATTAAAAGAATTTAGAATTGAAACTGTCAAAGAAAATATTACAAAATTTTTAAAGGACGAACGAAATTATTAAGGGAACAATGGAATTTTTAAAGGAAGAAAGAGCTTTTCAAAGGAATTGCAATCGATGCAGCAAATTTTTATTATGTATAAAGATTATCACCTATACGATTCTTTATAATGAAAATTGCAAATATACATACAATATGTAAATTGTCACCATCACACATTAATATTGACTTGTTTCATGAATCTGTTATCACTGTTCTAAACAGAACGTAATTTATATTTAATTGTCAACTGACGCGCGGGTCTTCTTTTTGCACTGATCATCGAGTTATTGAATAATATATTAGTCACTACATGTCCTTCCCTATATATAATTCAGTATATGCAATTTAATGCAACGTAAATATTTATGCAGTAACGTTGTAACCGTACTCCATAATTTGGTGGTTCAATTAACACACTGAAAACTGAAGCGTGACATATGTTCGCGTGTTCGCTATAGCGAAGTATATTTTATAGTCAAACGTAATTAATGTATAATCAATCTTTTCAATCATAACGCGAATATTCGACGGTCTCGATAATACGCATGAAGTGATCAAATTTGGAAATTGAGCTTGGAATGCAATACATTTATATTGATTTCGTAAGTACATTTCTAACAATATATAAAATCGTTATTATGAAAATTTAACCCATTAAGCACCTCGTATTTACTTAATAATCGTAATACCTCGTATATAACATCATACCTCGTACGCGCGGGAGCTATATTGTTTAATTTCTGGTATATTATATGAGAACTTTGATTTATATTAATCTTTATGGAACTTATGATACGAATATGAAGTATATAAGTATATATATTATAATTCGAATGACATTTATGTGATACCAATATAATATAAAACCATGAAAATATGTAATATGAATAGTAGATACTATAGTATCCTAATAGTATTCTATTATATTATATATATTCTATTATATATATATTCTATATTATATATTATATTATATTATATTATATATATATTCTATATTATATATTATATTATATTATATTATATATATATTCTATATTATATATTATATTATATATATATATATATATATATATATATATATATATATATATATATATATTCTATTATATATATTCTAGAGAGAGAGATTATATATTCTATTATATATTCTACTCAATTTAGTCATCGCTCCGACGATTAAACAGTTGGATGAAACTCTGTACGTTATCATGTAATCGATGTATTGTATCGTTAGTTGCAATTTGATATCCATACATTGTCTTCGCTATCGTATTCGTTGGTCATCGTTCGATGTATCGTGTTCATAGCATGCTCCTTTCCTATAATTCATTGTACAGTAAATTCTCCCTAGTTGACGCTCAGATTGTGCACAAAAATGGACAATGTCGGAAGAGGATATACGATTATTCGAGTCTTGCGGCTCGTTTTTATAATCGTTGAAAATCGGTAACTATAAAATCATATCTCTGTTCAATCCGAGCGTCAATTAGGCAAAAATTTACTGTACTGCGCGAATTCTCTCGCTTTGTAAAATGACGAAGCAACAACAAAAAACAACAAAACTCTACATTCTGATCGTTGGGGAACTAACATCAAGAGGTGAAATCACTCTAAAAATATTTGTACCTTCTGAAAATGAAAAGATGGTCCAAATGTTTTATGGTTCGGTAAGTCGTGCATTCTGTTTAGGCAAAATCGAGACGAACAATTTTCCACAAGGTCGAAAAATCTAATAGTCGGAAGTACGACCTTATCTGAAATTCCCTTCGAACCATTTTTATCCTATTTTGCAAAGTAGCTCGCCAAGCCGCGACTTCCGCGGGGCTAAATTTCGTCCCTAAAATTTGAGCTCCGACGGATGGAGAATATGTGTCCCCCATTTTTGGCGAATGCACAGTTTCATCGATAACCGTAGAGAAGGAGACACCATGAATTCGCGGTAACAATTTCACAGAACACTTACCAAATTGGTTCGCCGTTCCGACTATCGAGCACGGTTCCCGTGAACAAACAGGTGTCGAGTTTAATCCGCGTAGAGACGACTGCCGCGGGAGACACGAGCCCATCTCCACGAATCCACCAGGATGCGCTAGGACGCGCATCGAACCCGTATCTTGGTAGTTCTTGCACGGTACTTTTTCCCCATTCTATTTGACCCCTGCATTTGAACGCTCGGTGCGCGTCCAGGATTACCATAAATGAATAAACGCTGAATTTTAAACGACGCGCACCACCAATCGTCTCGCCGACGTGCCAGCTTTCGTTGTTCCGCGATAAAGCTTTACATCTCCCTCGAATTTCAATTCTAGTCACTTTACATCGGGCGGTTATTCCGCGAGCCCCAGCCCTCCGATGAAATTCGAAAATAAGAAATTGCGAATTCTTGTCGAGCAGCGCGCCGCGCCGCGTCGGTAAGAAATTGTCGACGGCTAATCACCGGGGCTCGGTAATCGGGAATGCAATAAACTCGATATGAAAAATTCCGAATCCTTTTACCAACGTTTTTTATTCGTCGATCGGAGTCGCGCGATTTTTAATAAACTCGAGATTCTGCGCGGACCGACGATTCCCGCTGAGTGTAAATCTTCGATCGATGATCGATGAGCGATCAAGTGGTTTTAAAATTAAAGCGTCGCTAATTTTTGGCCGGAAAATTGTCGATTTTCGAACAGCCGTAACTTCGTGAAAAGTTATCATAAAATTATGACTTTTTTTTTAAATTAACTCTTGAAATCTCTGCCTTAAAATATCGTGTTCCAATTTTTAATATCATGCAACCCTAGGAGTGTGGCATCCTAAATTTGTGCGCATGTTCGTGATATCGAAAAGTGCAGAGTTTAACGCCCTCCGTGGACTTGGAAAAATTGTTCTTCAGCATGCCGTTCACAACATCCTAAAGTTCGGACTTTCCCCTTTAATTGGAGGGTCGATTTACGTCGCTGCAATTTTTTCTCGCGAAGTTATAGCACTTTGAATGTGAAAAATGTTTCCAAGTCCACGGAGGGCGTTAAACTCTGCACTTTTTCGGTATCGCGAACATGCTCTTAGATTTAGGATACTACAGTCGTGGAAACGCGTGGTATTCAAAATTTGAATGTGGCATTTTAAAGCGGAGATTTCAAGCTTTAATTCTTTGAAAAAGACATAATTTCATGACAGCTTCTAACGGCGTTACGGCTGTTCGAAAATCGACAATTTTCCGGCCAAAAATTAGCGGTGCTTCAATTTTGCTATTGATATACTTTTTAAATTCTTTTAATTTCTGCACTATTTTAAATCGTAGCTATCCAATTTCGCCGTAATTGCGTAAAATTTATTTGGATAATTTCTGATCGGAACGGCTTCGGTTTAGCTTCGTTTTGGTAAAACGGCGAATTTGATTTAAAGGCAAGTGAATACGGTCCGCGCGGAAAGGTAAATTTGGCGTGCAAAACCGGTGCTACAGCGCTCTTCCTGATCTCAAACAACAGCAGGAAGTGTTTCTTGCCCGGGGTAATCCATCTTCCGCGATACCGATGACACGGTTACGGTCCGCTTTGACGTTGCCAAGTCGAGAGACCGTCGTGGTCGAGTGTTTCCCTCTATTTTCCGTATTCCTTTCTTCTTCTTTTTTCTTTCGCCTTCCCGCCCATCGATTTCAGGCTGGATTAAATCTTGAAACGACGTGTATAAATCGTTTGTGCCCGCTTACCATTAGTTTCGGTGCTTTTCGTTTTCGAGGGCGGTCTGGGGAGCCCGCTAAAGCGACTGAGCTCGTCGTTAATAATTATCGTACCGACCGGACTGAAAAGCCCGTAGATTATGGCCGTATATCGGCGAGCACCGAAACGATCCGAGGGATTAAGACGCGGCGAGCGACGCTTTATTTTTCGTTGGTTTTCACGCCGCGCCGCCAATCTCTCTGGTGTTTAGTATAATTACGGTCGGCCGGCGGGAGCGTCGAATCCTCGTCGATTATCTCTTAACACTTGTACAAGATTAGCCCTGCGACCCTTCGTGTCCTAGCAGTACATCGAGCCACCCATTTCTCGTTAAAATCATGCTACCGATCGAACGTACTACCGATCGAGCCGATTTCGTTGAATTAACATTCGTTGATTCATTTTAAGCCCGGACAATTTAAAAGAAATTGTCGTTGCACCAGGAACAACCGAAAGTCTGATACAATAAATCCTCCCCAATTTTCCTTCAGCTTGTAACCTCGTTTTTATAATTGTTGATAATCGGCGACTATAAAAGTGAGTTGCGAGGCTTGTCCATTTGTCTTTACAAGCCGAAGGAAAATTGTGTGTGGAGGACTTACTGTACATTTACAAGAAGAGATTTCTGAGACTAATTAAAAATTAGTGTCATTTTTGCGCGACTCGCGTGGCACTTAACCGTTAATCCGCTTTAATTGTTTTATGGTATGCCATTGTCATTAGGTTCAGCGAAAGAGCTGAGTAGGAATTCGGATTTATTCTTTCGTTTGTAGAACAATCTCATCGTCTTTGAGCAGGGCTGGGCAGAAATAGATTTTTAAAACAGTAAATAGACTATATAAATAGTCTTTATGAATATTTGTCTAATTCAGAATGGCATATAAATTTTGTTTTTTAAATAGCAATCACATATGAATAGTACGTAGATAAATATGTATATTTGAAAACGCTATTTCCATAAACTTTCAAGGAGAGTGTATTTGCCAAGTTCTGTATTACATGAGAAGATACGAACTATTTCAAAAATCTATTTTTTCCGAGCCCCGTCTTTAAGTTACTCGTAACGTATTAAATGTAACATAAGCGTAAGTAATATACTCAAATTAAACCGAGGATTCTTTATCTTTCATATCTTTGCCAATCAAATATACAAAGTTGATGTTCCACGTTAATTTCAATTGGTCTACTGTTACAAATTACACGCGCTCATTGTTATCATACAGGTGTTTTGCAGTTCAGTGATAAGCACGGAATAATAATATATATGTAAATATAAGCAATACGTATCGTGTAAATAACAGGCATACCGCTTTTTGCCTTTGTAATCGTGACAGGATTAATTACCCATATTGAAAAATTAATTATCGTGCTGATGCATTGGGTGCATCAAATTAGGTTGCGATTTACGAGGCACGCCACGGGTGAAACAGTAATTGCTACCATAAATCTTGGCACATTACCTCTAGCAGCTGTTGTTCAATACTCTTTCGAAATTCTTTTATACTTGAACATTGAAATTTACTGGAAACGAAAAATGTGGTTCACTAATCTCATTTTTGCGATCGTTAGTTAGATAAAACATTTTGCATTCTCCGTTTAGGCGGAGAATCTTATCTTATCTTAGAAATTATAACCTTATTGAAACCTCAACCGAACAAAATCAAAATTGAACGAAGCAGAAATTACATAAAAATATATTTCTCTGTCTAACAATGTTCATAAAATAAAATGCATGAAATCCGTAGCTTGGTAACAAAACTTGCCAAGCTTGGTCAACAAATTTGTTGACAATATAATATAATATAATATAATATAATATAATATAATATAATATAATATAATATAATATAATATAATATAATATAATATAATATAATATAATATAATATAATATAATATAATATAATATAATATAATATAATATAATATAATATAATATAATATAATATAATATAATATAATATAATATAATATAATATAATATAATATAATATAATATAATATAATATAATATAATATAATATAATATAATATAATATAATATAATATAATATAATATAATATAATATAATATAATATAATATGATATAATATAATATAATATAAAATTTATAATAATTATATTCATATTAATTATAATAAAAATTAATTTATGAAATCTGGTATTAAGGTATAAACGCTTACACTGATACCGCGCAGAATATTTTATCAGACTTAAGATCACTTAACGCTCCTTATATCGGTCATATTCAATTATTTAATTTTACCAATTCAATAAAAATAGCTCGACAAAATCGTGTCGCCACTGATAAAATGCCCTCAATGTTACCGCAATTTTCTAGCCGACAAATTAACGGCTGGAAAACCATGAATGTCCCTCGTTTTCGCGATTGTTGGCGACATGAAAGTTAGGCGCGTGATTTTTGTTCGCGCTGTTCGCACGGTCCAGGTAATTTTGGAATGGCGAGTATCAACTGACCGTACAAACTTTTTTGTTTCAGGAAAAGGAGACGATTATCTAACCATATCCCTGAGAGACAGCGGTGTCGCTGTGGGGATGTCGCTGGCTAAAGGTAGATTAGACCTCCATATAAAACCATACCGGGTCCGATTCGACGATAATCAGTGGCACAAGGTCGTCGTGCACAGGCAGGTTCAAGAGGTAACGAGATTCATTTATTTCGTTTCAACGGCGATTAAGCTAATGCAATTAACGAGCGCGGGCAGTTTCGATCCCGGCTGAAGCAACATTATCTCGCGAAACGGGCAAACGTTACTCGACCGCAATTATTTTCGTACACTGTTCGATTTCTTCTAAACAGATCATTTCTCAATCAGTTGTTCCGCACGATTGAAATTGTAATTGGACAAAAAAATGTGTAAATTATGTACAGGTTGGTCCGCTAAGATCTGCCACCTAAATTACTCGGAAACCGTTTCTTCCATAGAAAAATGTTTCAAAAACGACGGTTCTAAAATGCGGCATACTCTGATATAATTAATTTTCTTTTCTATATTGCTTTTATTGTCGAGATTCGAAGGTCGCTTTGAATCTTTTAATCGTAACGTACGAAATTTGACTCTACCAATGAAAAGAGTAACTAAAACTGAGTTAAGAGACAGTAAGACAATATGGGTGGTAATTCAAGTGGCAGATCTTGGTGGACCACAGTGTACATTGTGAAGAGCGATCGTATTAGAATAATCGTCGTAGAATATAGTTTTTTCGTATTTAATAGAAATAAGAAAGCGCTGTTGGTCTATAATATGTTCAGGTTTAAAATATAATGTAAAATGGCGTATCAAAATACGTATTTTTTCTGTCTACGTTTTTGGTTTTACATTTTCTCCACATTTATACAATTCTTGCCATTCTTCTTTTACATTTTGATGTTATTTGATATATATGAATATGAATACGTGTGAACGATTAATGGAATGATCCAATTATACACGGTGGATGACAAAATGAAATGATCGAATTGTGAACAGTTACTTAAGTATGACGAAATAAAACACTCTACGTATCATTCGTTAACATTAACGTCTATTGACGTTAGTTCAAGAATAGATTAATGAATAGGTTAGTTCATTACATAATACATCGTATAACGGGATATCTAATATTATCACAAAGCCTGCTGTGTCGGTCTAATTGACCAATCTCATATCTTATATTTGAAAATTGTTGAAATCGCGAACACATATTTCCGTACAAGAAGCTCGATTATATATTCCTAATTCAAGTACACATTGCAATAAAAAGTGAAGCCGAGACACGAATTCAATCTTGTCATTCTTTCAAAGTAAAGATACAATACGTGCTGATCACTGCCGGTGCCAGTGCCAGGGAAATAAGTTACGCAAGGAGTGGGGTATTTGACGCATGCGCTGGGAGTCCCGCACAGCGGCGTGACACGTCTACCGCGTGAACATTAGAGAATTAATTAACAGTGCTCGGAATACTTCGGAGCCCAATGTTGCGTTCCGAAGCATCGCGAGCACCGAATTATGTGGTTCACCCGGTGGACGCGCCACGCCGCTGTACAGTAATGTCTCCCTAACTGACGCAAAATGGACAATTTGGGAAGATTAGATACGATTATTTGAACCCTGCAGCTCGTTCTTATAGTTGTTGACAATTCGTAACTATAAAAGCGAACCGCAAGGCTCGAATAATCGTGTCTCCTCTTCCCAAATTGTCCACTCTTGTGGACAATCCGAGCGTCAATTAGAGAGACATTACTGTACGGAGCTCCTAGCGCACGCGTCGCCTATCCCCACTCCTTGCGTAACTTATTTCCTTGCGAACACTGGTCGATGCTCCATAGGCTTAGCGTTGAATAATATTTTGTATCGGCGCACTGTCGATTGACTTTACCCTCGTAGAACATCAAAGAACCCGCGACAGTTGTTCGCCATCGGCGCGTAAAAACGAAAAATGCCAGCGGATGCAGTCCGATTCCGGTTACTGTCTATTGTAAAACGAAATAGATTTTCCAATATCTGTCGCGCGTCTTACACTCAGTTTCGCGTCCGCCGTGTAATTGAAAACACGTCAATAGTCAATACTTATCGGCACCGGAGCGGGCTCGTTAAATTTTATTGTAAAATACGTTTATATCCCGGCCGGAACTTCACTCTGTACCAGCCGAGGTATTCAATTATCGAACACGATCACAAAGAGCAGTTACACGTCCATCCAAGATTACATATCCGTTCTAGAGTTCACGGGAAATCCTTTTCACTGAACACAAGCGGCCTCGGCTTTGAATTAACGAAACTTCTGGCTCGGTGAAATCATCTGGCAATCTCTGCTGAAATTATTATCGAGCCCTTTGCGATGAAAACGAGCCATTACAAAATTATTATATGATAATTCAAAGCGATGTTCTGCCGTTATAATTCTCTCGTAATCGTCGAAACGACGGATCGCTTTGGTTATAGAAAACAGTGCGATACAGGGCGATAACATAATTACGTTGGATACTGCTAAACAGATTCTTAGGAGATAAATGATATTAAAAGACAACATTGTATGGAAATTGAAGAAGAAAAACCAAGATGTTCGTTAGACTCCACAAACGACAGGGTTGTTCGGAAAGTGATCTCGTTTTTCAACGAAATTCCATTTTGTAAAAGCGTTGAAAAGATTCTTTTAGTATTTTGTCGACAAAAAACAGGACTCGAAGCTGCCAGAAAAATGTCTCAGAAAGTTACAGAATTAATACATCATTAAATATTTCCTCTAAACATTCAGAAATCGTCTTTCATTTTCTCGCGAAAGAGTTATGTTCTCTGCAGCTTCGTTAACGAGTCATTAACGAAAAACACTTACACCGATTGGTCAGCATTTCTCGCTAAGCGTCGTGTCAGTCACCGGTGACTGATGATATAAAATTAAAAAAAATTATACTCTTCTGTATAAAAAAATTTCAAATAATTCTGCCATCACAAAAGAACGTATTAACTTTGCTACAAAAGAAAGAAAAATTGTAATATGATATTATTAACACTAGAACCATCAAACCAGTAAAAATGACTGGTTTCCGATTTTTTCTTTTACAGTTCCCGATATCATAAAAATACACACTTTTTCGTTGAAACAGGTATTATAACATAAATCATACGAAGTTGAAATAAATCCAGTCTTGGCTTTTTTATAAAACAATACACATTAGCCGCGTTTTGGGGTCGACAGTTCTAGCGTTAAAACGCGGTATTCGCAGCTTTCACGGAATGTTGTAACGCTCAATGTTAACGTTGCACCGGCAGAATGTTAACATTTTCGCTAATGAATAAGTCGACATCAAGACGCGCTTCTTCCAAAGGCTTGCATCGTCTTCGCTAGAAATCCTCGCTATTAAAAATCGGCACGAAGGACGACGAACGGTTCGAGCTTTGGCAACGACCACCGTAAGATTATCAGCCCCGTACATCGCGAGAAGCTCTCGCAAACGCGGTATCGTTCGCGCCGGACGCGCCGAGCGAAAGAAATGAAAATGTTCCGGGTGTGATATTAAACGGCTAATATCCCTGTCCGCATTAACCCGGTTAAAATCGGCGTCACGACTCGGCTGGTTCCGTTGTCCCGGGTCCCCTGTCTCGAGGCAAATAGATCGGCGAACGGACGTGAGGGCAATATCGTTAGTGTGCCCTGGGTATACCAGGCGGCATTCATCGCGTATTACGCGCCGTAGGATAGGTAATGCAATTATTTACGCGTTGCCGTCGCGCGGTAGAGGGAGAGCCCAGACACCGACCGACACACACACGCCATATACATATATGCGTACACGGAGTTTATCGATTTAACACCGCCGGTACGTATTCATGATCCATGGGAATCGATCCCCCCTCCCTGCCCCCCTGCGTCGACGATCGCGAGTCGATCCCGGGACGACGCGCGTTACTCGATTGTTTTCGCTCACGTGGCCCGCTGCTGCAGACTCGTAATTTCTGCTGTTTAAATTCCGATCGGGCGCCTTTGTACGTGTCGAGCACCGCGTTCCCCAAGAATTCCAATTGGCTACGGGGCCGCCGGCGAACGGTGGAAGAAGCGAGAGAGATTTTTCTCAGCTCGTCCCGGCTATTTGCGTTCCCGGCACTGTTTCATTAAAGGCGGGACTGCTTCCGTGAGACGGGACGAGATCGTCTGGCGGTGCCCGAATTAATACCCCCCGATCTCTCGATGTTGGTAGTTAGACGTGAAAGGATATCGGTGATTTTCAGGATCGTCGGACAGAAATATTGTTCCCGTTTCTGTTGTTCGATCCCCGGAATTTGTCGAACCGTTCTCCCGCGATCGAGAACAAACGGGGGGCCTACGGCGCACCTTTGACCTTTGACATAGGTTCGAGAACGTTTTTTAGACGGAGCAATTTTTAATGTTCCAAGCTCTGATGTGATTCGCGTCCGTAGAAGATCCGTTGAAATTTTCAACGCGCGTGCAAGTTACCGAGATCCGCGCAATGCATTTTTGAAATTTTCGTTTTATCGTTCCAAGAAATTGCAATTCTTCGAAATAAGTTTTTAGCCATTGTCTAGTCAACCGATCCCGCTAACAACACAAAAATGATTTAGATCGCTTGTCCCGATCGTGAAAAAGTTATTCCGTTTTAAATGGTGCGCGAATACTTTTTCTACACGCTGTATATCAATCGATCGCGAAACCGCTGTTCTCGAACACTGTGCGACGCTAAATCGCGAGAAGATGCGGCCATCGAAATAAATTTCCGGAGCCGCCATACTTTTCCGGTGACAAGAACGTACGGTGCGCGTCGCCGTCATTAAATCATGGGGGACCGCGATTATCCCGCAGCGATCGACCGCGACGCGACGGTGATGCTCGAAGTTCGCCGGAACGAGACCCGAGGAAAAATGCGGAGCTGTTTGCGGGACAAACGACGGCGGGTGCAATCTTTTCGCTAAACATTAGATGCATACTTGGCGGCGAATCGATCGCGCGATTACGGCGCACCGGCAGGACGATCGAGCATCGTGCGCTCGGGGAAATTAACCGAAGTGCCGTTACCGCGCACATTAGCCGGTCTGCATGGCACTGGCGACCTAATTCATGCGCGGGATACCTCCTTGCACATCCGCAGCCCTTAAATCGTTAGCGTGCACCACGCCGCGATGCATTCCCCGCGCGGCTATCTACGATACAAGATAACGGATAGTCGGCTAGAAATAGATAGCCCCGGTGCCTCTTCTAAAGCCGCATCCGCACCGCCTTGGCTTTTGCCGTGTGGCTTTGTCGAGCCGGCGGGAGACGCTTGGCTTGCGGCATTCGAGCGACTTGAAACGGTTTTATGCGGCTTAGGGCGGCTCGATGCGAATCGAAGAGACTTTCGAATGGCTTTGATGCGACTTAAAGCGGCTCGACGCTGTTTAAAACAGTGTGCAGCGATTTGATGCGGTTTGAAGCGGTTTGAAGCGATTTGAAGTGGCTTTCAGATGATTTTTGTTGCAAGTTGAAGCGATTTGAAACAATTTGAAGCGACTTAAAGTGACTTTGAATTTGCTTTGGTTTGGACTTGAAGAGATTTGAAACGATTTGAAAAGAGTCGAAGAGATTCGAAGTGGCTTCAGACTGGCCTTGTAACAATCTTCAAGTGACTTGATGCGACTTGGAAAAGCTTGAAGCAATATCAAACGACTTGAAGAGGCTTTGAAATAGCTTTAAGCGACTTAAAGCGGGTTTATGCTGTTTGGAGCAATTTGAAGCAGCTTGAAGCGATTTAAAGTGGCTTAGAGATGACTTTAAACTGGTTTTGAAGCGGTTTTCGGGAGGCTTAATGTGGCTTGAAGCGACTTGAAACGGTTTCAAGCGACTTAAAGCGTTTTAAAGCGGCTTTGAAGTGATCTTGATGCAAATTCGAGTGATTTTAAACGATTTGAAGACAGTTGAAATGATTTGAAGCTGCTTTAGACTGGTTTTGAAGGAATCTTTACACAATTTGAAGCAGCTTGAAGCGATTTGAAGCGGCTTGAAACTGCTTAAAGCGGCCTTAGAATTACTTTGGGACAACTTAAAGCGGCTTTCGGATGGTTTTGGAGCGACTTCTCCCGATGACTTTGAAGAAGATTCGGTTCTAACAGTTTCAGTTCGGATTCTTGTCAAAATCAGGTCCGCCAGTTCTGGTATTACAAAATAAGTAATCTTTTTCATTTCACGTATGATACATAGTCGTTTCGCGGACCACCGTAAAAAAAAAACGAAATTTTAGAAAACAACGAGGAGAAAAGAATCGCATAGCAATGGCTGTTGCATAATGTACGAGAAGGCGGCATTAGTCATTGATTTTTAAAAGACTATTAACCGACCGAGGTAAATTATCAACTGATCGCAAAATTAACCGTACAGATAGCTTGTGTCGATCGCGCGACCGTAGTATATCGGAGTGACGCACGCGATTCAGTTTATAAAATACGTTTATATCGCGGTGTCCAATACCGTGCATGCGAGCCCATTTCGCCCCGGTCACTCCATATACCCGGAATCCATTAGTCCAAGCAAATCTCCAGGCTTTTTATATCCCGTGATCAACAAGTCGTTCTCATTTAACATCCCCATCAGACAAAACCGCACAATTTGCATCCCCATCCGCTGAGCCGACCACATTTAATAATCAACACTCCCCAATATAACAGCAGTCGCTGTTCCAGCCATCATCAATCCTGCCGGCAGCGCACACGCGTCACACTGTAATCCGACTGTAAAAAAGAGTTACTAATTAGTAACGTAAACCTTCTGCGACGATATTCGTCCTGGCACACATAATAAGCCTTGCAATCTAGCAATTCGTCTTCGTCCGTGATCATCGATCAAAGTGACATCTTTCTTAAACTAAATTCGATTCTTCAAGCGTATTTAGAAACGTCGATCGATCAGTTTCGTTAATATTTCTGGCTACGAAACTGTTCGTTTAATATATGTTTTCTTGGACACTGCCAGTTTCCGGATGCTGTAACGCTTCTCATTTGCATCGCGATGTAATTTGGCCACTTGAGTGGATGGCAGTTCAGTGAATTACTATGTGTACAGCGTGGATGAGGTAACATTTACCATATTTGGAAATTCATTTTCATCGCGACGGAATAAATCGAATTATGTTAGAATTCTTTGAGTACCATCAGAATTGTTCATAACATTGTTTATCGATTTTTAAACGTATCTTTTAACGTACTTCTTTTCTAGAAGTACGATTCGATCAACTTATTGATCGAAAAGTCTATTAATAGGCTACCGATTAGTAAAGTGTTAATTAGACACCTCCGAAACGCTCGGTTAAAATGTCCATCGATGGTCCAATAATTATAGAGGTTGCTGCGGTTGAGTAGCGACGGCCTGTCAAGGATTTATGTGAAGACACAGCTTTAGATCCCACGCGGCAAATGAAATGCGATTATGTCCCCGTTTCCTTCTAGAAGATGGACGGTACTGCGATCGGTGTCGGACTGGATTCGCGAGGGACAGCGGGGTAATTTAAAGCGTTCATCGATTGCCTTCGATTTATTAACCGACTTTGCGGGTCGCTCGTCAACCGCCATGCTGAACTTCAGCCTCCGAAAATCCAGATCGCTATATCACTTTAATAATCAGTTTCGTTGATTCAGCTATAATCTCGATTCATCGACAAAATTTTTGCAAACGTTCCGTTTGAAATCAAACGAACGCTAAATTACGATCGTAAATGTTGTCGAACTTCGAATTGCGGTAATTTTGTGGGGGAAAATTTTACAACGTGCTATCTGTGCTCATTTCAACCATTCAAGTCTCTAATTTCACGCTCTCTGCATACAGTATTTTCAACATTTTTTTAGCCGGAGTTATGGGAGTTCCATCGTTCATTTTTCGGACATAATTTAATTTTTCGAAAAGTTTACGATATTAAATTCCGTTGTTTAGTCTCTCAAAAATGATTTTATTGCAGGAAATTGTTGTAGTCCAATCTTCATATTAAACTTTTAATCAGTACACTCATTTCTTTATCAATTTCTCTAATAGAACGAGACAATTTTTGTTTTTTGTACGCCTTCATTTACTTTCACACGACAATTTTGGTAACAAAAAGATCAAATTTTGTTTCGACTTAGAAGAAATACATAATGTACTTATATTTAACCAGTTAGCTGTTGCAACCTCTTCGAAATGTGTTAACAAGTTACTGTAACTGTACGGTATATGTTTAATTATCTTCATATTTTGTTCAAATACGACACTGTTATAAAATATATAATTTAACAAAGAATATCAAGGTACATATCATTCTTAACCAGTTAGCTGTTTATATATCATGAAAAATTGTGAAATGTTTTCTGCCACGACGATTATGCTCGTTAACACGTTCCGTGCCGAGCTTTTTTTACTCGAATCTTCACACTTTGATATTTTACTAAAACTTGATGTATTACGTGCAATTATTAATTCTCGTACACATAACAACGTAACAAAAACTTATCAACGCCCATTCTTGCGGTGGAAATTGATTCTTCGGTTCTAAATTTCTTGTAAACAATTTGTTCAGTTCACTAAGTAAACATGCAAGCGTGTACCATCGATGGTACACGTGGCACGGAACGTGTTAAAAGAGCTAAATGATTAACAGATTACGTACAAAATCCTGATCGCGAATCTGACTCGTTGTTATAGTGCGGAGGGTTACAATTGTTAGAATGCTTAAAATTGTTAGATCGAAGGTTCGGAGGATTTTTCGAATCAAGTTTAAAGTTGATTTAATGGTTAAAGTTGGGTTATTCTAGGCACAAAAATATTAGAAATAATGAGAACCAACTTTATACCAACTATGATAAACCAACATTAGGTAAAAGTTGGTTTATCCTAGGCACAAAAATATTAGAAATAATCAGAACCGAATCGACTTTTTCGCAATTCAAAATCGAGATTTCGTATTTCCAGGACCGCAACATTAATTTTCGTCTTATTAACACGTTCCGTGCCACGTGTACCATAAATGGTACACGTTAAACTTGACCATCAGGCCACGTGTACCATAAATGGTACACGCGGACATATTTATTTAAAGCGCTGAAGACATACATTTTGTGACAAATTTGATTGTATAAAATATATTTCCACCAAAAGGATGAGAGGCATTGTAAAAAATGCTGTACAGAACAAAGCACATAAATTTGTTTAATCGTTATATACACAATAACTATTAATTACAATGTTTGACTTTTTTAAAGCAAGAGCTGCATAAAAACGGTTGATTCGGGCAATCACTACTTATCTACTGATGATATAATGAAATATTATGTGATAATGTATCAATCTTTAGTCAAAACATCAAATGGCCTGAACGACAAGTTAAGCAAAAATGGCTTGGCACGGAACGTGTTAACTTTTTTCTTCTTCTTCGTCGAAGCAGCTGAAATTTGTTCGATGTAGTTTCGTTCGAAGCAATTATTCGCATCGGAACTATACTCCGGTATAAAGAGATCGGCGATTAATATTGTCACGTTCGCGGCAGTTTATCTGTGGAAGAAGTGATACCACGCATTTCTCTGCAGTTATCTGTTATCGGCGATAGCGCGGAGAGTGTAGCCCGTGCCACAACGTGCAATCACGATTTAAGGATGCCGGATCCAACCCCATCCAGGGCTGCGTAACGTAATCCATTTCGCGAATCGACTTCGCCGTGCTATTCGGAGCGAAATTAATCGACCGATTTTTCACCTTTTATTCGCGAAAGAATTAATGGCGGTTTTATCGAGTTTCACGGTGCTTTTGCAACGATATTCTGTCTCGAAACAAGTCGGCGTCGACACGTCCAGTCGTTCTCGTCCTGAACGCGGAAAATTCCCTGTGCAAAATGTTGGCGATTAACACAGTAATTTTCTTGTTCGATCGCGGCAAAAATTAGCTCAGATGAGAATTTCATAATGCGCCAAAAATAATATACGCATTATAAAAGCATAATATTCGCATAAATAATAGCGTCGACGATTCTCAGACTGCGCATTTGATCGCGCAAGTGGCATAGTAATTTTCTTGAGCAACTGCGGCAAAAATTAGCTGGATATAAATTTCACGGTGCATCAAAAATAATGCATCGTTAACGCATAAAATCTTCTGTTTAAGCATTAGCGTCGACAATTCTCAAATTGCGGATTCTGACGCACGAATGGCGTACTAATTTTCTTTATCGAATGTGGTCAAAATTAGCTGGATGCAAATTTCACACGTGCCAAAAATAATCTACAAATTCTATAAAATGATCATTATATAACAAACAATATACAGTAATATCCACTGTTTAAATAATAACTACGACGATGCTGAAACTCAAGATATTTGCGAAAAATAAAAATATTCATCAATTGCGACAAAGAGTGGCCAATTACAAATGTTACAGTGATATAAAAATAATATATTCGTAACGCATAACACCCACTGTTTAAGCATAACAACTTTCCAATTATAGCAAAAATTAGCTAAACACAGATTTCCCAGCGAGTAAAAAATAATATATAGATAACGCGTAACATCCATTGTTTAAATGTTAGCAACGACGATAATCAAACTCCAGTTCTATATGCAAAATAAAAATATTATATCACAACCAATAAGAACCTAATCATTGAGAATCGACAATAACTGGACAGCGGATTTTATACATTTATGAGAAAATTGAGTAGCTGTTATCTAACCTAGTAAAAAAATTTCAATAAATTAAGACTACCAATGTAGAATTTTCCAAGCAGCTAAAATCATTAAACAAAGAAACAGATGCTTGAATCACTCCTGCTTTTTGCAATAAATACAGTAACTTCAAACACTTCTAAATTATTTCAGTCCTTCCACCGTTTTAAATTCGACCCACTTAATGTTAATATAAGCACATAAAATCCGCAGTCTACCAGCGGAACTACTTAACGCGAGAAATGTCATTCGAGCACCAGCTGTGAAAAATAGGCTTTCGTTGCCGCGAAATGCCTGTCGGACAGAGCAGCGTGCCTGCGAGTCATGTTAAGAAATTTGAAACTTATTCGGGAAAGTTTGACAGTTTCAATCTCACCGGTCAGCCTGTGAATGTACGCAAGTTCACAGGTTCCTTCCTCGATAACTAGTTCACCACTTCCCTGCGCGTCGACGTACGCCGTCGTCTCTTCCATTAGAAGCCTTGCGAAAACCTTGTATCGCGAATTTCGGCTTCGTTTACTTAGCCCATTGGGAACGACGCCATTTCGACGAGACGCATTATTTTAAGTACATGTTTTCGATACTTATAAGGAACGAACGAATAGACATCGTTCGATTTAGCTCGCTGAAACTAAGGCGATGTAATTGAGAAAATCTGTCTCGAAATTATGTCTCGAATTATGTTTCACATGTATCTGTACCGTTTTGTTCGTACGAACTGTTATGAAACATTGGTTATACTGGGTGTCCCAAAAATGTCTCGCAATCCAAAAGTAGGGGATTCCTAAGGTCATTTGAAGCAACTTTTTCCTTTACAAAAACTTTCTCCGAGGCACCGTTAACGAGTTATTAACGAAAAACAGTGACCAATGAGAGGCGAGCTCAGCTGGCGCGAGGCAACCGAGTCAACGGCGCCAGCGATCGGGGCGTTCGAATCCCAGCTCAGCTGGCGCGAGGCGGCCGAGCCAACGGCGCCAGCGGTCGAGGCGGTCGAATCGCAGCTCAGCTGGCGCGAGCCGACCGAGCCAATGAGCAGAACTGGGCTCCGCGCACTCGTTGGCTGGGCCGTCGCGCGCCAGCCGAGCTTGCCTCTTATCGGTCAGTGTTTTTCGTTGATAACTCGTAAACGAAGCCTCGGAGAAAATTTTCGTAAAGGAAAAAGTTGCTTCAATTGACCTCAGAAACCTCCGATTTCCGGATTGGGAGACATTTTCGGGACACCCTGTAGATCTTTGTCGCGAAGCCTTTAAGACAATCACATCAATATTTCAGGGGAATACGTTTGATTGCGGACAGGTGCCAAAAATGATTTCAGTGGACAAAAAAGATTTACGTAATCATGAATGACGTAATAACTATTAAGAGAACATATGTGTATATAATGTTGTATTTTAAACATAATTTTTTTAACGTTGTTTATACAAAAATATATTCATCTCGACGTACATTTTACGGTGTCGAATTCCGTTCAGAAATGAACGGAATAAAAGAATACAAAATTGTATTTCCAAAATGAACAAAATAAAAGAATACAAAAATTTATTTAAAAAATGAACAAAATAAAAGTACAAAGAGTTTTATTCAAAAATAAGCAAAAGAAAAGAATGGAAGGATTTATTTAAAAAATAAGCAAACTAAAAGTATAAAAAGATTTATTCGGAAAGAAAACAAACTGAAAGAACAAAAAGATTTATTCCAAAATAATCGAAATAAGAGAGAAGAAAATGTTAATATGTCTTTTTCGATAAATAAATTAATTATATAATTATTATTAATAATATATTAATTATACCCGAAAAGGAATCAACGGCACAGCAATTGGTCGGCCCACAATAACCGGCTCCGCTGCCCTAGAAATTGTCGTCTCGCGTCGATAACTCGTTTCTCGAAATTGTTTCTACGGGACACGGAAATAGGATCGGCGACACAATGCGCCGGTTAATTGTGGTTCGCTCGGGAATGCGCGTTTCTCTTGTTGGTCGGTGTTTGAGCAGCGGGAACGGCTTTCCGAGGGGAGGCTCTCGGCTCGCTTGATCCGTCGAAAGAATTCTAGACGTCGCGTCCCGTCGTAGCCGTCAGGCAGACGATTAAATGAGAACCCGAGTGGGTATTTCCTATTCGGCCGCCTTTTCAGCTGCTTCCGCGTCCTTTCCAGCCACCCGAGACGCGTTTCAGCCCGATGAATGGGGGAGGAAAAAACGATTAAAGGAGACGAGTATGGGCGGCGAACGATTAAAAGGCGAAACGCAGTATCGTCTGGTAAAAGCCTCGTTTGAGATATTGGAAGAAACCCCCAAGGCGGCACGCGGATGCTTTCAAGGGAGAGCTACGACCGAAACGAGGTCCGGGAACCTCCGACAGGGGCTACGGAAAAATCATTATTTGCTGATTTAATCGGCCTCCTCGTCGTAATAAGATTCCTCACCGTTCGATCGAGATGCGATCATTTTTATTCGAGCAAGGAATTAATTTTCAATCAGGTCGCCCAGGCTCTCGGTGATTTATTCTGCAAATATACTTCTTTACATTACGATTATTAGATGGATGTTGCTGCTTTCAAGAAACTGTGCGCCTTTCGCAGGCTTTAGCGTATCTCGGAATAAAATGAACGACTTCGTGAATTTCATTTCATTTCAGAATGGAGAATATTACAGGACGTATGCACACGGCTCTCTGAATTTTATCGTTTTTCTTTCCAGTACAAAAGATTATTAAAACTTTATCAGCTCACGTAATTTTCAAGGGATTATTGAACAGAGGAAATCGTCGAAAACGAACAAATACAATGTACACGGGATTTAATTGGTCCTCGGATAAGATGAAGAACTTCGTGAGTTTTATACAATTTTAGAATATATTCTAGAAAATGATAGAATACTCGACGAATTCGTTATTATAGAAAGTTATGATAACTAATCGGCTCCACATTCGTTCTCTTCAAATTTGTCGATACAGTAACGGCAATCATTGATCAACGGAAGAAACATTTCATTGTTTCAACAATATGGCAATATGTCGCACGAGTAGCACAGCAAAAAGAGAAAAGAAATGACACAGTAAGAGAAGATACGCAGAATAGAATATATGTGATAAAGGTAATCGAATAAAGCGGAAAATATGGAAAAAATAATAGAGCACAGCACAGTAAAAGGTAATTAAAATAAGAACGAAGAAATGAGGTGAGACGTGAAAGCAGTAACACGAATCGCAGAAAATGAAACATGACGAAGCAGTACAAGGGATACGAGAAGTATAGAAAATTGTCCAAAATGATAAATCGGACTTCTGGAATTGTATTGAATTTTCGAATACAGAGGACTTTAGAATATTTTGCATAAAGGTTCCATTAGTCTCTAAATAAAATAAAATGTTGGATATAAAGACTTCCTTGATTTCAGAATAAAATCAACAATTGTTTGAGCCGAATAAAATTTGTACGCACAGAAAATCGTAGAAAATCATGGAAAATCATAGAAAATTATATAGAAAATCATATAAAATCATAGACAATCATAGAAAATTGTAGAAAATCTTGAAAAATCATAGAAAATTGTAGAAAATTATGGAAAATCATGTACGCATAGAAAATCGTAGAAAATCATGGAAAATCATAGAAAATTATATAGAAAATCATAGAAAATCATAGAAAATTGTAAAAAATTGTAGAAAATCATGAAAAATCATAGAAAATTGTAGAAAATCTTGAAAAATCATAGAAAATTGTAAAAAATTATGGAAAATCATGTAAGCATAGAAAATCGTAGAAAATCATGGAAAATCATAGAAAATTATATAGAAAATCATAGAAAATCATAGAAAATTGTAAAAAATTGTAGAAAATCATGAAAAATCATAGAAAATAGTAGAAAAATAATGGAAAATCATGGAAAATTATAGAAAATTGTAGAAAATCATGAAAAATCACAGAAAATCATATCAAATCACAGAAAATCATAGAAAACCATAACAAATCACGTAAAATCAAATAAGAACATAGCGAATCATAGAAAGTCCTGCGTAATGGTTTCATTGAATGTTTTATCGGATCTTGGATGTAGAGAATTGTGGTACAGGAAGCGATCGAGTCACAGACCGAAGAGTCACTTGGTTATTTCCAGTGTCTGGTGCTCGCAGCGATAATAAACTCATCCCGGACAGGATACTCGCTGTCACCTGCGACAATCGCAGCGTCAAAGAGCGTTCTACCGGTTCTGAAGAGGCATTCTTTTCTGTTCGGCATGATCGCTGGTCGTCTAGGCGGCGCGTTACTTCCAATATAAACGATTGACGTCACGGCCGTTGGTTCATCAATCATGAAGGATCGACTGCGCGTTGCAAAAGACGTCGGATCGATTATTGACATACTCGAGCGAGAGGCATGCACGTCTCTTTGATCGAAAGCTTGACTCCCAATCGACAAGCGCGCGGAGTATTCCAGTATTTCATCGGCCGTGTATTCCTACCGCGAGAAATAAGGTATTCGACGGGACATGGATGAATAGGCATGATGAAAAATGTAAGAACGCGCGCCACATACGAATATACGTAGATGCCGGTCGACATCTACTGTACCCAACTCCGAGAAATTACCATGAAGAGTCGTCGATGAATTTGTTTGACATCGAAATTGTGTCGAAGGAAATTCCTCCCGTGAAATTAATTCGATAAAATGTTGACCAACGAATCGTTTTCGGTATCTAGGTTGCATTCAAATCAATCTTAAAATATGTTATGCATTGTTACCTTTCGCTGAACTTGTCTAGGTCTCGTTTCTTGTTGAAAATACTGCGGTAAGTCGCTACAACTTCACGTCGAAACTTCATCGTAATTTTCTGTTACTTATTTTATGTCAAGAAAATCCTGATTTTCAATATAGACTTAGTCGTTGTTTAAAATCTCTTATTTGGAATATCTTTGCTGAAATTTTCAATTTTAATATGCCGCGTAAAAAACGAGATCGTGTTAGCGCAACTAAAATACAAGGTGCGTTGAACGAAATATTGCAGAAAGGAATTTTATGAAACTCGTTCGTCGTTTCTTCTTTAATATACTAGTATGAGAATGTGACTGTAACGACGTTAGTTGCGTCGAACAATAAGTGAACAGAACAGAAAACGGCGAGAACATCGGAAGAAATAGCGTCTACGATTCTGTTACCTTCGTCTCATTGAAACTGTTCCGATAAAAATACATGTTTACGTGAACTCGGCATAGCGTAATCGATGCAGACAATTTTTATCTTGCGACGAAGATTTCATTCACGATCTACTAAATAATTTCTCGTTATGAAGCTGTCGGAATAAAAGTAAACGAAGTCAACAAGAAACAAAAATTGTCTCGTTCTGTCAGGATAATTATTAAGGAACGAGAAGTGCTAAACAACGCAGCTGTGAAAGAAACCGTGGTGCAAGTGGTTAAGTGTTTTGAACTAGACACATTTTACAACACTATTGCCATTAAAGCATGCATGAAAGCTCGTAAATATACGTTTTAAAAGCCAGCTATTTATAATTTGCACGAGCTGTTTTCGTTCTACTTACTGCTTACAAGTAAAATATTGCACAGATAATTATCCTCGTCGTAATTAACAATGTTAAATGACGACGTTCAATGTAAATACGTCGAATATAGAATTATGGTAGAAACGGATGATGGACAGAACATTATGTATCTGTCGTCCATAATTTGTTTCGATATTTACTATTTTGAACATCCAACGGAGCTGCGCCGATGTTGCAATCATTTTGTAATGCATCGAGATATAATAAATTTCAATTTACGCTGTTAAAAGTCGACGACGAATATCCAATAATGACTATTATTTTTATATACTGTATTGTATAGCAGAGGCCAGGGCAGACCCCGCATTCGCCTGGTAGAGTGAAAATATTGGACAGACGGAAGCTTAACATTTAAGATCATAAAATGAAGTCTAAAAACGCGAAGCGAAATTCGCGTGACCCACGGATCGATCCGGCACATTAACAAAGTGAAAATCCACCGTAATCGGAGCTCGGTAATTACCAGGTTATTAATCGAATTACCATTTTACGATCCCCGCCAGTCGAACCAAAGAGTAAAGCACTTCCTCGAACTCCCGTGAAGCCTCACCCCCGCTATTAATCCTTCCGCAGACGCCATTAAATCCGTCCAAACATCTTGCTCATAGCGGAACGATTTCTCGGGGCAAGATACTCGCCGAGCAATTTCCATATTCCGCCAAAGACAAACGCAACTTCCATTTGATCGACCATTCAAACAAATCAAAGATTTTCGCGGAGATACTGTTAATACACGATGTAAAACTGAAAAATCAACGGGAGCGTTTCGAACAAAATATTCACTTCGCCGAACGACGATAGTTAACCGGCAGAACCACGATTTTTCAACGTTCGAATTCTTTCTCCATGCGAGTTGGAATCCATTACACCACGATTTCTTTCGCGACCGCGTCGACCAGCACTTCCTTCGTCTTCATAATTTCTCCGATCGAACGAGACAGTTCTAATTTCTTCTCTGTTCTCATCTACTGTCACTCCTAAACTTTGTAAAAACAGATGAATCAAATTTCGCTCCAATCTATTGGGTTGGCAACTAAGTAATTGCCGATTTCAGTTATAGATGTCCCTCACTCCCATTTTTATGATATCCGTAAATGTTATATTATAAAATTATTATTATTATTATTATGTTATTTTTTATTATCCGTGAATGTTAGCAACTGGACAAATTGAATGGAGCGGTCAAGGAAAAGCGACCACAATGCTATAGTTAGCTTGCTGACTTTTTTAACACCCAAGAAATATAGTTCAAATGTTATTTCAGTTTTCTAAAATGGCACCAAAGTGGTACCACCGGCATACAACAGATAGTTTTTGCATGGCACCAGCGTGCTGCCACCGGACGGCATAGTGTTAATAGTGAAACCAATAAAAGGATTAGTTTCAGTCTCAACGAGGAGGTTTTGATAATATATTGGGTTGGCAACTAAGTAATTGCCGATTTCAGTTATAGATGTCTCTCACTCCCATTTTTATGATATCCGAAAATGTTATATTATAAAATTATTATTATTATTATTGTGTTATTTTTTATTATCCGTGAATGTTAGCAACTGGACAAATTGAATGGAGCGGTCAAGGAAAAGCGACCACAATGCTATAGTTAGCTTGCTGACTTTTTTAACACCCAAGAAATATAGTTCAAATGTTATTTCAGTTTTCTAAAGTGGCACCAAAGTGGTACCACCGGCATACAACAGATAGTTTTTGCATGGCACCAGCGTGGTGCCACCGGACGGCATAGTGTTAATAGTGAAACCAATAAAAGGATTAGCTTCAGTCTCAACGAGGAGGTTTTGATAATATATTGGGTTGGCAACTAAGTAATTGCCGATTTCAGTTATAGATGTCTCTCACTCCCATTTTTATGATATCCGAAAATGTTGTATTATAAAATTATTATTATTATTATTATGTTATTTTTTATTATCCGTGAATGTTAGCAACTGGACAAATTGAATGCAGCGGTCAAGGAAAAGCGAGCAGAATTGGTCAATCGTAAAAGTGTCATTTTCCAGCAGGACAATGCTAGGCCGCACACGTCTTTGTCCACTCGGCAAAAATTGATGGATATTGGTTGGGAATTGATGTTACACCCACCATATAGCCCTGATCTCGCGCCATTGGATCACCACTTATTTCGATCCCTGGACAACTCCCTTCGTGGTAAAACTTTTAACGACGATGACGCTGTAAAATCTCACTTAACTCAGTTTTTGGCCGAAAAGGATCAGACTTTCTACGAGCGTGGAATTTTCAAGTTGTCAGAGAGATGGCAAAAGGTCATCGAACAAAATGGAAAATACATTACAGATTAAACTTCATTCCAAGTAAGAAAAAATTTTTTATTTCATTGAACAAATCGGCAATTACTTAGTTGCCAACCCAATGGAAAACATGAACAGCGCTCGTATTTAGTGGATTATGTACGAAAAGTTCGTCGCGAGCCTGACTCGTCGTAATAGCGCAAAGGGCTAAATAAACGACTCGTTTATTTAAAACGACGACGTTTGAAAAATACGTTCACTGGCTTCTTCAGGGGAGAAAAACTTGGGGGAGAAGATCACGTATTTTTCAGACAGTTAACTCGAGGCCCGAGCCCTTGAAACTACGGCGTCTCCTTCAACCCCCTATCGATAAGAAGAGAGGGCTTTCTTCTCCGTAATGAGGGTTCCGGTATAAAGATTCGCCACCCAGGGCGACATCTCGGGAACGCCCGTAGACCAAGGGGCCGGTATTCAAGCCAAGAAAATATCCTCGAATCTTGTCCCCGGATCATGTATGCGGGGGTTGGCGCGCGTTTTACCCTGCGGGTGGCTCCGTTTTCCGCTTCGGGGGTCGAGCGGGCGACGCGAGACGACGCGAGGCGACGCGTTAATGTAAATCGCGTCGCTCGCGCGACGAAGAAGGGGGAAGAGATTGGGTGTCTAGACACCCCCGCCACGATCGCGAGGCGGGGAGGGATTTCTAGTCTGTGCTCTCTGCTCGTTAACGGTGAAAACGGCGACGGAAGATCGGGATTAGGCATCCCGTGGCAAATGTTTACGCGGCTGACACGCGCGTGTCACTCGCACGCGGAACCTTCGGGCGTACGCGACGATCTGCGAGCCTCTGTTCCAAGGGTTAGACACCCGAGGACGAGGATTCTCCAACCTTTGTCGTCTCTTGATTGTCAGATTTATTCCGCTGTCAAAGGGAAATATCCTCCAAACTTAGTGCTTAATCCTTGAACTGAGTTCGTCTGACCCAAAAAACGAAGCTACGTATTCGGGTCGTTTGGTTATTTAACACGTTTCGGTCTGAATAAAAGAGACATAGACAATTATAGAATACATATAGCTTTCTCAGTCTCATCGAATCTGTGTTTCATTTGTCCCTGTTTAACCCCTTGTGGTACCCCTTCGTGTTCATAGTTGCCACGATTAAATGATTATCGATTGTACTAACTTCTTATGTGAGAAAAAAATTCTGTTCTAATCATATTTTTATTATTTTGTAGAGAATTGGCCTCAAAATATTCTAAACATCTTGAAATTTGAGAATACGTTTTTGTTTTCACTAAAATTACAATTTAAATGGCCAACGATCGCTACTTTTTGCGTACGAGTATACTCGTCGAACACAGCTAATTGGTTGAATGACGAGAGAATAGAATTTAATGTCGACTTAAAAGAAGAACGGAATCACATTCATACTTAACAGGTTATTATTTGAAGTCGCCACCGCGCGAGACAGACTCAAAAGTCAAAGTACAGTAATGTCTCTCTAATTGACGCTCAGATTGTCCACAAAAATGGACGATTTGGCAAGAGGAGATACGATTATTCGAGCCTTGCGGTTTGTTTTTATAGTTACGAATTGTCAACAACTGTAAAAACGAGCTGCAAAGCTCGAACAATCGTATCTCCTCTTCCCAAAATTGTCCACTTTTGTGGACAATCTGAGCATCAATTAGGGAGACATTACTGTACATCAAGGGTGTTTTTCCGCGTATTTGTTATACGCGGTTCCCTACGATTTTTTAAGATCGTAGGAATAGTAAGCTGTGTTTCCTTTTTTTATCTTTAACTTGTAATATATTTGAATATTAAACTTAACACTTTATCGACCGCTAGCCTATTTATCGGCTTTTCGATTGCCAATGTTTATCGATCGCTAGCCTATTAATCGGCTTTTCGATTGCCAATGCTTATCGACCGATAGCCTATTAATCGACTTTTAGCTATCGACGGTTTTCGCTTCTTTACTGTTTTGTTAGTAGCTGACCTCCTGTATGCTGACCTCCCCATATCCTTATGAATTATAATTATAACAATTATTATTATTTATTATTATTTTTAAAGGAATAAGCACAACACAATGAATAGCGAAAATTTAGCCGGTACTGGGAGCAAATGCGCGCGTGACTAAGCCAGTCCTTACTGAGTGGCAGCCTCAACCACGACCGGACGATAAAGTGTTAACACCGATTCAGAGTAGATTTTTCAGCGAATAGACTATTTTGTGTTCGGGTTGATGATAGACTGCCTGTTGTGTGTTGCGTGTTCTCGAAGGTAAACTCGGTGTGGGTGTGTTCTAAAATTGAGATAGTCGGATTCGTGGATTATTCAATTCTTGCGAGAAGTGAGGGAAACGGTCGTCCTGGCTGATTGGTTTGCAAAATTATGAAAGTGACCGCCCCAAACTAAGGGTCACCCGTAGGTAGTGCTCGTACCCTCGGGTGACGCACGCGAAGAATCCGAGTGTTCCAAGAATTAGCCGTAGCAAACAATAGTCCGGAAAATGCCTTTTCTCGGTGGAACATGTGTACCATAAAAAAAAAAACGACTGGGAAATGACATTTGGTGACCAACTGTGGATCATAAAGGAAATACTTCAATAGAGGACGGACCGGCTTTTAACGAAATTGCTTACTACGGGTGGTCTGGAATTTCGGTTGTTTTGCCCAAGTGTAATTTATAAGGATTCCGTCGTACAACGGAACAAAGGGTTTAATAACCGAAAGATTGTACGTAATCGATATACGCTTTGCAGTACGTTTTATTCGTACGTTCGGTAATCGAAAGATTACGCGAGAGCGTAATACGCCGATGAATAATCTTATACGTGATATGAGTTCGACGCAAGGATCTCAGGGATTTGCGCCGTTATAGGAGAAAGAAGGGCGCGGTTGCGGGAAATTCGAACGTCGAACAATCTCCGTGAGCGCAGCCGGTGGAACTTGACTTATCCTAACGCGACGTTAATACCTCGACGGTGTAACTTGGCAGCCCCATTGTTCACGTCTGATCGGTTATCCGTTCCGCTAGCCGCCGATTAAATTCGCCGATGAACCCGTGACGATAAAGTTCGGTCAAGTTCATTACGCCGCTGGGGAAGGATTTTCATTAGAATGTGGGAACCCGGGAAGATTTCCGGAATTCTTCCGTCTAATCTGCGTTCTCGTCGACGAGACGGGGCCGACTTGACGAAATTCGGCGATTCTTTTCGCGGCGCACGCGACGTGGAAAATTTGAGAATTGAGCGCGAGAGCCGCGGCCCCTCGCGAACTTTTGGCAATTCGCAGGGTTCGCCGAGCGCAAACAACGGGATTAAAACGCTCATAATGCGCAAGAGGAAAGTTACCGTGATGTACAAAACAGCTCCGCGCTACCGCACCGCGCGAAATTTATTATCGCAGGAATATGTAACGGAACGAATACGCGCGGCTATCATTTCCGCCGGTTTATTAGTATTAATTCGACTCGGTAAATTGCAGCCATTGCGAACATTCGTACGCAAATTCGTACGAGAAACGACACCGGCTGAAATTAAACGCAGGCTCGTTACGAACTGTGATATAACATTTTTCGCGCGGTACGGCGTTACCGTCGTGACCGAAATTCGCATAGACGCCGCGGATGCTAATGAAAAAAATGGAACTTCTTGAACGGTAAGGTATTGAACAGAATTAACGCGGATTCTCTCGAGACGCCTTCATTGAATATTGTTATATTGCCTTTAAAAAGAGCCACAAAGAACAAACAAGGAGAATGCGCGCGGATCCATTAAGAACTTCTATCTTGGAATTACCGAACTAGAATTTTTTTAATGAATGCTCGCTAATTACGGCCGATGAGAATAGAAGGGCCGGCGTAATATACTATGGTTTAATATTAAATACCTTCGTTAGGGGGATCAAGAGAATATCCAATTAATTCGTTCGAAACTACGTTTTTATAGTCTAAATAATATCGCGGCGGAACGATAAAAAATCGCCGGCCTGACTTTATTAAGAAACGCTCGCGAAGTTAGATGAAATTCCACCGGACTGGATAAAATGTTCCATAAATACGTAATGTGTTTTCAAGAGAAAGCGAACAATACGTCCAAGGTAATCGAGAAATCAATAGCATTCAATTGATCACGTAATATGCGACTATTTCTGCTTGCAAGGACTGTGTTCGTTATTTATATTCAAGAATATAAATAACTTTATAAATACATTACATCGATAGAAACAGTTTATAAAAATATTGTCTGATTCGGTATTCCATATTTGTAATTGCCACGTTCGCGAGAAAGTAATTTCATGGAGTTCTCTGAAATTTCGAAACAATTTAGAACTTCGAGTGTCACGTCACTGTGATTAACACAATTTTTGCATTGAAACTTGAAATTGAATGTTGATTAAAATTAATTGAATTAAGTGAAACTATGTCCGGTATTCAGGAGGTACAACACGGTTACAGAAGCAATAACTATAATAATTCTCGACTACCATACCCCTTTGTATTATTAAACAAATTATTCCGGGTTTGTGTGTCTCTTACGGTGCGCCGGTGTGTGACAATTAACGTGACAAATCTTTCGCAGAATTGTGTGATAATAACAGACCTCTTCATTACGGATGTGATAATTAACCCTGTGCAACCGGATGTCTGTTCTCAGGGGAGAACGTAACAAGACTGCTGCTAATTATGGTACTTCCAAGATTAAAAATTTTGCTTCATGCAATCTGTACTAATACAATCGCATGCCAAATTCGGTTCAAATGCATTTAATGCGTTTAAATAGACGCAATTAAATTAAAAATTTAGTCGTATTTAAATATTCGCTTATTTCATTAACGTGCTTTAAAAAATATGCTGAAAAATATTAATAAATATTAATAAAAATTAATAAATATTGATACAAATTAATAAATATTAATAAAAATTAATAAATATTAATACAAATTAATAAATATTAATACAAATTAATAAATATTAGTAAAAATTAATAAATATTAATAAAAATTAATAAATATTAATAAATGACATTACACTGATCCTCTGCATATTCGGTTATTATCGACAAAAGTTATGAAACTTTGCATATCGTTAACATTTGAGTAAAATTCGATATTTTAATAAATGTACAACTTATTAAAATTTAAAGTATATATCACAGTGAAGCATATAATGTGTTATACATTGTTTATATTACAGTATTGTCTCGTTTAGTGCATACGTCGAATAAAAAGAAAATAAATAAATAGAAAATAGAAAAATAAAATAAAAATAAGAAATTAGAAAATTATACGAAAATCAAATAAATATTTTCGTTGACGCGATACAAATTATCCTATGTTTGGAAGGTGTACTGCAGCCAAAGATGTGCATCTGCGTAACATGTTTCTTAAGTTCTGTCGGTAAGCGAATTTCTAAACGTCCGAATGGTTAAGGCGATTGCCAATACCGCTGAAATTTTATCGAAAAATTTGAAGACGCGTCAAACAGTTGGGCGGCGAATCACGCGAGATTCGCAGCGCAAGAAACTCGACTTTCTCGTGATCACCATCGGCGATAAAAAGACTTAGAGAGCTCGCAGTACGGCCAACCACGGGATTACGTAAACGGAAGACAGTGTTTCGTTTCTCGACTCGGTCGAAAATAGATTTTCCCGTGGAAACCGTGCGAAGATGGCACGATTCGATACGGAATCGAAGGAATTCCCGAGTTTCCAGCGTGTCGCCGGCGTGTGACGAGTAGGGCGGCTGGAAGGAAGGGGTTGCTATCGATGCATAAGTTCAGGCTGCCTCGTGCTCGCTGATTTATAGTTGGCCGAGCTCGCCCGACGGATATCTACGTTCCCGAAATATCTTTCTTCGGGCTATGTGTTCCGGCGTGCGGCTCTAAGCGGCTGCTTCCGGTCGTCGCGCTTTTCCGTCGCGCTCGTAAAGAAGGCGAGAGCGACAGCAGGCGCAACCAACATAGCTCGATTGATGCTAGCCGAACTGAGTGGACCGACCCCGGAAATGTCCCTCTGTGATTTTGCAAATTGAATTCCCTTGCACCGATCGAATTTTACGAAATGCACACTGGCATAATGCCTGTATACACCAAAAAATATTTATACGAATCCTTTATGATCCCTTATAATTTATAATTCTCTGTTCGAATAATTCGAAAAACTAATATGGAAGAAATAAATCGATAAACTGTAAGAAAGACTCACTGATTTTTATTCAAATCAATTATTTTTAATATGTATTTCTGTACGAATAAACTCTTATTTCGAATAAAATCTTATTCGAATAAGAATTCATTCGAATAAGATTTTATTCGGATAAATTTGATCGAATATTTATTCGACAGTGTCGAATGAAAGTTTATCTAGATACATTCTTATTCGATCGAATGATCTGAACGATTCCAATTTTTATTCGATAGCGTCGAATGAGATATCATTCGTTAATCCTCGCCTTTTATCCGTAATCCGAATAGAATTTTGCCCAACTTTGTTAATAAATCTCATACGAGGTTTGAACGTCGAAACAAAGAGAAATATTTCAGCGACCCCGGGCACGGCGCGGCGGCGTGTTTCAGCGCTTAACAAGCATCGAACCAGGCCCTGCGGGTCTAGATTAGATAATCGCGATTAACGTGTCCCTTTGTGTTGGCCGTGACAGTTGCGCGCGGACAGGTATCGATCGCCGCGGGCCGTTCGCATGTGAAACGTCATCAAGAATCCGCGACTGCCGGTTCTAACGAACGTTACCGCGAAGTGCCACGCCATTAACTGGAATCGTGCGTGTTGATGGAATGTCAGCGAGACCCGGGGGTCTCTCGCTAAAATGCGCAGTCAGTTCCTGGTCGCGAAGTCGCCCCGGCTATTTCGAAGAATGTTCCGTCAGTTACACCTTGCCGATTTAATTGCTGGCAGACGGCGTTATCGAAACAGGTTATCGCCTGTGTTACGACGATCTGCGAATGAAACTGTACGAGAATAGAATTACTTTATCGACGACTCCTGTGCTGGCAACAGAATTTTCTTCGCCGCTGCAAGTATCGCGATTTTGTAGATTCGATGCCTTCCCTTTGCAATTTACGACGATTGAACCAAAGAAATTGCACGGGATGGAAAATTTACAAATACCAATTTTCATAGATACTGCATTGTCCTTCGTATTATTACTAGACTGAGGATTTTATACATTTATGATAGAAATAAACTGATCCAACAGAAAACTGTTAAGAATTATTAGAAGAATTTTACGATGTTGTTACATTTTATTTTCAAGTTCTTACTATTATTGAAAGAGAAAACATATTTGCAATCAACTTATATTTCTTACAGTTGATTTAGATTTTTATTTTACATAAAGATCCGCGGTCTAATTGTTACGCTTTAATACAAATTTTCTTTTGCAATTAATCCTCGTCGAACACTTCTAATTGGCAGGTGTCCTTTTATATTGTTAGGACAGTAGTTGTGCAATTTAAAATTTTCGACAAAATGATGCATGTTGAAATTGTTATAACGAAGTAGAAAAGTGATCAGTGTTTATTTTATTCTAAGATAGTTTTGGGAGGAAACTGGTGACAGGTTTCTTCTCGAAAATGATGACTTTAAAGGTCTCCGAAATCATTGGACAAATTTTTCTCGAGGTTACGTCTAGCATAGATATCAAGATTGAAGCTCCCTCTTTACAACCACACTTAAAAAGTCGACGTACGATTTTTTAAAACTGTTTTATAGAATCAAATTGGAGAGCAGGTTCGATCAGGTAAAAATCTCACGCTGGATCTTACTAAAAAGTTGGTGGTACTCTTGTCAAAAAGCTCACGACCAAAATAAATCTCATTTCAAAATTTGAAAAACCATTGCAAACGAGAGGCTTCGATCTTCAAATTTATGCTACCTTCAGTCACGAAAAAAATATTCCAGTGTCCTAATTTTAATTTTTCAAAAATGAAAAATTTAATGTTCGAATATGTACTTATTGCGTTCGAATATTCCATGGTTTTTTATCTCTTATTTCGTCAAAAAGGATATAACAATTTTGTTGCACGGTGTCCAGGCGAGTTCGAAAAGGCGGAAATTGGGACAAAAATTTGTATTCCCAGCGAAGAACCGCGGGTTCGAATCGGGGAAAAAGCGAAGAGTCCGTCGGGGCTCTTGACCGGAATTTTTATTTTATTTGCGCCCTACACATCTGTGTTTGCTATAAAAGCATGAAGCCCTCGATTCAATGATCGTACACTTGACCCAGTGGCATCCATTCCCCGACAATTCTAATATTCTTCCCCGACGATGGCACGCCAGCATGGCGCTGTGAGTGTGTGACAGATATAAAGCGTCGAACGTCAAAGCATAATTGAATTTCCATTCGGAATCGAGAAGTGGCCGGACCTTGACCGAATAGATTTGATTCGTTAAATTAAAGTTCGACGAGCAGCGAAAGCTTTTCGGGCCGGCTTATTTCTCACGATCGGCGGACCACGTTTTTCTGCCAAGGCTAATTTATTTCGCTGGGAGACGTCGTCGCTGGAAATTGAGGTCGTCCAGAAGCAATTTCTCAGGATCAATACGCGTCTTATATTTAATACTCCCATCCGAGCTGTCAAAAATGCACGTGTCGCACATCGCTCCATAAATAATTCTTCCTCTCCGTGTATAGCCCGTCTCACAATGCTCTAACATTCTTCTGTGCGTCCCGCCGAGCTGAAAAATTCGACGAAAATCTTCGACGTCGAGTTCTCCGAAATCAATCCTGACGGTTCATTTACATCGATCGCGATATATTTCGACGATCCTCTGTAAATTGGTCTCAAAATTCAACACAATAATAACAGTAATAAAATAATAATGGAAAGATAATAATAATTTGATACAAAATGTTTGCAAATCAAAATTTAGAAATATTTCTTCCAACAATAGTTGTATTTCAACAAATGAGTACACAATGATTTGAAATGATTTTCCTCAACAATTTTCTCACGATTCATTTGGAAATACGTATTACTATCGATAATATTCTTAAAGTCGACATCTCCAATTATCTTTCCGAGCATTACTTTGAAATTAAAATGAACGATAAGCTAAGCGTAGTTTGACGCAATAAGTAAATGGTTCCAGTATAGATTTTTATCAAAGAGTGACACACAATTATGTACACAGAATAATGAATATTTTGAAACAATATTCATGGGAACGTGCTAGCTTTAATATTCCATTGAAACTTCGTCCCCTAAAATTGTGTTGAATTATTCATACAAATATATTGTTCAAAGAACAATATATGTAAATGTAGAAAAAGAATTTTTTTTCCACATAATTCATATTTATTCTCAACTTCTATTGTGATATTCTGTTCATTCTGAAATATAGATTCATGATTATAGAATTATTATATCTATATCTTTAATATAAAAATATGGAATCTACTATTATTAGAAAGATCTGCTATTCGCAATACTAAAAATATGCCAATCGTACAGAAAAATAAATACGAAAACAGCTACGAACGTGGTGATCGCTATGTCATTTTCTCTTAAATAGTAGTAATTGCATAAAAAATGCAATTGAACACAATTTAAACGCGATAAATTATTTACAAAACTTCCTTCTACGTCGGAAATGAAATTCTTCTCACTTCCATTTCCATAAAGTTCTATAAATTCGGTAACTCGCATCCGCAGTTCAGCAACCGTTTCCTGCGGCAGCTGAAAATGCCGGCGGTTCAGGTGATAAATAACAATGGCTTCGTTCTTCGACGTGTTTAACGGAATCCGCCGTGCGCGATGTTCACGGTGAGGATGCCGCGACGGCGGGTCGACGCGAATTTAAAAAACTAAGGTCGTTAGCGGAAAGAACGAAGAGCGAAATGTAAAAGCCACGGTGGAAGACAGAGGCAAGTTGGTTCCCGGGATATCTAATTCCGCCGCTGTACACAGAAGTTCGGCCCTCGAAACGTCGGGAATACGTAAAATACTCTTCGGTTCTACCCGGAGCTTTAGTCGGGCCGGGCCGGGTCGGGCCGGGCCGAGGGTAACCCGTTTTACTGTCGCGAAAGTTCTTATGATAATCGCGGTTGAAACTTTTTTGGAGTCGTCCCGCTCGAGCTCGCCGCGATCTGCTCCGAATGCTTCTTCCGCCTCGACGTCGATGCTCCCGTGCGGAAACGACTTTCGAATTTCAATTCGCCAGACTCTCTTGTCTCTCTTGTCAACCCAAACCGCCGAGTTACTATGCCCCGCGTGTGTGTACAGCGACTGACGAATATGTTAATGTTCGCGGTAACCGTTCGAAAATCGATTCTTCAAGCTCGGCAATCGTGTTGCGCGCGGAAAGTGTTCTTCTCTCTCTCTCTCTCTCGCTCTCTCTCTCTCTCTCTCTCTCTCTCTCTCTCTCTCTCTTCTTATATGTAAACTATAATTTGCATACAGTGGTGCGAATAATTATAGACTCGAAGTAAATTTTATGTTTTTTTTTCATGGTAGTTAAACAAAAACTTAACAAAAATATGTGTATATTTCTGTATTAGAAATAGTAGAAAATAGAAATATACAAATATAGCGTTTTCTTTGGATTTTCTTTAAGTATCGATAAAAATGTTTAAAAAAAGTTACTTTCATTTCATAATTATTCACAGTACTGTAACTGGTCTGCTTTAGTTGAGACACCCTGTATATTTAAAAAAAGAATTTAATAATATACCATATTTGTATATTTCCATGTTACAAATAATAGACAGTAAAAAAATATATAAATAAATATACAAATAATAAAATATATAATATATATATGTAATATTTATATATAATATAATAATATTTTATAATATAAAATATATATATAATATACAAATTCTAGAGAATACATTAAAAAGAAATGCTGAAATGTGTGTGTGTGTGTGACATGTCTATGATATGTTATAAGAGGAAATGGATAAGTCGAACACAGAACAATAAAAAGATTGCAAGCATTTCGAAATATGTTGTTGCCGTTTTCGATCCGTTAAAGCTATTGCAAGAGGAGACACATTCTTATTGAATTTCTATTTCTTACGACTCGTGCAGAAGATTCTCAATTTGTGTTTATAAAGGCTCGCAGTTTACTTGTGACTAAAGTATGAAGGAAAACAACGAAGAGGAAAAAGATAAAGCAATTCTACGTATAATAAAATTATTTTATAAATAAACCTTTTATTAATAAACCGATACTTTTTATAAATAAACCGTTGCACAATCCCGGTATTCTCAGAAGTACTAATTAAAATGGAAAGGGCGAACGATACAGTAACGCATGCAAACAAAACAAATTGTATATGTTTTAGAAACATACGAAACAATAAAAAAATAATTTTCAAATATTGGATACATTAAAAGTTGCACGAGATTGCAAATGTAAAAGGGAAAGGTGATAAAAGGCAAGCGTTCTCACGAATAACAAAATAATGACATTTTTACATAAATAAACCGTTAGATAGTTCTCGAATACTCGAAAAAATATGATTGAAAAAATATTAAACGCACAGCTTATACAAATGGAATAAAGCTACGTGAAATTTTTATCAAATTTAATTAGGATTTAATTAGAATTTAATTAAGATCGAATCCTAATTCGAATTACGAGTCCTTAGGAACTGAAACTGTCTGACGTGTGGTTGCTCTTTATAAGAATAACAAGACTGAATTTATTGAGAGCATTGGTCATTTCTATCACAAGAAAATCAGATAAAACTCGGACAAGAAACTTTAAAAAAAACGTCAACATTTAAAGATGTTGTTATCGTTTGAACCATTTGCAATCTAAAAAAAAGAAAAACATTCTTGTTTACTCGTTCTCTAGCAAACTATTCGGACTAACATCCCCAGACAAGTTCGAGCGATTTGAACCAATTCGAAAATGTTTCAGCAATTTTTAAATGTTTCTACCATTTCGACCGGCACAGTAGATTTAGTGTTGGAAAGAAGAGTTTCCCCGAAGTTGAGAAACGAACGTTTCGCGTGCGCTTCGAAGCGGCAAGTATTCCGTGGCAAGGGAGTATTTGTCCATGAACGTTTCAGGAATTCAGCGTTCTATATTTGTAGGGCATTGAAAATGAAATAGGTGGCCAGGCAGAGCGTATCCACGGTTAATCAATAAATTTTGAGCGTCTATATCTGAACTTTTTGATCAGCAGCGTACATTCGATTCTTCCGAAGTTCCGCATCAATTATTTATCCGTGCTCACCCCCGGCCGGATTCCAGCGACTGATCGGTGCTCTCTGCTTTCTGTTCCAGATCTCCCCCATCACCACCTTCTGCAAGGTGAGTAGCTACTTGTCTATCGATATATTGGATATCGAATCATCTACTTTCCAGCGCAGCAAACAATGCTCTCTTCCTCTCCGCCCCGCTCCGTTCTGCTCCGGCTCCGTTCACTCGTGTTCCTTTTGCGTGTCACGTGCAGGATGTATGTGCCAGAGAACAATACAAATATTCAGCAAGATACGAGGAAGGTCCGTCTAAAAAAAGGGGGGAGGGGAGACAGCGATCGCGAACGTCAACGAAAGACCCGTTTCGTTCGCGGCGCATTCATTCGTTGTACGGTAATTGCAACTAAAAATTGAATGCAGAGGATCCGGCACATAAGCTTCTCGTAGTTACAGAGAACAATCGGCAGCTCGTTCGAAAACGATCGATTATCGTGATTAGTTTTATCCGTGTCATCTTCGCTTATTTAAATCGGTTCGAAATGTTCGTGTAATTTGAAGACAACGTTGGAATATTTTTAGTCTTTTAATATTTTTCTCTCTCGATTCTATGACGCATTTTACGATCACTACGAAGATCTCTTTAAGCAAATAACCTGAGAATAAACTGAATATACGATGAGGCGAGAACATTGCATGATTAGAATGAACGATCAGTGTCTCATTCTAAAATAAATCATTTTTGTGACTATTACTATTTATTTAATTTTTGTTTTTCGTATTTTAGTAATTTAATTTAAAATTCGTATTTTATATATATATAGTAATTTAATTTAGAGTTTGTATTTTAGTAATTTAATTTAGGATTCGTATTTTAGTAATTTAAAAAAAAACTGTTTGATCGTAAGGGCAACATCTATAAATGTATTTTGGACAAAATGTTTAAATTTAATTTGAACTTGATGTTTGAATATAATTTCTACAAAATGAATGAATATATAATTTGAACTTAATGCTGAATATATTTGGGGCAACCTGTACAACAGAATGCCTGAATATATTTGTAACAAAATGTTTCAGTGTAATTTGAATAAAACGTTTGAATACATTTTCGAACAAATGTTCGAATGTAATTTTTAGAAAATGTTTAAATGCACTTTCGAAGAAATGTTCGAATATAATTTGGACTCAATGATTGACTGTATTTTGGAGATAACGTTTGAATGCTCTCAGCCACATTCATCCTGTACTAAAATATTTTTACTTTGATCCCAAAAAACGCCGCAGTGGCTGTGCAGTTATTTTTAATTCTCTAAAGAAGTCAAAGTTCGTCGAGTGAAGAGCGGGTAGTAGGGCGAAATAAATATTGAATATGCAACTTCTAGATGCAATCGTTGACAGGAAATCGATAAAGCCAACGGTTAAGCGTCATAACGGTTCTTACAGCAAACGTTTTCACATTTCAAATGCCCTCGTATGTTTCGCGAATGTTTCCTTTCTGTTCGATTACCAATCGCATGATCCTTCTGGAAACCCGTTAACATATATTCTCAAACACGTTCGCAAAATTTTGTTAAATTTAACACGAGAATTTCAATTAAAATTTTTAAGAACTAGACGTTCTTAGGGATACGATTGTTCCTCGAAAAATGTCTTCTTTTCTTTCAATGGATTTTGAGAATCTACAGACTTGTAAATTAATTAATTGTGTCGATAGTACAGACTTGTCGCTGAAACTAAACTTTTAATCTGAACATCTAAAAGCACAAGTGTGCTGATGTTAAATATAGTATCTAGAAAGATCTTAATCTCAAGAAATATTCGGCACACCTTAATGTACACCTTAAAAGTGTCCTAAAGCAACGCTCTTAAAAATGGGTTGTCATCGCGACTTCGATAAATAGTTTTTAATTAACCTGATCGATGGCGGCTCCCCGGTGTCTTGGCACAAATTTACGAATTAATCGCGTGTTAAAAGCATCGAGCCCGTGCCGTTTGGAATATCGGTTTGACATATTTTCCGGAAACGTCGATAAAAGCGGTGTTCCGCGCGGCGACGGGGCGAAAATAGATTAAAAAAAATTCTGCCATTTTTCTCACGCGGGAAATACAATGTTTTCCATTATTTCTGACGCATATAAAACAGATACGAGTCCCACTTGCCCCGTGCCGTGAAATGGACGCGCCTCGAAATGGGGCCTGGTTGAACGGAATTTTCTGGAAAAACCTGCAACAACGTTCGTGTCAATCTTCGATGACATTTTAATATCGCCGGTGCACCAATGCTTCCTCTGTCGCGCATACAAACCTTCGATTTGTTCATTTTTATCAAGCATCGCGGTTCTCGTTACCGTTACTAGTACCGTTTATTGTTTACTTCTCGCAAACTAGTCTGAACTTTTCAGTTACATGCACATGTTTATTGCAATTAGTTCGTTCGATCGAAGCACGGTATTCGCGATGATTTTCGTATTATATTGATTATTGGATATTTATTCAGATGTCGTTCAACTATTGATGTCGTTCCGCTACACGTGGACAAATATATGTACGTCGAAGTAATTAAACATTAATAGTAAACACGACCAGCATTGATCATTAAATCGAATATTTTGATAGTGGATATAGTCATGTGAAGTATACATGAAATTCAAATTTGAATGATAATGATAAATCATTTTTTTTGTTAAGGTGAAAGTCAATAATATTATTTTCCAAAATGTTCCTAAATAGCTTCACAATGGCGTTTTAAAACGGAACCTATCGTATAGTATAAAATAATACATGCGAAACTAAGATGAGACAGACAAGAATTAATATTAAAATTTATATTTAGTTATTTTAACAGAGTTTCAATTAAACGTTAATTAAACGTATAGTTATGAATGGTACCGCAATCGTATCGTGAGAACTGGGAAATATAACACAAAATAAAATCACGGAAACATTAAATAACAGCAAGAGAAATGATCGCATACTGCTATCCAACATCGACAAAATTACTGTAAAACAAACTAGAAGTTACTAACATACCAAGAAAAAAAATATTCAGCACAGTAACGAATAGACCGCGAATTTTATACGCGGTTTATTCATTAAACGAACGGATCATCTTATTGAAATGATCGAAGAAAGAAATAGATGCCTAGTTAGAGCTCCAGCATCGCGCAATCAGATGCAGACAACTTTTATCTCGCATAAAAATCCGTGGTCTGCCGATCATTTTAAGAAACATACAGCCGAAGTGCTCGTTCACCGAAAAGGTCGCCCTATTATTCCTAAATAGCATCAACTCTGAAAATCGTGGCAACCGGTACGATGTAAGAAACGGTGAAACGCCCGAAGAAAAGGAGAACCCAAGACCTTTCGCCCTACATAAGGTTTCTGCCATCTGATAAGAGAAGTTAGCATTCGGCCCGGCTATCAGATTTTCTATCTACTCGCCGGTCTTTGTGACTGCGCTACCAGTGTTTAACTGTGAACCGTATCGAGCGCAGTTGACCCGGAAAAGACAGACTCCGGCGAGAAACGGAAATAATCGTTATCAGGGCCGGGTACATTCGAGGCAATCGGGAGTTAACGAAGAAAGGATAGGTAGAACCTCGGTCGAAGTGTCTCGGAGTTCCATGCCAGTGTCCTGGAGGGACGGGCAGCCTCGGAGGACAGGATAAGAGAGGTCGCAGCTCGCGGACATCTGGAGATGGACGGCGAGGATCCTGTTAAAAATGGCCGCCATTTCTTCGCGCCACGAAAAACTTCGGAGACGGTTCTCCTGCCTGTATTCCGTGCCCTCTGAGGCACGGAATGACGGAAGCCCGATAGAAATCACGATCAGAGGAATACGTTCCGTAATATTCAGAGGACAGCTGTGGCGTCCTTGTTCCAACGGTCTCATATTTTCCTGCAAATCGGTTTGAATACCGCTCCCTCGGCGACGCTCGATCGAGCAAGGAGATGCGACGAAAATTCGGAAAACGGCGGAACAATTTGCTACGGGAAGCTCGATTAATTCACACGAGCAGACGTCTATGCGAATTTAAATTATTCTTTTTAATGACCTCTTGTACGCTCAGAAACAATTTTATATCTTGCCGCATTTAAACAATACATCGTAGAAGTTATTTTAAATACGGAATTGAAAACAGAAAATTATTCCAGAAATATTTCTAATGGATGTTAAGATGTTCACAAGTCCCGGCGAAAATTAATTTATTCGAGGATATCAGAGTGCGAATGAATTCGAAGTAAATAAGATTGCGAATCTTTATGTAAGATTCGAATGTTCTGTATTGCGTTCAGGAAACAATAGTTAAATGGAGATTTACGTCTCCTCTTAATAATTTTGTTAAATTCGGGCGTCGTCCTTGAAATTTTTCCTGATGGTTTCACTGTTTTGTCTTTTATGTACGAACATAATTTTTAAATTATTTTATTTTATTTTAGTTTTGACACTTTTGCACTATCGTCACTAACTGTCTGCAATTTTTAAATTTCTATAAATCGCATTTTCAGACAATGGTAATTCGAGCCAAAAATAGAACCAGAGAAATATTGTATTAAATGTTCATGAAGTGCGCTAACAAATATAACTCGATTTACAATTATCTTGTTCGTTAAATTCTGTAAACATCATGATACAGAAATGAAGATAATATTTACTCAATGGAAAGTTTTGTCAAAAATGGAACGAGATAAAATATTTTATTAAAATATTTACAAACTTCGTTAACAAATATAATTTAATTTACAACTGCCCCGTCCGTTAAATTTGATGAATATCGATACAGAAATTTAATTAATACGATCAGGCAAATATTGCACTAAAGTGTTTACAAACCGCGCCAACAGATACAATTTAATTTACAAATGTCCTGTCCACGAAATCCTATAAACACTATTATTGATAATAGTGTTTATATCATACTACTATTTTTTATATAATATGTTTATATAATACTATTATTATAAAATGTTTATATAATACTATTATTATAAAATGTTTATATAATACTATTATTGATAATAGTGTTAATATTGATAACTTATGCCAAAAATGTTGCAAGAGAAAGATTGCATCAAAATGTTCGTAAACGGCGCTAAAAAATAATTCTTGATTAATTATCTTGTCCCTTAAGTTCTGTGAACGTCGATGCGGAAATTACGAAAATATTTACACAGCGGGTAATCGTCGAAAATGGAATCAGAAAATTGAGGCGTGCATTGTTCGGGAACGACGTTAGAGAACGAGTGCGGAGCGAAATTGCGGGAGAAGATTCCCGCCAAAAATGGTCATCATTTATTAAACCGCCGGAGAAGTTGCCTCGGCGCTCTCGACCCTGACCGTTCCTATACTATTTCATTATTAATTTTTCGCCGGAGTTTGAACGGGCGCCCTCTCGTCTTGAGTGCTCGTGTTCTTTCGAAATACCTTTAAGATCTGCTTTGAAATTGGTTTTTCTTCATTGAGGGAGCTACAAGTACCATTCCTTCTTCCCACCATTTTTCTTTTCCAGTTCTAAGAGAATCACTTGGCCCGGAATTTCGAAAGAAATCCGAGAGTAGCGTGATTGGTACGTTCTTCAAAAAACCGTTTGTCCAAAGCTGATCTCAATGTGCGGAAGATCGTTCTTAAAGATTCGATGGCTCCTGGGTTCACGCAAACATTATCTTGTAACAGCTAAAGTAAAATAAGAATTTCTTTCCGTGGCACATGGTTTATTGCGTTTTAAAATTTTACACGTGTCGTAGATGCATAAAAAGACACGATCTGATCGCGTTAATTGCAAAATTGTTTCGTTCGCAAGTTTCGTGGTCATTTTCGTAGTCTTAAACGTATATCTCTGCTCACTGGATTATCTAATTCTATTCTTTTGATCTAACAACAAGAGTTCTAATTTTCGTTTCTCCCTCTGCTTCTGAAAAAACGAAAATTAACGCTTCCAGTCGAGAAACGACGCTCCAACCTCCTTAACACGCGTTCAACGCCAACTTCCATCATCAATCGGATCTCGTACAAAAACAAAAAAAAAAAGACAACATCTCGCAACAATATTTTATGTCCGTCGAATATTTTTAACAACAACTTCAGCCGCAGAGAAAACTCGTTGCTCCCTGTTATTGAATTAAAACTTATTTTTGCAGCTCGCGTTTCCGCAGCTCTGCATAAAATCCGTGTTTTGCTGATTATGACGAATTAACCGGCGCACATGCGCTTGCACGCGGGAAGCTGGTGAAAATTTCGTGAAAATTTCATTAAACGGGAATTTCCAGGACGTCGGAAGTTCGGTTAAATAAGACAGAAACGTTCACGGCAGTTTCCATTTTCAGCACCGTCTTTGGAAAAGCATCTCGGCGCCCTCTGTTCGAGGCAATTTCACTTCCGCGATAACAAATGGGTCTTCTTTAGGAGATTTCGCGAGATTCCGCGAGATTCCGCGAGATTCCGCGACTGAATCTTAATTCCCTTAAAATAGCCGACGGATCCCAGTCAGCGTGCAGAAGGCTTTGAAGTAATTTTTCGTCGGCTACTACTTTTGATATCCGCATCGCGACGCTTCGGGGCAAGCCAGACGCTCAAAGCGGCGCTCGTTCTCAAGGAAATGGTGGAATGCCGAGCCTGACACGTCTCGTCTGCGCTTGACTGCCTTCTCGAATCTCTGCCGGTGAAAAAAATCCCTGAAACCCCGAGGAAGATGACAGTCTGTAATTGCGTAACTCGCATCCCTCGGCTTTTTCGCGATGGAAGCTTGATGACGTAAGAGAAATGTTCTCCGCATACATCGTTCTGGCGCTGGTAAAACACTTCGGTCATTATTGTTAGAAAGATTTCATGCGAATCGAATCTTCAGAATCGCTAGATTACTATGAATTTGATGCCATTTATATTTCGAATCACTGAGTTGCGGTCTTTATCCATTCTAATATATTTATAATCGGTATACTGTGGATTCGATGCATTTTAATATGTATTTATAATGAATAGACTGTGGATTTTGTGCATTTACATACATTTGTAATCACTAGACTGGATTTTATGTGACCAGGTTATGTTTTATGTATAGACAGGAAATCAATAAGCAGGAATAGCACACATCTTGTCCGTAATAAAATACATTAATAATTATTATTAGACGGATTTTATACATTCGTCGCAATCTTCTTAATCTTGTACATAATAATAAAGAGAATCGATTATAATCCAGTCACATTTTTACTTCATTTTGATTCGAAGTTTTTCATAAGAGAGTCCAAGCTTCATTTGCTTCCACTTTTTCTAAATTAATGTATGTTAATTATAAATTCATCTGGATGTTCATTAAAATTATGATCCAAACGGTCGTTCATAAAAAAAAGGAGAAAAGTGATCTTACTAGCTGAAAATCCGATCTTTTTCTGATTTCAGCGAATCGTTGCAATCGTCATTGTACTTACAACCTAAAATCAACGTTTCTTGTGTATCGTACTTAAAAAAAATGCAGTTTCGAGTTTCAACGCGATTCGTTTCGATCTAAAAATTACAATGCTTCCATCGACCGATTAACATGATCGCACATGTACGATGTAAAAGGAACACGTTCCGAACACAATATTTATATTTTGGAAATAATTGTACGCGATGCTCGTAACGATAACAATCGTCCCGCTCCTATTTTCATTTAATTTCACCTTTTCGCAATCCATTTCGCAATACCTCATTAAAACAACAATTGTCGAAATAAGTATTATACAAACAATTCATCGTTCATCTTCCGAAACGGAACGCATTAGCGAAAAGAGCGGATTACAAATATTTACCAGCGTAACGATAATAATTATCGCCTCGCCTGAAAAACACGGTTCAGAGAGCAGTGGGATGAACGAAATGAGCGGCCAATTAATTTCCATCCGTCGGGAGGACATTCTCGCGCCGTCTATTTTGCGATTGTAATCGACGTGACTACTTTAACAGAAAGCGAGTTCTGTATAATGTAATTTGGCCCGTGCATTTAGATGTTATTTAGTCTGTGCGCGTGTTACCGATTCGGATAAATTAGAGAATCATATTCGTTACAGGTAGAATCTGGTCCGATCAGCGACGTGTTCGTGACACAATTGAAAATCTCTGGTCCGTAAATATCTGCGAACAGGGCAAGGTCCGGGTTCGCGCGGTTTGTGCGCCGGCTACTGCATAAATACGTATTTTCATCTCGTTTAATTCTTCCGATTCATTAATACGCCGCGGAACGGCGCGACGCGGCACGGCGCGGAGAATTAATGGCGTAACCGGATTTCACAGTTTTAACGATCCACGTCCGTTTATTCGGGGAAGGAACGGTCTCGTTCGGCACTCATTAGACGCAATAATAACACTCGCCGGCGAAATGATCTATTCACGTGACTCGTCTTTCCCCGGCCTCGCCGAGATCCACTTTCGGACGCCACTTCATCCCTTCTCGAGAACCTTCGTAGATCATGTCGCGCGAAAAATAAATGATTTAGCCCGGTTTTAACGAGATCGTAAATTACCGGGCGTCTGAAAACCGGCGAAATCGCCGAGCAAAAAAAGGGAAGATAGAACAGAGGAAACATCGCGCGCCGCTGAAAGAAAGAGACTGTATCGCCGAGAACCGTCGCGCAATTTATGCGAATTTTATCGGGAGAAACCCTCGGGCTCGTAATTGATCGACGCGAAATTATTCTTCAGAGAAATATTTTGCACCGTAGTTCCCGCCGGCACGCTCCTGTCAACTTGACACGTTTCTTGGCGATTTCGGACAACCTGTCGCTTGCCGCGCTTCGTTCTCGTCGAATTTTATCTCGTTTAACCCGATGTTCGACCATTGTGTTCATCGATAAATCAGTTGCGGAAATGAGAGACCAGGTCGCCCAATTACCGGGGTTGTCCGGCGTTGTCCGAAATACCGTCACTTTCGTTTTCTTTTTTCGCCGTTCCTGTCTGCTTTTGTCGCCACATGATCCACGTCTGGATGACAATCTATAAAAATCCCGTTTGTAACACACGAATTTAATGGAATAAGCACATAAGCAAATATTAAATAATAATAATATTAACGATATTAAATAATAAATAATAGCAAATATAATAAGCAAGCATAAAACATAGAAAAGAAAAATATTAAATATAATATTATATATTAATAATAATAGAAGCCGTAGAATGACGACCTTCTTTTTTAAATGAAAGCTTGAAACCTCTACTTCGAGATGATGTTTCTGTATTTTAAGTTCGATGCACCCCCACCACTGTAACCCTTTAAACGTGGGGCCATGCTTGTTATACCGAAAACTGCCAGGTTTGACGAAATGCAGGGACTTTGTAAAATTGAAGGTGCATCAAACGTAAGATACAGAAACATTTCAACGTTTCAAGCTTCAATTTGAAAGAAAAGAACGTCATCATCCTACGATGATTTTTCGCGGAGTTGCCGTCGGTCAAAGTTGGCCAATTTTTATCCGAACTTTTTCTATGCTATAATTCTTTTGAGCAGTATATGTAGAAATACTTTGCAAAGCCGCGAAATCGACGATCAAGTTTAGCGTACAACAATTAACATCAAGAATACATCCGACGGATAATAGCAGCATTAGATTTTAGACAATGGTTACCACTGACCAGTAGAAATAGAAATCCTCTGACCACCCAGCTCGTTATCCTCCCCGTAGTGGATGTTTCGGGTAATAACAAAAGTACAAGAGGCGGGGCTATTAGGCTCTAAACAGTGCAGGAGCTATTAAACATTTAGCCGGTTTGAGGGCGTAGAACAGCACTACGGAGAACCTCAGCAGTTACGTCGGGTATCTCCATAGGAACCAAGTAGAGCGCAAACCATTATCAGGGTGGACGAGCCAGATTAATTGCACCGTCTCCTTTTAATGGGTACCCTCGGTCAAGGTGATTATTGAAGATCTCATGCTCGACTCTTGTTGTCGACGTAAACGATGTTTGTTCCGCGGCTACACGTTCGATCCGCATAGACGCACAGAAATCCCATAACCAAGACAACATCTGATTGAATGTCGCGCCCAGATCGAGTGGGCATTATCATTGCCCCGATCATCTTTAGTAGATTCTAATCGATGATATAGCTATCGATCGGTCGGCTGTCCTTTAGTTAAGGCAAATCCGCCGGTTTTGCGGCGTATACTTCAACATTCTAGGATAACTTTTATATTAACAAAGTTTAGATTTAAAACATTGTTAAGAGCGTGCGAGTCACAAGAATCAATTTCACGCGCATAAAATGCACTTTGTCGTGTAAAATAAAAATACCATAACTCGGAAAAATTGTTTTAGATTTACGGTTAAAATAGCTTGTAGAGGGTGCAAAGGGTTAATATTCTTTAACATCGGACGGCCTCGGTTCAACCATTTAGCTGTTGCAATCCCTTTGAAAAGCGTGGAAGTTACTATAATTATACCGTATACAGGGTGTACCAAAATTGTGTTACTTCCGGGCAACGAGGTTCATTCGAAGTAACTTTTTCCTTAGCGAAAATGCAATCCGCGGCTTTCTTCGCGAGTTATTATCGGATAACGCTGACCAATGACTGACCAATTATTTGACAATTTATCGAATACAGAGAAATTTAATAATATGAGAATTCTTTTAAAAATAGTGTAGCAATTTTTACCGTCACTCGACTGCGAAGGTTCAACCTTCTAATAAATATTTCCAAGGGCAGGGAATAGTCTATGATGACCAGATCGTGGATATTTATGCAAAATAAAAATCGCATGCACTAATTACAAGATACACGAGCTGCATAGATATCGATTTCGTTCTTCAGTAATCTTAATGAATCGAAAACAATATAATAGAATTTTGAAATACTTTCAATGCTTTTCTGTTCTGTATTTGATCTATTCACGTTATATCATAAATGCATAAAATCCACAGTCTACTGACGATTGGCAAAGCGTTCTTCAGTTTTAGTCATTGCCGCACGGTTCTAGAGCTTACACGGTCTTGGTAGCCTCAGAAGCCCCATTGCTCGTCACCGGTCCATCTCTGCCTCGCATTTATCTTCATCTTCCATTTTGTTCGGTGGTCCTCACGGACCGGCGACCATCTCGCGTCTCGGTTCCCATTTCTGTTTCGCCGGCTCTTTGATGCTCGTGTTTCCCGTTTCCCGTTTCTCGTTTCCTACGAACCCTTTCAATTCGTACGCCCGGTTCGCGGCTCTCCACCCAATTTCCGTGCCCCATCTCCTCCGCCGTTAATACGACGGACCGTCGTGCCGCCTTCGACTGCACGCAGCGCCATGGCGAAAACGCGTTCTCGGGAAAAGTGGAGCAGAAATCCGCGTGCATCGAGGAGAACGGAATATCTCTCGCTCTCGCTCTCTCTCTCTCTCTCTCTCTCTCTCTCTCTCTCTTCCCATCTCCTTCTCTCTTCTCTATTCTCCTATTCTTCTATGCGCTCGCGATTCTGCAGTCGCCCGGCGACTATTTGTTGCGCTTCCGAACGGAACCGCGGCACCGTGCACGATGACAAGTTTGTGGCGGCTGAGAAACGTCCAATTGACATTCTGTGCAGCTGTTATCGGTGCCTGGATACAGAAAAAGCACTTCCACGTGCTGCGACGATTCATTTCGGCCCGCTAACGTGGATCGTGATCGAATCTCTCTGTCGCAGGATCTTATATTTCCTTTCTTAAACTCGTCGATCATTATCGAATACATATTTTTACAATCCTTCTGAACCAAACATTTGTTAACACTCGAACGGCCGACCATTTTTGACAAAAATACAACTGACTGTGCTTGGGATAATTTATAATTTTATTCGTCAACTTTTATGCGACATATTTTTTATGGTACCTCTTCCAGACACGCCGATTTTTCTGCAGATCTTAATGAAGCGTATGACAATTTAAAGCAGTTGTTAGATAATTGAATAACAATATTTCTGTTCTGGGTCCAATTTTCATTTGATTCCACTTCTTCGAAATTGATGTACGTTAATTACAACTTCGCCGTGAATATTCGTTAAAGTTGATGCAACGAGGAAGTGAAATGTAAGTGATTTTACTAGCTGAAAATCTAATCTTTTTTTATTGAAACATTATCGAAAATATCAGATTTAATATCAACTTTCAATGTCGAGAATTGTTCGTACGACATTCTTCTAATTCGAGGAAAAATTTTAATTCAACAAAAAAGAATTCATCTCTCTGTCTGATTTCTGCTGGAAGTTCTACGATTTTCATACACGCTTGGCCATTTTTTCCCCATTGTGCGGTGTGAAGCGAGAAGGGGCTCGAATTCCGGAACAAGTAGCCGGCGCAAGTAGTAGGTGCGCAACATGGTAATAAGGGAAAATCGTAGCCAATAAAGAAAGAAAGAAAGAAAATTGCGGGCGGGTCGAGGAACAGGGTGTGCGCGTGGCCCAGAAAGAGAGGAAATTAATGAAACAAGTAAACTGCGCCACTGTACAACCCCCGTCGCTGTAATTTACTTCGTCCGCAAACCCATACGTTCCCAGCCTCGAGCTGTTCTGCCTGTTTTCCATCGGCTAGCATGGTTTCCACCGGCGTGGCGCACACAAGTTATTAACTAATATGCAACTTTATCAAGCTTCCTGTATTTACAATTTTTCCATCTTGAACAACTAATAGTTAATTATAGTTACTTAAATGATGCCGACCCTAGGATTTCATATCTGAGGCGTCAGTAGAGACGAACACATTACACAAAGAAACGCCATTGGAAACCGCGGACTTTCTTGTTAAAGAAATCGACTTGTACGTTTAATATAACAAAGAAGATAAAAATATTGTAATCACAAGAAAGTTGGTAAAGTTGCATATTTTTCAACGAATACGCGAATAAATCCATAGAATGACTAAGTAGATATTTTTTGGAAACAATTATTATTATTGAAGAATAGCTAATCTATTTCATTCGATTAATCATAAGTATCAATAATAATTAGTACCATTACGGCTGCAACGATACAAACGAACGCAACTTATGTTTCATTGGATTCAGAGTTTCAGTTGGAGCTTCTTCGAAAAAATTACATTAACGAAGAAGAGAGAGAATTTTTCTGCGCGTTCCTGGACAATTGTTTGTAATTGGATAAATACTTATCACGAAGTGCAACAAAACCGTATGGTCCATTTGAAGTTCTCCTTCGTAACTTTGGTTTTGTTAGAACCACAACATTATATGTCGCACGCATTCTTCAGAAAAAGAATTGTAAAACAGAGACACGAGACAACAAATTGAAAGAAAAGAACATTTAGTTACAAGGCTGTGTCTATTATTGGAACCCCTGGACGAACGAGTCTTTATGCAAAATAAAGATATTATTGCGATTATAATAAACAGAAGTCGAATGAAAACATATTTTCTCCGTTAACCCTAGAAAGATAACCATATGACAACGTACGTAAAAGATAACCATACGCTTCAGAGGCGCATGCTTTTCTAAGGCGTCAATTTTATACTAACAATGGATATTTATTTAAGTTAATCTAGTCATTTTAAAGGTTTGGCATTATTGTAAAAATAAAATGCATTTATATTATATTTTTTTATATTTTAAGTAATTTTAAACTTAAATCACTAGACCTCTATGAAAAACGGTGCAGTCAGTTGTTTATTTCGCAGGCGCCTCTGCGACGTAGGTTATCTTTCTCGGGTTAATGAATTTAATAGATTGAAAATAATATTTAATAAATTGAGTAATAATTCTCTTATGAATTTATAAAATCCGCCGTCTATTCACGGCAATACAAGTTCAATTGTAAAGTTGACATTCTCGCGCACCCCGAAAAATAGCTTAGATAAAAATTACTTAATAACCTTGACATAACCCTTCCAAGTTAATATTTACAGACCCTAACCGGGCTCCTCCGAGTGCGTATTTTCGGCGATCGGTATTTCTGATATAAACTGATTTCGATCGGGAATCGCGTTCCTGCGAATTATTTAGGACGGATTCTATTTCTCAGCGGCGGATCGATATTCTGGAATTGGATTTATCGGGGCTTTTGCCGGGACGTATCGAAATTAAAGTGCAGAGGACGTTCCGATCAATTTTTAGACGTCCGACGCGATTCTTTGAACGCCGGAAGATTGAAGCTGGGCGCTGTTGAGGAATTCCAAAGATTCCGATCGATACGAACACGTAGGTAGGTAGGGGAGCCTGGCCAATGAGTGAACATTTAAGCTGCTTGTTCGTTAAAACGATCATCCATAGATCATTAATTTAACACTGGAAAAACGATTGGTGCCCGGCTTCATCCTTTACAGCTACTGAGATTACGAAATTATTTCGACGAGAAATTTTTTGATATAAACTTCTTTATTGAAACATATTTTAACTATTTGCACTCGACGCCACATTTTAGCTGGAAATATAAAATGATTTTTCTGACTTACAGTATTTCCATTTTATACGAGAAAGTGTATTTTATGCATATGAAATTTGAGTCTTACGACTCACACAACAGTTACACCTTTAACTATTTTTTAAATCTAAACTTCGATAATATAAAAATTATCTTGGTGTGATATAAGAATTTTAGTGGTGCCTCATAGTCACTACTCGAGGGCAAAGGGTTATAATATAGATCGTACGAAATTTTAGTAAATGCAATTTTCTTATTGTTTCGAAACAATACATATTAGTCGCATTTAAGGCTTGGTAGTTCCAGTGTTAAATTTCATTTATTATATTTGAATATATATATTTGCAGCAGTAACCTTGTTTCCAATTGAAATTGTATTACATTTCAGTTACACGTATTTAGCCTCTCAATTTATTAATTTAATATTATATATTTCTTCATTAATATCGTAATAATCATTATTATAGGTATAGTAGCTTCATTTTCGCAATGAAAAAAATGCTGCCAAAGATCAATAGCGTCTTATCACGCTGTTTATTGATTTTACGTAATATTACGTAATATAATTATTATGATTATTCTATTCAGTTATTTCAACTTTAATACCTTCATTTTTGCAGTTAAATAATAAAAAAAAATTGTGGTAAGAGCCGCTAAAGAGCGATAGTGCATCTCTCCTTTCATATGACACAAGGAACGGTCGTCCGCAGGCGGCTTATATACGAACAACTCGGCGTGCGAGTACTAGCGAGAAAGTACATTTTCTTGAATAACTCAAAAACTACCAATTTTATTAAAAAACAGCAAAGACATTTTTTACTGACAATTACATAATCTTTCAAACTGTGTACTTTCCAAATTGATTTGTCCAATGCGAAAAATTTCTGACATATATAGATATACATAGATAATAGATTTAATAAACGTTCCATCGTTGACTCGTTTCATTTCGAATCGTTATGAAATATTTTCTGTCATTATGATTTGAGACAAACCGAACCATTTCGTAAATTAATTAATGGAACAGGCTATAAAATTATATCCAGTAGTAATTATTCTTTTAAAAACTGATCGCAGATTTTCATATTTTATTGGACTGCGGCTAATACAGTAATAAGTGCAACAATAAAATATACAGCAATCGAAGTTTTAACCGTCTAAATGATATTATAATCAGATCACTGATTTGACATTAGGTTTACAGACATTTGTTCCATACATTTATGGAGTGAGTCACTCAACTATATCACTCTACTTTGTCTTGTAAATTAAATCTGCAAAAAAATGTTTCGAACGAAGTTGTTCGGCACAAGAAGAAGCATACACGACAACAATTAACACGTTCCGTGCCACGTGTACCATCGATGGTACACGCTTGCATGTTTACTTAGTGAACTGAACAAATTGTTTACAAGAAATTTAGAACCGAAGGATCAATTTCCACCGCAAGAATGGGCGTTGATAAGTTTTTGTTACGTTGTTATGTGTACGAGAATTAATAATTGCACGTAATACATCAAGTTTTAGTAAAATATCAAAGTGTGAAGATTCGAGTAAAAAAAGCTCGGCACGGAACGTGTTAATGTTGCGTTACATTTCCTTCTCATAAAAATCTGAGGATCACCTCGGATTTGAAAGTCTATCAAATGCAGAACAAAATCAAATTATTTGTACGCTCTTTAAAAAAATAGTTCGCGGAAAACACGGTTTCTATCAATCATTTTCACTGGATTCTTCAAATCTACCAGCTATTCATATATTCTAGTCGCACATTCTAACCCTCACCCATCCCTCATTCTGTGTCAGCATGATTTATCCCTCGATGTTAAATTGATAGTGTCAGAAAATCAATATTGTAATCAGAAATATCCGTGAGTGACTTCACAAATTTAAAAACAGATTGCCTAAGAGGAAATTAAATAAGTTTAAAATTAGATCGCAAGCTGTTTAACTATTTATAAATGGAATATAGAGCATGATTATTTGGAATCATGGAGAGACGTGTTGAATCGACACGAACGACGGATGTCACTCAAGTAATCCCATCGAATGAAAAATTCAAAACGATCTAATCGAGCTTGTTCGATAAATTTTGACTCAACCGTATTTTCGTTCGGGCGGCAATACGAACGTTAATGAAATACTTCTGTCGGAAATGTAGCCGGAACTCGCGTAAACCGACGCGCAAAGTGCAACGCCGTAATGCGGACGATCAAAATGCAACGAAATTCCGGCGGGGGAATGCTCGAAAAATTAATGCAATCTGAGATGCAAATACCGGGTATAGGACGGGGTGGGGCGTGTATCAGAACTTGAAAACACAATTACCGAGGCCGCGTTAACTTTCGCGTTACTAGAGCAAAAAGTTATCGGCGAAAGGCCGTTCGGCATGGTCCACGGGAATTGCTTAACATGATTTACTCGTCGGGTAAGATTTCCCGAAAGTTAATGCGACTCGTGAAAGCCGACGTCCGCTTGAAAACGTACACGCAATAACGGCTCGCGGCCGCCGGCCCCTATCCCCCCCCCCTCCCACGCCCCGACATCCATCGAAAAAGTAATCGAACTTCACGGAGAATACTTACGCGTTTGGCCGCTGAGCGAAATTTAAATTGAACGGCGCGGCGCCAGACTACGTCGGAATTTTCGAAACCCGACCGGCAACCAGTTCAAAGAACGTGGCCGTGTGCGCGTCAAAATCAAATTGTTCGAGCGCCGTTCGCAATCGCGATACGATATTCTCCAATCGATCCGGCTTCCAGATTTTATGCGTTAAGTAACAAGATTGACGCGGTTTCTTTTCATTCATAATCAACTTTACATTTATCGAATGGGACGTATTAACCCTTTGCGCTCGAATGGTGACTCCGAGGCACCACTAAAAAATTTGTTATACCACGTTCTAAGATCATTTTTATACCAACAAAGTTAATATAACACAAGACACAATTTCATATGCATAAAATGCACTTTGTCACACAAAATGAAAATACCACAAATCGGAAAAATTATTTTCGATCGACAGTTAAAATAGCTTCGAGTGCGAAGGGTTAAATGCTTTCATTGAGAAATGAACGAGATGAAAGTATAACAAAAATTTGAAACGTCTTATTCGATTGATACAAAGTTAATTAGAAATTACAAGAAACCAGAGCACAGCGATTGGTCGACCTATATAGTAACCGGCTCCAATATTTTAGTTTTTCGAATACGTGCAGAAAGAGTGTTTAACCGTTTGCGTACCAGACGGTTCTGAAAAAACAGAATCGAAAAGCGCCGAAGAGCGCAATAGCGCTCCTTCGATTATGTGTCGAAAAGCGCTGAAGAGCGCAATAGCGCTCCTTCGATTATGTGTCGAAAAAAGCCGTAAAACATAAAATAAAACGTTACGAATGAAAATATATATATATATACTATTAATTTAGAATAGGTAACAACAAAATGCAAATTGGATTACTGACAGCGATGCGACGCGCGACGTACACATGCGTCTGAAAGACTGAGCACGTTTCTTCAAATTTCGGGTGGGCCGTAAGTCGCCTGTTTCGGCCGAATGCCCTGGCATTTCTCAACACAAAATCTGAAGAGCGCAAAAATGGCTCGTGGTACGCAAACGGTTAAGGATGTCGACATGTTACAATTACCAATGGAAGAAGAAACATCGAACCGCTCGGTTACTATTTCTCGCATTTAGTGTGGAACATTTTTATTTCGCACAGAGACCCACGGTGTATTGTACGAGCATGTACACGGATCGCGACGCGGCTATATTAATTACACGTCTACACGTGTATTTGAAGTACACGTGAAATTGGTATCTGTGGTGGCAAACCGGCCGCAAGGACGGTTTTTCTAAACGAGCTCGACGCGAGCGAAGCCGGCGAAAAATGTTCCCGAGCCAGTTTCCCTTGTCGAGACAACGGCGGGAAAAATCCAACGACCGGGAAAAGGAAGAGATAGGGGGAGAAAGAGAGGGGGAACCTCGAGGGTCCCTCCGCCCACGCGCCGATGGCGCCCGTAAAATGTGGGTCGCGAAAGACTCGAGAACTTCCGGCTTGGTTTCGGGTTCGTCGACCCCGCCCTCGCGGTTCCCATTGGTTCGTTGAACTTCGTAAAATTATTCGAACGTAAACATGTCCCGGAAGAGCCGCGTTTAACGATACTCTATCAGCGCGGCGCGTTTTTACAACGACCGATCGATCCAACTTGCTGATAACTTTTTATCGTCACCCGAAGCATAAATATGGCGGGCGACGCTTGCCTTGCTCCTCCCTCTTGCAGACAGGAAATTATCCAGCCTGAAGTCGCCCGTCAACTCTTTTCCAACTGCATGGTAAACAGATTCTTGGGTAACCGAGATCACTCTGTGGGGAAAAATGGGTAATTTCGATTTAGATAATCGATTAATGGGATTCTGCTGATTTTTGCGCGAAATACGAAACTGTCTGAGCTAATTACAAGAAAAATGTCAATCGAAATGTCTTTCCTCTTTTAGACATTTTAATAAGGTGTGCACGTTAGAATTATGTTCTTCTGATGTCTTTACAGTTTCGTGTTTAATCTAATTATTTTAATCAAAAATATATACAAAATCTATCAGCTATTGATTTTTGGTGTGGAGCTGGAAAATTATTTGCGATAGATCCAGGCGGGTTTATACAATTTATGCGATTTATGCAGTGTTGGATCACATAGGAATCCGTTGAAAAAAAGCTGTCCGTTAAAAACAAGTTCGAGTGCAATAAATTCCTACAGATGAACTAACTTTTGTGAGACTTCATACTTTGATAAGTAATTATGAAAATGTTGAAAAGCTCAGCTCTTCCCGTAAAGAGTTTCCGTAAGTTAATTACACCTATTCAACGCCAAACTAATTTCATTTGTAAGTTTTGTAGTTGGATACAATAATAAGATCAATGTATCTGAATAAAGTATCGTTGAAAAGCACGTTTTTTTTAGAGTTATGTGCGTAACTCTAAAATGCTTCCTCATCGACGAAAATCACGACGAGGGTAAAAGTCGTTCGATCACATTAAAAGCTCGTTTTACCGAGCATCTTCTGAACGGCATTAATTTATCATACAGATGCGTCTGGAACGCGAGATAAAGATGGCCAGCCTCGAACTCCGATTAAACTCTTAATTCGTTCCGTTGTACTTGGAAAACGAAACTTTCCGCAAACACGGTGTCGTCTCCTTTCGTCTACGATCCACGGGACTGTATCGCTTTTCCGCGGAACAGAGGGGTTCTTTCTTGTCTGCGAGCTCTGGTACGAGAATAATTCGTCAGAAGTTCAACAATATTTTAAAAGCCGCGTGGAAGTTGGATTTACGGGAGCAGAGCCTGTAATTACGAAACGAACAGAAGCGCTGATTGCGCTTATCCCGCTCGGAACTCCGTTTCGCGAAGATCCCGGCCTCGTCTGTACACGGTGTTTCGTTTATCTTGTTCGAAGTAGCATCTTCGGTGCCCTCGGAATTCCATGAATACGTTGGTTCCTTTGTGAAGAACGAACACTGTGATTTGTTCGGGTGATCAGCGATTTTTCAATAATATCGATATACAAGCGTGTCTCGCGAACTTCGTTCACTGAAATACCTTCATTATTTCGAGGCAATGTTAATTGTTAGAAACGTTATAGGATTATACAGCAAACTCTTCCAAATTTTCTCTCAGCTTTTAAACAAAAATAGCTGGTTCGGGAAGAGGATACGCGATTAATCGAGCCTTGCGGTCTCCTTTTCATAGCTACCGATTGTCAACAATTATAAAAACGAGCCGCGAGACTCGAATAATCGTATCCGCTCCTCTGAAAATGTCCACTTTTGTGCACAATCTGAGCGTCAATTGGAGAGAATTTACTGCATAAAAATGCATAAAAATCCAGAGTCCGAATATCGTTTGCCGGAAACCGAGGTTCGCCTCGAAGATATTCCGCTGGACGGGAGAAACGAGCCACCCTGTAGATTCCGAAGTTTCGCAGATTGGGAGACAGGGTTTGCAACACGCTCGGCACTGATTGCGGCGTGTGTAAGTTTTAATTGTGCGCAAGTTTGAATGCTGCGACCTCGGCGCCCGGCGCGCGCACTTCGCCGAAGAACAACGGATTCCGATTCGGCTGCGGAATAAACTTGAGCGGGCCCGCTTTAACACGTCCGACGCCCGCCGCCGCCGTCGACGTCGACGACAACGTCGACGACGACGACGACGACGACAACGAGCGTCGAACACTCATATCCGTTTCCCTTGGCGAGCTCCGCAAGAAATTCGGCGACGAGCCGGATACCGGCGAATTCGTCGAATCCGCCGGGACGAGCGGCCGTTTATCGCGACACATTATCTAATAAGAAGCCGTTCCACGGAACGGTCTAAAGTTCCGCGGTAATGTTTAATGAACACAAGCCGAAGAGGAACGAAACGTACCGCTCTCCCCGTTTCCAGCGATTTTAACGAGCCCTGCGCGCTCGCGACCCGTGGCCTAATTCCTCCGCCGAGAGACGGCTCGCCTACTACCTGTTTTATAGGGGCTTTTAAGTCGTTTCTCACCGAATATCGCAGATAAAACGCGCGTCTCTTGGAAACTCGCGATTCTGTGGTAATGGCTGTTGTGCTGAGATCGGCGAACGTCGAGGTTACTATTGGATACGTAGAGCGGCTCGCATTAGCATTCGGACAACTTTTGAAACAGCATCATTCCTTTCCCGAGCGGTGTTCTGCTAAATTAATTATATTATGATTCAGTCGCATAATTTAATTACGTTGTAATTCAACTACATTGTAATTCGATTATAATTCGGTTAATTCAATTAGTAATTATTTTAATCACCAGTGTAATTGAAATACAACGTAATCGAGATTCGATGTGTAATTGATTTACAATGTAATTGAAATGCAATGCAATTGAAATGCAATGCAATTTAAATACAATGTAATCGCAATAAAATGTAATTGAGATATGATGCAGTTGAAATACAATTCTTCAAATTACAGCCTAAAACTTAGAAGAAGTGGGATACTTTTTAATATAATAAAAAATTTTGTTATTATTTGCAAAATAAATATTAATTGAATTTGGATTTTGTTACTTATGAGAGTAATTTTACATAACGGACACAACAATAATACCTTCTATTGGAAACTTTCGTCTTCGACTAGAAATGAAAGTTTCAGACTTACATCTTCAGATGATAATTTGAATAAATTGCTATACAAATATAAATGGCCGCTCGAACGTCGTCGTATCAAATCAGATCTGATCTTCCGTTACAAACCCCTTAATGTCACTGTTATATCACCAGAAGCACTCTCCATGATAAACTTAACTTTACCTAGATTAACTATAAGAAACCATTATAACTTTATACGTTAGGAGCTTCATTTTTCGTTATACAGTTTGTATAAATGCATTAACAAATTCGTACCTTCTGCGGGCGTCTGTTATTTTGTTTTACATTTATTTAGTTTATAAGTTTTTATAGATATGCTTTTCACATTTTTGTATAGAAGGGGAATAAATAAATAAGTACTAAATAAATAAATAAAACAAAATAGTATAAACATATGTTATTTATATTAATATATATTATTTATTATATTATTTATATTATTATATTATTTATTATATATTATTTATTTATATTATTTATATTATTATATTATTTATTATATATTATTTATTTATATTATTTATATTATTATATTATTTATTATATATTATTTATTTATATTATTTATATTATAAATTGTGAACACACATATTGTTCACCGCGTGTCGTTGACTTTGCGATCTCCAATTCCACAGACGTTGTTTAAAATAAAACGGAATCGAAGAAACATTCGGTTTGTCATCCGAGTATTTTATTAAATCGAAGTACACACTTTGTCACGTGTTGTGCATTTACGTTCGAACCACTGCAGGAAAATCGACGAATGAGCATCGAACAACTCTTGTTCCCGTCTTGTAAATATTTCGCAAACCGATTTCGTCGCCGGTGCTGTTTATTCATTTTCAGGCATGTTACAAGGGCCTGCGGCGCCGAATCGTAAAGCGCGCAATATAAATCATCGGTCTTTCGTTTAACGTGGCGAAACAACTGATTTCCGCCATTAAACATCGACGTTGCAACTTCACCGTGACTGCGTTACATTCATCGAAGTAACAACGCGCGTTGCTCGAGCACCGAGTTCTTTTCGAGGACCTTTATTTATCGAAGAACGGCTACTGTTTGCTCGCCGGAAGTAGTTTTCGTTCCTGAATTCGTTTCCCCTGGTTTTCAACGGAGTTTCTCAGTCGTTGTTTACCGTTCGGCGAGTTTCGAAAACACAGAACACGACAATAGGCAAAGCAATACACCGTAAAATGATTTCTGGTTGCTACAATGCGAAATAAATATGCGTCGGTTCCTTGAACGTGGATCTTTCCTTCGATCATTTCGTATGCAATTTATGTTCATTTAAATCACCGTTTGGATTCTGCTATTCTAAACAAGTTTACACGAATGGTTACTTAGAGAATTATTCGAACGAGACGCGAAATATAAAATAAATTGTGGGGTAGAGGGTGTTGAGATGAATGAGAAACAGATAATACTCACAGTGGCGACCCACTGTCTCTACGAACTGCCTGTGGAAACGGTGATTAATGGCCGGACACATTAGTCGACCATAAAGTTCTGTACTTCAGAAACTCTTTGTCCACCTTTGAGACCTTTTACCGTATAAGAAATGTTCGCTTCGCATCTTTTTACAGGTTAATCGTCGAGTCTTTGCAAAATTTGATACCAAATGCATCAAAATTACATCGGAAGGACACATCAACAACATAGTATAGCAAACGACAAATACGAAAACAAATTATATACAAGATGTTCCACGATTATAACACCCGGAAGGAGATGATTCCTGAGGTCATTTGAAGTAACTTTTTCCTTTGCGAAAATACAGTCCGCGGCTTTGTTTACGAGTTATTAATGAAAAACAGTGACCAATGAAAGGCGAGCTCGACTGGCGCTAGGCGGCCGAGCCAATCAGCAGAACTGGGCTTCGACGGCTCGTTGGCTCGGCTGCCTCTCGCCAACTGAGCTCGCCCCGCATTGGTCAGTGTTTTTCGTTAATAACTCGTAAACAAAACCGCGGATTGCATTTTCGCTAAGGAAAAAGTTACTCCAAATGACCTCAGGAATCACCCCTTTCCGAGTGTTAACATAATTGTGGAACACCCTGCATACAGAATATCATTGCGATTGTTATTTCACCAAATGCGAAATAATACAAAGATAACAATGTGAATCCAAAAAGGGCCTCAACTCTTGCGGATGGTTTAAGCCTTCCTCGAAGCAGCGTCAAATGTTCTCATGATATCTTTCGCATGAAAGCAAAAATATTTATTTGTTTATTAATATATTCTTCGCGAATTTTATCACAGTCATTACTGTTACCCACTCGTTCATCCAACAACGTTCCAAAAGTTCTAACAAATAAACACAGTTAGAAGAACAATTTCTCAAAATACACTTCTGAAGATATTTCCTGCGGACTTATTAGCCTTTCCTATTGTTCCTAGAGTAACAGTAATTCATTCGATTCGATCGTCGACAACTGATGAATTAAATGAACGATTCAACTACTCTGGCTGAAAATTGACCCATCCACCATCATCCGAGATTTAATTACCAGAAGAAACCCTCCAAATACCCAAAACTTTGGCGAACGGGTCCTGTCCACCCGGTGCCCAATCACGACCGCTATCCTGACGTCTTGCTAACGGAAGAGGAACCCCGTTCGGTTCGCCTCGAAGAACATGATACCGAGGGAGTCAGGTGGTGAGAAAGTGGTTGGGAGCCCCCTATCGGAGCCTGGCACAATATCCGGCATCGCTGAGAACGGAGGAAGGGCAAACATCGTAATGCAGCTCCTCGGCTTCCCAGTCGAAGAACTCGACGAAGGTGGTAGGTCTCCCTGCGGATAGGGATGAGTGAAGAAGAGAGGGAGATAGAGGGAGAGGGAGATGAAGAGAAAGAGAGCCCTTAACGAACTGTTCCCCCTTAATTTTATCACGGCGGAATTGCCCACTCCATCTAAGATCTGTTTGCTCGCGAAGAAACATCCGAGATAAGACCGCGGGAATTATGAAGAGATTGCTCGGCTGCGGTCCAAGGAAAAGCATCCTTCGCTGGAGAGCAGTCTAATTACAAGAACGAAAAGCGGCGTAGGCGGCGAGATGGCTAGGTATGGGGAATGTTCCCTCTCTCTCTCTCTCTCTTTTCTCTCAGGAGAAGGGCCAGGCAAAGTCCTTTCGAAACTGGCTAAGGCCACCACGCTGAACAAGAAGAAGAAGAAGAGACTCGAGACGTACGAACCGGGTGAAAAGAGGGGTCGAAAAAGGAGCAGGATAACCGGGGAGATAACGACTATCGACGCCTCGCCGTGGACTCGTAATGGACCACTCGACTCGATGCTCTCCCTCTTCCACTCGCTTCGTCTCTCTCTCTCTCTCTCCCTCTCTCTCCCTCTCCCCCTCTTACGCTCCAAGAGACCCTCGCCTAAACGCGGAATTTTATGGGCGCGTTCGCTGCCGGTGACAAGACGAGCAATAACCTCCCCCAGCTATTCCACCGGCATAAGCGCCTGAAAAACTGTTTTTTCAAAGCGGAACGCTCCGCGGGCCTCTTGTTGCCGATTTACTCGAATAATCTCGACCCTATCGATTCATCCTCGGATTTACGAGCTTTATCGCTGTCGTTCTTCCCCGGTTTCGGCCGGCGACGCTTCGTTTCGTACATTCGTTAGACCGATCGGTTTTCCGTGCAAAATATCCGCCGCTTCAAACGTATCTTATAATCAAAATCGGTAGCTGAAATTTCAAGTGATGAAAATGTTACAGAAATGTAAGCACACGTGTGCGTTACTTTCATCTCGCTGAAATTATCAAAGAAAGAAAAAAAGAAAGTCCGATTTAATTCATCTCTATGTTGCAATCGATATCGACAAGTTCTATTTTGCCAACAGATCTGCAGTCTGCGAACAGTGCGCCAGCTTTATAAATGTTTTCATTCGTCTTTTTACGTTTTCTCATTTGTCCGATGAGTTTAATACACGGATCTTCGTTTATAAAAAGGTCTTCAACGGGCGGAAAATATCGAATTACTTCAAATAATGATGATAGTGGTAAATTTTTCGGTTTGAACAACCATATTTTAATAGTGTCTTCTTAGAAAAGCATTAAACTTTTTTTTTAAAGATACGATTTTTTCTTTTTTTAAAGATAAACATATAACTGTGAAAACACCTATCTACGTACGTAAGGGATGTCTTCACCCTGAGGAAACGAATTGTGGCCGAAAATAACAACAGCTCGAACCTGCTCTTAAGATCCCCGACAAATCTGCACAATTTCAAAAAGATGAAAATGACCGAGTTGCCGAACTTCCCTTGTTTGTAACATCATGGCATAAAACTTTTCGTTGTAAATACAATAATTTCTGCTCAATCGTAGTCGAACGTCGAATTGTTACTTCTCGCGAATCATCTACTGGAGATTCGCCGTGTCGTCGCGTTAAGATAAAACAATGAGTAGCACAGCGAACGGGAACGCATTACGTACGGTGACGCTCAAAAGTTTCGCCATTTTCCCTCTTCAATCATCTGGAATCTTCTTCTTCATTCGGATACGTTTTTACATCGATTAGCTCTGGACGGCGAGCCACGAAGACTGAACGTTGCCAGACAACCGCGAGCCACGACCAAAGAAAATTCACCGTTCCGGAAGGTTCCAACCCGAATCCAACCAGTCCCTCGCCCTTCTCTCTCTCTCTCTCTCCCCCCTCTTTTTACCCGTATCGGCGATCGTTAATTAACAAGGAAAAAGATCCGAGCAGCCGCGCCGAGGCGAGGAACAATGGCTCTCGGTTTTCTTTCCGCTCTATTCGTCTTCGTCTTGCATAACGCGCGGCTATCTGCTGCGTTACATCGACAAATTAATATCCCGCCGTGATTGTTTATGGCGCCGGACGCCTTCATTATGTTACACGGTAATATAATGAGCCCATTGTGCCGCGCCGCACGGGTATCGGGAATTTCGGCCGAGACAAATAATGGCGAAATTCGGTAGAATATCCGACACCGAGAAAGCGTCAGTCTTTGCTGATATTTAGTTGCACCGTTTAAGCTCGATGAGACGTCGGGAAATTGTTCTGCCTTTGATGCGAAAACGTTGTGTGTGTTTTATCGATTATACGCACTATTCGTGGATATTTCTGTACGAATGTATTTGCGCATTTATCTGTTCACTCGTTATCAAAACGATATCTGTAATATCGTTGCGAGTGATTAGAATTACGGCTACATATTTTGTTAAATAACTCTGAAGATCGCAACTTTTCGCAAATAAAATGTTTATAGCATCATAATGTATTATGTGACGAATACTATGTCAGAATTAGAATCCCATGATATTTTGACCCGTTTTCTTTCTTTTTATACAGGGTGTCCCAAAAATGTCTCGCAATCCGGAAATGGCGGGTTCCTCGGATCATTTGAAGCAACTTTTTCCTTTACAAAAACGTTCTCCGAGACACCGTTTACGAGTTATTAACGAAAAACGGTGACCAATAAGAATATAGTACGGCTGACGCGATATAGTTCGGCTCTTTGGCTCGGCCGCCTCGCGCCGGCTGAGCTGGGATTCGACCGCCTCGACCGCTGGCGCCGTTGGCTCGGCCGCCTCGCGCCGGCTGAGCTGGGATTGGACCGCCTCGACCGCTGGCGCCGTTGGCTCGGTCGCCTCGCGCCAGCTGAGCTCGCCTCTCGTTGGTCACTGTTTTTCGTTAATAACTCGTTAATGGTGCCTCGGAGAAAGTTTTTGCAAAGGAAAAAGTTACTTCAAATGACCTGAGGGACCTACCACTTTCGGATTGCGAGACATTTTTGGGACACCCTGTATATATAAAAAACCTTATACAAAGTGTAGAAAAATAAATCGAATTTAATTATTTCATTTCGGTTTAATTATTATATCGCATACAAGTACAGAAAGATTATACTGATCTTTCTGTAAAAATTGCTTTTTATTCATAGGACAATGTAATTAATCTGCGTCGCGAACTAACGTTGTTCTTCGTAACATTGGCCCGGAGAACTCGCTTGAAATTAGTCTCCTGCTCAATTTCTTGAACGTTCTGTTGCTGTATATGATTATTTAGACATTTTAACACGTATACTACACACAGTTTTGAATAGATACGAAGCAATGACTTTTTTTTCAATTTTGCCCATTGACGACGCGTCCTGGCGATCAGCGGTTAAACGGTTCAAAGTTAGCAAGTCGGCCGGAAATAAGGTGAGACGCGTGTCGAACCGAGTTCGGCTCGGACGGTCTCGAGTCGCCGGGACGAAATTTAATCCGTCGCGTCGGACCTTGTCTTCGTCCCGGGACGACTTTAATCTGAAATCGGGTTTCGGTCGGCGCTTTTAAGCCGGCTCCGGAGGGCTGGTTTTCGTCGTCGCGATGACGGCCGAACGGCGAGGACAGCCCGGGCGAAGGGGCGGGGCGGGGCGGACAGCGGAGGAGAAACATGTAACTTTTCGGAAAGCCCTTACGAACTTTGCCCCCTATGGCTTGTGTTGCAGCTCTCCGCCATGGTCGACGGGATTTATCCGGCGCACGGACAAACTGCAGGCTCGTTCACACATTTGGTGAGCGATCGACTGATAGTGGGCGGAGGCGCCGATGTGAGATCCCTGCAGGGCGCTAAAGGGATCAACAACTTCGTTGGATGCCTCAGAAAGGTAAGATCTATTCCGCGATCGATGCGCGATCCAACTTCTGATTTATTTCATTCCGCGAGACGCGGAACCGCTCTGGAAACGATAGCTCTCGCGGTCGCGATAGCTCCTGGCGATCGAGCTAATGAGTGCCGATCGAACGAACGCTCGAAATAGCTCGAGTAATGGAGAATTTCAGAGTCTCGTAAGTAATGCAGCCAGAAATCTCATAGGTAGCGGGCTAGCCAATCACTGTGCCTTTAGTTTATTTTCAAGCAGAATTGACGTTACATTTATCGGTTAAAATATATCAAATTTTTTCATTTCGATTCCATTAATTATGTGTTTGTTAAAATTAAACGTGTAAAGAACGGAAGCACTTACAATACCAGCAAAATTATCTTTTTATTTTATACTGATAAAGCTTATAAGAAAGCTTAAGAAAATACTGAACGAATGAAGATCACAATATTCGGTAAAATATTCGGTAAAATTCGTGTAATTCGTTCTCGATAAGATATTACAATGTTAGTTCTATTGGTAAAACGTACTGAGATTACGGAAAAACAAAACAGTGATTATGTATTTGAATTTTTGATTTTACTTTCAATTTCAGTAGTTTATTTGTTGCGTACAGTAACTGAACCTATCTTTTGCTGGATGCATTAGTTACTGTGCCGCTTACCACGAGATTGGCTTACATATCCTCAAATCATCTTTGTTATATTTTTAAGAACTTGTGCATTTAAAATTGACAATGGACTGCTGCGTCTTTCGATGTGAATCCTATCCGCTTGCAAAAACGGTGAAGAAATGATTGAATTCTTTCTAGGTTTCGTTTGTTGTCAGACCCGTTTATATATATATTATATATTATATATATTATTATATATATTATATTATATATATTATTATATATTATATATATATATATAAAAATTTATAATTAAAAATTTCCACGCGCAAGAACCCAGACACACAAGGAAGACTACGCGATGTTAGGTGACTACAGTTTCGTGTATATATAAATATATTTATTCTTCCATCGTTCCCGAATAAATTAGCAAAATAATTATCCTGTCCCGCACACCGTTGCGTTCTTCGCGCACTTAAAAATAATTCCCCCGTGCCATTAGAGCGTGCATTATGAAGTTCGCGTATTTATACGCTGTTTGCGCGGAGCATTCGGCTCTAAAAACATAACAACGCCGGGCTTTATCTTTTAATCTTTGTCTTTTAAAGCCGGAACGCAATGAAATGGCAGACCGCTGACGTTATACGTAGCTCGCTCGCGACTACGACAACGCGCTAAATACACGAAACTGTAGTCACCTAACATCGCGTAGTCTTCCTTGTGTGTCTGGGTCCTTGCGCGTGGAAATTTTTAATGATGTAATTTCGAGTTACGAGAACGCGAGGCGAATATTATATTTAATTCTAGAGAGAAAGAGAGAGAGAGACCTGTGCGCATATATATAAAATGCGGAAGAAATTTGTCGTTGCTACAACTTTTATGGCACTAAGATTGAAAGGAGCTCGAAAGCATAAAAGTTGTGCTGGTGTCGTATCTTCTCTGTTAAAGCGCGCGATGTGCCGCGGCAATGCTTGATGTATTTATAGCTCTGAATTTTGGAATGCCGTCGAGGGATAGATTAACTCATTTTTACGAGACACAATTTTCTAAGAAAAGAGCGAAGTTACGCGCTGCTTATATAATGCTTTAATTTCAATTTAAAATTACGTAAAAGTTTTTCCCCTTAGATTCCAGTCCCTCGCGTTCCTTTCTCATTTGCCTCTTAAATATGTGATATTAAAGCTTATAACGCAGCAATTTTGCGATAAATTTTCCGGGCGGCCACAGTAATCTTTGAAGTTCCGAAATGAAACTCTTTATTCGCTTTTTACCGCTTCCACCCCCTCCACCGCCGCAGTATGTGCATGACATTATGTTACACACTTTGATCAAAAAATATTAACTCGAAAGAAGCACTCCACCTTCCCTGTCACCGAACTTGCTCCCTTATTGTTGAACGTACAACTTATTAAAAATTCTGCGAAAGTTTCATCGACCAGGAAAGAATGCATCGAGCAAGTTTCTCGCAAAAATAACGTTGATACAAAATTTTAATTTCCCCGCGAGTCTATTAAATGCGCGAATATTTACAATATACCGAAGCATTTAATTAATTATTCAGTTCCAATATTTTAGTTCCTTTGAGACGAGATTTCTTTTACCGTGCTGTTCCAATTATTCGCGCGACGGTAAATGAAGTATTAATTAGCTGTTCGTATCACAACATACAAAAAGTTTTTAGTTCATTTTTCGATTTTCACATTGTAGTTCTTTTGCCGCGAGCTTTCTTTCGCTGTACTTCCCCAATTATTCCTGCAACGATAAATGAAATATTAATTAATAGTTAGAAGTATAATATTCCAGAAGAATGTTTCTTTATCCAGTTTCAATTATGCAACGTCTCAAACGAGTGTATAACGCGGTTTTTCGAAATTCCAAGCGTTACGTACGTTTCGCAGTTCCGTTCTTTGCATGAACAAAGAACAATAATTATCATAGCGCACTCGACGGGATATACGAAACCGTAGCGAAACGTTATCTTTAGCACAGTTTAACCAGATAGAAGAGTCGTTTGTCAGATAACTAACAGAGAAACCGTCCACGGCGCTGTTTTTAATTCATTAACCCTGTTCCTTTTGTAACTTTCTCCCGCGACCAGCCGGCAAATTGGAGCTTCGTCATCGCCTCACTTACCGTAATATGAACATTATAGTCGCCGGCGAGCCGCCCTCCTCCATGGATTCCGCCAGTTAACGCGTTTGTTAATTATATCCCGCTTCGCGATGCTTTCTCCGTTTCAGTTTCTCGTTCCGTTCGCAACCGAGATCGCGGGGGCGTTGGATCGCTAAATAACGCATTCAAAAATGAAATGTTCAAGCGGACAATTTCTCCGTGGCTTCTTCGAAGTGTGGCTAGAGTTTCACGAATTCGTATTCGGCGATTGAATTGCTAAAAATTTGTGAAGGAATACGTTCTCGAAAAAGGGTCTTCATTCAATTTTTCTACAGTTACGCGAAAATGAATTATTTCAGTCGAAAATTTCGGCGCATCTTCTTCAAAGCTTTCGCCCAAAAGTTTCGTGGATTCATATTTAACAGTTGAAACGCTAAAAATTCATGAAAGACCGCGGATCTCGAAAATGGTCTTAAAATTCGTTCAACACGTAAATACAAATTATCAGTCTCTAAAAAATTTAAGATGACAATTTTCCTGTATTTTCTTCTAAGCGTTTCTTAAGTGTTGCTAGAGTTTCACGAATTCATATTCGGCCATTGAATTATTAGAAATTCGTGAAAGAACGCGTCCTCGCAAATGATCTTCATTCAATTTTTGTACAAATACGTGAATACATACGTACAAAGGTCGTAACTTGCTCAAAAGTGGATTATTCAAGCTAACAATTTATATGTAGGTTCTTCGAAGCATTGCTTAAACGTAGCATAAGTTTTACAAATTCATACTTAACCGTGAAATCGTTCAAAGATTCGTGTAAATGGCCTTCTCAAAATTTGTAGAAACAATGAAATACGTATAAAGTTGCAGCTTAGTTAATCTGAAAATTGTTCTGTATTATTTTCTATGAAAAGAGCGCGTCAGTACCTGACGATTTGGAGTTGTCTAGGGTTCAGAAATCGCGCTGAAGTTGAACAATTGCAACGCGTCGGCCGTCAGACATTCCCTTATCAATATTAAAAACCGGGACCTTTCAAAGAATCTAAATAAAACCAGCCGGAACGTTGACCGAACAAGCCCCACGTTGCATGTACAATCGGCCCGCGATCACGGGACGGAATTGTTGCAGTACTCCCGCGAAATGCACCTGTGTCTCCGCGTTGGTCGACTCTTTTTTTGTCCTCCCTGCCCTGTGCCGTTCCCCGTTGCCTGTTTAAAAATGAAAATGGCCAAGCTGAAATTCCGGGCGTAACAGCGTGGTGCCGGTCATTACGAGGCGATGAAATATTCATGGTGGCTAACTTGGTCCGCAAATATCCGCGAGAAACCGACACGAAGTCGAAGACGGGAACTGCGACTACGGGATTCGCAGTAAAGAACAAGAACGTAGCAATAAACTGGCCGCGGTTACGGCGCCCGGCCATCGTTCACCGGATATCGCCCCTTAAGTAGCTTTAAGGGCGCGCCGCCCGTCAACTGCCATAATATGCAAATGGGAGATGGCTATTAGCTTGCTTTTACACGAGCTGCTCGCCGACGTGTCCCGCCGCGTAATTCCGGAATCGGATTTATTACGCAACCACGTCGATGCCGATGAAAGATCGACTGCTACAATCGCGATTGTCGATCTTTCAGATCGATTTTTAGTGGATCGTAGATCGATTCGCAGTTCTTGCAAATAATTCTAAATCTCAAATTGTCTAGTTAATGCAATAATTCGTTTAATTTCAAATTGTTGCATTAACTAGACAATTTGAGAATTGGAGTATAGAATACAGGATGATTAGACGTCTCCAAATAGTAGTGTTACAACAAATTTTCTTAAATGAAGTTTTGCTGGCATCAAGTGATGGATGCGATACAGAAGATAATTTTTTCGAGGCCATGCTTTTTCCCCCCGAAGTTCTCAAGGTCATGATTCGATGGCTGAATATAAATTCGTGACACTTTAGATTCACCTTGTAAACGTTTTAACACCACTTAGCTGCGTCGATCCACTTTTAAGATCAATCTTGTATACCAGGGGTGTCAAACTCGCGGCCCGAGATGAACATTTTTGCGGCCCAGTCAATATATCCGACGCAAAGTAAAACTAAAATAGAAATGTGAATTAGAAATTGTGAAAGTAGTCTCGGCCAATAAAATTTCTCCCGAAATAGGAAAGATAGTATCAGAGAAGAGATGTCAAGTATCAGGACGTAAACAATAATTTAACTTTATATATGTTTATTACAATGTACTAGTCAAAATAAAAATATTTGTTTCTATGAACATTGATTTTCTTTGCGGCCCACCTAAAGTTAAGCATTGTTTATTTGGCCCAAGTTAGCTTTTGAGTTTGACATCCCTGTTGTATACGTTCTTTTTATCGTCCGCAGCTGAGAGGTTAAAGAGAGCGCAGGATCATTTTTCAGCCTAAATATCACATTTTTGGAAAATTTATAATTTTCGAGGGCTTACCTTTTCACGAATTTGGACATGTGAGAATTAATCTATATTTTCGTATGCAATCTTGTTATTGCATTATTTGTTGTTTGTTTCGTTTATACTTGTTTCGTTGGCAATTCCCTTTTTCAAATGGAAAAGCATATTTCGCTCATTGTTCATCAAAAGAATAGTAAATTTCAAGTAAAAAAAGGATCGACCTATGCTCGTCCTAAAGTTAATGGTTAACGAGACTTTAGCCAGTGAAGAACTACATATACGTACATACATCGTATATTCTAAAGGGCTGTTGAATAAATAAATAAAAAATAAATTTCCAATGTTTCAATGGCCAGATATAAATTCGCGAAACTATGCTTAATAAATGCTTCGAAGGAGGTGCAGGAAAACGTTCAGCCTAAATATTCCATTTTTATACAAGTAACAACCTCGGCTACATTTGCGTGACTATTACCGTTTTCGCAAGACAAAAATAACAAGGCTCGTGAAACATTCCACTCGAAATGCTCGTGTGTAATCCCGTCTGAAATAAAATATGGCCGAGCTTGCCGGAAATAAATTGGCAAGGGTTAATAAGCGAAGACCGCTGCATCGGCGAGGCGAATGGAAATCGTTGAACCCGAGCGATCTCGCATAAACATCCCATAATTTTCCGGTGGCACGACCGATTCCTCGGTGGTCCGAGCAGAAGTATCAATTCACCGTGCGACGTCCGCGCGGTTAAACAAACAATAACATCGAAGGGAGGAGCGTCGAAAGGATTTCCCCGGAGGACCGGCGGATGGTCGAAAATCTCGGGACGTCCGGGTGGAATGAAACTTCCAGCATTGTTCGGCGCTGAAAAAAAGAAGGAAAACAGAGCAGGATACTCGTGCCGTTTTCCACGGGACCCGCATCGAATCCGGCGGATTCTTTATTTCGACCGCGGTTTCGCGAATCGCGGCGAACGAGCAGCTCCGCGAATTTTCTTGACAAACGCGCGAGCGCGCGCCTGCGTTCGTGTCTCGCTCCTTTTTATCCGTCGCGATATTTTTCATTTTCGCGGTTGGGGACGGTCGTGCGCGTCGCATCGATGCCGACGGGGCCACGAAATGCGCCGAACAATGCACGCGAGATGCTGTTCCAGCTCCTTTTTAGGGAAAAGCCGATGAAGCGGTGAAATCGCGGGCATTTGAGAATTCCGAGATACGCTGGCTCGATTTTTCGGAAACTATTTTCACGCGGAATTGTAGGCGCGATGAAGACGTTGGGTAGCTTAATTGCAGAATACCGGTCTAGTTGCTGAAAGATAATTATCGTATGAAAAGTGAAACAATGGTTCTGTGTTTTTTATACTTTTTTTGGGACGATGACGTATCGGTGAACAAGTCGACCTTTTGTCTGCCCGAATTCTTTGGAATTTCAATGCGAAAGATATCTCCTTCAAATATAGCAATATACACTTATCGACAGAAATGAAGAAACATTTCAACAATTTAACAAAATTTCGTTAACGTTTGAGTGTCTTAATAAATATACGTCTTACTAAATTAAATGTACATATCGAAAGTACGTATTATAATTAAAAGTATATATATATATATATATATAAAGCATATAATAGATTGTGTATATTGCAATCTTTTTATTTAGTGCATACGACAAATAATAAAAATAATAACAATAAAAAAAATAGAAAAGATAAATGAAAATATTAAAAACACAAAAAATAAGTAGAAATTACGAATTAAAAAATTATGAGGAAATAACCTTGACACAATACAAATGTTAATTTTATGTTAAGAAGATTTATTACATCGAAGAGTATGCATCTGCGTGACATGTTTCAGAACAGAAAAGACATCCTCCCAAACACATTCGGAAGACTTTCAGCTTGGAAAAGTATTCGAATACAACCGCAAAACAGTTCCACCGATTTCTTCGATAAGATCTCGCGGGTCTAATTGAATGATAAATCCGGTCACGCGATTATTAACGTACGCATTAACATAGTAATTAGATATTAGCGAAGATTTATGTCTTTTATCGAACACAGGCGATCGATACGCGATCCTACCCCGTTCGCTGGTACGAGGGTGGTGGCGGGCATTATTTACCCGTGCCGTTGAAACCGTGGTCGGTTAAAATTCGAACGTTTTTCAAGGAGATTTACGGCCGCTCGTTTTTCTATCCTCGCATAAACAATGCAATCAAGTTAATTAATCGATCGGCTACTTATTAGGCGATGATAAAAAGGCCAATCGGGGCTGTATGGATAATGGAGAGCCCGGGTGGACGCTGAGAACCACGAAATCCGAAGTAACCAGATTATATGAGTCGAATCTTTTCATTCGGTTGTGTTTTATCGCTTGCGGCGTTCAAAATTTACAGGACTTTTTTTCAGTTTCAATTGGAACGGTTTTCATTCCTAAAATTGGTTTTGGTAATTCGAGCGACATTTTTTACTTATTCTAGAGAACTTGAAATAATGGATAGTACAGGTAATTTATTCTTTATGCAACTGACTATGAAAATATCGTGTCGTATTTCTTGAATAGGTTAAATTTCATAAATGATGACTGACTGTTATATTAAAATAGAAATCAAATGCTTCAGTATCTATTGTGTGTGAATTAATCATAAACAGATATTCAGTCAATTGAAGTAGGTTTCATTTTCAAGATCAGTTCATTCATACATCCGCGATTATTTCCGATAGTAATTCGTAGCGATTCAAAGTGATTTTTTGATTAAAATGAGACCGAGCATGATATAATTTGAACAAATAGAGTGTCTCAAAATTATAGTAATTCCGGGAAATGAAGGATTGCTGAGGTCAATATTTATTTACTGAGGTCATTCATTATTTATTCTTTATGCAACTGACTATGAAAATATCGTGTCGTATTTCTTGAATAGGTTAAATTTCATAAATGATGACTGACTGTTATATTAAAATAGAAATCAAATGCTTCAGTATCTATTGTGTGTGAATTAGTCATAAACAGATATTCAGTCAATTGAAGTAGGTTTCATTTTCAAGATCAGTTCATTCATACATCTGTGATTATTTCCAATAGTAATTCGTAGCGATTCAAAGTGATTTTTTGATTAAAATGAGACCGAGCATGATATAATTTGAACAAATAGAGTGTCTCAAAATTATAGTAATTCCGGGAAATGAAGGATTGCTGAGGTCATTATTTATTTACTGAGGTCATTCATTATTTATTCTTTATGCAACTGAAAATATCGTGTCGTATTTCTTGAATAGGTTAAATTTCATAAATGATGACTGACTGTTGTATTAAAATAGAAATCAAATGCTTCAGTATCTATTGTGTGTGAATTAATCATAAACAGATATTCAGTCAATTGAAGTAGGTTTCATTTTCAAGATCAGTTCATTCATACATCCACGATTATTTCCAATAGTAATTCGTAGCGATTCAAAGTGATTTTCTGATTAAAATGAGACCGAGCATGATATAATTTGAACAAATAGAGTGTCTCAAAATTATAGTAATTCCGGGAAATGAGGGATTGCTGAGGTCATTTAAAACAACTTTTTCCTTTGCGCAAATGCAATCCGCGGTTTCGTTTACGAGTTATTAACGAACAACTGTGACCAATGAGAGGCGACCGCTCGTTGGCTCGGCCGCTTGGCGCCAGCTAATCTTGGCTCTCATTGGTCGGTGTTCTTCGTTAATAACTCGTTAACGATGCCTCGGAGAAAATTTTTGTAAAGAAAAGAGTTACTTCGAATGACCTCAGGAGCCCCTAATCTCCCGGAAGAAACATAATTTTACGACACACTCTATATATTCCCCTTAATATGCACAACAAAAATTCGTTTCAGTCCAGTCTGGAAAAGGTAATCGCGTCTTAGAAGCCGTTCGAATCCGTTTTGCCGCGCGTAAACGGTAGTTAGACGGAGAAAATTCGCCGAGTTCGAATATTGCAAACGAACCTGCCCGATCGAACGGTCGTGTGCGAGCATGAAACATTCCACCATTGTTCATTTCGACGAGAATAACCCGGGCCTCTGTAAAATCCATTATCCCCGCGATCGAAGATGCCGGAGTTTGTCGAAGGCGGAGGAGTCTATCGGGCGGAGTCTCGCGGAGCGTGCAACGAGGGCTCAAAGCGAATCGTAATATTCCCTTAAGGAGCCTTTCGTAATAACTCTTCGCAGTCCAATTGCCGTAGCGAGCCCGTTAATTGGAAATCTTCATTAAAACGTCTGACAACGCGGACGAAAGTTCGCGGAACACCAACAAAACGGGGCGGGCGGCGGGCGGTATCGGGCGGAGACATTGTTGCGGGGCCACGTTTGCCGTAGGACCCATCATAACCTACCGGGGAGCCGGCTAGAGCCAACGACAGACGGTATTATTTCAGCGACGGTGTGGTGGCCTTGTTTAAATTCGACGACGGAATATTGTAACCGACCGTGAGAACCCAATGTGTAGTCACCGTGGGCTGTGCATATATAATAGTCCGCAGAATTTTGTAGCCGGAAACTCCAATCTTGCGGGACTTGTTGTAAACTGCGAGTCGGTATTTAACAACGGAATGGATATAAAGTTTCGTTTATGCGACCCAAAGTAGCCGCGGAGTTTGCCCCGCGCGACGATGGTCGGTTACTGGTTTACGCAGGTTTACCGGCGATATGTTAATGGCCCTTTCAAGGGCCGCGCCTTTAGAACCGAGCGTAATCGGATTACGCACTGCCGATGATGATTAAACTCCAACAGATAATTCGATTATAAGCTCCCAAATATGACATGGAATTATGACTCGCTATTGTGCCGGACGGCTCTATGTGCCGTAATTAACGGTCGCGGAAACACATTAATCAACGATAAGGATGTTTAGCAGTTCGACGGATTGACTGCCAAGCCTATTTTGTAGAAATCTATTTTTTATAAATATTTGTCGCAGAGGTTACTGCGACGGTTTATATAAAATAATCCGAGAGAGTTTTTTTTGGTTTTTATATAACGAGAGCTTTAATATAACTTGTAACAAAAGGCGATGAGGTACAGTGTGTAGAAGGTAAAGGTAAACGAGTGACGGATGAGACAGAAATATGGACACGTTGAGAGTCGGAGGAAAACTTGCTAACTGACTTCTCCTGGTCGAGAGGTCCTCGTATTTATTGGGGAGAACGTATTGAAATTGGTAAGGGAAGGTCCTTGGGAAGGGCGAAGGCCTTTCCCGAAGATTTTCCGACCGGGGTGATCCGGGACCTATGGTCCGAAGCTGTGTCCCAACGTTTTTATTGTTTTATTGCGGTGTGTACGCCTTGCGTCGGGAAAACCCGAAAAAGGCATATGTACACCCCGCTTTTGAAGGACGTGTCTTTTTATGTCTGGTCCGCCACAAATAAATAAACAAGCGATAAGTAACAAATGATAAGTAAAAAATAGTAAATAAATCCTCTTCCTTAATGGTTGCCAGCCAATGCGTTAAGGGACACGTGAAATGTGTTTGAAAAATTAAACCAATCAGGGAAGTGGAACCGGTTGCTAATCGCTGTGCTTTCGGTTTGTTTTCAGGTATAATTAACTTTATATTGATCGAATAAAACACGTTAAATTCGTTCATCCAAAAATAAACGGAATAAAACGATAACGAAATTTAGCATGATTGTTCGATAAATATAAAGTTAATTGTGCCCGAAAACAGACCAAAAGCTTCGGCGATTGGTCATGTTTTGACAGGTCACAGTAGCCGGATCCACTAGCATAATATGCGGTCTATTGGAATAGGTGTTTGCGATTGTGCTTTCAACATGTTGCAATGGTAGATGCTACTTTGTATTCCAAAGATGCGTCGATACCAATGAACAAAGAACGAATATTTATTATCGAATCGATTGATTTATGATCGAATTGATTTATTAAATTAAATATTAATTTATCATAATATTTGTGTGATATAAATATTAATTTATTTAAAATAAATCTCGAGAAAAGTACTTTCGGAATGTTTAACCCTTAAATGCATGATTTTTTGTTTTGAATTTTAAAAAATCGTTTTTTATAGGAATGTAGTCATAGGTTACGTAAAAAATAAATAAAAAAATCTAGGTAATAATATTGAGTATTTATTTTGAAAAAAAGTTGTATGTAGACTTTTGGCAACGATATGCGTTTATTACTAAATTTATTGTAGACGTAAACAAATGGTCATGTATTTATATTATCTATTAGTATAGGAATTTTCACATTATTTATAAATGAAATGCAGCAAAGCAATTGCGATTTTTGTTGTGACACAAAGCAACCTTGCATTTGATGCACTCAGTCCGTGAAAATCCTTTGCAACCTGGAAGTTATCACCCACCACATTCAAATGTCAAAAAACATATAACTTACTCGCCAAAAGTAATGTCAAGTCACATACTCAGGTTTTTGAATCAAATTAAGTGGAACTGGAATGTAGACAATTGGCAACAATATGCATTTAAGGGTTAAAAAGAAATAAAGCAATTCAAGACATCGTACAAACGTGACGATAAAAACAGAAAGTTCGTGCGGTGTTGCAAAAAATTTGCGAAGCGCACGATTTTCCAAGAATCGAAATGGATTCTTGCGGAAGTTGAAAGCTTCCCGGAACTGTTCCCTAAAAAAAAATAACAATTTTTGCATGTTTTCTTTGACGCTTGCAGATCGAATTCGCTACGGAAGGATTCAAAATGGAGGTGATCGAGGCAACGAAAGCCGAAACCGTCGGTATCGACGCCTGGGGCAAAATAGAGTTCCGCTGTCTGAAGGCGGCAGACCCAATCACGTTCACTACAAGAGATTCTCATCTTGTGAGTATACTTCCTCTACTATTCCGTTATGAAAAATAAGACATCACTTCGAAGATCTTCGATACCCTTGTTAAGCCTCGCATCCAATATTTCATCGTGTTGTTATAGTCGGATCGAATTATGTCCGTTCGCGAAGACCACTTTTCCACCGAAATGCGAACTTCTTTTCTGGATCATCTCGCCAAGAGAGTTCGCTAATAAATTACATTGACTAGATTGCCATCGGAATTGGTTCGTAATTCTTTGTAAATGTTATAGTAGACGTAACTTTTATTGCTGGTTGGACCGCGGATTTTCTACTGTAGTACAAACTTCGGAAGAATTCATTAGAATTCATCCCAGGTTATTCGAATCGATGGAATTTCTTGCAATTGAGACGAGCAATTTTTATTTTAATTTTTATTTTTTAATATTTTATTTTCTGCGAAGTTCTGCAATTCAATTGTTATTTGACAATTCATTGAAATTTTCTGGCTTAATTGATTAATCGAAGTAATTTAGTCAATGGAACCAAGAGTGGCAGATCAAATTGATCATATTCGATAATATAATATTATAGCGAAAATTAATTTTCACTTAAATTATAAAATTAATTTTTTTGACATGGCAGTCATCGATGCCGATAGAAAAAAATATATTTATCCGTTCGCCTGAATTTGTAGTTTTTATATTGTGCAGTTGATTGTTGCTTTCCAGTGATTCCATATCAGAGAAAGAGCGAGACCTAATCAGAAAAATGTCATTGGTCTCGAACGGCCATTTAATTTTGATCCGACTATACGCGGTGGGAATTACGCTTCCGCCTCCAGCGAAGAGCAAGCGCCTGTTGAAACGCCATTTTACCCTTATTGCTGGCTCTCTCTAAAATGGTTAATAACTCTCTGCGCAATCATCGTCTCGGGTTCTTACACGTGCTCACAGTTTCTCAAACATTTTAATAACAATTGTCCAAGTAGATTTTCGATGTACGAGTTGCGGGTTACTTTCAAATTCCAATGGCCGCTGAAGTAATTTACTTATGTGGATGATCGGATGATTGTCGTTCTCTATGATTTATTATTGGACCATCGAAAAGTTACGTTGCTTAAAAATTATTCCATTCGAACACTTTGTTTTCCAAAAAATTCTGGACTCGATGATGGTGTTTGTTGGATTGTGTGAAAGAACACAGTGAAAAATGTGAACTCGGCGGTAAAATTTCACTTTGCGGTTGGACTAGTCAGATTTTTTGGAATTACAATATGCTGATGAAATGAAATACAAAATGTTGTTAACGATCCATGAATACGGGCATAATACAATTTAGTACATACAGTCCTCGCGTGACGAGTAGGCACCTTTGTGTTTCCATATTCCCCCTCTTACTAGCTGACACACTTCCGCAGCTAGTAAGTGGGGGAATGTAAACAAAGAGGTGCTTTCTTGTCGTGTGAAGACTGTACATTTTATAGTTGTTTACTAATATTACAATGCCTCTATCATCACATTTGTATGTGTCATTACGTATAACTTTAACATCATATTAATAAATATTATTATATCAGAGATTATATTAATACAAGGTTCTCAAACGTTTATATAAAAGAAAAGAACACTATCACACGAAATCATTTTTCCAGATTGAAATGAAGACTTGATTAGATTCATAAAATTAAACAAATAATAAATATGAGATTTATTATACGTTTGAATAAATCTAATCAATGATTAACGATTATAACTCGTTAGTTATTGTAAATTATTATAAATTAGTTATAAATTAGATGTAAATTACTCTCTACAAATTAGTTATGAAATAAAGATAAATTATTAGAGATTAGCTATAAATTACGATAAATTACTTATAATATCTGAGGAGTCGTAATCGTTGATCATTAATTAGATTACTTTTTGCTTGACTCTGCGTAACACTAAACCGAACAAACAGAAATGTTCCGAGTCTTGCCAACCCGATCGCAACTGTCGTCTTCATGAACGCACCTACTTGTTGGACCCCAAAATAGTTCACATAAGAAGATGTTTGAGAAACCCTGGACACGTTGCGTAACAATGGCGACGAGCAGTTTTAGAGGCTATTCGAACGTCGTCGTTACCAATGCAGATTCTTGATATCCTATCTATCCGCGCATAGAGAGAGAGACAGGGAGAAGAGAGAGAGAGAGTGAGAGATAGAGAGAGCTAGAAGAAGGTCAAAAGCTCGCAGACTATGGCAGCGGAGCTCGCAAGGAGGGCGGACGCGGTATGTCCCCTCAAAACACATTTCGCAGTCCTCTTGTCGACCTTTGTTTACGAGCGCATCGTTCGCGGATTATGGCCGCCATCGGCGCGCTTTATACTACAGGTAGTCCGTTCCCGAATGGTGTTCCGGGTATCAACTTACCCTCGCCCGTGTCATTGCGCAATGATTATCCCGGCTAATTCCTTGATAGTCGCTGGCGAAAGGACCAACCGACTCAGCGGTTCTCAATTCTGTCGGAATATACTTGATCATGAAATAAACGGTCACTGGACCAACAGCTATTAATAATAACGAACGACACGAATGTAATGAATTGTGCGATAAATTAAGAGCATTGATGAAGGAGTTAAAGAAAAAGTCGTCGATTGCTATACACAGGGTGAATCACCTAAAACGGGCACCCGAATGTCTCGGTTGTCATTCGTGACAGCTGGAACGTGTTAATACTTCGTGGTCCAATCTTTTTATGTGTGTATACGTGCATAAAATTGATATAAAAATATAAAAGTTTATAGAAAATTTAAATGATTCGAAACCACCGAATATCAGCACGTAAATTATTATTTTTTTAATTTAAGGAAAGAATTGAGCTCACTCTGATATGTCCAGCGAAAGTTGAAAATTGCGACGTCTTTGATTACGTAAGGAGAAGTAACAGAGCGAAATACTTTTGCCACGTTGTTACTGAAAAATTACAGTTAGCTATAGAGGGCTAAATTATAGTCGCATGGTATTCAGCGGCACACAATCCGATGTGATTGCACTACGTCGATAGGTGGTCGCGTCGAGATCATATAAAAGTTGTCTGTATTTTCTTAAGCGTAAAGATTCATTTGTTTACGTATATAATGATGGAGGTCACACCGATTACCAAATGCAAGGGAAGATAATTTACCGTGAAAGTGACCAACGCGTATTGTTTTCTAAGAATGGTAACAATGAATTTATTTCGACGTGTCGCCACTTTTATCGTAATGTAAGCTTGAACGAAGCAATTCATTTATATTTTTACAATTTGAAAAATACGAACGACAGTAGCGTGGCTGGTTTAGCGTTGAATGTGCAAGTGACGCGCGTTGCGATAGTACATATAACGAAGCTGTCACAATAGCTGCAGTTTTAAACGAAGCAACTATTGAAATGGATAACAAAGCTGGACGGAGGAAAAACAAAAAGTTCCTAACAAGGAACCAAGTTTCTCGCTGTAAACAAAGAGCGCGCTGTTATCGACGATCCTGAACAGATTCTAAATAATGGATATTCAAATTATTGTTGTTGTTGTTGTTTCTTTTTTCACGATGCACAATAGTAATAAAACCGGAGGTGGAGTTTCATTCGAACGGAAATTTATCGGCAGCAGCGACAGCAGTAAATAAATTTCGGTTAATTCGTTTGCGGCCTGCGGCCTCCTCTGTATCGATGTCCATCTCGTTATTCAATTACTCTATAGCGACGCGTCCCGAACCGGCGAAACAAATTCTGCCCACTGCGAATGCTTTTCTATTTTAATTCTATGCCTCGCGAGCGCGACCACTGTCGCCGTAAATTTATACTGGCTAATCACTACTTTAGGGGTCCAGAGATTTTTCGCTCGTTTATGGGCATTCCCGTAGATTTTGTCGAGAGAACGCAAAAAGTTCAAGTCCCATGGTGCGCAAACCGTTGGTTCAAAAGTTATACGCGTTCGGAGCTGACGATTTTTCACATCGTCAGAAACCACGAAAATGCCGAAAAATATTTTCGACGCCTATGCATAGTTAACACAACACGGTCCGGGCTGTTCATGCGAAAATTTGTGCGCGTAGCCGGCATATTTTAAGGTTGATGCATCGTTTTACAAACATCGATATAACCTATAAAATATCAGGCAGTTAAATAGATTTATTTAGATTCAGATTTTATTTAGATTTATTTAGATTACGCGAATAAATTTCACGATAGGATTTTTTATCTTGAATTGCATCTCACGAACGATCGAGAAAATGACTATTTTTAGTCGTCCGGCATGTCACGAGCTGTCAAGAAAATGACTACAGCAATTTCTCCCTGATTCGCGCTCGGATTGCGCACAAAAATGGACAATTTGGATCGTTTTTATGGTTGTTAACTATAACACTAATACTTTTTATAGTATAATATTATATAATATAATATAATATAGTATAATATATATAATATAATATATATAATATAATATAGTATAATATATATAATATAATATTTATAATATATATTATTAATATTAATTATTATATTAATATTATATATATATATATAATATATTATTACTCGATTATAGTAGTATATAATATAGTATAATATATATATATATATATATATATATATATATATATATATATATATATATTATTATATTATATTATAATATATAATATATATAATATAGTATAATATAACAACTATAAAAACGAATCGCGAGACTCGAATAATCGTGTCTCCACTTCACAAATTGTCGATTTTTGAGCGCGATCTGAGCGCGAATTAAGGAGAAATTACCGTATACATTTCGTCATCTGGCCGGCGATATGTTAAGAACCACTCTAGTGCCCATTGGAATGCTCGGATAAGGGTCGTATATTCATTGAAACAGCGGCATAATAAAGCAGGAGAAGGCGGTGGTATGAATTCCCGCATGCAAACTAATCGTCATCGTTCAAAGAGCCCCGAGTAGCCGTCACAGTGGTTGACGTTCTCATCCCGGCGCGGCCGTGATAGCTCCGGCAAGCCACTCGGACTCCGTCTCCGAGGATAATAAAATATCCCAAGAAGCCGGGGTCCCGCACCGAGATGCACGAATTCAATTTCGCGGCGGGCTGAATACATTCCGGGAAGTGGCAAAAGTCCGGCGCGTCCGGGAGCCGGACGTGGATGTTGGTGCACGTGCGGCTCTCTGCGACAACGCATACGTTATTCGCCAGAAATTCAGAGCCCTCGGGCGCCGTGCACGTAGCCGCGAAATCCTAGGCGACATGAAAATGCGGCGTCATCTCCCTAAGCGGATCATATGTCCCGCGTGTGCCCGCCCACGCCGACGCCGATGCCGACGCCGACGCCGTCGCGATTGAAACAACCAGAACCCAGCCCGCCGATAATGTCCAGATTGAATCCGTTCGAGCGATGACACACTCGAGACGACGCCCCAAACCACAACGTTGCTCGTTACATACGCGCATTATTAATCCGCCAGTACACCGCCGCCCTTAGTTAAAACGTTATCCATCCATTAATTTGCCACTTTTCAGGATATTTTGCAATATTTTGAACGTCGCCTACCTTTCACCTTCGTAAAGGTAACTTCTACTTTATGGAGTCCCAAATGCAATTCCATTCGTCTGCTTTCACTTGTTTGAAGATTATTTGATCAATTTAACGCTAGAATTACTAAACTGGTTTCTGATCTCTTCTTTTACAATTGCTGATATTATAACAATGTTTCTAGGGGAATTGTATAGACGAACTTCTGCGAATTCGAGCTTATGTTATAATCGAAATCGTTCGAAGTTTAAGTAAGTCAAATCTTAGCATTGTTATCAATCACGTTTTGGGCTCGATTGTTCCAGCGTTAAAGCTTCATTTTTTTGGACGATCAGGAACGTTGGTTAGAACGATTTAATCAAGGAGAGCAGTGCACACGTGAATTTCCATGTCCAACTTCAACGGACATGTGACCGAGTAATTTATTCTAACGCACGGGAAACTCATTCAGCTGGTTTAAGTAGACGAATAAATTGTTAACGAACGAACGACTGAATAAAATGCAATATTCCACCGCACAGGTCGGATGAAAATGTCGATGTTCATATATAATGATTAGCAATAAGTTGGAAAGAAATAAGTACAAAATGAATTTGTATTTATGAATTCGTATTTCGCGTCTCAAAGAATGTTGTATTACGTTAAATAAATTGCCTCACCTCTCTCGGTCCGGAGAAAAATATGACCGAAGAAATTCATTATTACTGCAGAGCTGCGCATCGACGAACGTTTACCGTTCAACTCGAAAAAAGCGTTTGCATTGTTCCGCGTATTATTGTAGTAAAACGCCGGAAGCAAACAGAGAGGATATCTTTAAGGGTACGAAAAAAAAGGAAATAATTCTCGAAAGAGAATCGCTTTAAAGGAGAACCTAGTTTGCCGTATTTCGTTTCACCGAGATAAAACTATTTCTCGGACAGACAATTATGCAAAGAGAACCGGCTGAAAGAGCTCGCCTAAATGCCTCCCTATCTCTTTTTACGGAAATCTTGTCAAAAACGAGTTTACGTAGATTAAACACGGCGACGTAAAGAACAAGTATCCCGTTTTCCATGGGAAATTCTTTCAGAAGCTTCTCGTACTTCCTTTATCGCACAGTCTCCTGCAAGACCGAACAAACCGAATTGAAGACCCTCGGCTCGCCGTCAAGAAAATAAAAGCCACCACTGCGCCTGGAAAAAAGTATTCGAACAGCTTTTAAAACGTAATTGCTTCCAATAAATTGTACAATGACTAAAATACCTTTCTCTTTAATTTCGCTGTTACTTGGAATAACAAACAGAAATGAAAAGCTCCCGTTTGTCAACGAAACAAAACGAAATGGATACTTAACGGAACGAAAACGTTGAAAATATGCGTTTCGTAGATCTGCGTTTCATCGAAATCGATTGACGTAACAGCGAAATTAGAAAAAGGAATTTTAGTCGTTGTACAGTAAACTAATACTTTTAACATTCAAACAAAACCAAGTCCAGCAATTGTAATCGGTTGTACTGTCGGACGAAAATTCGAAATGTGTTAGAATGATAAAGCATGTTGCGGATTCTTTGACTATACCGGTAGACTAAATTAATATTTTTCAGCGAAACGGCCAGCCTCTCGCTGCGAGTTCCCAACAAATTTTCATAAACCTTGACCCAATAACCTGCGAGGTTGGTAAAACTTTTCGAATTAATGCCGCTATCGCGATCCCAGGTTTTCATATTCCAGGGCAAAACCTTGGCGGAACACGTCTAAATACCTCGATAAGAATAAACGAATGCATAATGTCAAGCGACCGTCATTTCGCGAGAAGCGAACCGTACTTTTATCCGCGCGATAACGCGTTAATAGCACGGGGCGTTAATTGAGGCGGTGCGAAGGCTGTGATTAAGAAAATTGCCACTAGAACCGGGCCGAGTGCGTTCGTTTCAATTCAAGGATACTCTGAGCAATTCCGTGCGTAACAAACGAAGAATAGGGGTGGCACCGTTCTCCCTCGTTCCAGCGAACCCGGCGCCGAACGCGAGAAGTTTGTCTGTCGATTAATTAAGCAAATCGTTCGTGAACATTTGTCGACCGAATTCATACGTCGCACAGTAGTGCACCGTAACGCCCGCTTTTTCAGACAAAATTCATTAGCTGCCGTTCCCTTCGTGACAAAAACGTGAAACAAAGTCCGTGCAAACCTATAGAATTCACGTTCAATCCTGAATCCAAAGAAAATTTATATTTATCGTGTGCATATACGTTTACTGGGACGCTTAAAAATTGTCGACAAAGAAACAGAATTCTATTCCGGATTTAAAAGAACGGAATAATATTCATATTTAACGGGTCAGATGCGTGAATCCATGGCAAAGGGGTGAACAATTTATGTAAAAATGTCAAAAGAATGTCGCAAAAGAGATGATGATATAAAGATGAAACGTGAAGATCAAAGTTACTATCTATTCAAGATCGTAGCACTCACTTATAAAAATAAGATTTGATTTCGATAGAATGCGTTCCATTACGATGTCTTTCGGTGACAGTTAGGCGAGTCGGAAATTGAAGTACACATTAGGTAGCGAGAACTGTGCGTTCCACGCCCAAATTAACATATATTTTCAATGTCGAAAATTGTTCGCGCGACATTCTCTATAATTTTCCCTTATTTTAGAACATTTTAACATTAATTTAAAAATGAAAATCATCCCCCTGCCGCGTTTCTGTCAAAAGTTCAAGGATCTTGACACGAACTCGGCCATTTTTCTCCACTGTGCGGCGCGCGACCATGCGATGCGGTCCGCGTAAGTGCAGGGGACGACCGTGGCCGCTGGGAAAATGCGATTTGCATAGCGCCGTTTAATTGAGCCATCGTTCCGCATTAGCGTTTGTCATTTAGCTGGGCTTGTTTTGTAAATTTGCGATGCGCCACCATTATCGAGCGATGCGCGCGGCTCGCGACCGCGCGGAAATTTCGTTGGCCGCTGTCATTTCGCAAAATCATCGCGCTACATTTGTCGAGGATTAATTGTTCTCCGCGAACGTGTCGCTTTCCTTGGGCTTTCTCGCTTCAAACGAACCCTTTGGTATTTTTGTTTTCTCTTAACTCGGTATTTTCTTTCTTAGGAAGTTCTTATCGTTATGATTTTGACGGTAATGCGACACAATTAATAATCTAATCAGATTTTTAGGTTTATTTTAATATAAATTTTAATTACTCGCTAAATCTGCCGAGCTCTGAAACCAGCTAACGTCTGTTGCTTTATAACGACAAAAGAACTGTATTTGTGTAGACATCTCGCAATTTTTATTATAACGTGTACTTGGATTAAGAAATTTGTTCGATCATTTTCTTTGAAAGCGTTGTTCGTAACTTCGGCAATTATATAGACAAAAATATTTATATTTTTTCTGGCCGGGTCGACCATTTGGCAATTTCAATCATACAGGACAAGAAGTCGAAATTTTTTGGTCACGATCAATTTGATTGTACTTTAATCATCTTTTTAAGAAGCCAAGCAAAAATCAAATAATCGAGTCTTGTTTCTTAACTCCTACGCCGTATCATTTTCTTTCGTTGTAATTCGACTGCGGATCTTATAAACCTAAGACAGAAATGGATAGATTAAATTTAAAACCATAAAAGTATCAAAAGAATTTAGGAACATCGATGTATTATTTTCAACTCATTAAAATGATTAAAGGAAGAAAAACATTTCTATTCGGCTCGTGTTTGTTGCAGTTGACGAAGACAATGTTTATTTTCTATAAAAATCCGCAGTCCAGTTATAATGCATAAAACTCTTTCGATTGCGATAATTTCTTGGAAGGTAAAGAAAATTTGTATTTATCGTGTACATATACATTTACTGGGACGTTTAAAAATTGTCGACAAAGGAACAGAATTCTATTCCGGATTTAAAAGAACGGAATAATATTCATATTTAACGGGTCAGATGCGTGAATCCATGGCAAAGGGATGAACAATTTATGTAAAAATGTCAAAAGAATGTCGCAAAAGAGATGATGATATAAAGATGAAACGTGAAGATCAAAGTTACTATCTATTCAAGATCGTAGCACTCACTTATAAAAATAAGATTTGATTTCGGTAGAATGCGTTCCATTACGATGTCTTTTGGTGACAGTTAGGCGAGTCGGAAATTGAAGTACACATTAGGTAGCGAGAACTGTGCGTTCCACGCCCAATGTACGCCCCCTCCCGCAATGATAAGCGCGATGAGAATTTACCTTCGTAATTGAAGTTTGTGCCACGAACGCAACCGAGCTTATGTCCAAGCAGCGTAACTTTGAAAGCTGCGAAAAATTATGCCATGAATTATAAAGTTGACTTAGCCCGGATCCGCGGAACTCTACCTGCTTTCTCAACTCATCGTAAAACTTTCGGCAGCACCATCTCGCTCCTAGAGACGGTATTTTCCGATAGGTACGTAAAAAAGTTTGTTGGCCAGGTCTCGGATCATCGAGTAATCAATACACATCGGTGTAACTCGTCGATTAATGGAAAAAGTGCGGTGTAGATGATTAATCACACCGGAGATTGCCACCAGAAACAGATCGTAATTTGCACAACGAACAGTTTACCTTACAAAAATCTATCGAAAGCGAATCCATAGCTTTAACGAGTACGCGTAATTTTAATGATATAAAAATATCTAATGAAATTATGAAAATATATGCGATATAAAAATCTAATTGCGAAAAATGTAGTAATTCGGACGATTACACCGAATTTTTCAAAGTAATTCAGTTGCGTGTTTAAATGAATTGTGTCGAGTAGTAGTGACAAGTAAAATAACATTCACGATCAATATTGTAAAAGTTCAGCGAATTCATTGCTGTTTCGTGGACGACGTGCACGGCGTTGTTAAATGATTTATTCGATTAAAAATAGTATAGTTACGTAAAATGCGGTAATTCAAAAGACTACGACGAATGTTTATAAATCATTCGTTTGCATATTCAAATGTATATTCTATCAAACAGATAAAAAAACAAGTAAAAATTAATCGATTATGTCTCGTAGACGATTCACGACAAATTATTTGAAGACAAACGATCTTACAGAACGCGAAGCGGAGTTATTTGATTATCCGAACAGTGTTTGTCACGATTATTTCGTATAATCAAGGTTCCAGTGTAGTCTCATTTCGCTTATGCAGGAACACACCCCGGAATTAGAAGCATGCCGCGCATGTTTGCTCATTTCCACGCCTGTATTCTGAGCTGAACGACCTCGTCAAAACTTAACGAACGATCAGCGACACAATTCCCCAACTACTGTCGAAATATTCGGTCTAAACACCAAGATGCAAAGCCTGACGTTTCGCAGTAATCACGTACGCCTTTGTCCAAATATATTTAATCAGTCGCAATCATTACGAGGCGAAGGAAAATCAGTACTGGATAAACACTTTTGTATTTGGCTGTGTGCTATTCTGTCAACCTATTTCCATCTAAAATTTTTAATGGAAAACATACAGAACGTTTCTATTTTACAATTTCTCTCTTGCCAATTCGTGCGCAGCTTTTTATACGTAGGAGTTCGGTAAGCTCCGCAATATTTTTCCCGAGTGCCATAATTTTTTTCCGTTGTAAACCCTAAGCTCCGAGAGTTTGCTTCCTCTGTTCCATGGACTTACTTATAAGTTTTACAGGGAAAACTGAAGTACTAGTTTGTAGTTGTTCTTGACAGCTTCTGCAATTTGTGCTGTGTGTGTGTGTGTGATTTTCTGATTAATCACGTTTCGATAGACTTTTGTCAATATTTTCTATGCTCGAAAAATGTATTCTGAACTTTTGATTTTTCTGATCGATAGATTCAATTTTTCAAAATTTCTGGTTCAAATATTCATAATCGAAAATACAAAGTATTTTGTTACGCTTGTAGCTTTTACTGCTGAGAAGTATGGTAAAACAATCGACTCTTGCAATTGTAACATCGTAGCATTAACGCTTTATTTATTTGAGCTAAGAGAAGCTTGATAATTTTCTCGTAATAATTTTTAAAAAGATTTAAGAAATTTATTTTTGAAATTTAAAAAATATTTATAAGAAATTCTTAACCGTTTAGCTATTACAAAACTGACGACAAAGTGTTTACTTCAACACTATGCCGTCCGCAGATCTTAGATATGATTCTTTTGTTTGACGCCGGCATAATAGCTTGGAAATTTTAGATCTTAAAAAGAATTTCGAAGATGGCGGTATAATATCAATTCCTGAAATTAAAATAGGTCATCCAAGAATTTTCGTATTTAATTCTTAGTTAAGTAAGCACGATGCTATAGTTAGTTTGCCGCCTTTTAACACCCAAGAAATATAGTTCAAGTGTTATATCAGTTTTTTAAAATGGCACCAGCGTGGTGCCACCGGACAGCATAGTGTTAATATCCGAAATCGAGAGTCTTATATGTTGCGTCCACATTAACACGTTGACTGCCATGCGTATTTACAACAAAATCTCCTACAGGCTACCCGTGCCGCTATAGGAAGCGTGCGCTGTTAATTCGTATCTGTTTCTGTTCCCGCATGAACAGTTGGAATCTTTGCCGAGTACCGAATGGTATAACTTAAAATCTCTGCCCTTATTTTTTTTCAATAATGAACAGAGATCGGATTGCCCGGAAGGAGAAGCATAAATAATATTACATCGTCAGATTCTGATTTGGATACTGATAAATATAATCTTAGTGATAATGAATGTTATGAAGATACTATTGACGAGATTTCACGAGAATTGGTCATGGAAGAAGAAAGAAATGTTGATGATACCGAGTGAAGCTACAGTTCAAATAAAAAATACGAAATGGACCGATCAGAGGCACGAGCATATCTGAAAAAACCAACAACTTTTTGTCCAAGCTGTCCTGATCAACCTCAACTTTGCAGAGAATGTTTTAATGTTGTACACTGCGAATAATTTTTTTAATAAACCATTTTTATAAGAATTCAATAGTCTCATTACCTCCTGTAGAATATTTGTCGAAATATTTTCGGAAATCCTTTGTAAGTAGTCAAATCAGCGTCACCCGAATTACGGGCGACGTGGCCTGATGAGAACCTTTGCTGTCACCCGAATACGGGTGACGCGGCAGTCAACGTGTTAAGGTGGAAAAAAGTCGCAAGAGAACCGTGTTACCAAGGCCCATCTCGCTGCACCAACTGAATCATAACTAACCTCGTGATATCGTATATCCGACACTTATAGTTCAATCTCTGTTAATTAGTGGACGGTAAAATTTTTGCAAGCCGCGAGCAGAGTGCCTAGGGTAACTATCGGATGGTATGCCAAGCCCGGGCGTAGTTGCGGCATTACATGCTTACGTGACGGGTACGGGCCGCCATCTTGTTGATCATTTCCGAAAGGATCCGCTCCGGGGAACGTGTGGGACAGTCATAACGCGTGATGAGCTGTCGCGTAATTTTCGCTTAACCGCATCCGTGACCTCCGGTAACTTCGTTCCGGAAACGAAACTCCGTGATACCCGCAGGATCAACTCCCACTGCGCGGCACCTAGCCCCGAAGAATCTCTGGAACGTGTTTCGGCCACGCTCTTATCTGATTAAACACTGCCTACACATGTGTATTTGCAAGCTGCCCGTGCAGCTCTCGAGTTCCATCCGGCTGTTTTCTTCTCTTTCGCGTAACTCCCGGTTCCGAAATCGTGATACGGATCTTTCGGAAGAACGTGTTTACACCATTTCCCAGAACCCGTCAAAATGACGGTTCACTCTAATTCTTTAATTCACGATTACACAGATTGTAAACACACGGTGACCCATTTAACACGTTCCATGCCACGTGTACCATCGATGGTACACGCTTGCATGTTTACTTAGTGAACTGAACAAATTGTTTACAAGAAATTTAGAACCGAAGAATCAATTTCCACCGCAAGAATGGGCGTTGATAAGTTTTTGTTACGTTGTTATGTATACGAGAATTAATAATATTGCACGTAATACATCAAGTTTTAGCAAAATATCAAAGTGTGAAGATTCGAGTAAAAAAAGCTCGGCACGGAACGTGTTAACCAGTTAGCTGTGGCGCCTGCTTTTCAGAACGAGCACCTGTATGTGTCGCGAGAATCGAACGAGATGACGAGTATACTCGTCGAACACAGAGTAAGCGTCGCTGTTAAAATATCGGATCAAAGAGACGATTTTATTTTATAAAATTAACAATTTCATTATTAATATTTACTTGTTCGTTTAACATTGGCATATACTATATATATATAATAATATATATAAATATAATATATATAAATATATATATTATATTATATATATATAAATTAAAATAAAATATATTATATATATATATAAATATAATATATATAAATAATAAACGAAAAACGTGGGAAAAATCAAATAATTATACAAGTTAAAAATTCAAATTGCTGCTATAGAGTGGTATTCGGCGAAGCAAGGAACGATGCGTAATGGCAGCTTACGCGTCGAACACTAATATTTAATCTTATTTTTATAATAATGTAATCATCTTCGTGTAGAGTTGGCCTAAAAATATTTTAAACATCTTGAAATTTGAGAATGTGTTTCTGTTATCGCTAACGTTACAATTTAAATAGCCAATGGTCACTGCTTTTTACGCGCGACGAGTATACTCGTCATCACACAAAATACTGTCACTTCTCCGTGACGAGTATAATCGTCAAATACAGCTAACCGGTTAAATCGATCCAGTCAAATAGTTTCGAAACCGTCGATGATACTAAAAGATGTTTCAAACGAAATTTGAATGGTTCTTGGGGGCACGTAATCTGATATAAATAAGATTTTTGTAGGTGAACGCGTCGAGGGGATTTTTTTTGTAATTGAATCGTATATCCTTTATTATACCAATTGATTCAGCTTGTGATTCTGTTCATAAAAATACTGAGGCATCTATTGCAAAAAATCATTAGTTTACAAGATATTTTGATTTCACATTAACTGATATGCCAGAATTGAATTTTTCGAATTTTTTGAATGTTTGAAAAGTTGTAACTTTTCCTGTAAGATCTGTAAGATCGAGGATGGTTGGAAAGCGTATTCGGTATCTCAATGCTTATTTCGTCAAATAAATTGCTATGATTTTATAGAATATTCGAGGTTTCAGGATTAAAAGCACACGTGTTAAATGAATTTCGAAGAGTTCATAAAACCTGCAGTTTAACAAGTCTGCGCCTGTTTGTACATATTTTTAGATGTTTACACGAGCTTGTGTATGTTTAAAGACGTTCGTACATGTATATGTATACAAGTGCATACATGTATGTTTGTACGTCTAGATATATACATGTTTGTACATGTATATAAAATGTTTGTATACGTTTGTCGAAGTTCGTACATGTATATACAAGTTTGCACATGTTTATACGAGTTCGTACATGTATGCATATGCAAACTTGTACACGTTTATACAAGTTCATACATGATTGTACATATTTATAGAAGTTCGTACATGTATATACAAGCTTGTACATATTTATACATGTTTGTACATGTTCGGATAAAACTCCAGTACTTCTTTATTCTACGTCCGATCTACAGTAACCATTTGTAAGCGATGTAAGCTTCATTGAAATGCTAATTGTTTTCAACATTTGCGCGCATAAATACATCTGCATAAATCTCTGTGCAGTCGTTGATTAATGGTCACGTTGGTAATATTCAGAGCAAGTTAGCAGCGTTGGTCATAGGGTGCGGCACAATCGTTAGTCTACCTTTAAAATTGAATTCTTGCTGTCACGTAGAATTTATAGGATCCAATTGAATAAACGAAGTGACGACTGTGATATCGATTTTAGCTCTGCAATTTTGAAACCATTAACTAAATCACTTTAATATTGTGGGACTCTTTGAGGCACCGTGGATCGGCAATCGGCCTATTATTTGATCGATTATGGTGCAATTGTTCAACGTGAACCACTAGAACTATTGACAATCGTGTTTAAACTCGCAAAAGCACTTTCATGAAGTAATTAGTATTGTTTTGTCGTGAAGCCACGAGTGAAGAAGACAGTTGATTGTGAATTGTTGATTTGTTGTTACTAGACTGCAGATCATTATGCAGAATAAAAATTGTCTTCGTCGATCGCAACGAACATGAGTGAAATAGAAATTTTTTCCTTTCTTCATTAACTTCGGTCAGTTTGAATATCCTTGAATTCTTTCAATATTTTCATTGTTTTAAATCATTGTTGATAAATTATCATAAACGCGTAAAATCCGCAGCCTGGTTACTAGCATTTGCGCGTTTATCGAGCGATGTTGATCGTTATAAATCCTACAAATACCGCGTCTACAAATTTTTCAACGCGTAAAATTGATCGTCGCGGGGGAAACCAGACGAGTGATTCGGTAATTTTTCAGCAAAGAGTAAGTGCAATATTTGCCGCCGTAATTAATCAAACGAAAGAGTATCGGGCCGGTCTCAGATCCCTTGCAAATGTCTCCGACATCGGTCACCCAGAAAAGTCAAGCTATTGTCTCCTTTTCTTCTTTTGTAAGCCGGCGTTCTTTGTCTCTGATCAGACGGCCGGTAGTTACCGATAATTAAAACGTATCCTCCCCGGTGTCCAGTTCAGTGTCTCCGGGCTTCGTCGGTGGCCTCTGACGAGGGAAGGATCCGATTTAAGTTTCATCGATCGATTCCTCGTTTCTATCGGGAACCCCGGGAAAAGACTCGATTCCGGTCGCTTTCTGTTCCACCTCTTTCCCCCGTCTTCATCTTATCTCGTTCCTTTAACGGGACTCTTTGCTTTACCTTCGTTATGTAATGAAATACATTTTTAATAACTCCACTCTCAATATCGTTCGATCATCTAGTTGTAATTACAGGACTCTATCTTTTACACGATATTTGTATCTTGCAATTCTTCAAGCATACTATACCGTTGTCTCCGCGTTTCCTCAGGATATTTTCTTGAATTCGGTCGGAATATTTTTCTCATTTTCTTGTTCTTAATAACGAGATGGTTCAATTGGATGCGTCGAATATAGAAAAATGATCTAATCGATGCCCTTAGGGATTTTCGAAGCAGCTGCAATTAGTTATGCTCGGTATTAAAATATTCCTAATAAACTGGAATAAATTTATTTCGTGTATTTATAACGAAAGACTGTTAGAATAACTTAAGAATACCGTTACATTATGTTAGATCGATTAAATCTATTAAAAGAAGAAATACATTTACAATTGGCTTGGACTGTTTTTTGACCTTTTTCATAAAGAACCGAATAAAACGACGCCTAATTCGATTCACCAATATAACACAGAATTTTGCACGTCACTTTTCTCCTCGTTTCTTCTTTATCCTTCTTCGCGAAACTAAAATTATTACTTATATCAATTACCGAAAAACAAATTCCGCAAACATTTACAGAACCACGATATCATAAAATTGCACGAAACAGTGAAGAATTTATAATCAATCGAGCAAAATGCTGGCAGGAAATCGCAATAATTTCTCGCTCGAAGCAATACCTTACGTTTGGAAGCATTTTATAATTTCATCGCAGCGATGTTAATGAAATCTGCTACGTGAACATGTTCGAGCAAAACGTGTGCCGCCGCAATGAAAAATTTGTGGACGGATGCCGGATCAAAAGTGACCCGGCACCGGTCGAAGAAAAGTGAATTTATGACGGAATTATTTCCGGTGACGAAAGCGTCGAGTCGTGTTGGACGAACGATTCAATTAGCAGAGTGTCGCGCAGGCGTCGATGAAAATACGATGTTTACGTAGCCGTTCAATTCGGTGGCCGAAACACGGTTTATAGATATTTTATGAGCCGTGCCGGGGTCCGACGGGCGATTTCACTGGCACGTACATCACTGCGCCGGAATTACGTCGATCGTAGGAATTTCCATGGCGGATTCGCTCGAAATTCATTCCCGTGCTAACGGCATTTCCGCTGGAAAAATTGTTGCCGCGAGACGGAAATTATATCGCTTTTCGCAGCGGCGGAACGCCGATCGTTCTCCGCGTTACTTCCTTGTTCTCGTTAGTATAAACATCGTAGACCAACCAATAAGAAAATAATATCGTGAATGAGACACTTTTATTTACACACAGGATAACGAAAAAAGCTAAACGATCTATCTGATTCTATTTTGAAGCATTTGAAGGATCAGTTGTTTTACTGTAAGAATGCATTTTTCATTTCTTTCAAATTAATATTAAAATATTAATAGTCGTGAAGAGAGTTCGGAAATTCATTCGAATAATTACAACTGCACCAAAATCGTGGCATACAGGGCAGTGTCACATTATAGTGACTTCATTTGGACAAGTCGCCGTAACAATATTTATGAAAATAACAGTATCGACCGTAAATACCGGTATTAAAACTAGTTTAGCTAATAACGGTTTGACTAATATTGGTATCATATCGATACTTCAAAATATACCGGTATCATATCTCTGCCTTGAACATTGAACATTGACCATTAACTATTGATCACTGACCTTTGGTCGTTGACCACTGACCACTGTCCATTGATCACTGACCACTGTCCATTGATCACTGATCACTTTCCATTGACCACTGACCATTGTCCATTGATCACTGACCACTGTCCATTGATCACTGACCACTTTCCATTGACCACTGACCACTGTCCATTGATCACTGATCACTTTCCATTGATCACTGGCCACTGACCACTGTACACTGGTGATTGACCACTGACAACTGTCTATTGATCACTGACAGCTGTCTATTGATCACTGACCAGTAATCACGGACCATTGACCACTTTCCATTGACCACTGACCACTGTCCATTGATCACTGACCACTTTCCATTGATCACTGGCCACTGACCACTGTACACTGGTGATTGACCACTGACAACTGTCTATTGATCACTGACAGGTGTCTATTGATCACTGACCAGTAATCACGGACCATTGACCACTTTCCATTGACCACTGACCACTGTCCATTGATCACTGACCACTTTCCATTGATCACTGGCCACTGACCACTGTACACTGGTGATTGACCACTGACAACTGTCTATTGATCACTGACAGCTGTCTATTGATCACTGACTAGTAATCACGGACCATTGACCACTGCCCATTGATCACTGACCACTGACCACTGACCAGTATCCACTGATCATTGACCTTGACATAACCATGACATATTTGTATATAATGTATTTATATGACATAACAGATTTGTATGTACCTTGACATAACTTCTTATTATTGATTATCCTGTTACATTGAAATATTTGTTGCTTGTTTGTGTACTATGTTCAAATATGTGTCAATTATAGATGTATTATGTTAGAATGTGTAGTAATTCGTAATGTTTCATCAGTAATAAAAATTAATCAGTACACAGCTTCTACAAAATTACGATACTAAATGTTGATAAAAGAATCTTCTATTCATTAAAAAGAACAAAATCGTTGCAACTTTTTTAACATAAACCGAACGCACATGAGATCGCATCACTGAGCGGCGCGGCGACCATAATGCAATTTAGTCGAGCAGAGCAACCGGATCACGGCCGTGGAGCAACAGCAACGAAACGGATTGGATTGAAAAAGAAGTTCGCCGGATTGTTGCACAATGGTGAAGAAATGTTTCCGCGTCGATCAATAATTGCCATGTATTATTTCCGTTTTAACACGATTCTGTAAATTATATCCGATTTCCAAGTAAATTATTTCCGTCTCTTGTTTTCCGAACGAATCGTGAAGCGAATTAGCCGCGCGCTCATTTTCTCGGTGAAACGGAGGCGAGCCATTTTGGATCTGACGTGCACCAACAATGTAGCAAGGAAAGCTCCGCTGATGTTATCGAGCATGTAACTGGCACCTGTTCCGTTTCCTTATTAGTGCAGGACGGATTTTACTTTATTATTATTTTATCACTAATTATTATTCCGTACTTACGCGACAAAAAAGAATGAAGAAGAAATGTGAGATAGATTCTCGCGTTCGAATTAAGCGGAGACTTATTCGTGTATAGAAGCGCAGTTAGGTTGAATCAGATGTATTAAGACTTTTTATCGAGGCACAGATGATATTGGCCGATGCTAAACAATAATGGAAAATAAACGGGAACGATAGATCGGCAAGTCAATTGTTGTTGTTACGGAATTTTCGTGGACAGATGTAATTAGCAATGCCCGCCTAATTAGAGGGACGTCAAAAGCCATGTAATTACGGGGACGCAGAGAAACCTTCTAATTAAGTGTCTTCAGGCCAAATCAAAGCTCTACACTCGAAAGATATTTGTTACATTTTTCAGTCGGTTTATACGTTGCGTTCTCTCCGTTCTTCGCAACCTTAATTAATCATTATATTATGGTGATAACAGTGAACGGTTATTATACCGATTGAACAGAATGTAACAGGATCAGCTATTATTCGAACGTTTCAGGATGTTCGGTGTCAAACAGCACGTCTTCAAAATTTGATGATCGATATAAGCACGCAAATAAATCGATGAAGTTTCAAATATTTATTATATCAAGGTTATGAATTGTTATACTGCAAATATTTTATGCTTATATTATATCCGCTTATGTTATGTACAACGTTTTAATTAAATTGTGCTTGATTTGTGTAATTTACAAGACAACGGCAGCAATATATACTGCACAAATTGCTGGAAAAAAATCGCTAAAAAATTGAAAGAAAATGTTGCAACAGAATGGAATAATTCAAGTCAATGGAAAAATTGACAAACTGTATCACGCATTACAAATGATGTGAATAATATGAAATAATGTTCGTATGAAAACTTACGTGGATCAAAAACCAGTTCACAGTGTCTCATAGCGTAGTTCAATGTTTATGAATTATCGACGTTATTGGTTCAGCAACGATAAAACGAAAACAACTGTGATCAAAGTTGGCGAAATCCGTTTCAAGCACGAGCAACGCGTCGTTATAATTCATAAAGATTAGGTCGAAGCAACTCGAGGTTTGAAATTGTCGGATGAATAACGCACGACGAAACGCTAGAACTTAGTATGTACTCCTCGAAAGATATAACGAGACCGATCGGAAGAGCAACGAGACGACGAGCAAATAGAAGCGAGCCGACGAGGAATGCTAGTAGAAACATTGGAAGCTAATAAATCGTGCGACCGACATTTGTTTCATGAAAAGCTAATAACGTCATCGCGGTGTTCCATTCATCTAAATGTATTAGGCGTCGAAACACTCGCGGATATCAGCGCGCGTCCTAAAATGCATCAAGCCGAATGGAATCGGCAAAGAAAAATCGTTTAGGTCCAGTTTGTCAATTACACCGGCCCTCGCTTGGCGAGCCTCCATTATTCCGGGATCGTTTCCCGGATTGCATTGTAGCCGGCGAAATTCGACCGGAACTGCGAAAAAGCGTGTCGATATTCGCGAGCTCGTGAACGGGAGGGCTTCCCGCGAATAACAAAATGGACACAGCGAAGGTCTTCACGTACGGCAGCGCGATAATTAGTTTTTGCGCGATCACGAAATTCCCCGAAGGACCTTTCGACCCGCGCCGGCTAATTCTCTCCGCTGGCAAATACTCGATATTGCACGCCGGCCAAAGGGTGTCGCGGTTTAATTGAACCTGCTGTCTCGTGCAACTTTTTTATCCCTTTCTTTTGCTCGTCCCTCTGTTTTCCTTTCCGGCGAGGCGACCCCGGAATCGGCGAATAAACATGTATCTGATTACTTCATTTTTTTCGTCGGATCACTCGCAGCAATATTCCAGCGGCAACGTCGCGGGCTTTTTGACGCGTTGAATAAAATGATGCTTCACGGCAGGGGTGTCAAACTCGCGGCCCGAGATGAACATTTTTGATGTCAAGTATCAGGACGTAAACAATAATGTAACTTTATATATGTTTATTACAATGTACTAGTCAAAAGAAAAATATTTGTTTCTATGAACATTGATCTTTTTTGCGGCCCATCTAAAGTTAAGCATTGTTTATTTGGCCCAAGTTAGCTTTTGAGTTTGACACCCCTGCTTCACGGGGCAGCACGGTTTCGATTGCCGTTTCCTCGAAGATTTTTAGGTATCTCTTTTAACCTTCATTTGCAGTAGACTGAGGCTACTAAGAAAACTGAATACAAAGCTGAATACAATTAACAACTTGTTTGTCGTATCTTTTTGCGAAGCAAATCACTTTTCGCGTCCTCTTTCCATGTACAGTAATGTCTCCCTAATTGACGCTCAGATTGTCCACAAAAATGGAAAATTTTGGAAGAGGAGCCTTGCGAATTCGAGCCTTGCGACTCGTTTTTTATAGTTGCCGATTTTCAACAATTATAAAAACGAGCTGCAAGTCTCGAATAATCGTATCTCCTCTTCCCAAATTGTCCATTTTTTTGTGGACAATCCGAGCGTCGATTAGGGAGACATTACTGTACCTCTTTTTCTCTACCACGTGTCGGTTATAATTTTCAGAACAACGGTGTCGATCTAGCGTGTTTAGAGGGTATTCAGTAATTTTTGAGACCGAAATAATAAACAGTTTCAACGCGACGGTAGTTTAAAGTTGATCGAACACACCCCATATCTACCGTATGAAATTTGTATACGGTCTGTATAGTGAAAGTTAAACAAGCTATTTGACTTTCTGCATTGTACATTTACGAGTGTTTGAAGTGCATAATGAATTTGTTTGAAGCGAAAACAATGAGAATGTTTTAACAGAGTTGTGTTTTACAATTCTTTTTTTATGATTCCTGAAATCTGGCCGTAGATTCCACATTTTTCTTTACAATTCTCGCAGTGTCTCGTTCAACGAAGTGTTGCATTTTCATTCAAAATTCCCCATAACATGTGTCTGCAACGGTGAGATTGTTTTACAGTAAATTTTGTTTAAATAAATAGCAATTGGCGGGTGTGATGGAACGAATAGGGAGAATGTAACATGAGATAGAAGAGACTCCGAGTGAAAAATCATGGGCAAAGAAGACGGATTATTGCTTTGTTGGACTGTTATTTCTGTTTCACTAATGATGGCATACATACGGTTCGTCCATCAAATAATTATTGTTATAAAAGGAGGCGCTATTTTGTTTCCTCTGTTATAAATTTAACAATAATCGTGTCTAATTTTTGCTCACTACTGTTTAATGTTTCACAAAATCTGTCAATCTGCCCCACGAATTATGCACAGATTCTAACGTTTGTTCCCAAGACCAACGTTGTTGTAGTTGCGCTGATCGATGCACGTTTATTACAAAGGTTCAACATTCATCAGCGAGGAGTAGCGTTTTCCTTCGTCCGATATAAAACATGGAATATTCATGTCCGAAAGCAGTTCATTTTTGTGTGAACAGTTGCAACGTAGCATTGGCATTCGCGTGAGTTGTTTTTACGGTTCTCCGAGCTGTTTTTCCATCCCTATTCTCAACGAGCACGTCCATTTTTCTCCCTTAGCCGAGTCCTCGGAAATCTACCCGGTACAATCCCCTTCTGTCTGCTTGTCTACTCCATCTATCAAAATGTTAGCAGCGGTTTCGCAGTCCGACATTTAACTTCTGCGCTGACCACGTTCTTCCTCATACTCGACGTATACCTAACACAATCTATTTATTTACTATGCGCAATATATTACGCGCCTGAGAAGCTTCTCAGACGCTTCTCCGGGGATTAAACTTGTATAAACATCTGCAGTCTGCTCGATAACCGCTGCAAGTCCTCTGTAGGGTCCCTCTATAACCGCTGGAAGATCGATTTATGATTAGATTGTGGATTTCATGCGTCTCTGACGAAACTGATTGAACGATTTACAACATTGTAAAGACATTCGATAAAATGCTGATTTTCGCTGAAATATGGCAAAATACTTCGAAATAAGAAGTTTCCTCGATAGATTTGATTTCTGCGTACTTAAAAGCGTTTTTGTTCAATTTCTACGAAATTTTTGGAAAGATCCTCGGTGAAATTTCGAAGCCACGGAAGACAAAACACAAAATTTCAAAATTCGGTGTAGTATTGTATTATTTTCATGTTTGTAAAATTGATGATCATAAAATTATAAAGACATTAATAAATAAATAGCTTAACACTTTATATAATACTTATAAATATACTTTATACATATGCTTTACTTAGTACTTACACATAAATTTAATACTTTAATGTTACCCAGAGATCTTTGCCGGCCTCAGCAAAAATTGTCGAGATAGTTCCAAATAAGAAATTTCATTAATACAATGTAACTTCTGTATATTCAGAAGCATTTTAATAAATTTCTACGAAATTTTCAGAAAGATCCTAGATGAGACTTCAAAGCTGTAGCATTATAAGATAATAATCGAAACGATTGAAATTGCAACGTGTGCGCCAATATATTGCGAAATTAGTATATAGCACATATTTCAATATTATATTTAATAAATCGACGAACTAGTATTATTAAGAGAATATTAAAATTTGAAAGCTTAGGATAGCATCGCATTATTTTCACCGTATTTTAAATTCATTCGCGGCAGAAATGCATGTTCAACTTTTGTTTCTTCCGATTGACGTAGGAGACCTTTATTTCGCAGAATGGCCCGCAGTCCACTTACGGGCCATGCGCACACTTATCAAGAACATAAATTTTTAATTCCTTAACAGACATTGCACGTGTCCCGTGTACTGGTGCATTTTAATACATGCTCGGAATCGCAGAGCTCCGGTTACGTTGCGTTCCACTGTCGCGCCGTGTTACGAATTCACCGCGATTTTTCCGCATTCATAGCCGATTCGAGCGAACAAAAACACGCTGGAAACTGGTTAATCTAGATCGAATTAATGAGCTCCCGTTTCACCCCTCGTTTTACGATTTGTTTCGCGATTAGGCTAACGAGGCTCGCTTTACTTTTATTAATTTCACAGCGGGCCGAGAAATTGTATTTTTATTGCAACCTGCGGCCCGCGGCTGTAATCACGATATGGTCGGAGATAATCTTCTTTTTAACTTCAATACTATTTTCATACCTCTTCTATGATCCTACAACTTTTTTCTGAGTTCGTAAACTTTCTTGCAAACTTCGGGATCTTTTCCCAGAATCTACAATCTTTTTGTGGGCTTCACAATTATTCGCTTAATAAATCTTTTTATCGCCTGCACAAATTCTGTTCATGTATGCACTTCAAAATTTGTCCACGGTGTTTGGAACAGTAGTCAACTTTGAAAATTATTCGATAGATGTTATATTTTTTTTACATTGTTGACATTTTTTTGTGCATCGTTTATCAATCTTGTACATTTATTTTTATAGTTCTCACAGTTTTCTAGTAAATCCTATATTTCTATTTGTTCTTTTTAAAATGGCTTTGTAGATTCTACAGCTTCTATATATTTCTTAAAAATTATAACTGTTTATTATTTATTAGAAGCGTTGAAACTTCCTAAAATTATTTCTTAATATTTTCTTGAAACCTTTTTATGGATTCTAGTTATTTTTGCAGGATTTTTAATATTCATGTATCATGGTCGCGAACTATCGACTGTTACTCGATTATGATTCCAAATTAAACAAAAATTACGTTCTCTGAACGTCTTCTGAAATTCTATAACACTAAAACCTACCGAGACGATCAAATTCGCCGGTTTCATTTATTCTTATTTCAAAGCTGCCGGAATTATAAAGACTCTTTTATAGAGAATTATTGAATAAATTGCTGAATTGAAACATGCATTATAATAAAAATAACGAAAAGTCTAAATAAGTACGATTTTGTCGTTCTTACAAAGCACGTTAGTTACTTTTAGGACTCGATAGGTTTATTGTTAAATTGACAGAATCTCTCCGAAATACTGTTTAGTCGTGTATGTTATTGAACTGTAAAGTTCTCGCATAAATAAATAAGATATGCGATTCTTGATTTACCTTCGCTGGAGCATCGTTTACCTGTTATTTACAAACGGCCCGCGTGAAATTTCGAACACAATTGCTACGTCCTCCGTTGGAAGATATCGAGAACGCTGAATCGCGAGGAGTAAAAATACGTTCCGATTGGTCGGCAACACGGCAGCCTTGTAAAATCCCGCGGGTTCCCGAGCGTCCGCAATTCACGCATTAATTACGATCAATTGCACGCATTATCGCGCAGGAGGTTAATAATGCCGGGAACGGTTTAAACAATTCGTCCATGGAAATATTTTCGCAGCGAGAGACAAACCGGAAGTATTTGCATATTCGTAAGCGCGCCGGATCGGCTCGTTGTCATTTGCGTTCGGCCGCCCTAATTGAAACTCGTTATATTCCGAATTACTCCCATTCCTCCGAATTCGTATTATCGCATTACCGATTTAATGTCCGCGCGTTCCGTTCATTTGCCGAGCTAACCTTTTTTACCTTGCCCGAACGAATCCCATTGTCGTCCGATCGAGCAAGCGTTACGCCGCTTTTAAGCGTTTATCTTAATTCTCCGCGAGTATTCGGGCTCGTTTCGGAACCCACCGATTCCTTCGTATTCGATCGAACACTCCTGCGAGTTTTAATTAAAAGCTAATGATAACTAAAATAAAAGCTATATTATATAATAATATTATACATGTATAATAATATACAGAGTGTCCCAAAAATGTCTCGCAATCCGAAAGTGGCGGGTTCCTCGGGTCATTTGAAGCAACTTCTTTCTTTACAAAAACTTACTCCGAGGCACCGTTAAGGAGTTATTAACGAAAAACAATGACCAACGAGAGGCAAGCTCAGCTGGCGCGAGGTAACCGAGCCAACGGCGCCAGGCGGTCGAGGCGGCCGAGCCAACAGCGCCAGCGGTCGAGGCGGCCGAGCCAACGGCGCCAGCGGTCGAGGCGGCCGAATCCCAGCTCAGCTGGCGCGAGGCGACCGAGCCAATGAGCGGAACTGAGCTTCGTGCGCTGGTTGGCTCGAATTCCAACTATTCTTATTGGTCACCGTTTTTCGTTAATAACTCGTAAACGGTGCCTCGGAGAACATTTTTGTAAAGGAAGAAGTTGCTTCAAATGATACGAGGAACCCGCCATTTCCGGATTACGAGACATTTTTGGGACACCCTGAATAATAATATCATAATAAAAGCTATTGACAACTAGAAGACATTATTCGACATTTCGCTAAAAACTAAAGTAACGTCAACTGTAAAACAAACGGCTGGGTTGTCAAACACCGCACGCGATCATTCCAGGGTTAATAATATCCTGGAAAATATCGATGCATTATAAACACGAAGAAGACGCTTTTGAAAAATGACAGACGATGTTTCAACGCGAAGATTGTCGATTTTAGCAAATATTATTTAATGAAACAGTATTATCCTTTCTGAAGATAGTGAAAACTTTAAAACAACGTTTGATAAAATTATTATTATTATTATGTACAGTAAATTCTTCCTAATTTTCCTTGAACTTGTAAACAAAAACGGACAATTTGGGAAGAGGAGATACGATTATTCGAGCCTTGCGCCTCGTTTTTATAATTGTTGACAATCGGCAACTATAAAAATGTGCCGCGAGCTAAAGAAAGATTGGGAAGAATTTACTGTACTATGAAAAATTTGAACATCATTGTATATCGATACGTTGGCGATGGGTGCTCTATGATTTCCTGCGTAAACGCGCACATTCAGGTCGCACAATTAGTATTAGAGAAGAGGCGTTGGCGTGATCTGTTCTATATGTATGTCACGCGTGCATATGTATGTCTCCGCGTAAGCGCGTAATTCACGGTCCGATACCGTTCAAATTACAATAAATGGTCTAGGTAATCAAATGATAATTACATTTGTAGATGGAGATTTACATGCGTGACCGTTCCGCAAACGGCGATGCATCAAATAGTTATGCGGGTAATGGATAGGCAAACGGTGTATTAATATCATCTGCGGTGACGTTGCCAAGACTCTCTGATCTGCGTAATATCCTGGTTTATTACAGAAAATCCTTTCACGATGCTCTGTATTAATCATCTAACTTAATATTTCTCGCAGATGTTAAGGTTTCGTGGTTTAAAATTTTAGATCTGCATAGTAAAGAAAACGTACGCATCAACTTTTAAAGGGCCGTCGTAAAAAGGATGCTTCAATCTTGACATTTATGGTACATTCAGTCGCGAAGAAAATTTTACAATGTTCTTAAAATCGTTTCAGTTTTCTCCTCCAAAAAATCGTTACTATCGCGGAGAAAAATTAAAAAAAAAAGAAAAAAGAACAATTCGTGGTGAAAGTAGAGACTTCAAACATTAAAATGAGTTTAGATTTGTCGTTCTACGATTATTTTTTACGATATTGTCGTAATTGAAAGTAATCGTAATTGAAAGTAATTCTCGAACGAACATTTCTTAACACTTATTGTTCATGTTAATAATAACAGTTTTCACAGTATACTTTGCTAATTACCGCGCATCTTTCTCTGAAACATGAACGAAAATATTATCACCAAGAAAATCAGAAAATCTCCGAACATAAAGCTATGAGTAACAATCGAACCCTTGAAAGCGGAAATGCTGTAAAAGTCAATAAAGTTAATTCTTGTGGTTAATGAAGGATGATGTAAAATGCAATAACATAAAACATTATTACAACTCTTTTACGTAAGCTACTTTCAAGCTTTAACTTAAAATCTACTGAAAGCACATCAAACGAAATATTAAATTAAATATGATTCAACGATATTAAGTCAACCTAGCAAAAAGATCGATTTACACCACTTCTGCTTTAAACGACTCGATCGATAAATAAACGACGAAACGATAAATAATTAACTTCTCATGCAATAAATTATTTCTTCAGTATCCGTAAAAATCGTATCAAATCGACACAGGTAACGGATTAAATAATAATATGCATAATAAAACTGTCGCGATGACTACTTAAATATAAATTACAGTTTACATAAACAAAAATTGCTTTTCAACCGACCGTACATTTTAATCCAACCGCTTGCACACAGACGAAGCAATCGCGGACGTTCCGCAACTATTTCAGAACCGCGAATAAGAAATCCGCCGCGGGACGTGGTGCTATTTGAAAGCGTTAAACATCG